>NC_064822.1:164496822-165121822 GCF_024166365.1 Elephas maximus indicus | reverse complement strand
GTGTTCTACAGTGTTTCCTATTTTTTCTCATCAACCATTTCTCCAGTCTCCTACTCTTTTTTTTCTGTTCTCTTTTTGGCTCAAATCCTTTTGCGATGTTTATAAGCAAAATTGTCAACCTTAAAAGCAAAACAAGAGAGCATTACCTTCTTTTGTATTTATGTCTTACTGTCTCTAATCTATGTTTTCCCCGATATTAGTACCCAACTCAGTGACTATGATCACTTGACATTATCCTGTTTTCTTTTTACTTTTGCACGCAGCCCACTTTTTTCCCCAGAGCCCCAAATCTTGAGGATAATTGTTTCAGATTGGTTCATGCTTTCAACCAATGTTTATTAACTAACTACTATGTGTTAGTTACTATGCTACACACTTGGGATATTAGATGGACTAAGGCAGTTTCTATCCTTAAGGCACGCAGTCTAGTTAAAGAGATAGAAACTTGGACCACTGGCTAAAATGCATTCTGACCAGTGCGTGGAATTTGCACAAAGTGCATTTTCTGTCACCCCAAGTCATCCTCACAAGTTGAAACTATTTCAGAGTCGTCATCTACCATGTTGGTGCAGCGGGAAAAAAATATTGGAGTAAAAGTCATAGGGGTTGCAGGTGCTGCTCTTCCAGTTATTGGCTCTGTTATCATGGTAAGGTCACTCTTGACCTTGCTGAACCTCATGTCTTTCATCTGTAAGGGAATGAACCAATTTTTCATTCTTCCTGGAAGGCCTGAGGAAAGGTTCAGTGATATATATATGTATGTATATATTGATATCCTGAACCTTAAAGATTGGGTCAAGTTTAATGTCTCCACAGTGAAACAAAAATTTTTTTTTTCCTTTTAAATCATTTTATGTTTTCACTTTCTCTTCTGTTAGCACTTTTGCTAGATATCTGTGTTGTTTATCTACTCAGACTCCATGTCTTTCTGGGAGTACTTTCTTGTAGGAATTTATCTCTTTATTTCAGCCACACAGAGGAAGAAACTGAGTCTCAAGAAGACGAGTCCCAAGAAGCCTGTAGCTAGCCTTCAACTGGCTTGTGTTAGAATTCACCCAGTGTTCCAGCTGGCACTCAGGCCGGACAGCTTCTGGCAGGCTTGCCATTGATGCAAGGCTAATCTTATTTAGTTACTAGCTTCAACTGAACCCTCTGAGTATAAAGATTATTAAGATTGCATAAGGCATTTCTATTTTCATTATCCCATACTTTGGTCTAATATTACAAAAAGAAATGCTGGGTGTTCTTTCTATAGAAATATTATCCCCCAAAGACAGCCCTAGTGAAGTTATGGGATGTCAAGTACTTCTAGCCAACATTTTAATTTGTGCTTCATTTATAAATCTGAAGCAACATCGTGGAGGTTACTGATTTATCATCTGGCCTGCCAATTGGTGCCTCCGTGTATGGGAGTGTCAGTCTCCCTTTTTGTTACCCAAACAGTTTGGGTGTAGCTGCTACCCTTCAAAAATAAGAAATGCTACTGAGAAGCAGGTGCCAAAGTGAGGTGATGGGTTGGCTCATTACTGTCTTTTCTCCTATATTAATTTATTTTCATATCCTGAGTGTTTTGTAGTTATTTCAGCAGCAGCGTCCACCAGTATGGTGGAATAGGGGAAAAAACAAAGCACTACAACAGAGCAGATACCTGGATCATTATTTTTGCTCTAACAACTATTCGATAGATAGATAGATATTGTTGAGTTGCCTCTGATCATGGCAGCCTTACATACAACAGAACATTGCCCTGTCCTGTGTCACCCTCATGACTGCCTGTGTGTTCAAGTCCATTGTTGTAGCTGTTGTCTCAGTTCAGCTCACCAAGGGTCTCCCTCACCCTCGCTGGCCCTCTATTTCACGAAACATGATGTCCTCCTCCAGCATTGATCCTTCCTGATGATGTGTCCAGAGCAAGTGAGTTGAATAATGTTCTGTTGTGATCCATAAGATTTTCACTGGCTAATTTTTAGAAGTAGATCACCAGGCCTTTCTTCCTAGTCTGTCTTAATCTGGAAGTTCTACTGAAACCAGTCCACCATGGGTGATCCTGCTGGTGTTTGATATACCAGGGGCATAGCTTCCAGCTTCATAGTGACACACAAGCCACACATTATGACAAACTAACAGATGGGTAGTGGACTTTCGAGATAGTCAGGGCCACATCAGTTAACCTATCAGCCTTTACTATCCTATGAGATAATGTAACTGAAAGTTAAATCGAAAAATGCTCTGTAGAGTATATTATGAATCTAATATTTTTATCATTTAGTAATCAAATTTTAACAGTCAAAATGTTTCTTTGGAAACTGGCAACGACTTTAAAGATACATCTTGGCTAGCCCTACCACATATATTATTTCTGTTATGTAATTGCACGGGCTCAACACTTTTAAAATACTATCTGTTAAGATGAAATGCCAAAATATGATTTAGATGCATACATTGCCTTAGGCCACTCAAATGGAAAGAGGAAGAAAATCCTGTGACTCTTGTCCTAACCTCTGATTTTTCCAAGGAACTAGTAGTCTCTCAGTCGCTTTCAGAGTTATCCTCTGGAGCACAGAGCAACATTTCTGCTGTGAGTTCTTCTAGTCCAGACCTTTTTAACTCTTCCAGGATTTTTTCTACTACATAACAGTGATAGCTGATAATCCTGAAGAAGACAGTAGATTTTGGTTGTGAAGACACTAGAATAATGGGAAATGTCTTAATATGGGAAATTAGGCTGCTGGTGGTAATTAATTCCCTTCTAGGGAGCAGCAGTGGTTCCATGGTAGAATTCTTATCTTCCATGAAGGAGACCCAGGTTCGATTCCCGGCCAATGCACCTCAAACACAGCCACCAGACATCTTTCAGTGGAGGCTTATGTGTTGTTATGATGCTGAACAGGTTTCAGCGAAGCTTCTATAATAAGGAAGACTAGGAAGAAAGGCATGGACATCTACTCCCAAAAATCAGCCCGTTAAAACCACAAGGATCATTGCTGTTTGAATCTGTTATGTATGTAGTGGTCATGAGTTGAGAGCCAACTCGATGGTAGCTAACAACCACAACAGCAGCATCTTTTGGGAAAAATCATCCCTAGATGAACAATAAGTATTTGCAGTGAAGTAAAGATCTGAGCCTTACAGCGACTCCTAGAAAAGGATCTGTTAGGGAGAATTCAACCCAAGTCCAGCGTGCCCCTGGAATACACACGTGTTTGTGCAGAAACTGCTCAATTTCTTGAGGACAATTGCAAAATGGGGTCTTGATCTAAAACAATCTCCTCAAAATCAGGGCACCACCAAATCTTTCACCGTTAGACTGTAAGCTCCCTGAGAGCAAGGATCATGCCTGACTTTATTAACACCTATATCTCTAGATGGTATTAAAAATAAATAAATAAATAAATAAAAACCCACAAATCCATTGCAGCCGAGTCGATTCTGACTCATGGCAACCCCATGTCTTACAAAGTACCATGTTTTTGCACAAATACCATGCACATTCTCCATTTTTTTACCAACCATACCCTCCCTCCCCCGGCAAGGTATTTTCATAAGCGTGCTATGCTAATTTTTTACAGCAACATGTAAAAAAATTAGCATAGCATACTTATGAAAATACCTCAAAGGAGGAGGGTTTGGTTGGCAAAAAAAAAAAAATGCAGAACACGTGTTATTTGCATAAAAATGCAGTACAACTGAGTTCCGTAGGATTTTCTTGGCTGCCGTCTTTACAGAAGTAGATCACAGGACTTTTTTCCTTGGCACTGCTGGGTGGCTTTGAACCACCAAACATTTGTTTAGTAGCTGAGCACAGGCTTTGTGCCACCAGGTACCCAGTATGGTGCCAAAACCAAAACCCAAACCCATTGCCATCAAACCAATTCCAGCTCATAGTGACCCTATAGGACAGAGTGGAACTGCCCCATAGGGTTTCCAGAGAATGGCTGGTGGACTCGAACTGCTGACCTTTTGGTATGCTACCAGGCAGCGGTAAGATTTTGTTGTATGTTTACACTAATTCTCCAGAGCACAGGATTTGTATTGCCTGTGACCTTGGAGTATCTGCAGAACACAAAAGCTATACCTTTTAAGGCTTTTTGAAATGGGATCTGGTTTCCTGATTTCTTTATATTTTGGCTGTCACGTTCGCTTTCTAATTCTGAGATGCATATTGTCCCTGCCTCACGGGAACTTACAAACTAAAGATGATAGTCTCAGCACAAGAGAAAATGGGCACCCAAACATATTTTGCAAAATCTTGAGAGACAGAATAGAAAGTCAAAGCTTGAAGTGTCTTAGAGTGTCTCCCCCAGAGTCTTCATTGCAAAGTCCTCAAAAACATAAAAATCACACCTTCAGTTTCTGCTAGCTTAGTTTAAGAGCATGCAGAATAAAATACTTTTCTAGACATGGTGTCCCATCACTTCTTTCCACTGGATGAATCTAGGGCTTTTTGCCTAGTTATTTGAAGATTCAAACTTCAAAACATTCAGATTTTAAAAAATTAATAAAAAACCAAAACTATTTATTTTATATCCACTATGTGCCTCTGCCAAGCACTATGAGAAGTATAAACCATGCATATTAACATGTATCTTTCACTAGAGGCTATGTGAACTCTTTGAGTGCTCAAAACTTAAGACTCGAACTAATAAGAGAATAACACCTAATCATATAAAATAAAGTGCCAGAATCAGGACTAAGTGATAATGGACGGTGAAGAAGAGAAGATGTCAGTGTTGCCTGGAGCTTATCTAGGGAAATGTGTTACAGACTGTGTAATAAATTATAGTCACTATTACTGTTTGCCATTTAATGTCCTTTAAAAAGTAAGATCAGCAAATAATTTCTGACACCTGTATAACCTTGCTTAGCACCTCCCTTCACCCCAAACACACACACACACACCCCTAATCTGTGACCAAGTTTTCCTTGTTAGACTCATCTCTCCCCTGTGCTATTGCAAAAGCTTCTTCACAGATCTACTTACCTCCAATTTCATTCTTTTCAAATTTACCCACCATCTTGCTGTTGAGGTTATCTTTTTAAAACACATCCCTAATAATAACCTCTGCCTAAAAGACTTTGGTGGTTCCCAGGTTTCCTACCCAGTAAAGTCCAATTTTATCAGCATTTCATTCAAGACCTCTCATCTGATTCCAGACTACATGTCCAATCTCATTCTCTCACCATCCCGCCCTATCTCCCCCCGACAGTATTTCGCACATTTTTGCCTTTGCTCAGGCTGTAGCTTCTGCCTATAATTCCTTTCCACCTCTCTACCTATTAAAATCTGTTCACACTAAAAGCCCATCCCTGATATGTACTAGTGTTTGTGTACCGTTGTTGCATATATGCAGATCAGAATGCCCTGCTTGATTTTGCACCCTTAGAAGAAAAAGACCGTGTTTGGTTTTATTTGTCTTTGTATACCCCCAAATACTAGCACACACACACAAAAAAATTGCTGTCAAGTCCATTCTGACTCATAGACACCCTATAGGACAGAGTAGATCTGCCCCATAGGGTTTCCAAGAGCGGCTGGTAGATTCGAACTGCCAACCTTTTGGTCAGCAGCTGAGCTCTTAACCACTGCACCACCAGGGCCTCTGAATACTAGCAAGTAAGTGTTTAGTAAGTCCTGAATTAAATCAGTGTACTTTAGAGACTGTAAATATGTATCTTCTATCTGTATCTACTGTATCTACCTATCCATCTGGATTCCTATACTCCAGGAACTTATAATCCATTAATTGTAGTAGGCTGCTATTATGTACAATGTGCTGTCACTGATAGCACAGATGCAAAATGTGTTTACCTGCCTTTAGGAGATGTAATAGTCTAGTACAAAAAAACAAACCCATCCCTGTCAAGTTGATTCTGATTCACAGCAACCCTATAGAATAGGGTAGAGCTTCCTCACAGGATTTCCACAGCTGTAATATTTATGGAGCTGGGGGGAATGTTTATGGAAGCAGACTGCCACATCTTTTTCCCTTGGAGCAGCTAGTGGGTTCAAACTGTAGAAATTTTGGTTATCAGCCAAGAGCTTTAACCACTGTACTACCAAAAAAAAAAAAACCGATTGCTATCGAGTTGATTCCAACTCATAGCGACTCTATAGGACAAAGTAGAACTGTCCCATAGTTTTCAAGGAAAGACTGGTGGATTCAAACTGCTGACCTTTTTGGTTAGCAGCCGAGCTCTTAACCACTGTGCCACCAGGGCTCCTTAATAGTCTAATAGGAGGGTGCTGTAAGGGTGAATCAAAGAGATAAAGACCAAAAGAGGATGAAATAAGAAAAGGCATCATGGTGGTTGGTTGGCTGGTGGACTGAATCCCTTTATTGTTCTAGAAAAGCATTTAAAGTCGCTTATAAGATAACATAAAAGACATTAAATAACTTAAAAATGTATACATAAGGTGAAAGCAAAACATAGATATGGGGTATCACTTGACTGACCTTGAAAGATGAATAGAGTTATGAATATTCCAGGAAAAGAATTAAGATGCAGGCAAGGACGTAAGAAATTGAGATAGGAGGAGAGAGATTGAAGGAGTTCATGACAGATAACCTCAAACCATTATAAAACAGAAGTCAAGATCTCATAAGAATGAGAGATGTGAAGGTAAGTTTAGGAACTTGGGAATTGTTATCAGAGGAATTTTTATAGAAACCGCCAAGACAAAGAATTGCCAAGCAAAGTGCAGACCATCAGTAGCTAAACCATGTAAATCTGTAGAGGACTCACTGAGCAGGTGCCCGACTTTCTCCGGCAGTTTCCCAGCCAAGTTTCAGGAATGGAGACAGTGGCATTGACCTCAGCATAAGAACCCAGCATGTTCCAATGGGGGCACAAATACCAGGAGTGAAGGACTCCGAGAGCACAGGATTCCACATCCACACCCCTTCTCATGTCCTCTCCTCCAGAGGCAGTGCCAAAAAAATTTTTTAAAGTTTCTCAGTCAACCTCTGCTTACGGCAGTACCATATGTGCCAAGAGTAGAACTGTGCTTCATAGGGTTTTTTGACTGATTTTTCAGAAATAGAATGCCAGGCCTTTCTTCTGAGGTGCCTCTGGGCAGACTGGAACTTCCAACCTTTTGGTTTACAACCAAGTAGTTTAACTGTTTGCACCACCCAGGGACTCCGCAGGGGCAGGGGATGCCTTATTCCCCTCTTACTCAAGGTCTGCCCCTCCCACCTACACCAGTTTTCCTTTTTCTCTCCTGTATCTTCAAGCTTCCCTCTCCACTCATACTTTCTGCCTGTAAACTTGTGTAAGTGTCTCTATTCCTAAGAGAATAAATGAAAGAAGGAAATTAAGCAACCCTCCCTTTTTCCTGCTCTTTTTAGCTAAGCTCCAAATTTTCTCCTCCTTTATTCATTCAAACTGCTCGTAAGAATAGTCTATATTCACTGTCTTTCACTTCACAATCCTCTTTGATCTGGCTTTTGTTCCCCCAGGCCTCCTGAAAATACACCCCCTGCTCTATGTTACCAAATTAAAGGACCTTTCCCACTTCATTTAGGAGCTCTCTGCCCCATTCAACAGCTGGTTCGTGTCCTCATTCATGAGAGTCTCAACCCCTTGGCTTCTTGACAACACTCTCCCCCTTTTCTCGTCACTTTTTTTCCTTCCCTCTTTCATGGTGTTCTTGGGTGCTTTCATCCATTTCGTAGTTACACCTACCACATAGGTCCTGATCATCCCCAAATCTACAACTCCAATCTAAACCACTTCCAGACTTCAGCCTCTTTTATCTGCCTGCCCACATCTCCACCTGCCAGTTCCATAAGCCCCTCACCACATACGAAAATGAACCTGCTGTTTCCTCCCACTCCACCTCTCAAACCTCCTCATCCTCCTGAAGTCTATTTCTCATCTGTCCCCTTAACCATCAGTCACCCAGACAAGCGGCCTGAGAATCACCTCTGACTCACTCTGCCGCTGGCTCCTACATTTACTCAATAGTCAAGTCCAGCCAGTTTTAACTCATTTTGTTGTTGTTGTTGTTATTTGCTGTTGAATTGGCTCTGACTCATGGCAACCGCATGTACAACAGAATGAAATGTTGCCAGGTCCTGCACCATCTTGTTCATCATTGGTATGTGTGAGTCCAATGTTGTGGCCACTATGTATTTTGAGTATCTTCTAACCTAGGCAGCTCAGCTTCCAGCTCTATATTGGACAATATTCTGTCACGAGCCATTGTCTAATTTGTCATGTTTTCGTTGACTAATTTTTGGAAGTAGATCACCAGGCCCATCTTAGTCTGAGAACTCCACTGAAACATGTCCGCCATGAGTGACCCTGCTGGTATCTGAAATACCAGTGGCATAGCTTCCAGCATCATGGCAAAACACAAGCCACCACAGTACTGCAAACTGACAGACAGGTGGTTTTAACTCTTTAATATTTCTTTAATACACTCCCAGCCCTGCTACTACTGCCCTAGTTCGGGCCTTCATAGTCTCTGGTGCCATTGCTGCAAGAGCCTCTTAAACGGGCTTCCTGCCTCTGTTTTTATCCCATCAAATCTACGCTTCAGATAGCCACTGGACTGTTCTCTGTAAGTTGTAAATCTAACTATCTCCCTTCTAGGCACAGAACCAGCCTGCCTAGAGCTATAGGATGAAGCCCACTTATATCATAGGCTCCCTACCTGGTCTTTTTCTCCCAGTTTCTCCAGGCTGCTTAACAGTAAGCCAGTTGCAGGTTTCCACTCTCACTACACTGCTTCTTGACTCAAGGACTTTGCTCATGCTGTAACCCATTCAGGAAATACCCGCTCCTCCTGCCTCTGTCTCCTGGCTAGCTGTTATCACTAAGTAGGTAAAAGAGATGTCACCCTCCCCCAAATGTCTTTCCTGATCCATGCCTGTGTTCTTTAGGGATCTTTTCTCTGTATAGTCATTGCACTTGCTACATCAAACACTAATTATTTATGTGCCTGTCTTCCTCCTCCCCGTGCCTGCCATGACTTTGAGCTCCTTTAGGAAAGAGAATGTCTTCATCATTTTTTAATCCTCCATGCTTAACACAATGTCTACAATATGGTAAGCACTCAGTAAGTGTTGCTAAGTGACTGTATCAGTGAATGAGAGAACGAGTGAATGAACAAATAAAGCAGCCCCAGAAGTCCAGGCAAGTTACAGTATTTCTCATTATCATAATTTTTAAGCCAATTCCTAGAATTACAAGTGGAAAATGGATCTGGCTAACATCTAGTGAAGCAACACCATTGTTAGGGTTCAATGACTTCCACAATTTCCAAGGGTAGGGTCCCCGTTTCTCATTTTCTACCCACTTGGAAAAGTAAAAATAAAGCCACAGATGACTGGATAGAGTGAGCTGTTCTTGGTCAGTCTGACCATGCTCCCTGCCTGAGTTTACGGCCACAAGCAGAGCTGCTGCAGTTCTCTATTAGGGGTGAGGCAGTGGTCAGGTGATTATGCAAAGCTTACACTCTGGGAGGAGCCACGGTGGCAAACTGTTCAAAGTATTTGGCTGCTAACTGAAAGGATGGCCATTTGAAGCCACCGGCCCCTTCACAGGAGAAAAATGTCCTTCTGTAAAGGTTGTTGTTTTTGTTAGGTGCCATCAAGTTGGTTCCAACTCATAGTGACCCTCTAGACAGAGTAGAATTGCCCCCATAGGGTTTCCAAAAAGCAGCTGGTAAATTTGTACTGCCGACCTTTTGGTTAGCAGCGAAGCTCTTAACCACTATGCTACCAGGGCTCCTCTGTAAAGATTAACCAAAAAAAACCCACTGCCATCGAGTTGATTCCAACTCATTGCGACCCTATAGGACAGACTAGAACTCCCCCATAGAGTTTCCAAGGAGCACTTGGAGGATTTGAACTGCCGACCTCTTGGTTAAGAGCCATAGCACTTAACCACTATACCACCAGGGTTTCCCTATAAAGATTACAGCCTTGGAAACCCTATGGGGCAGTTCTACTCTGACCTTTGGGTCACTGTGAGTCGAAACTGACTCGACAGCAATGGGTTTGGTTTTCTTTTAGCACTCCAGGAGCAGGGCCAGGGACATAATTTGCAGGACCCAATGCAAAATGAAAATATGAGAACCTTGTAGAAAAAGCAGGAAAAAGGTGCTGTTAGAAGTACATATGAAGCTTTCTCCTTTTTTTTTTTTTTGTGCTCTTTCTCTCTCAACTAGTCACAGTGTTTTTATTTGCTATTTAGTGTCATCCTAAGTAAAGAAAAATTAAAATTTTATTATTAGCTTGAATTTTACCATTCATTTTTATATTGTGCAATGACAACTTTAAATGCAAATACAGCATTTACCACATACGTGGCATCACTGAAATTACACAATTAGTATTTCATGCCTTGTCCCTGAAGGGTGGTTTGAGCTGGCCAGAAGAGACAAGCACAAGCCAAACTTGGAAGGAGGAACAGAGCATGCCCCCAGGCACAGAGCTGGCCAGGGGAGTGCTCCCAAGCACAGGATGCTTGCAAAATCAGTGCAAACCCTCTCAGGCAGCCCAGGCCCTGCACCCTGACCCTGGACACCTGTGCACTCACTCAGGCCTGCAGGGCCTGACATCTGCTGGGCTCCCTCGCCCACCAGCACCACCTCCACCAACACAGAGTGCCCTGGCCGGGGGCAGGGCCTGAGAAAATCGAACCAAGTATCACCCTTTCTCAGAGCCCACCACCCAATCCATGGCAGATAAGCAATCCCCAGGGATCTTTAAATCCCCGTGCATAGACATATTCTTGGTACTTGAATCAGGGGTAACTTCTGGCCAGGTGTGGAATAGTGCTACCAGCCAGGGTGGGGAGGGGTGAACCATGACTCACCCCAGGATGCCATGGGACATGAGCTTTTGACTCTAACACTTCCTGCACTAGCACCCAGACCCCTGCTGGGGTTGGAGGGTGGCAGGAGTTATGGGACAGTCAGGGGAGGGGAACAGAGGTGGGAAAGTCAAGCAGAGCCCAGGGCACCCGGGGACAGTGAAGCAGGTGGTAGAAAACCAATCCCAGAGAGGCAGTAGAAGGCAGGACTGTGCATGAGCCCAGGCTGCAGGACCCTGCCACGTGCTCCACTCTCCCATCAGACTTCAATTAAACCGTTTGCCTCAAAGCAGCTCTGACTCATAGAGACTGCATGTGTGTCAGAGTAGATCTACTCCATTGAGTTTTCGATGGCAGATTTTTTGGAAGTAGATCGCCAGGCCTATCTTCTAAGGTACCTCCGGGTGGACTTGAACCTCTAACCTTTCAGTTAGCAGCCCATCATGTTAACCATTTGCATCACTCAGGGACTTCCCTACTTCACATACAAAACACAAATTCAAAAGCAGAGTTATTAAGAATTTCAAGACAGCAACCACAGAGCATTAAATCTCAATAGTGGGGTCCTTCTGAGCCTGTAAGATGGACCTGTAAGATGCCCAATTAAGTGACTTGCCCAAGGCCATAAAACAAAGTAAATGCCAGAGCTAAGAATAAAACCCACATTTTTTTTCTCACCACACATGCTTTATGTTTCAGAATAAAATTTCTGGCAAAAACAACAGGAAACTAGATTTACAATGCTAAATTCTTAATGGAAAAAAAAAAAAAAAGTAGTTCCTAATAGGCATGCTTTATTTTTAGTAATTTTTCTTTATAGTTTATAAAAAAGCAAAAAAAAAAAAAAAAACCATTGAGTAGATTCTGACTTATAGTGACCCTATTGGACAGAGAACTGTTCCATAGGGTTTCCAAGGAGTGGGTGATGGATTCAAACTGCCAACTTTTTGGTTAGCAGCCAAGCTCTTAACCACTGTGCCACCAGGGCTCAATTTCATAAACATTGTTCCCACCTCCTTAAAATGTAGGTGTTATTATTATTCCCATTTTACAGATGAAGAAACAGAGGCTCACTTGCCCAGAGTCACACTGGTACTAAAGAGCAGAGCTAAAATGTGAAACCAGGAGCTCTGAATTCCATCATCATTTGATTAATCTTCAATCCCTTAGTAGATACTGTAGAAAAAGAAGGTTGGTGGAGACCAAGTATAGGAGAGACTCCATCCGTCAGCTCCATGAAGCAATTCCATGTAGAAGACACTGGTCTAGACACTAGAGTATGTGAGGAGGACCTGGCCCTAACATTCTTTACTGCAGCGTTGGTTGCTAGGTAGGAAAGCAGTGGCTCTGTTACTTATTGTGTGACCTTGGTCAAATTTAGTTATCTCTAAGCGTCAGTTTTCTCATCTGTAAAGTGGGGTGTTATTAATAATATATATTTCATCAATTGTTCTGAGGAGTAAAGCACAGACGGCCCACAGTTAGCACTTAATGAATATTAACAATCATTGCCGTTATTATTGTTTTTAATTCAGTTGGTGCAATTGACTGACTGAGCCCAAGTCCCTTCCTCTTTCACCATTATATAGATGTATCTCTCAATACTGAAGAAAATGACTTCCCCCAAACAAGGAGAATTAACTTTCTTCAGACAAGAGTATATGAGTAGATTTTTCTCCCCACTAGAGCCTCCAGACCAGATGCTGTGTTAGAAGCAAACATCTGGTCCAGCCTTCTCATTTTTCAGTCGAGAAAAATTAAGATCCAAGGAAGTTAAATGACTTTTCCAAGTTTACACAGTTAATTAGAGATAAGCCAGGACTCCTAAGTCAGTGCTCATTTCCACTGAACGTTGCTTCTCTAAGACATAACTTCATTATCATCGTTGCTTTGAAATATACCTCTTTGCTTTTTCGTAATGCAACTTGATTTTAAAGAACTATATATTCTTTTTATTTTGTTTGTAATTGATCCTGATGACTGTTAGATCATGAATAATTATTTAAGTTCATTTATGCTCCTTGTACACGTAAATTAAAGGATATACTGGTATTATTTTCACAGTATGTTCTCTTTCTCTGCCGGATAGGAGATATTTTTGAGCCATATGGGATCCTAATTCTCTGAATGCTTTTAGATTATCAGATGTTTCAACTGACAGTCCTGGATGAAAATCAAATCATAAGAATTTGCAAAACTGGAAAAAAAAAAAATTAAGAACATTTTGGTGTTCTCGTGTCCTGGAAATTCCATCTTTGTCTTTCCTTCAATTAAGAAAGAAATACATCAGGCTTCTTGAATATTAGAACTTCTCAGCTCTAAATTTTCAAAACTTTCCCTGCAAACTTTCTCAACTTAGTGGCCTTTAGATTGTGTTTTTATAAATACATGCATCAGTTTTCACTTACACACTCATTCTTTCAAGCTTTTATTTTATTCAATACTTAGTGAACACCAAGGTACAAGCATTTTGGTAAGTACTAAAGGAGATACAAAAATACTTAACATATGATCTTTTATCTCAAGAAGTTTGCCGTCCAGTAGAGGAGACAAGACATATATATAACACCAAGTAGAAAGAAACAAGAGATTCTATGGCCTATTTACCATCTGCTTTAACGTAGACAAGATACATCCATTTTTAGTAATGCTCAATTTAAGTAAATATGAAGGACTCTGGAAACCCTGGTGGCGTAGTAGTTAAGTGCTATGCCTGCCAACCAAAGGGTCAGCAGTTCAAATCTGCCAGGTGCTCCTTGGAAACTCTATGGGGCAGTTCTACTCTGTCCTATAGGGTTGCTATGAGTTGGAATCAACTTGACGGCAGTCGGTTTGGTTTTGGTTTTTGGATGAAGGACTCTTTGGTGGTTTTGATACCAGTTGACTATTTTAGAAGTAAAATCCAACAACTTCTTCAAGTAGAAAAATTAGACAAGGGGACATTTAATAAACTTTGAGAAAGGGTACTTCCTTTTGATATCTCTTTCAAGCTGAGTACAGGTTCAGTAGTAGAATTCTCACCTTCTTCCATGGGGGATACCGGGGTTTGACTTCCAGCTAGTGTACCTCATACACACCCACCACCCATCTGTCAGTGGAGGCTTGCATGTTACTGTGATGCTGAACAGGTTTCGGCAGAGCTTCCAGACTAAGACAGACTAGGAAGAAAGGCATAGCGATCTACTTCTGAAAATCAGCCAGTGAAAACTGTGGATGACAACGATCTGATTCCCAACCAACCATGGGGATGGTACAGGACTGGACAGCATTTTGTCCCATTATGCATGAGATCACCATGAGTCAGGGCCAACTCAAAGATATCTAAACAATAACAGCATCCTTCATGGGATACATCTATGCAATGGACAAGGATATTTGCATGCCTTGTACAAGTTTTCTCTTGTATTCAATCCAATACAAAAAAATGATAGGAAATAGCCAGCCCCCAACAGCCCAAATGACTCTTCTTAGTTGTGATTTTGCTTAGCTTTGGTTGGGTTAGCCTCTTGCCTGTCTGCCCACGGTGATCATCTCCTCATTCTTAATTCCAGCGTAGCAATACAAGTGGAGTTTTCCCACCACAAAATTTTAAAAGCAAAGTAAGCCAAAATAAAGTTTTCATGGGGGGAAAAAATGTTTTTCTCCTGAAGACATTTGAAGAAAAATGTCACAAAACCAAAAATAAGCGTGACGAAAAGTTAGGAATATTCCATCGGTCAACTGTTTCGATGTGGTTGTCACCACTGGCTGCCCATCAAAGACATTCCAGGTTACAAAGGACCTGAACACAAGCCTTGACATCTCAGGAGTTTAGGGAAAAGCCACACACAGAGGCCAGCCCGACATAGCCCCAAGTCCTCTGACTGTTGCTGCTCTGTTAAGACTATCACGTGTTCAGATTTGAAGAGCAAAACTCTTCCCTAGCCTGATGTAAAATTCAGCTTCTCTTTACAGCCATGACAACTTTATACAATCTGCTGGCTGCCTGATCTTCAAGTAGAAGCTGAAAGCCGCTCCCAGATTTAAAATCTGTCAACCTCATAAAAACGAGTCATTTCACATCTAGTGAATATGAACAGAAATCAAAATCCGTAAGAAAAAAACTCCAAGTAATCTTTTTTATGAGATTTCACAATTTGAAGTAAAGATGAGAAGAGGCAACCCTATAGATGGACACTCCCCACCCCCTAATTTGTTCCTGATAACTTTCATTTCTTTCTAATACCCCTTCACTGCTTGTCTATGTGGTTACCACATCCCTAGTCTAAGGTAAATTGTAAAGATTTTGCTTCCATCATGGCCTCTATCACATGCCACCATCCGTGTCCCCATCATTATCTTCACTGAGAGCTGAACACTGGTCAGAGCAACTTGGATGTGAAAGATGGAGAGAGCTTTAAATAACCTTTGTAATTCAGGGGCTCATTCTCCCATACACCTTGTTTACCTGCTTTCAGATATTCAACAGGGATATCTGTTACTGGTGGTCAACTGATTGTCAGTCCATCTCTGTCACCTAATCTGAGCAGTTGGCCCCACCTATCCTGGGGAAAGTTCACTGCATTTTCTTATTGACACGAGGAGGTAGCAGGTGTATTTCTCCTTTGTATTCAAGAAAACAAAAGCTTTTCCAGAAGTTTCCCAGTGTCTCTTTGGCCAGAACTCTGTCACACATCTGACCATAACTTTGAGAAAATCTAAGACTATTTCGCTTATACAACCTCCACAGTAGAAGGTAACAAGGGAGAAGGGAATCAGCCCACCAACAATGTCTGCCACAAACTAGAACAGAATTCCTGGACCATAGAGTATGGACATTTTCATTTTAATAGTTTTGTCAATTTAGGTACTATATCAAAAACCATCCTGACTGTTTTTCTTTGTCATCTGGCTTTTTGCTTTGATTCAAGTGAAAGACTGCCTTGGTTTTGGAAACTTGACTCCCCAGTGAAACCAGCTCCCATCACATTTTCCTCAGATTTGGATGTTCCTAGTCTATTGCTTCAATTATGAACTCAATTTCCATACTGCCTCCATCCGTTCTTCACACCATTGTCACAGTACATTGAAAAATGTAAATCAGTTCATGTCCTTCAATGTTTCCCCTTGTACTTGGAATAAAATGAAAGTCCTCATCATAGTCAGCAAGCCCCTCACCCCCCAAGTCCTCTTGCTCCCCATTCGCTAAATTCTAACCTTACTGGCTTTCTGTCTGTCACTAGAATATGCCTGGCACTTTACTCACCTCAGGACCTTGGCACCTGCTGTTTCTTCTGCCTGGAATGCCCTTCTAAAGGCTTTTCTGATTGTTGGGTTACTCCTAATCCTTCATGCCTCAATTTACAAATCACTTTCTCAGAGAGGCTTTTCTGACCAGTCTTTCTAACATGGATCTCCCTGTTACTGTTTATTACAGCACTCTAGGAATTTCCTTTATAGCAGTTTTCCTTGCTGTGTGACATGGAGCAAATTATTAGCTTCTCTGTGCCTTCATTTCTTCATTTGTAAAATAAGGGTAATAATTGTACCAACCTCAGGGGTTTTTGTATTAAACAAGGTAAAGTAAAAGGAAAAGCCACATATGGTAAAAAAGCATAAAACCTTGCTAATAACAGTACTTATAATAATTAGTGTAGTTACAATAAATATTATAATTATTTGGATATTTTTCTGTCTTCTCTACTAGACTGTAAACTCTAAAAGTAGAGGTACCTTATCTGTCCTGTTCTTGGTTTTTCCCAGGACCTAACCCAGCACATAGTAAGTGCTAAAATAATTAGTAAATATTAGTTGAACAAATACATGTTGAGTAAATGAATGAGTGGCAGTTCCCACCTCAGCAGTAGCTTTGACTCTGGACTGAACTCTGCTAAGTCATTTCCAGCTTTCAGTCACCTCCTGTCTAAGGGTGCCCGATTTAGCAAATGAAAATGCAAGACACAAAGTTAAATTTAAGTTTCTATATTTTATCTGGCAATGCTACTCCCCTCACTACCACCTTCACCCTTCAGAAGAAACACTCTCTCTCTCCTTCACGGCTCCCTCTCTCCCTTTCTATTCCTCTTTCCCTCTTCGCCTTTTAAGTTTGTTTGGCTCTTCTGAACACAATTCTCAGTGTCAGGAGACCCCATCATCCTTAAGTCTGGAGATGTCAGTCCCTTGAGGACTACTCTCTCCCTGATGGTTAATGAGTTGCCTTTATGCTAGTCTACCAATTGCCGGAGGGCTGAATTACCCTTCTTCAATATCACAGGCTCCTTCAGCCTCAATAGCTTTCTCAGGAGACTGAAACTGTCTTTTCCCTAGAGTCAGAACATGCTAAGTTAGGGACACAAATGTTCTTAATCTCAGACTTCCCCTCACTTTAATTCATCTCCAGGCATCCTCCTCTTGAAAAAGACCTAAAGGAAAGTTACCCAGACATGGCCCTAACATTGAAAGCTTCATTTTTCCAATTGGTCAATGAGGTAGTTTGACAAGGCTCCTCTGCAGAAGAGCTGAGGCTCCCAACACTGCCAACCCAATACCAAGTTGTTATTTCTCATCTCCCAGCATACTTGTACTTGGTGCTTCAGCACTTTTGGCTCTTGATTACACTAAGGTAGCTTGGAAGGAGAACTAACCATTTGACCTTTCAGAAGGTAAGTCACTTACCTGAAATAAAATGTGTTGGAAAAAACTATGGTGGCCACTCTTGATTGTCTGCGTGTGTGTGTGTGTGTGTGTGTGTGTGTAGCCCTTGTACAGCAGTGGTTAAGCGCTCAGGCTGCTAACCAAAAGGTTGTAGTTCAGATCCACCAGCTGTTCCTTGGAAACCCTATGGGGCAGTTCTACTCTGTCCTATAGGGTCGATGTGAGTCGGAATCAATGTATAATGCTGCATGTGTCAAAATGGCGTCATGGGAGTTACTTCTCAGCAGTGTTAAACACTGTTGACTGGAATGTCTATCCAGAAAATGTCCCCTACTACACATTTGGCACTCTTTCTGTGGTTGCAAGAAGCATGAGCAGTAGAATCTGATAGAATGAAACATTGAATCCAGATCCATCATATACTGTGTAACCTTGGCTAAATTGTTTCACAGCTCTGAGACTCAGCTCCTTGTCTATAAAATGAAGAAACTACCACTGATCTTACAAGATTGTTGTAAGGTTCATAAATACAGTAGGCAGAGTATCTGGCATTCAGGGAATGCTCAATGGCTGGTAGTTAATATTAAGCTTTTTAGGCACTTTTTCCTGCTTCATTATGCATAGCTGTGTTGGCCATGTTGTTGGTTGTTAGGTGCCATCTAGTCTATTTCATCTCATAGTGACCCAGTGTGACAGAGTAGAACTGCCCTGTTGGGTTTTCTAGGCTGTAATCTTTACGGAAGCAGATGACCAGGTCTTTTGCCCATAGACCCACTGGGTGGGTTCAAATAACCAACCTTTCTGGTTAGTAGCTGAGGTCTTAATCATTTGTGCCACTGGGGCTCCCTGCGTTGGCCATACCTAGGAGCAAATTCTTTTTGCTTCTCCCACAGAGGAACATTTATTTTTGTAGTTCTTTATCACCACTGAGAGCTCATTTGTAACAGGAGCCTGTTGTCAAAACACAGGTGCCATATTCCTCTTCTGTTAAGAGCAGGTGTCCAGACTAACCAAACCATTGCTCACTTTTCTCTCGTGAAGCCCTGGGAAATGTTCCGCATATTAGAGAAGAACAAAACTAAAATACTTGCCAAGATTATGTACAGCCTAGGATTTTTTTTTTTTTTTAACTTCACAGTTTGTGATTGGAAAAGGACGCAGGACAGCTGCTAAATGTTTTCCTTTCATCTCCGTTTTTGGCCTGTTCTTCTAATAGCTCTCCTGCCACACTCCGTCTGCAGCACTGTGGGAGCTAAAGGAGGAGGATTAAGGGGTCCCCCCACCTCATGCCACCCCCTGCTCAGACTTAGCTGCTGGGAAGGACCATTTAAAGCATTTAATATCCTTTCTACCCCTTTGGGGATGGTATAACCCAGCTAGACACCGCACTTTGAGAGAGAAAGAGAGACGTTAAAGCTTTGCGGTTAGTTAGGGACTGTCGAGACTAGCAAACCCCCCAGGTCTCTGCCAACCCTGATTCCGTGATTCAGTGAACAGAATGGACTGGAGCAGAGGAGAGAAGAATAGGTCAGACAGCTTTCCAGACTCTCTTCCACAGAGGAATTCATTGCTGCTCAAATGCTATGAAATCAAGGAGAAAACATGTTGGAACTCTTGCTTTCAAATGTGAATTTCATATGGCTCTAAAGTGAAATAAAACCGGTTTAGGTCTAAGCACATTTTTTACTGAACCTTTTTTCACCTATATTAACCCCACTGGAGGGTAATGAAAGAAAGGCTCTTACCAGCTACGGAAGCAAATTATTTAAGTTCTCTGGGCCTTGGTTCATTCATTTGCAAGATGAAGGTAAGAATTGTAGCTACCTTGTAGAGTTGTTGTGAGGATTAAACAAATTAATACGTGTCAAGCAGTTAGAACAGTGCCTGGCACGGAATAAGAACTCAGGGACTGTGCAATTTAGTTTATCCTAATTTACACCAGCTGCTACTAGTGTGAAACTAAGCTTTATATATTTATATATATGTGAGTGTGTGTGTGTGTGTGTGTGTGTGTCTGGAAGGAGAAAGGAGCCCCGGTGGCACAACGGTTAAAGCACTTGACTGCTAACCAAAAGGTCAGTGGTTCAAACCCACCAGCAGCTCCACAGGAGAAAGATGTGGCAGTCTGCTTCTGTAAAGATTACAGCCTTGGAAACCCTATGGGGCAGTTCTATTCTGTCCTATAGGATTGCTGTGAGTTGGAATCAACTTGATGGCAGTGGGTTTTGTTTGGTTTTGGTATCTGGAGGGAAGTAAGAGCCTGCAAATAAGCTTTGTTCACTTCATCTTTTCTTCTTTCTTGAAGGAGCTGTGGATTACTATCCTTAAAAAACGAAGATTAGGCTCTCTATTGCAGCTATGAAACTTTTGACCAAAGGCAGAACAAATTACTGTATAAATGACTTTTCAGCCTTTATAAATGCACATAATTCTAAAATAAAATGTCACCAATTAATTATAATTTATGACATCACCAAACCCTGTTCAATAGTTTAATAAATAAATACCTGATTATTTAAATGCCCTCTCTCTTTGTGGCTTGAGAACAGATGTTTCAAAGAGGAAATAGGCTTGAAAAATAAAGAGGAAAATAATCGATGTATAAAACTCATTGCAACTTTGTTGTTAAATGCTGATCTTAAAAAAAATAAGTTTAAATGGAGTATTACACAACAATAAAGAACAACGATGAATCTGTGAAGCATCTCGTAACATGGATGAATCTGGAGGACATTATGCTGAGTGAAATAAGTCAATCACAGAGGGACAAATATTACATGAGACCATTACTGTAAAAACTCATGAGAAAGTTTACACATACGGAAAAACAATCTTTGAGGGTTACAAGGGAGGGGAGGGGTAGGCATGGAAAAACACTAAATAGACAATAAGTAAGTGGTAACTTTGGTGAAGGGTAACACAGTACACAATGCTGGGTAAGCCAGTACAACTTGTACAAGACAAGGTCATGGTAGCTCCATAGACTCACCCAGAATCCCTGAGGGACCAAATTGCTGGGCTGAGGGCTGTGGGGACTATGGTCTTGGGAGAACATCTAGCTCAATTGGCATAGCACAGTTTATAAAGAAAATGTTCTACATTCTACTTTGGTGAGTAGTGTGTGGGGTCTTAAAAGCCTGTGAGCGGCCATCTAGGATACTCCACTGGTCTCACCCCTTTGGGAGCAAGGAATAATGACGAAAACTAAAAATACAAGGGAAAGATTAGTCCAAAGGACTAATGGACCACATCTACCACGGCTTCCACCAGACTGAGTCCAGTACAACTAGATGGTGCCCAGCTACCACGACTTACTGCTCTGACAAGGATCACAATAGAGGATCGTGGCCAGAGCTAGAGAAAAAATGTACAACAAAATTCTAACTCAAAAAGAAAGACCAGACTTGCTGGCCTGACAGAGACTGAAGAAACCCTGAGAGTATGGCCCCTGGGCACCCTTTCACCTCAGTAATATAGTCACTCCTAAGGTTCACCATTCAGCCAAAGATTGGACAGCCCCATAAAATGAAACACACCAGCCCAGGGGCAAGGACTAGGAGGCAGGAGGGAAGAGGAAAGCTGGTAATAGGGAACCCAAGGTTGAGAAGGGAGAGTGTTGACATGTCGTGGAGTTGTTAACCAATGTCATAGAACAGTGTGTGTACTGTTTAATGAGAACCTAGTTTGTTTTGTAAAACCGCATCTAAAGTACAATAAAAATTAAAAAAATAATAAGTTTAAGGTTTATTTTAATTTATTAAACTATGTAGATGCTGTCTAAATTATTGCCACGTGATGTAACATTTATTTGAGTTAATAATCCCTGTAGTCTGAAGAATCCAGAAAACTTTCTTCGTAAGCTAAAAATGTTATAATTTAGTTAAGTTGTGAACAATAAATCCCATTGCACTAGACATAATACGTTCAAATGGAGGATTAAGGTAGAGAGGTAAAAAATGTACTATAAATTTTTGCTCCCTTGCCATTTCATTAGTGTGAGAGAGGGAATTAAAATTGGAAAAAGCACGTCACCCATTATCTAATCATTCATGGAAAGCTTTGTTTCTGTATGATAAACTAAATAAAGCTTTGTTCCAACACTGATAAGAGAATTATAAATCTGCTATCTATCACAATAATTATTATCATAATCACGAAGAAGAGACAAGCACTGGGTTTACTTGTAAATTGATGTCAGGTTGACTCGAAGCTTTTACAGAAGCTAAGAGGTAGCATTGTTATCCCAAGAAAATTCTGTACATTTTTATGCCACCACATTATTTTTGCTGTAAAAAAAAAATTATATTAAGAATAAAATAAGATATGTGTTTTTGCCTGTATGGATTTCCCAGATCTTGGTGTCACTTTATTATACAAATATTCTATTTTGAATATTTAAGGCCATACAAATTGTGGAGAAGAATCTAATTTAGTTCATTATACAGCAAAAGCAATTTTCCCCAATCAGCAGTCTCTTTTTGATTTTTTTCAGTCTCAGACTGAATGAAGAGACAAAATAAAAAACATCCAACTCAATCTTATATTAAGAAAAAAAACCATTCTCTAAGCTCCTAAAATACGTTTCCTTATCTTTTTATATAATATGCAATGTGTAAGAAAGGCTTCTAAATTAATGTAATGTAGTATTAATGTTATAAGGATTAGGAGAATTTTTCAAGCTGGAGTTCTGAAACATAGACACAATCAGTACAGTTAAATTTCAGAGATGATTTCAATAAATAACTCTTCTATGTCTAACGGATCACTAAATATAAAACACCGCTCTTTATTATATTTGATCATCTTATTAGTTTATAACAGTTGAAAAAATCCAATACAGTTTTCAGTTCTCAGTACATAAAATAATACTAGGTGACTTTTCTTTATACGAAGGTTTTAAGAGCAATAAAGACACTCTGTGTTAGGCAGTTCTTGTCAGGAGAACAGCTGCTCTAAAGTCACTGCCGCGGGCCTTTCATTCTTCTAGTAAGTCATTAACTAAACAATTTTATCTACTAATCACTCTCCCCAAAATGCCTTGTGCAATGTGCCTGGTTAGATGCTAAGAAAATAATAAATAATTTATGTTAAACTTGTCATTACATAGCATAGATTTCTAGCCACATAATAACGAAACACTAATGAAAGTGAAATAAGCTCCTAGTTTGTTCTGATGACTGAAAAATTAGAAGAGAAATTGCTAAAGATCTTAAATTTAGTATTTATACGTGTTGACTAAGAGAACAGCCCATGAATATTTTTGGTTTCCTGTTTTGATTCTGTTACGTCCTCATTTTTGCCCCATCACTGTTATTTGACTATAACGGTAGCACTGTCTAACAGAACTTTCTACGATGATACAAATGTTCTATATCTCAGCCGTCCAATACATAGCCACCAGCCACACGTGGCCAATGAACATTTGAAATGTGGCTATGGTGACTGAGGAGCTGAATGTTTAATTTAGTTTAAATTTAATTAATTTAAATAGCCACATGTGGCTAGCAGCTACTGCGTTGGACAGCTCAACTCTAGAGCATTCACAGAACAATTACCAAGGCAGAGGATGTCTTTGTCCAAGAAGAAAGACTGAAAATAGGGTAAATCTAAAAAAAAAAAAAAAAAGAAGTCCAATTTTGAAGTTCAGGAAGAAGAAAAAGACACGTATTAGTTGTGTGGTTACCTGCAGTTCCATGCACAACTGAATGAAACATTGCCTGGTCCTGCGCCATCCTGATGCTCGGTTGCAGATAGGATCCCAATATCAGTGATCCATAGACTTTTCATTGGCTGCTGTTTGGAAGTAGATTACCAGGCCTTTCTTCCTAGTCTATCTTAGTCTAGAAGCTCTGCTGAAACCTGTTCAGCATCTTAGCAATACACAAGCCTTCACTGACTGACACATGGATGGTGGCTGCACATAAGGTGCATCGTCCAGGAATTGAACACAGGTCTCCCACATGGAAGGCAAGAATTCTCACACTGAGCCGCCAGTTCTCCAAGAATTCTACCACTGAACTGCCACTGTCCCAATCGCATATTAGTACAGATTCCTAAATATGTTACAGACATGAGTGAAACTAAAGAATTCAAGAGAAGGGACTTAAAAGAGAAAGGCATAGGAAAGACACACAAAATTGCAGGGACAAATAATTTCATACTTACCAAGACAACGTCTGACTATAGTTTGGCTTCCATTTAGCGTATTTGTAATAATTTCTCACATGGGCCAGAGATTGTGAGTCTCTGATTCCCTTGGTAAAAATTTAACATTTTGTTACTACATATTCCTACGTTTCAGTATTCATACGACACAGTGGAAATACATAAATTTATATGTTGTTGTTGTTAGGTAGTATTGAGTAGGTTCCAACTCATGGAGACACTATGAACACAAGAACAGAACACTGGCCCGGTCCTGCCCCATCCTCACATTGTTGTTATGCTTGAGCCCATTGTTGCAGCCACTGTGTCAATCCGTTTTGTGGAGAATCTTCCTCTTTTTCGATGACCCTGTACTTTACCAAACATAATGTTTTTCTCCAGGAACTGGTCTCTCCTGATAACATGTCCAAAGTACTTGAGTTAAAGTCTTACCATCCTCATTTTTAAGGGGTATTCTGGCTGTACTTAATCCAAGACAGATCTGTTCATTTTTCCGGTAGTCTATGATATATTGGATATTCTTCACCAACACTGTAATTCAAAGGCTTTGTCATGGATTAAACTGTGTCCCCCAAAAAATCCCGGTATTGTGTTATTTTCCTATTTGTTGTAAATCCTGCCTCTATGATGTTAATGAGGGAGGATGGGCGGCAGTTGTGTTAGTGAGGCAGGACTCAGCCTACAAGATTGGATTGTGTCTTAAGGCAATCTCTTGAGATATAGAAGAAAGAAGTGAGCAGAAAGACAGGGGGACCTCATATCATCAAGAAAGCAGTCCCAGGACCAGAACGTGTCTTTTAGACCTGGGATCCCTGGGCTGAGAAGCTCCTAGTCTGGGGAAAGATTGATGAAAAGGCTGACAGAGAAAGAAAACTTTCCCCTGGAGCTAACACCCTGAATTTGGACTGTTAGCCTACTATACTGTGAGAAAACAAGCTTCTCTTTATTAAAGCCATCCACTTGTGGCATGTCTGTTATAGCAGCACCAGATGACTAGAACCGGCATCAATTCTTCTTCAGTCTTCCTTACACATTGTCCAACTTTAGTATGCATGTGAGTCGATTGAAAATACCATGGCTTGGGTCAGGTGCACCTCAAGACGACATCTTTGCTTTTTAACACGGTAAAGAAGTGTTCGCAGCAGATTCGCGCAATACAATAGATTGTTTGATTTCTTGACTGCTGCTTCCATGGGTGTTGATTGTGAATCCAAGTAAAATGAAATCCTTACACATATTAATATGTTGCAATATTATACGTATTATGCTATACTAAAAAGAATTAGTTGACATTCAATCATTTCAGGAAGTAGCATATGATTAAGAACCTATGGTACTGAAGGAAGAGGTCCAAGCTGCACTGAAGGCACTGGCAAAAAATAAGACTCCAGGAATTGATGTAATACCAATTGAGATGTTTCAACAAAGGAATGCAGCGGTGAAAGTGCTCACTCATCTATGCCAAGAAATTTGGAAGACAGCTACCTGGCCAACCAACTGGAAGAGACCCAAACTTATGCCTAATCTGGAGAAAGGTGATCCAACCAAATGAAGAAATTATCAAACAGTATCATTAATATTACACACAAATAAAATTTTACTGAAGATTATTCAAAAGTGGTTACAGTAGTACATCAAAAGGGAACTGCCAGAACTTCAAGCCAAATTCAGAAGAGAGCATGGAAAAAGGGACATCATTGCTAATATCAAATGGATCCTGGCTGAGAGCAGAGAATACCAGAGGGATGTTTACCTGTGTTTTATTGACGACACAAAGGCATTTGACTGTGTGGATCATAACAAATTAGGGATAACATTGCAAAGAATGGGAATTCCAGAAGACTTAATTGTGTTTATGAGAAATCTGTACATAGACCAAGAGGCAGTCTTTGAAACAGAACCAGGGGATACTGTGTGGTTTAAAGTCAGAAAAGGCTTGTGTCAGGGTTATACCCTTTCACCAAATTAATTCAGTCTGTATGCTGAGTAAATAATCTGAGAAACTTGACTATATGAAGAAGAAGGTGGCATCAGGATTGGTGGAAGACTCATTAACAACCTGCATTTTGCAGATGACACAACCTTGCTTGCTGAAAGCGAAGAAGACTTGAAGCACTTACTCATAAAGATCGAAGACTACAGCCTTCAGTATGGATTACACCTCAACATAAGGAAAACAAAAATCCTCACAACTGAACCAGTAAGCAACACCATGATCAATGGAGAAAAGACTGAAGTTGTCAAGGATTTCATTTTACTTGGATCTAAAATTATTGCCCACAGAAGCAACGGTCAAGAAATCAAACAACACATTGCATTGGGCATTCTGCTGCAAAAGATCTCTTTAAAATGTTAAAAAGCAAAGATTTCACTTTGAAGACTAAGGTGCGCCTGATCCAAGCCACGATGTTTTCAATCACCTCATAAGCATGCTAAAGCTGGACAACGAACAAGGAAGATCAAAGAAGAATTGACAGCTTTGAATTGTGGTATTGGTGAAGAATATTGAATACACCATGTGTTATGGATTGAATTCTGTCTCCCCCCCCCAAAAAAAAAATGTGTGTCAACTTGGCTAGTCCATGATTCCCAATATTATGTGATTGTCTACCATTTTGCCATCGATATGATTTTCCTTTGTGTTGTAAATCCTCCTTCTATGATGTTAAGGAGGTGGGATTAGAGGCAGTTATGTTAATGAGGCAGGGCTCAATCTACACGATTAGGTTGTGTCTTAAATCAATATCTTTGATTTTAAAGAGAGAAACAAGTAGAGAGACATGGGTATCTCGTACCACCAAGAAATCAGAGCCAAGAGAACAGCGCATCATTTGGACCCAGAATCTCTGTGCTGAGAAACTCCTCAACCAGGGAATATTGATAACAAGGACATTCCCCTAGAGCAAACAGAGAGAGAAGGCCTTCTCCTTGAGCTGGCACCCTGAATTCAGACTTCTAGCTTCCTAGACTGTGAGAGAATAAATGTTTGTTAAAGCCATCCACTTGTGGTATTTCTGTTATAGTAGCACAAGGTAACTAACAAGGAGCACTAGTGCTGTGGTTAAAGAGCTCAGCTGCTAACTGAAAGGTCAGTAGCTCAAACCCACCAGCCACAACACAGGAGAAAGATGTGGCAGTCTGCTGTCATAAAGATTTGCAGCCTCAGAAACCCTATGGAGCAGTTCTACTCCGTCGTACAGGGTTGCTATGAGTCAGAATTGACTCAACTGCGATAGGTTTGGTTTTTTGGTTATACATGGCATTTGTTGCTTTTGTTAGATGCTGTTGAGTCAGTTCCTCAGCCCAGTAATTTTGTCCCTCAGGGAGTTTGGATATATATGTGAAGCTTCCATGACCTTGCCATGGTCAAGTTGTGCGACTTTCCCAGTATTGTGTACTGTCTTACCCTTCAACAAAGTTACCACTTATCTATTGTCTAGTTAGTGTTTTTCCCTCCCCATCTGTCCCCTGCCTAATATAACTATCTGTGTTAGTTGTCTTGTGCTGCTGTAACAGAAATACCACAAGTGGATGGCTTCAATAAACAGAAGTTTATTTTCTTACACTCTAGGAGGCTAGAAGTCCAAATTCAGGGCATCACCTCCAGGGGAAGGCTTTCTCTGTCAACTCTGGAAGAATGTTCTTGTCACCAATCTTCCCCAGTAGAGGAGCTTCTCAGTGCAGGCACTCCGGGTCCAAAGGACGCATTCTGCTTCCTATGCTGCTTTTTTGGTGATATGAGGTCCCCAACTCTCTGCTCGCTCCCGTTTCCTTTTATCTCTTTAGGATAAAAGGTGGTGCAGTCCATACGCAGGGAAGCTCCCTTTGCATTGAATCAGGTATGTGACGGAGCAAGGGCGTTACATCCACCCTAATCCTCTTCAACATAATCCAATCTTGCCACATTAACCATAGGTAGAGATTAGGATTTACAACGTATGGGAAAATTATATCAATCACAAAATGAAGGACAGCCATGCAATACTGGGAATCATGACCTAACCAAGTTGACACATATTTTTGGAGGACACAATTCACTCCATGACGCCATCAAAGATTGTTTCTTTCTGTGTGTAAGGCTTTTCATGAGTTTTTATAATAATGGCTTCATACAGTCATTTTGTGATTGATTCATTTTACTCAGCATAATGCCCTCCAGATTCATCCATGTTGTGAGATGTTTCACAGATTCATCATTGTTCTTTACTATTGCGTAAAAAAAAAAAAAAATTGCATAGTATTCCATTGTGTGTGTACCATAATTTATCCATTCGTCTGTTGATGGGAACCTAGGTTGCTTCCATCTTTTTGCTATTGTGGACAATGCTGCAATGAACATAAGTGTGCATATGGCTATTCATGTGACGGCTCTTATTTCTCTTCCTAGGAATAGTATTGCTGAATCGTATGATATTTCTATTTCTAGCTTTTTGAAGAAGTGCCATATCATTTTCCAGAATGATTGTATATTCCCACCAGCAGTGCATAAGAGTTCCAATCTCCCTGCAGCCCTTCTAACATTTGTTATCTTCTGTTTTTTTGATTTGTGACAGTAATGTTGGGGCGAGATGGTATCTCATTGTAGTTTTGATTTGCATTTCTCTAATGGCTAATGATTGGGAGCATTTCCTCATGTGTCTGTTAGCCACCTAAATGTCTTCTTTGGTGAAGTGTTTGTTCATATCCTTTGCCTATTTTTTAATTGGATTATTTTTGTTTTTGTTGTAGAGGTGTCGGATTTTCCCATACAGATTAGACCTTTGTTGGATTTGTCATAGCCAAAATTTTTTTTCCCGGTCTGTAAATTCTCTTCTTACTCTTTTGATAAAGTCTTCTGGTGAACGTGTTTGATTTTTGGAAAATCCCAGTTTTCTAACTTATCTTCTGGCGTTTGTGAAGTCACTCTTGAGGTTCACACTTCAGCCAAAGATTAGACAGGCCCATAAAACCAAAAGTAATAAAAGTAGCTCAACCACATGTATGAGACTAAATGGACACATAAGCCCAGGGGCAAGGACAAGAATGCAAGAGGGGACAGGAAAGCTGGATGAATGGAAATGGGGAACCCAGAGTTGAGATGGGGAGAGTGTTGACACATGGTGGGGTTGGCAACCAATGTTACAAAACAATATGTGTATTAATTGTTTAATTAGAAATGAAGTTGTTCTGTGAGTTTTCATCTAAAGCACAATAAAAAAAAGATTTAAGAAGCAGAATTACTTGAATTTAGTGAATAAGTCATTGAGAAAGGTGAGGAAGAGGGAAAAGCCTAGAATATTCTCAGATACCTGGCTTTTATCACCTGGACAATTGATTATAGTACCAGTATTAATTGGGATTGGGAGTCCATTGAAAGGGTATGGATCAAGTGGGATGGTGAGTTTAATTTTGAATATATGCCGCTTATGATATCAATGAAAGCTCAATGTGGAGATGTCACAGAATCAGTTCCATAACGATTCTGGAGCTTGAGAGGAATGTCTACACCAAAGATTTGGTATCAACCATATATAGAAGGTTGTAAAATAAGAACACAAGAATGGAAACAGATGCTAAAGAATATCACTTTAGAGAAGACTAGGAGTAAGGAGAATAAAGAGGATAGATCAGAGAGAAAAAAAATCAGTGAAGAGTGGTCAGTGATGTCATAAAAGCAAAGTTAAGGGACAGTTTCAAAAACAATGAAATGGTTACAAGGGTCAAAAATATAATCAGGATTAAAAAGTATCAAATAGATTTGGCAATGTCATATTGTTGTTGTTAGGTGCCGTCAAGTCGGTTCTGACTCATAGCAACCCTATGTACAAGAGAATGAAAGACTGCCCAGTCTTGCGCCATCCTCATAATCGTTGCTGTGTTTGAGCCCATTGGTTCAGCCACTGTGTCAATCTATCTCATTGAGGGTCTTCCTCTTTTTTGCTGACCTCTAACTTATCAAGCTTGATGTCCTTCTCCAGAGACTGGTCCCTCCTTATAACATGCCCAAAGTATGTGAGACAAAGCCTTGTTATCTTCACTTTCAAGGAGCATTCTGGCTGTATTTCCTCAAGACAGATTTGTTCATTCTTCTGGGAGTCCATGGTATATTCAATAGTCTTCACCAATACCATAATTCAAAAGCATGATAGAATTTTACTAGACCAATGGCTTCTTTCTTGCAAATACCTTTTTCAACAACGTAAATGGCAACTATACATGTGGACTTCACAGGACAGAAAACACAGGAATCAAATAGACTACATTTGTGGAAAAAAAGATGGAAAAGCTCAATATCATCAGTTAAAACAAGGCCAGGATTAGACTGTGAAACGGACTATCTACTGTTCATAAGCAAGTTCAAGTTGAAGCTAAAGAAAATTAAAACAAGTCCACGAGAACCAAAATACAACCTTGAGTATATACCATCTGAATTTGGAGAACATCTCAAGAACAGAGTTGGTGCATTAAACACTAGTGACCAAAGACCAGACGAGTTGTGGAATGAAATCAAGGACATCAAAACTAAAGAAAGCAAAATGTCATTAGAAAGACAGGAATGAAAGAAAAGAGCAAAATAGATATCAGAAGAGACTGAAACTTGTTCTTGAACATAAAGCAGCTAAAGTGAATGGAAGAAATGAAATAAAAGAGCTGAACAGATTTCAACGGGCAGCTCGAGAAGACAAAGTGTTATAATGAAATGCACAAAGACAGGTGTTAGAAAACTTAAAAGGGAAGAACACACTTGGCATTTCTCAAGCCGAAAGAACTGAAGACAAAATTCAAGCCCTGACTTGCAATTTTGAATAATTCTACGGGCCGAATATTGAACATCACAGGAAGCATCAAAAGAAGATGAAAGGAATACACAGTCACTGTACCAAAAAGAATTGGTCAACATTCAGCCATTTCAAGACGTAGCATATGATCAAGAACCAATGGTATTGAAGGAAAAAGTCCAAGATGCACTGAAGGCATTAGCAAAAAACAAAGCTCCAGAAATTGATGGAATACCAATTGAGATGTTCCAACAAATGGATGCAGTGCTGGAGGCGCTCACTCATCTATGCCAAGAAATTTGGAAGACAGCTATATAGCCAACTGACTGGAAGAGATTCATATTTGTACTCACTCAAAAAAAAAAAAAAAAGCGATCCAACAGAATGCAGAAATTATAGAGAGATTTGGCAATAGAGAGGTCATTGTCAACCTTTGACAGAGTGACAGGGAGAAGGAGTTACAACTTTATTGCGGTGGATTGGAGAGTAAATGGGAGATGAGGAAGTAGAGCCAACAATTATACTAGGGAGGCAAGAAGGTGGAGAGTGCAGCATAGTAGGTGATTAAGTAGAAGATGGAGTAATTATGGCTCTGCTCCAAAAACTATTGATGTGACAGCATGTGAAACATGGATGGATGAGGAAGACAGCTAAAATTTATGTTTAGCTTTTATTGAGGAAAAAATGAAGTTGAGTTGAGATTCTCTAATGTTTAGAGAAAGCAAGTGATAATATGAGAAGAAATTTTACCTTCCAGGAAGAATTGAAACAGTCGCTGATGGAGCGACTGTTACCCAAGTGGCAAAAGAAGTGGTTAGGAAGTCGTAAGGTTTAAAACATTTGATTTCTATCTGAAAAGCAATAGGAATCCATAACATTATAAAAATGAGGTATTCTATCATTTCCTTTGGTGTCCCTGGGTGGCACAAATAGTTAAGCACTCAACTTCTAGCCCAGAGTTTGAACTCACCCAGAGGGGCCTCAGAAGACAGGCTTGGCGATCTGCTTCCAAAAGGTCAGAGGCTTGAAAACCTCAACTAACAACAACTACATAACTTCCTTTAATAAAAAGTTTTATAAGTTCACACTACCAAAACTGGCTTGTCAAAAAAAAAAAAAAAAAATGCATTCTTGAATTTCTCTATAATCATTTCTTTAAGGTAACTTAAGCTTACAAGTTCTGAACCATGAAATTGCAATTTCAAAATATACAAAATACACAATTCGTGTGCTTATATATAATGACATTAATCAAAAATTGTATGAAATCATAGCATTTTAGAACTGAATGGGTGCTTCTGCTTCATTTTATGGGCGAAGCCAGTGAGGCCTAGAAAGACTACATGGTTTAGCCGTGTTTACCCAGCTAGACCTGAACCCAGGTCTTTGGACTCCAAGCCCAGTGCTGTTTTGACAAAAACTGACTGGATGACACACTGGGATATTTTTGATGTTGCAGAAAGGAAGAAAATAGACAAATTCTAATGCCATGCCTCATTAGGGACAATGAATCCTTTTGTTTGCATTTTCACAATTAGTACCTTTTCATCTTGAGCACATCCTCACAATTTGCTTTGTTGTTTCCCATAATTGTCATTCATTTTTCAGAAGGGTTTGGTAGTTATCCTGTATCCTAGGAAATTTGCCCCAAAGAGAAGATGATGTTATGTCCTTAACACTTTCCTTAGAAATGTCTCTTTCCTACACATCTTCAGAAAAGTTCCTCCCCCATTGAAGATAAACCCATTACCATTGCCATCGAGTTGATTCTGACTCATAGCGACCCTATAGGACAGAGTGGAACTGCCCCATAGAATTTCCAAGGAGTGCCTGGTGGATTCGAACTGCCAATCTTTTGGTTAGCAGCCATAGCACTTAACCACTACACCACCAAAGTTTCCCTATTAGAAAGGACATTTTATTGGCGGTTTAGAGGAATAATGGTGTTCTGGAAGGATTTGATTGTTCAAATAATTACAGGATTCAAACACCAAAATCTAATTTTCAGAATTACTTACAGATAGTTGTTAACAACGGCTATGGGCAACTGGTGTGTTTTGTGTTTGCACCAAGAAGCCGGTCCCTGTATTTTCTTTAGCTGAAGTAATAGGTTGGTAATTCAGCATCTGGACAATCTGGTAAGGCTCCGACATGGGGGTGGACGGACTTTGGTTTTTTTTTTTTTTTTTTTAAGGCTGGTGACTCCTTTTGGAAAACTCCTCAAAGAATAAAAATCAGAATGATATCACATAGCCAGCTCATGTCACACCAGACCATTTCTGAAAATAAGAACATGTTCTCAAAATGAAGTAATTTATATTCTTAGCCGTGCTGTATTGTGTGCACCGAGTAATTTCTGGAGAACAATGTTTCCTGTGGCATATTGCCAAGACTGGCTTTATTTGTTTTTCATTAGGCTTTTCTTTATCACGCTGCTGTATACCTGCATCATTCTGCTTCCTCCGAACGGCCGGTGTAGCTTAAGCATAAGAGTGATTCTATGAGTAGGTGGAGTGTTTTTGTCCCCTGAACACCCATTTTTAATCCCTGGCTATGGTACCATACTAACGGCTTTAATCCTGCTAAGAACTTTCGATTACCCATTTGTAATGTAGCCTGATATCAATTGTTTGCATTCAACTATTCTGTCCCTGCCCAGGGAAAAAAATTAGTCTCACTTTGCGCCACACGAGACCTGCCTCTCTCCTTCTCCTTTATTATCTCAGGAAAAGGCATCAAGATCCACCTCATAGCCTGATCCTGGAACCTGTGTGTATTCTACATTTCTCCATCATTTCTTGCATTCAGTCACCAAGTCAAACTTCTTGGTAGCTTTCAAATTCATCCACTTCACTCTGACTCCCACAGCCACTGCCTTAGTCCCAGCTGTGTCACCCCTAGGACAACATCAGTAGTCTCCCCGTGGTCTCCACGGCCCTGGTATTACCCTCCCCAGTTCATTCTCTTTTGCTCTGAATGTTCTTCAGTACCCATTGTGCCCCATAAATGGGTATTCTGTAACTTTTATTAATAAATATTTTTGTGTTTCATTACACTAATGTTGTATTACATTATATTAACAAGACAAAGTTTGATTTGTCAAGAAAAAAATAGTGATCTGAATTTTTGAGCTTCTCTGGAAACTCCTCAATTTAAAAGGAAAATCTAGGTTACAAACTGAGAGAGACTGAAGTTTAGGGACAAAATAAAAAAATTACAATCTATAAATGTCTGTGTTGGAATATTAATCAGAGGTTTGAAAAAATCATTGAAATCTGAGAATTTCAGGCTCGGAGTGGTCCTTAGAGATCACCTGGCTCAAATTCATCACTTAAGAGGTGAGGACCAAGACCAAGTCACAGAAGCCAAAATGATCTTTCTAAATTTGGAATCTCATCATGTAACTCCTTTTCTTAAAACCTACCCTTGGCTTCCTGTTATAAGCAGGTTCAAGTATAAATTCCTTAGCACACCCTCCAATGTCTGTATACACTGCTTACCTTCGTAGCCTTACCTTTTGCTTCTTTCTCCAACTTACCTCAGAACTCAGTGCTTCTAAATGCACTGTGTCTCTCACCCACAGGTCATTGTACATAATTGCCCCTTTGCTCTTACCCTTGTGGGTGCTAAGTCCCAAGCATTCTTCGGGTATCTGAGGAGACTTCGTCTTGTCTGAAAACGAATCCCAGATCCCCTCTGGACACCTAAGCAAACTGTCACCATCATAGCACATTCACAGCTCTCTACTTGCCTTTGAATAACCCATTTCCCTTGCTGAATTGAAAGGAATAAAGACAGCTGTGGGCAGGGACCTGCATCTTACTCATTTTTCTATCCCCACATCTGGATCAGGTGTCTTGTAAGCAATGTCTTTAAATGAATTCTCACTTTTAACCTTCCTGGTGTATTTCAATTTTTATATCATCCTCCCTCACAAAATGTGTTTTCAGAGGGAAAAAAATGACCTATTCATTCATATTAAAGTATGTTGTTCTTGTTGTTAGGTGCCGTCAAGTCACTTCCAACTCCTAGCAACTCTATGTACAACAGAATGAAACACTGCCCGGTCCTGTGCCATCCTCATGATCGTAATTAAAGTATAAAAAAAAAGAAAAAAAAATTCTTTTTTTTTTTTTAGTTAAAGTATAGGTCACTGATAATCCTAAATGGCAACCCTTCAGGAAGTGTTTATATTTTCACAGGAATAGTGTTTTAAGTCACAGGAGTGAATATCCAATGTAGATAATCCAGCCATAAATAATAAGTCATAGAGATATTTATGAGAGGAGAGAAACTTTCCTGAAGCCTTCAAATCAGTCACATAGGTGACCAGCTCTTTTAGAAGAATAATTCTATGTCTTTGTTTAGAAAAATTAAATCACATGTTTGTTGTGTGTGTGTGTTAAATAAATTCTTGTTATTTACCTACAGTAGAAACAGAATGACTGAATTAACATGTAAAGTTTCTGATTTTCTTTCAGGGAAGCAATGTTATGGAAGATCAGGATTTGTTGGAAATTGGGATCCTTAATTCTGGGCACAGACAAAGAATCCTACAGGCGATCCAGCTCCTTCCAAAGGTAAGCGATGCTTTACTACCCTCGCCCTAAGTATAATTCCCAGTAATTCTAAGGCCAGGCATGCAAAGGATATTAGAATTTAGGACGACATTTCTACAAATTGATTCAGCGTCCAAGAGCAGGTCTTCTTAGATCCAACTAAACTTTCAGACTCACAAAACTACTATGGGCCACACTTGATATGAGATTTACCTGGTGGTGGTATTAGCTGCCGTTGCATAAATTCTAACTTGTGGCAACCCCACGTGTGCAAGGTAGAACTGCTCCATAGGGTTTTCAAGGCCGTGACCTTTTGGAAGCAGATCACCAGGGTTGTCTTCCGAGGTACCTGTGGGTGGGTTCAAATCGCCAACCTTTCACCTAGTAGTTGAGTGCTTAACCATTTGTGCCTCCCAGGGACTCCGTATTTACCTAGAAGTATGTAATATAGGAAACACCACTGCCGACAGGGCAACTTTAGGGTTTGTATTAGTTTCCTTGGGCTGCAGTAAAAAATTACCATAAATTGTGTGGCTTAAAAAAAACGAAGTTCATCCTCTCACAGAGCTGAAGGCTAAAAAAAAAAAAAGGAAAAGAAACCCGATTGCCTTCTAGTTGATCCCGACTCATAACAACCCCATAGGACAGAGCAGAACCGCCCTGTGGGGTTTTCGAAGCTGTTCTCTTTACAGAAGCAGACTGCCACATCTTTCTGCCGTGAAGCAGCTGGTGGATTTAAACCACTGCCCTTTCTGTTCACAGCCAAGCATTTTAACCACTGTGCCACCAGGGCTTAGAAGTTCAAAATCAAAGTGTCGCCAAGGCCAGGCTACCTCTAAAGACTCTATGGAAGAATCCTTTTTTGTTTCTTCCTAGCTTCTGGTGGTTGCCCGCATTCCTTGGTTCTCCTTGACTTTCAGCTGCATCAGACAAGATCTATGGTGGGTGGGTATGGGAACTTTCCTGGCTTAGAGGCCCCATGGCCCTTAAAAGACAATATATCTTGTAACAACTCCATTGACTCTGGGATCCCTACAAGGGACCTGCTCAGGTACAAACACCTTCACACTCATGGAAACCCAAAGTATTGCATCCCCATCAGATATTTATAGTTCATGTATAAATTCTCCCGGTCCAGATGCAATTTACCAATTGGTCGTCACTTTTCTTGTAAGCAGTGTGTTACCTAGCAACAGCTGACTTTGTGTTTCCAGATAAGGATTCAGAGGAGCCTAAAGAAAGAGGTAGGATAGGGTCTGAGCACAGGTCTCTAAAGATATGTAGGATTTGAATCAATAAAGAATACGAAAGGCATTTCAGGAGGCCGGCAGGAACTATATAAATATAGGCAATAAATTGCTGGAAGCATTAAGGGAACAATTAGTGAGACTGTGATTTAAAAATCCAATGTAAGTAAAAAATTGGAGAGTGTAATAAGACAGAATAGAAAAGTAGGCTGGGTCCATTTGTGCCAGGCTAAGGAATTTGATATTTGTTCTAGTAGGCACTGGGGGGCAGACGTGACCAGACCTATGCTTTAGACCAGTTAATCAGGTGTCAGTATACAACAGAAATTAGAAGAAAGAGAAGTTAAAATTGAGAAAGGATTGGGCTGGGGCAAAGTTGGAGGCTCAGTAAGCAGATGAACTGTAAACTTTTCTTACGGAATAAAGGAAGAGCAGAGATAATACCTGGATGTATAGGATTATCCTGTGTTTTGTACTCTCTTCTGCTCTTTTCTTGAGGGATTGTAATTTCTCCTTCCCAGAATGAAAAAGATCAATATTAACCACTGATTCTAAGGAAGTTATCTGATGAAATTTGCTGACTGACAGCAAACTGACTTCCTAATGACAGAAAGTTTATACTTTTGCAAATTCAAGGAAAGTCAAGCGTGAAAGGAGTTTAATAATATATTTCTCTACCCTAAAAAGAAAAGAATAAAACATCTTTAGAACTAATTCTAAAGTCATTCCTCTAAGCATAATATTCACTTTCCTACTTTTGTATCTTTAGTTACAACATTATCCCTTCCCAAGTTTTCTCCCCACACTCAGCGAAGGCAGGGGACCTTGCTGTTTTATGTCCCACTGTATAGCACCTAACAGTTCCTGGCACAAGGTAGGCATCCAGTAAATCAGTGAAAGACTCTCCCTTGTCAGTATGCTCCCCCTCTTCTAAAGCACAACTCAAATCATATCATATCACTTTCCTTGTGAAACTTTCCCTAAAATGGAACCCTGTTTCACCACCTTGATAATTATCACCCTGGTCCAAACCAATCATTTCTAGCTGGACTGCTACGGTAGATTTGAATCTTTCATCTCTAGGTTGTTGTTGTTGTTGTTAGGTGCCGTCGAGTCAGTTCCTACTCACGGCCATCCTATGTACAACCCTGTCCTGCACCATCCTCACGACTGTTGCTGTGTTTGAGCCCATCATTGTAGCCACTGTGTCAATCCGTCTTGTTGAGGGTCTTCCCGTCTTTCACTTCCTCTCTTTCTCTAGGTTAGACTAATTGAATTGATTTCTTATCAGTCCTCTCTGGCCTGGATAATTACATAGGTGTCTTATTTCTGTCCTGTTTACCTTTCTTACCCCTCTGCAGTTGAATTCCACACAGCATCCGGAATGATTCCTCTAAAGTTGTAAAGCAGATCATGCCATATCCTGGTTAAAATTTCCAGTGAATTCTCTTTTCATTAGAACAAAATCTTCATCACAACTTACAAAAAGCAATAGGATCTGGTCCATGTCTGCCTCTATGACATCATCTATCGCTGGCTCCTTCTCCTATACTCTAGTCATATGACTTCCTTTTTGTTCAAAATATGCCAAGTGGATTTTTGCCTCAGGGCCTGGGTTAGTCACCTAGTATTGCTGTAACAAAAATACCCCAAGTGGGTGGCTTTAAAGAACAGAAATTTATTTTTTGACAGTTCTGGTGGAGGGTAAAAATCCAATTCAGGGTCTCAGCTGTATTCATTCCTTCCTTGTCAGTAGCCCCCAGGGTGCCTTGTTTCTTGGTGATCCTCACATGGCATCTGTCTTCCCCAGTTTGTGCACCCTTCTGAGTCTAATCTGCCCTTTCTTCTAATTCACAAGTGATTAGGTTTAGGATAGAGCCCACACTGATGTGGTCTCATTGACATAACAAAGAAAACCCTGTTCCCAAACAGAATTACATCCACAGGTATAGGGGTTGGAACTTCAACACGTATTTGGGGGGGACGCGATTCAGTCCATAACAGGGTCTTTCCATGACAGTCCCTCTGCTTGGAAATTCCTTCCTCCAGATCGTCATATACTTGCTCCTATACGTCATTAAGTCTCTACTCATATGTCACTTTCTTACAGATGCTGCCTTCCTGACCTAAAATAACATCACTGTCCTTCATATTACCCTTTACTTTTCCTCATAGCATCTGTGATACCTGAAGTTAATTATTCATTTGTTCTGTTTTTTGTTTTTTTTTCTTCTTCTTCCATGTTTTTCATCTCTCCCACAGGATGCAAGGTCCCTGAAGTTAGGGACCTTGACTGTCTTATTCACTTCTACATACCCAACCCCTACAATAGCACTTGGCACATTATGGTCAAGAAATATTTGTGAAATGAGAGAATACACTGATCTCTCTTTCCTCTGAGTTTTTATTCCTCTATGTTTGTTTCTGTTTGAAGATACTGAAAATATTTTACCACTTCTTCATTATAAGGAGTCCCTGGGTGGTGCAATTTAATGCATTCAGCTGCTAACCAAAAGGTTAAAGGTTCAAAACCACCCAGAGGTGCCTCAGAAGAAAGCCTTGGTGATTTTCTCCTAAAAATCAGCCACTGAAAACCCTGTGGAGCACAGTTGTATTCTGACACACATGGGGTGGCCGTGAGTCAGAATTAACTTGAGGGCAACTGGATTTTCTATGTTAAAAGCATCCTGAGCCCGGAGAGAATGTCATACACATCCTTGAATTTCCCATTGCACTTAGCCTAATGCGTGTACATTAAAAGAATGAAAGAATAAGTGCTTGGTTGAATGAATGAATATTTTCCTCATATGTTATTCAAACATAATTTTTTTATACCGTAGAGTGCTTGAATTTTAAAATATATCTATAATCCCATACATGCCCTTTGATAATGAAAGACAAAAGAAACCAAACCTAGAATTATTTGGGGGAATAAATGGAGTGTTTATTTTTAAGATAGAACTCATGCCTGTTAGAGAAAACAATATAATAAAAACGATACAAAATTAAGCTTCTACCAAGAGGCTGATGAAGAAGTGCTTACTACGCACACAAAGGAGTAGAGAAGATATAAACACATCCAAGCACGTCCTCAGCGACACAAGCAGAATGTTATAGTGCTACAAATTGATGCTTTGCCTTCTTAGGTAATGAGCCCAATCTTCAGACGGCTCATAGTGTAATTCTACCGCCAGCAGTTTTATTTGCATTTACTCTAACTTTGCACCGCCAAAAAATGGACAAAGTGTCTCTTCATTTTTTAATGCCATTTTGTCTTCAGAATATTTGTGTTCTTCATCTGTCATGAGAAATATTCCATGACTGCTACCTGAGATTCTTTAACATACTGTGTTTTAGGATTGGTGAGATTGTTCCCAAATAGAGAAAAGATGGTTTGCTTAGTTCATCTTGATCTGTAAGCATACTTGGGTGCGTGGTTTTCATGCTTTATTTGTATTTGTTGTTTTAAGTTTCAAAGAAAAAACTTCATTCCTTGGCATGAATGGTTTTTCTGTGATGTGCCCTTTTTAATACTGAAATATTCACCAATGCAAAAATCTGTATGTTCTAAAGTACATTTGATATATTCAACACAGAATGTGTTCAATACATTCAACGCTTAGAATACATTCAACGTATTCTGAGATATCTTTAGAACACATATTTTCTCTTGCTGTGATCACAGTAATTTTTCTCCTCTATCCATTCTTTCCTTCTGCTTTTGCAATGCCTGACCTTTAGCAGTAAAACCAGATTATCAATTTTCACCCAGCCTCCACTTCTCTCACTGTTGTGGATTGGATTATGTCCCCCCAACAGGTGCATTGAAGTCCTAACCCCTGTACCTGTAAATGTGACCTTATTTAGAAATAGGGCCTTTGCAGATATAATCTAGTAAAATGAGGCAACACTGGATTAGTGTTGGCCCTTATCCAGGATGGCGGGTGTTCTTATAAAAAGAGGAGAAAAGACACAGACACACAGGGGAGAAAGCCATGCAAAGATGGAGGCAGAGGTTGGAGTGAAGCATCTGCAAGCCAAGGAATGCCATGGATTGCCAACAGCCACCAAAAGCTAGAAAAAGCAAGGAAGGATTCTCCCCAACAAACTTTAGTGGAGCAGGACCCTGCCAACACCTTGACTTCAAACTTTTATCCTCCATAACGGAAACCCTGGTGGTGTAGTGGTTAAGTGCTACAGCTGCTAACCAAAAGGTCGGCAGTTCGAATCTACCAGGAGTTCCTTGGAAACTCTATGGGGCAGTTCTATTCTGTCCTACAGGGTTGCTATGAGTCGAAATTGACTTGATGGCAATGGGTTTGGTGTTTTTGTTTTGTTTTAGTCTCCATAACTATGACAGAATAAAATTTCCGCTATTTTTAAGCCACCCAATTTGTGGCAATCTGTTAGGGAAGCTCTATGAAACTAATATGCTCACCACAACAGGCACAGTCTTTTCTTAGGTCTAAGTATTTCCCTGGACTTCTGAAGATCGAATATCACCCTTATCTCTTTTTATAAAGGGAAACATCAGCAGTTTCATGAGAAACTGGCTTATTTTGTACTTTCCTAGAAACTGGAGCTGTATTGTGATTTTTCTGTCTGTTAGATAAAGGGAAACTTATCTGATTACTTATTTGCAATGTACAACATACTTTTGTCCAGGAAAGAATCTAAGCTGCCAAATCAGGGAATTACCCTCTAATCAATGTTCCCTTTAAAAGGGGGCATAATCTCTTTTGTCCTTTGACAGTATAACAACTAGAAGTCAGAAATTCAAAGGATCCAGAGTATTTTTGTTTAAAGATTTGTAGGACTTCATGTCAAGTCCCATGTTGTATCTGCTCTCTTAATCTCTCATCCTGAACTGATATTGTATTCCAGCATGCCAGAGACATTTTATCTAACGCTCACGTCATTTTTCAGTATTTCCTCTTCTGATCTTATTCTGTATAAAACATATTATAGAAATCTCTTTTGGAATTATTTAGTCGTTGACTATGCTTACTATCCCCCTTTCCTTTGCCCTCATTCATCCCTCAACTTACCTGGGTCTAACTCACTCCTCTGCGGCCACTTCACAAAACAGGTGCTAAGATCACCAGAGCAGAAATCTTAATAAGCCTCTGTCCATCTCCTCCTTACTTGAACTTCATTAGACTCTGGTACTATTGACAGGTGTCAACAATGTCTTCTTTGACTTCCACAATGCTTGGTGTTCCTTCTGCCTCTCTGCCACTCTTTCTCCTTTGCCTGCTCATCCACCTCTATCTGGCCATTAAATGTTGGAGCTCCTCAAGACTCAATCCTAGGCATTCTTCTACCCTATTTCTTTATGTTTTTTTTTTTTCAGTTACCATTTATATCCTGTTGATTTCCAAATTTATACCATCAGCCAAGATTTCTTCTCTGAGAGCCAAAACCATATAACCAATTGTGTATTCAACATCTGTACTTCCGTATCACAAAGGCTCGGCACGTCAAAAATTTAACTCAAGGCTCTTCTCCTTCACAAAGCCTAGTCCTCCATTAGTGTTTCCATCTTAGTTAATGGCATAAGCACCCAACCAATTGTGCAAATCAGAAAACTAAACCTAAGAGTCATCTTCGACAGCCTCCAAATTCATCGCTTATCAGCTTCTTCTTCTAAATATCTAGAAATTGCCTGTTAGACTCTTGCTCAATTTTACAACCTCCTCCTAATTGTTCATCCTACATCTGCTGTTCCTTTTTGCATTGTGTTCTTCACCTTGCAACTGGAATGATCTGGTCAAAGCATAAATCCGATCACATCACTTCAAGAGCTTTTTGTGGCTCTTAGGAAAAAGGCCCACCCTTGCCTGTCTCTCTAGCTTCATCTCTAGCCCCTCTCTGCCTCTTCACTTTGCTCAGACCTACTTTTATTTGTATAAAGGGACCATGCATCTTCCTGTCCCAGGCCTTGGACTTACTACCCCTCCTCCTGGAAGGCTTTGCCCTATTTTCCTCTTTGCTTTCACATCTCAAATAACTTCCTCAGGAAACCTTTCCTGACTCCCTTGCCCATATGTTCAATAGGATCAGAACAAGCAACATGTGGTTGTCAGGTGCTGTTGAGTGGTTTCTGACTCATAGCAACCCTATGTACAACAGAATGAAGCACTGCCCCGTCCTGCACCATCCTTACAATCGTTGTTATGCTTGAACCCATTGTTGAGGCTCTTCCTCTTTTTCACTGACCCTCCACTTTACCTAGCATGATATCCTTCTCCAGGGACTGGTCCCTCCTGATAACATGTCCAAAATCCATGAGACAAAGTACAAGCAACATGTACTTTTCCTTAATAGCTTATAAGGCAGTTTGAAATATAGATTTGTGTGAGCATTTTATTAATATCTGTCTACCCTGTCAGAATTTAAGTTCCTTGAAGGTGGAGACCATCTGTTTTGTTTACTGTTTATCACCAATGCCTAGAAGAGTGTCACATAGTGCATGTGCAAAAATATTTGATGACAAAATAATGTGGTTATTACAGGACTCATGATCATTTTAGAGTTCCTGGTATTCATTGTTTAGTTCATTGCCACTCTACTTCTGCTCTACTGTATAATAAACACCTGCATTTTAGCTGCTCTTCATTTCTAAGTTCAGTTTCATTTAATCAATATTGTTTGAACCTACATAGTTCCAATTATTTTTTCATTAAATAGCACTGAACACCTCTAACCTCTATTTGGATTAAATTACCTCTTTATCATATTCTTAGTTTGAGATCTTGCTAAAAACCGAAGGTCCCTGTTATTCTAACAGAAAAATATGATAAGACCAATCACTAGAAAAAGACATCATTTTTGGTAAAGTAGAGGGTCAGCATAAACAAGAAAAACCCTCAATGAGATGGACTGACAAAATGGCCACAGCAATGGACTCAGACACACCAATTATCGTGAAGGTGGCTCATGACCAGGCAACGTTTTGTTCTATTATACATAAGGTTGCCACGGTTCAGAGCTGACTCAATAGCAGCTGACAACAACAACATTATGTGATACAAATAAATCAATAATCTTATAAAACATTTCAAATTTTAAAAACATTTATTATTCATTGATCCTTATTACTGAAAGGAACATATTTTTGTCTATATTAGGGAAGTAAATTGGCAACACTCTGCTGGACAAGACTTTAAAGATGTTAGGGAAGAAAATACATTAGAAAAATAACTAGCAAAGCTGGAAAGTAAAAGGGACCATTTAACTTTAGGCCTGAGCAGAGCAAATAGGTCAAAGCAACAGTTGACAAAAGAGTTTGTGAGCAGGGATGTAGAGATGCACAGGAAGAGATTCAGAGCTCAAATGCTTTTAGAGATAAGGCAATAGGGAGTGGTGGAAACTGTGGCAAGATGGAGAATGAAAGCCCAGTTGTTGTTAGGTGCTGTTGAGTCAGTTTCGACTCATAGATACCATATCCCTCAAAAAAAAAAAAAAAAAATTGGTGGTATTTTTTTTCTTCAAACATTTTGCTAACAAAACAAAATATTAGTGGCCAGATTTGTTATAGCTGTCACTTTCCTACTCCTGTATTATACAAGAAGAGACTCTCACCAGAAATGAGAAGTCTTAATACATTGTGGATTGCAGATTATTTTAAAGTTCAAAAGGAGTATTGTAAATGTGACATTAGATAAATTTGGAATCCTGTCCAAGTCTATGCTCTTAAAGACTCTAGTTCTTACAAGGTCCTTAAAATTCAGTCTTGATATTTTAATTCTAGTCTTGATATTTGATAAAGGTGTGGGTAAGCATTAGGGGAAAATGGTACTACCAATGTAATTTCTTTAAATGTCTAGAAAGTAAGGTTCAGTCTTATTTCCTTGTCACTTAGAAAAATGATAGAAACTCATTCCTATTTTTCAGAAGAGCAATGGCAAAATATAGGCCACAGGCACAGATGCTCTCACGGTACCTTTTGACATAGTAACTCTTCATTTTCCCATCCCATTAATCACTCACCCTCCTTCTTTTTACTTGTATTTCTTTTTTCACTAGCTGGTGTCTTAAAACTTGGTTGACCCAATGTTGGCCTATCAGCCAGTGTACATCCAGTTAAATATATACTTAAACAGGATTCCATACACATTAACATATGCAGCATTTGCCTGGAGGCCAAGGTTAATATATGATGGGGCTTACAGTCTACCTGAAGGTATAGGTTATTCCACTTCATGTCGTCCTTTGTGAGAGAGGCTGTGGTGTTCCCAGGGTCCCTATGAGCACCAGTCAGCTCTGAAAATGTCTTATCATTCTGGGACAATCAGTTCTGCTCATTTAGATCAGGGATTAACAAACTTTTTCTGTAAAAAGCCAGATAATAAATATTTTTTGCTTTCAGGTCATACAGCTATTCAACTCTCGTGTGAGTGAAAACAGCCATAGACAATACAGAAAAAAATGAGCATGGCTATGTTTCAGTAAAACTTTATTTACAAAATCAGGCAATGAGCCAGATTTGGCCTGTGCTTGTACTTTACTGACTCCTAACTTTTGCTATCAATTAATCCTCAGCTAGACTAAGAGCCTTTCTGTAATTCTGAGAGTCTTTGAGACAGGGAAGTAATTAAAACCAGAAACATAGCCTACTGTGTCAGACTAACCAAAGATTCCATGATGGCCCACAAGCGTCTGAACATTATCTCAAGATCTGGGTAACAGGAGTATTTTGTAGTGATTAACAAGGATGACATTGGCTGCACATCTATTAGAAAAGGTGCCAGCCCCTTTGGCTGTCTTCATGGGACTATGTACTGTTCAGTGTTCAGCATTTGTTTTAATCAATAAACAAAGTATTGAACACTTTTATGCTCCCAGATTGACCCCAAAACTATAACTCTCACAGCGCTCTATTCCCATGGCTCAATGCCCTCTTCATTCTCCTTCCTTTTCCTGATATTCCTTCAGTGACTTCTTATACCAGATCCATTTTATGCATTAATAATCCCTAGAATTCAGTTTTAATTCTCTTCTTTTCTTCCTTTACACACTCTCCCTAGGTGACTTCATTTGCCTGTATGGCTTCCATTATCATCTCCACATGAGTGACCCCAAGCCTCTCTCTCTAGATTTGTAGACCTATCTGTCTCAGGACACCTCTATATATCTATAACACAGGAATTTCAAGATAAACATGCCAAGCTGTGCTCCTCTTCTTCGAAAATCCTGGCTTTCATCCTTTTGTTGTAAGAGCCTAGTGTATAGCAGGCACGTTGCTTAGCAATAGAGTTACAATAACGAGCAATATACACACAGCCCTTGCCCTAAGTCTAATGAAATTTATAATCTAATGAAGAAAACAGATAATTTATAAAGAAAAGTTATTTATAAAAAAAATACAAAGTGCTGGGAATACACTCGAGAGGAGCAGCTGTCTTACTATAAAACTGTGCAAAACATCATTCAAGAATTTCAGAGGAAAGTGGCATCTGGGGTCTTAAAAGCTAGCAAGTGGCCATCTAAGATACATCAATTGATCTCAACACACCTGGAGAAAAGGAGAATGAAGAACACCAAAGACAAAAGGAAAATAAGAGCCCAAGAGAAAGAAAGGGCCACATAAACCAGAGACTCCATCAGCCTGAGACCAGAAGAACTAGATGGTGCCTGGCTACCACCAATGACTGCCCTGACAGGGAACGCAACAGAGAATCCCTAATGGAGCAGGAAAAAAGTGGGATGCAGAACTCAAATTCTGGTAAAAAGACCAGACTTAATGGTCTGACTGAGACTGGAGGGACCCTAGAGGACATGGCCCCCAGACTCTCTGTTAACCCAAACTAAAGCCATTCCTGAAGCCAACTCTTCAAACAAAGATTAGACTGGACCATAAGACATAAAATGATACTGATGAAGAGTGTGCTTCTTAGCTCAAGTAGACACATGAGATTATGTGGGCAGCTCCTGTCCGGAGGTAAGATAAGAAGGCAGAGGGCAACAGGAGCTGGTTGAATGGACGTGGGAAATACAGGGTGGAGAGGAGGAGTGTGCTGTCACATTATAGGGAGAGCAGCTAGGGTCACATAACAATGTTTGTGTATGAGAAACTGACTTGAATTGTAAACTTTCGCTTAAAACACAATTAAAAAAAATTTTCAGAGGAAATGTTGGTGCCATTGGAGAATGGGGAAGAAAAAAGGGGAAATTGGCCTTAAGGCCAAAAACATAGGTAATTTGAGGTATATAAATTTTGATGTGACAGGAAGACTTTCAGGTCCTTCTTATTCCTTCACCTGGTAAAGCATATAATCAGGGCAATAAACTCTAATCACTATAACAACTACAAAATCTCAGTGGCTTAACACTATTAAATTTATTTCTTACACATGCTAAGACCAAGGTGAATCAGGCAACTCTTCTCCAAGTAGTAACTCAGGAATCCAAGCTTCCTCCGTGACATAGCCCCACCATCTTGAAATCCTTTGATTGTTGCCATATGGGCAGGTTAGAGAGGAATATACACCACAGAATGTCTATTGCCAGGCCTGGGAGTGCATCACTTACTTTAGACCACATGCAATTCACCAGGGCTCAGTTACATGACCCTCACTAAACTGCTAAGTAGGCTGAGAAATATAGTCTCCTTTCCAAGAAATAAGAGAATTCTTGAGAATCTAGCCATTCTGTACCAGAAACGCCATCTCCTTTCTGTACCTCAATGTCCACGCTTCTTCACATGGGTAACCCCTATTTATTCCTTAAGCCCTATTCCTTCGAGAAACCTTGATGCCATTCATCCTCTCTTTGGGCTGCATTGGTTTAGCCCTTCTGTGCTCCCATTAGCTGTAAAATAATTACCTATTGACTAGTTTGTCTCTCTCACTCAAGATTAGGATCTTTGTTACCTTTGTCTTCATTTCCTAAGCTTGTAACACACAGCACCTGGACATATTCATGCTCAGTTAATGTTTATTAGACTGGACTAAACCAAATAAGAATGCAGACTAGAAGTCAGTCCTGAATGGGTCAGGTTAGGACTCCTGAAGACATTTCTAGGCTTAGCATCTCTATTTTGAAATGTTTTACAAAGAAATAAGGCAGGTCTTCTGTGCATATGACACTCACAAATGGTGACCTGCATTTTCCTAGCGTGACCTCCTCCCCCATGCCTTATGCTTTCTGTTTACAAGTAGAAACCAATAACTAGTCTGTTCTTCAAGGACACATTGGGAGAACAAATAATAGCCAGGGATTATAAAGCTGTTTGCGCCCTTTGAAATGACAAAGCCCACTACACACAGAGTCCAAAATGGCTAGCATTGCTTGGGCTGGATATCTAAAGAACTGCTGGGTATGAGACCTGTGCAGTCTGAACTAACTCATCAATGTTTTCTGCTCCAAAGAGTTTATGCAATTTCCAAAAGCAAGATGGCTGCTGCGTTCTTCCTAAGCTAAACAGGAGGTTTTTTAATATTTTATTTCAAATAAATTAACCTTGGAATAGCTTATCATATATAGACCAAACCAAAACCAAACCCACTGCCGTAGAGTTGATTACAGCTGAAATACCATTTTTAGTCGTAATCTTCCCTGATATTTACAGAGAAATAGGGGACAAATTATGCAAATAAATAGGTTCTGATCTATTGCCGTCTCTAGCACCTGCCATCCTTCATTGCTGAGAATTCACCGCCATTTACTAAAGAACAATGTCTCTCTTGGAGTGATACTGCAATCAGTAGTAAGAGTAATAGGGATTCAGATATCCTAGCACTTTCTCTTCCTGACATAATTCTTCAAAGTATAATCACATTTTAGAGTTGGAAAAGACCCTAAAATAAACAGCTCGACCTGTCACCTAGGTTATTTCATACATGAGGAAATGAAGTCTTGGTCATATCAAATGACTTCCAGAGACAGATTGTTCCTTAGGGACAGAATTTGAACTAGATCACAGGTTTCTGTGCTCATGAAGATAGCCTCCTAGGTGAATACTATTGTGGAACTCTGAGGATGCCCGTATATTTGTGAGAGAGACTGAAAAGAGTAGGACAGAAAGAGACTCAATGACTAAAAGCAAAAGGTAGTTTATAAAACTGGGCTTCCTTTTAAGGTTCAGGCTTAAAAAGCAGTTTTTGCAACCTCAGTGGACCACTGAACTCCATTCTCATGGCTGGAAGGGAAGAGCTGGGGCAGAAATCTAAAAGCCCTAGAAGAGCAGGAGGGAGACAACCATAAAAAAAAAGAAAGGCAGGGAGAGACAATGTCAGCTGTCCAGCAGTCACCAGGGTTCAAGCCATTTGTTTATCCTTAAAGGTGGCTTTAGAGAAGTTTCACAAATAGCAGGCATTGCTGTTTCAAAGAAGGAGAGGAGTTATGAAATAAAGTAAAATAATCTTGTTTATTTTCTTCTTTACATCTGGGTAGAAAAGAAGGAAAGATAGGTAAGATGGAAGGGCACTCTCTAGAGACAGTGCCGACACATCTTCAGAGTATTAAACTCCATAGAGATGACATTTAAAAATAAAAAAAATTTTTTTTTTTTTTTTTGAGCAAGGAGGCAGCAGGGTACAATTGTTGAGAACATGGCCAGACTCCCTGGGTTTGGATCTTTTCTCTACCTTTTACCTAATCATATGACTATGGCCAATTTCTAAGGCTTTCTGTGCTTGTTTCCTCATCTTTGAAATGGGCACATAATGACTTTACCTACCCCATAGGGTTGTTGTGAAAATTAAATGAGTCCATATTTAGTGGTGCAATGATTAAGTGCTTGGCCGCTAAATAAAAAGTTGGAGGTTTGAACCCACCCAGTGGTTCCATGGGAGAAAGACCTGGTGTTCCGCTTCCAAAAAGATTACAACCAAGAAAACTCGATGGGGCGGTTTTCCTCTGTCACGTGGGTCACTATGAGTCGAAATCAACTTAGCGGCACCCAACAACAAGCAAACAGCATATTTACAAAATACTTACAATGGAGCCTCGTGCTATATTTGTGTTTATTAAGTAAGTTTTTAAAAAGAAAATTAAAGATGAGCCCTGGAAAAAAAAGTGAGGTTCCTCCAGCCCTTTAATTATACCTGAAAATTACTATTTCAGGCATTATCAGTAAGCAAAATGAATCTCCTTTTGTTCATTCATACAACGGTTATCTATGAAACACCTACCGCATACCAGGCACTCTTCTAGAAGTTGGAGAGTCAGTGTTAGTAAACAAGAACTACAGGGTCCTTGTTCTCATGGAGTTTAATCCTCGTGGATGACACAGACAAAAACAAGTAAAAATACTGTCATATAATTTCAGAGAATGAGAAATGCTAGGAGAAAAAGTTAAATAGGGGGAAGACAGCGAGTAATGGGCGTGCACAAGGTTATTTTAAGTGGAAAAACTACGATTCACACCCAAGCACTTTGACTACAGGAACATAGTCCCTAAACACCTCACAGTATTATCTAAACACTGTACTTCAAAGCACTGTAAGGACGCTAAGGGGATATTGAGATGAATAAACTAAATAATCCAAGTAAAGCACCTTTAAGGAACTTGCGATCTTGGAGCAGGGGCTCAAAGATGAATTTTCTTGAGCTTTTAGTTAAACTTAATTTAATCCTAGTTTAGCCACTTACTACATGTGTCACCTTGGGCAAGTTACTTAAATTCTCTGATCTTCATAATCTCCATTTTCTTGTCTGTAGAATGGAGATAAGAATAGAATGTACCACATTAAATTACTGTCAGTTATAAATGAAAAAAATGCATATGGAGTGCCTGGCACTTAGAACCACTCAATAAATATTAGTTATGGCTGCTTGCACTTGTTCAATAAATGTTTACTCAATTAACAAAAAAACGATGTATTTTTGACACTCTGTTCTTGCATGGACCAAGAAGTAACAAAAAGGGACTCCATTATGATGTAAGAGAATCTGTGACTAAAAACACCCATTAGTATACTGCACAGTGAGCTTTCCATTATCTACTAGTAAATTTTTCACTGGACAGATTGTTCATTTTTAGGTAAGAACAGCCTGAAAATTTCTAATTTCATTGTCATAGTTATCTGTTCGATTAAATGTTTTGGAATACAGTTAGAGTCATTGTTTAACCCGTCAGGAGCTAAAAGAGAAGATGTTTAAAGTCATAACTATAGCCTTCCTATTGAAAAGATTAAATGAATAAGCACAATACTGAGAGGCTTCCTGTATGCATTAGAGGTAATGCAATCAGTTCTCAACCCTAAGTGGGAAATGGGAAAGGAGTTGGGGGAGAAGAGGTACCTTAAAAGCAAGGGCTTAATAAATATACACAGCATAGAATGGAATGGAAGTAAACTGAGAAGCTGACTAGTCAGACCTTGGCAGTATATTTCCATTAGTTTGCTAAAGACATTGTGAATTCATAGAAGAGCAGAACTATGTGAATTTACACAAGAGCCCTAAATCCTATCCACCATTTTGAACAAGCCATTGTCCTCTGTTATACAACTGAATTAAGTACTATACAACTGAATTAAACGCTAATTTGCTAGTTGAATATAATGTGACTATATTTATTATTTTCAACCAGTAAGCACTCAGTTGAGAAGTCTGTGTCAATTTATGTCTGCAATGTGTTTGAGTATATACTTAAGTCCCAGTTACTGTACAAGGAAAAAAAAAATGAATTTACACAGCATAAAAGGGTTGGAATAATAGTAACAATAGTACTTATCTAACCTCGAGGGATAATGCAAACCAAAATAAGTCCAAGGCTGATCCCTATGAGGTGAAAGTTAGACATACCTTCACTCTCCAAGCTTTTTACTAATTCTGACACCAGTCGTCCCTCCCACGGCACTCTCTACTTCTCTGCTGGGTTCGATAATCCATTGCAATGGCCACGCAGAGCTCACAGGCAGTACTTACAGTTAAGTGGTTTATTAAGGAAACAAAGGAGTACAATTCATGATCAGGATCAATAGGCTACAACTCAGGATCAGGAAGCACACAGGCAAAATCCGAAAGGCTCTCCTGAAGAAAAGAGCACATCTTTCCCTTCTTCAGTGCAGGAGAGCTCTCTCAGCTACTCTCAGCCATGCAAGCAAGCAGGCCCTTCTCTTTGCCATGTACCCCCTCTCAGCCATGCAAGCCTCATCTCAGCCACCTCAGGACAGGCTCCTCTCAGCCCTCTCAGGACAGGCTCACCTTGGCCCCGTGAGGACAAGTTCCTCTGGGCCCCCTGAGGACGAGTTCCTCTGAGCCCCCTGAGGACAAGCTTCTCTTGGCCCTGCTGTCTATCACCACCAACTTGCCACTGGGCCCCTTCTAAGCCTGTTGCTGTCTTCAGTATATACAGCCTTTGACCCGTGTTACAGCACTTTTAAGAGGTTCCTTGCTTCATTTCTCTCTGTGTGGTTTTCTCTATGCACATTAAAAACTCCTTTGTTATGGAGACTTTTGAGGTAGCTCTGGACGCTCCACACAAAAAAAAATGACCCAAAGCATCTGTTTAGCTTGTTCAGGCAAGTAGAGATATTTTTTTTTTTTTTTTCTTGCTGATAATAACCATTTTCTGAAATACAGCTAATCCCATCAATCCAGCTATGAATTTCATTTATCACTTTGCCCTTCAAGCAACAATGAGCCAAGGACATCAAGCCCAAGCAGATACCTGTAGTCAGCTACAATGGAGCAGGCTATGCAGTGACATAGTTAATGTTTACCCACCCCTAAGCTAAGCATTTTTCATTACATGATTTTTTTTGTGATTATTTTTTGTTGGTGATCAATGGGATTTTAAATTTCAAATGTTGGTTATCTTCATACCCATCTTTTGGCTTTTGACTTCTAGCCTTATGGCTGATCTTCTGTGGACCTGTAGTAGCACTCTACTAGGAATCCACATTCGTCAAAGACATTCCTGAGCATGATCAGAATGACACTGCAAGCCAAGACCCTGTGTTCATAGCAAATGCTTATATAGAAATTTGGAGTCCCTGGGTGGTGCAAATGGTTATGTACTCCACTACTAAATGAAGAGTTGGTGGTTCAAACCCACCCAGAGACGTCCCAGAAGAAAGGCTTGGCGATGTGCTTCCAAAAGGTCACAACCTTAAACACCCTATGGAGTGCAGTTCTATTCTGACATGCACGGAGTCACTATGAATCAGATTGACTTGACAGCAACTGGTTTGGTTGTTTTTTTGTTTTTTAGGATGTGCGTGTGTATGTTTGTTTGTTTGAGTGGTGCAAAGGGTTAACAAGTTTGGCTGCTAAAGTTTGGAGGTTTGAAACCACTGAAAGGCACCTCGTAAGAAAGGCCTGATGATAAATTTTCAAAAAATCAGCCATTGAAAACCCAATGGAACACAGTTCTACTCTGACACCCATGGGGTCACCATGAGTTGGAATTGACAGCAATCGAATTGGTTTTTGGTTTGATAGAAATTTACCATGTACCAGGCAATGTTCTAAGTACTCTCAGGTTAACTCTAAAATAAATGTTTTAAATCTCAAAATTTTAAATCCTTGTTTCAATAGCTGAAGAGACTGAGACACAGAAAAGTAACTTGTCTAAGATTAATTATGTACCTAGCAAGTGGCAGAGTCAGAATTCAAACCCAGGCAGCCTGAGTCCACAGTCTGTGCTGTTAACTGCTATCCTCTGTTGCCTCTATTGCCAGAGTGGCCCATCTTTGTACTCTATCAGTGCATTCAGCTTTGGAAAAATGACTGGTCATTTTCGCTGTCTCCCACAGATCCATCCTCTCCTATTCTAGTAAACAGAGGATCAACTTTTATTTTTTTCCATTAACAGATAATACTGTTTTTATCAGAGGGCATGATTACTCAAGAAACTGCCAGATTGCTTTACATTTTAGGTTTACTTGTTCCATGAATCTATGACAGTGTAAGTGCTAATGAGGTACACTTGAAATTATTTCAAAGGCTATAATTTATGAATTGCAGAGTCCCAACAGGTTAAAAGCTTTTTCTTTAATGCAGCATCAGTTTTAACCCTCAGTTCCTTCTCTGCTTTGAAGCCACTGCTTGGTAAGAAAGGATTGTATTTGCAATTTTCTAAATACTAAGAGGTAAATGTTTTGTAGAAAATCTTAAGTGTGAACTTTTTTCCATGAATGTACAAAAAATTATTGCAGTAACTATAGAGAAGATTGATTTCCCTGCCTCTCACCTCTGGCACTCAATTACATCATCACCTATCAATATTTACTGATGTCCACTTTGGGCAGATCACTTTTGTAAGTGCTACATGACGCAGACACTGAGGAGCAATGGACCTTACAGCCTGAGGTCTTAGCATCCCTGGTAGGATTAGAGCTAGCTGGAAGAGAGCCCTGGCAACTCCAGATGCATGATGTCTGCAAACACCCACATGCCCGGAATGTTCATCAGTGATTCACGTATGCATTCAGCCATGCAGTCAGTTCATTTTTGTCCCGATGCTAGCTTTAGAGATGGGGATGCAAAATGGGTAAGACTCAATCCTGGCCTCCAAGACCAGTATAACAAAAACTAAAATATTATGTGAAAAATACTACAAGAGTAAGGAAGAGCTAAATGCATGGGGGTTAGGGCAGATTGTCTGGATAGGTGTATAATACTAGAGCTGAATCTCAAAGAATGTATACGTATTTATAGTCAAATATGGCAGCAAGGGGGTCATTCCAGATAGAGAATTCTGCCTGTGCTCCTGCTAGGACTAGGGACAGTAAGGAAAAGTGGATGCCCATATTCATCCATTCTTCCTCAATCTGTGGTGAATTGATGTTCACACACACACACACACACACACACACACACAATTTACTGACCGCCCTATATATTAACCCCAAGAGAAACTATAGAAGAAAGTCTTCTCAAATTTCTCCAACCCACTCAGAATTTTTTTCTTTCCTGGACTTACAAAAACATTTGTCACTTAATTTATTTTCTTATATTTGTATATATTCCAAAAGTCACATACTCCTGGAAGGTAGGAACTTTACACTCTTTTGCCTTTTTATAATTACCTGGAACGATGTTACATACATATTTTGTGCTTTAAAATCCTTGTTGAATTAAATAATAACTATTAAAACTACTATAAGAAATGACTCTCTACTGCAAATTCCCATAAACAGAGCTGAAAATGCTTATTCACTCAGTTGTCTCTGGTCATTAGAAATTTTGAACTGACTAAAGAAAAAAAAAAAAACTATGACACTTGGAAACATTTTTCTGAAGGACAAAGATTGTTTATAGTGACTGTTGTTCTCACCCCAATCAAAATGCAATCGTTCTTAGATTATACTTTTACTGCAGATATAAAAAGCAGCCTCAGCGCAGTCCAGCTAAGGCTTCAAAATGAGGTTACGGCAACAATCATAGATCAGCACTTCTCTATATTTTAGACTTCACTGAAATTCCTCCTAGTGATTTCTTCTTCATCTTACGTCACATAGACACTGTTAATCAGACCATTCAGTGGCCTTGCGACATTTGCCCTTTTCTGCCTCTCTTGCTCTAGTTTATTGTGTGACATCTTCTGTCACCAAACCTTGAAACTGTGCCACCAGGGGCTACCAAAAGTGCTCTCAGGGCCGTCAATATCCTCCGAGGGTCCCAAATCTGCCTCTGATGACTGCCAAAGGCTGCGTCAGAGCTGCAGGTGCCCAGTGTGTCAAAGGCCCTGATGCCTGTGCTCAGTGTCTTCCCATCAAGAGCACCTTAGCCAATGCCAGTTGAATGTGCTGCTGGTGCCACTTAAGCCTGCCAACGTGGGCACCATTGCCAACTGCTGGTGCTCAATGTTGAGTGCACTGATATCTGCAATTGTGGCTCCATCTCTGCTTACTGATGAAGTTGCCGGTGCCAATTCTGCTGACTCCTTTTGTTGCCAGTGTTCCCAAAATGCTCCATGATACAGCTCTTTCAGTTGAAGCCTCTTCATCCTCAGGCATGGTCCATGGGAGCTGGACCAGGGCTCAGTCAGAGTGCCAAATCCTGAAATCTACTCCAAATCACCTGTCCCCTCTGACACTCAGCTTTGTCCTGGACTCCCTTCCCTAAGCGGAGAGTCTTTTGAGGCCCCTGCATTCCTCACTGGACACACAGTCCTTTGAGGCCAGCCCTGCCAGTCATCCATACATTCCCACAGATGGCAGATGAACATTGTTGGGTTCAAGCTGAGATCCATGCCACATAGCTGCAGCCGTCAAGCTCTTGGGTTCCCAATCTGTGTTAGATAACAAGGAGCATCCGTTTTGGAGTTCAGGAAATCATGCTGCTCTGCCTTCAGAACATATCCAGAATCTGACCACTTCTTACCACCTCTAGTCTACTGCACTGTCCAAGCTGCCAGCCTTTCCCCTGATTCCTTCCACAGCCTCCAAACAGCCCCCCTGCTTCTACTCTTGCCTCCCTGGGAGCTCTTCTAGCATCCAGAGTGGTTCTGCCAAAACATAATCAAATCATGTCACACCTCTGATCAGACTCTTGCAATGGCTCCCTGGTTCCCTTGGAAGGAAAGCCAAAGTCCTTACAAGGCCAACAAGGCCCTACCTGATCTGTCCCCCCATTACCTCTCTGACTTGCTCCCCACTCCTTTGCATCTGCACTCACTCTTCCCGCCCGCTTGGTCTGCTTGCTACTCCTTGAACATGCACTGGGTTCACTCCTTTCTGAGAACCTTTGTTCTAGCTATTCCTTCGGCTTGGAATCCTCTCCCCCTAGATGCTAACACAGCCAATTTGCCATCTTTAAGTGTTTGTTCAAATCTTGCTATCTGAACGAGGCTTCCTCTGTTGCTGTCGTTGCGTGCCATCGACTTGATTCCGACTCATAGTGATCATATAGTGACCCTATAGGCTTCCTCTAGCCACCCTATTTAATACTGCAGATGCTCGTACATTCCAGTACTTCCAAACCCTCTGCTGTACTTTCTCTTTTTTCTCACAGTATTTATCATTTTCAGCATAATAAGTAAATTTCCTTTATTATGCTTCTTATTTGTTGCCTATCACCCCGACTAGAATGTAAGCTCACAAGGACCTGTAAGAAAATAAACTAAGTGCCAAGTTAGTTTATTTGATTTGTACATTGAGGTATCCAGAACCCCGCCAAGAATATAGTAGGTGCTCTATAAGCATTTGTTTAGTGAATGAACAGGTAAATAAATGGTACCTTCTCCTTTTTGTAACTCCCTGAGTAAATGTGAGTCTATTAATTTTTGTCTACCATGCCAATGATATATTTGTACTGCCCTACCCAAGCAGAACATAAACAAGTTATTCATTTGTATACGTCTAACTTTGGTTTTATGGTACATTTATCTGTTTGAAGTACTACAGAAGATAATTTTATTACACACATGCCTGTAGGCTCTGAGAAGGACATGGCTTTTAAATATCAAATAAATAGAATTGAAATTCAGAGCATTCATTACCTTCTGAAGACACAGATTTGGGGGAAATTTTTTTGGTGGAGACTAAACATGAAAACCATTTTCCGGATTGATAGTAGCATTTAAATTTTCTGTTTTAAGAGCAAAGCAGTGTGCTACATAACCACTGAATAAGCTACATGAATGTCAGAAAATATGTACTGTCAGAGAGAATAAAAAGAGACCTTGTGTCTTTTTCTAAATATAGTTCACTTCACTGGTAGAGCTAGACAATGTGAATGGTGCGGAGCACTGTTCAGCACTTTATTCCAGCTGCAACAAATCCTTTTTCCATTTTTAATCTGAGCCCTGGTTTCATGAAATAGCTTTGCAACAAGGAAATACATCAAAATAAATAGTAATATTTAACAAAAGGCTCTTGGGTCAACATTATTCTAACAAGAATTTTAGAAATGAAAAGATGGTTAAAAAAAATCCTTTTATTGAAATTTTTAAAACACTCTTTTTACTAAAAACTTCAGAGTGAAGTACAGTAAAATCATTTGATAAAACAGTTCAGCCCTGAGGACCGTCTTTTTGTGTGTAGTGTGTAGTGGCTTTATTGGTCTTTCTATCCTCATCACCACGTAGATTTTACAAGGCAGGTAACTGTTCTCAGATGATTTGACAGAGGCAGTTGCTTTGTTGTTGTTGTTGTTAGGTGCCGTCAAGTCAGTTCCAACTCACAGTGACCCTATGCACTACAGAACAAAACAGTGCCTGGTCCTGCTCCATCTTTACAATCGTTGTTATGCTTGAGCTCATCGTTGCAGCCACTGTGTCAATCCACCTTCTTGAGGGATTTCCTCTTTTCCGATGACCCTGTACTCTGCCAAGCATGATGTCCTTCTCCAGGGATTCATCCCTCCTGACAAGATGTCCAAAGTATGTAAGATGCAGTCTCGCCATCCTTGCCTCTAAGGAGCATTCTGGCCGCACTTCCTCCAAGACAGATTTGTTTGTTCTTTTGGCAGTCCGTGGTATATTCAATAGTCTTCACCAACACCACAATTCAAAGGCGTCAACTCTTCTTCAGTCTTCCTTATTCTTTGTCCAGCTTTCGCATGCATATGATGCGATTGAAAATACCATGGCTTGGGTCTGGCGCACCTTAGTCTTCAGGGCAACATCTTTGCTCTTCAACACTTTGAAGAGGTCCTTTGCAGCAGATTTGCCCAATGCAATGCGTCTTTTGATTTCTTGACTGCTGCTTCCATGGCTGTTGATTGTGGATCCAAGTAAAATGAAATCCTGGACAACTTCAATCTTTTCTCCATTTATCATGATGTTGCTTGCTCATTGGTCCAGTTGTGAGGATTTTTGTTTCTTTATGTTGAAGTGCAATCCATACTGAAGGCTGTGGTCTTTGATCTTCATTAATAAGTGCTTCAAGTCCTCTTCACTTTCAGCAAGCAAGGTTGTGTCATCTGCATAATGCAGGTTGTTAATGAGTCTTCCTCCAATCCTGATGCCCCATTCTTCTTTATGTAGTCCAGCTTCTTGTATTATTTGCTCAGCATACAGATTAAATAGGTATGGTGAAAGAATACAACCCTGATGCACACCTTTTCGGACTGTAAACCAATAGGTATCCCCTTGTTCTGTCGGAACAACCACCTCTTGATCTATGTAAAGGTTCCTCCTGAGCGCAATTAAGCGTTCTGGAATTCCCATTCTTTGCAATATTATCCACAGTTTGTTATGATCCACACAGTCAAATGCCTTTGCATAGTCAATAAAACACAGGTAAACATCCTTCTAGTATTCTCTGCTTTCAGCCAGGATTCACCTGACATCAGCGATGATATCCCTGGTTCCATGTCCTCTTCTGAAACCGGCCTGAACTTCTGGCAGTTCCCTGTCCATATACTGCTGCAGCTGTTTTTGAATTCTTCAGCAAAATTTTGTTTACATGTGATATTAATGATATTGTTCTATAATTTCCACATTTGGTTGGATCACCTTTCTTGGGAATAGGCATAAATATGGATCTCTTCCAGTCAGTTGTCCAGGAAGCTGTCTTCCATATTTCTTGGCATAGGCCAGTGAGAATGTCCAGCACTGCATCTGTTTGTTGAAACATCTCAATTGATATTCCATCAATTCCTGGAGCCTTGTTTTTCGCCAATGCCTTCAGAGCAGCTTGGACTTCTTCCTTCAGTACCATCGGTTCCTGATCATATGCCACCTCTTGAAATAGTTGAACATTGACTAATTCTTTTTGGTATAATGCCTCTGTATATACCTTCCATCTTCTTTTGATGCTTCCTGCGTCGTTTAATATTTTCGCCATGGAATCCTTCACTATTGCAACTCGAGGCTTGAATTTTTTCTTCACTTCTTTCAGCTTGAGAAATGCTGAGCATGTTCTTCCCTTTTGGTTTTCCATCTCCAGCTCTTTGTACATGTCATTGTAATACTTTACTTTGTCTTCTTGAGACGCCCTTTGAAATCTTCTGTTTGGTTCTTTTACTTCATCAATTCTTCCTTTTTCTTTAGCTGCTTGATGCTCAAGAGCAAGTTTCAGAGTCTCCTCTGACATCCATCTTGGTCTTTTCTTCCTTTCCTGTCTTTTCAGTGACCTCTTGCTTTCTTCATGGATGATGTCCTTGATGTCATTGCACAACTCATCTGGTCTTCGGTCACTAGTGTTCAATGCATCAGATCTATTCTTCAGATGGTCTCTAAACTCAGGTGGGATATACTCAAGGTTATATTTTGGCTCTTGTGGACTTGTTCTGATTTTCTTCAGTTTCAGCTTGAACTTGCATATGAGAAATAGATGGTCTGTTCCACAGTTGACCCCTGGCCTTGTTCTGGCTGATGATATTGAGCTTTTGCATCATCTCTTTCCACAGATGTAGTCAATTTGATTTCTATGTGTTCCATCTGGTGAGGTGCATGTGTATAGTCGCCCTTTATGTTGGTGAAAGAAGGTATTTACAATGAAGAAGTCGTTGGTCTTGCAAAATTCTATCATTCAATCTCTGGCACTGTTTCTATCACCAAGGCCATGTTTTCCAGCTACTGATCTTTCTTCGTTTCCAGCTTCCGCATTCCAATTGCCAGTAAATATCAATGCATCTTGATTGCATGTTCAGTCAATTTCAGACTGCAGCAGCTGATAAAAATCTTCTATTTCTTCATCTTTTGCCCTAGTGGTTGGTGCGTAAATTTGAATAATAGTCGTATTAACTGGTCCTCCTTGTAGGCTATGGATATTATCCTATCACTGACAGCATTGTACTTCAGGATAGTTCTTGAAACATTCTTTTTGATGATGAATGGAACACTGTTCCTCTTCGAGTTGTCATTCCCAGCATAGTAGACTATATGATTGTCCAATTCAAAATGGCCAATACCAGTCCATTGCAGCTGACTAATGCCTAAGATATCAATATTTATGTGTTCCATTTCATTTTTGATGTTTTCCAATTTTCCTAGATTCATACTTCATACATTCCAGGTTCCAATTATTAATGAATGTTTGCAGCTGTTTCTTCTCATTTTGAGTCATGCCACATCAGCAAATGAAGGTCCCAAAAGCTTTACTCCATCCATGTCATTAAAGTCGACTCACTTTGAGGAGGCAGCTCTTCCCCAGTCGTCTTTTGAGTGCCTTCCAACCTGGGGGGCTCATCTTCCAGAACTATATCAGACAGTGTTCCACTGCTATTCATAAGATTTTCACTGGCTAATGCTTTTCAGAAGTAGACTGCCGGGCCTTTCTTCCTAGCCATTGCTTTGTGTGTGCACAAATAAATAAAACTGAAAAGACCAGTGCCTGACCAATAGTCTGTTCACACTACTTGCAAAGTGATAAAGAGATTGTTTTGTAATTGTTGCTGTTATTGTTGTCATTTTTTCTACTGCCATTTATAGACTTGTCTGTTTTGGCAACTTTATTCCTGTAACTTGTGGTCAGTTCAGTACCTTTGATCAAACAGAGTGCCCACTATCCCTAGTGGCTATAGGCTAGACTTGTCTGACTAGTACTTCTATTTTGTTCACCAACCCGCCCCTACTACTGGGGGCTATTGGAAGTTGATCATCAGTGTGTCTTGAAAACACTTCTTATCTTTGTACTCCTTGTTGTCCACAGCTTCACTTCCAGTTTACTCCATGATCCAAGACTTGTCAAAATTAAGGATATGGCAGGCCCTTTCTCAGCTAGACCTTAAGTTGTTTCTTTGACTCATGAAATAGAACCCATGAGACATCAAGAGACAGTGCTTAATCCTAAGCATTTCGCTTTCCCTTTATTCCCCTAAAATGTTGTGCCATGTAATATCCAGATATTTCTCCACTGTTCCTGCCTTGTGTCTAAAGCTGGGAGTCTTCAGTTGTTTGAACACTCAATAGCCCCCAAAACAGCAAGACTTAGTTTGTGGTGGGAAAACAATAGAAGGGTCTGTGCTGCCTGCAGCTGTGAGTCCATGGTGACATCCAAGCACAATTCTCTTACCTCATTTGAGTCCCTGAGGTTGTAGGTTTCTCTCTATTCTTTGATAGAAATTGTATCCGTAACAGAGTCTGATTCTAAATAAAGGAGCTTCGAGTAGTAAACTGGTACATGTTACATAGCCCCCTCCCTTACTGCAGCTACACAGCACAGAAACCTTATCCTGCCTTGTTCCCCAACAACAGTCAGAGCTATTCATTTCCCACAGAAGGAATACTATTACGTGGAGTACCAGAGTCTCAGGCTCCAAAAGGGCACTTTCCCAAAGAGCACCTAAAATCCCTTGCCAGTGAGATGATGTGTATGAAATCACTTTGGGACCTTTAAAGTACCATGTAGGTGTTAGGTGGTATTATTATCATTCATAGTGCTATCCATTTGCTAGCAATGTCTCTCCCAGCAAAGTTGCTCTGAAATAAGCACTCAGATGGTGATGGATAGACTCTTTTCTGGGGCCCCGTGGTCAGTGGATCTGCCTTTCTCTTTCATGTTCAATAGCTCTTTTAAGAGCCACTGATGAAACAGCCCAGTGATGTCTAAGCCCAGGTCTCACAGCCTGCCAGAGATTTGATCCTCGCACTACTTGATAGACATGCATTTGGACTTGACAGCACGCTGTCTGCTAGCACTGCTTGTCCTGGTTTATTTTCAGGGCTGCTATTAGTTCAAGTCTTGGGTATCAGCAGGACAGAGCAGAAGAGGCTAGAACAAGGAGTTGGAATAGAGGGAGATACCTGATGATATCAGCAGTCTATGTTACAAAAGTCATATCAAGGAGTCTGAGAGTACAAAGCACATCCAAGTAGGAAAAGAGAAGCCGCAGTCCATTGCAGCTTCATAGGCAAGTTTTAAGTAGGCAAGCCTCATGCATCAGGGCTTTTGGCACAGTTGTGTCTATGTAAGTGATAGGCTTATATGTTTGTAGACAGGGAGTGGCATGCCACACAGGATAACATCCTTTGCCCACTGGAGGACCTTCACAAGTACTGCAATACAAGGATTCAGCTCCCTTCAAGTCTAACCAGGTAGCTTCTGGGACCGTTACACTCTTTCGACATGAAGATTATCAGCCCCAGAGTTAGCTCCTACTCTGCACTTCATCTCTGCAATTTCCATGAAATGCAAGCAATATCCCCAAGCAAAAGGCAAGCCCTCTAAAAAAAAAAAAATTTTTTTTTCTTTTTTTTTCTCTACTCAACTCAATTTCCTGTGTACTCCTGTACTCCTGTTCCTTTGTTAGTCTGACCTTTCTTATCCCTGAATTCTCATTTTTTACCTTCTTCCAAACCTTTTCATTTGATCTTTCTGAAACTTTATTCCTCTCCTTCTCTTCCCATACAACCCCTCAAAAAAACAGCTTAGATGGCACTTTCTACTTCAGATCCCTAACACACACCTCAGCCCAGTATTGCCTGGCTTCTCTATTCTTCTCAGTAAGGTTTCTGATGCCCTATTTGCCAGATCCCACAAACATTTCTAGTTCCTTATCTTATTAGATCTCTCTGCAGCATTTCATCACTGCTGACTATACCCTCCTTGAAATTCTATTTCCCTACTTCTTGCCCTGACCATTCCTCTTTTGGTCTCCTTAGTATAATTCTTAGGAGTCCCCGAGTGGTACAAATAGCTAAACACTCAACTACTAACCTTAAGGTTGATGGTTCAAATCCACAGAGACACCGCAGAAGAAAGACCTGACTATCTGCTTCTGGAAGATCAAAAGTAATGAGACCAAACTCATTACTATGGAGTCATGGCAATCCTATGTGACACAGTAGAACTGTGTTTCATAAGATTTTCTCAACTATAATCTTTACAGAGCAAATTATCAGGACTTTCTTCTGCAGAGCTGCTAGGTAGGTTTGAACAGCTAACCTTTAGAGTAACAGCCAATAACAAACCATTTGTTCTACCTAGGGACCTTCCAAAAGATCACAGCCATTGAAAACCCTATGGAGCACAGTTCTACTCTGAAACACATGGGATTGCCATGAGTCAGAATCAACTCGATGACAACTGGGTTTTTTTTGGTTGTTTGCTTATTTGGAGGGGGTATAATTCTTAACTTCTGCTTATTCATTTAAAGTGTTGATTTGTCCTCAGGCCACCTGTCTTCTCCCTCTACAATGTCATCTACACATGACTTCAGCTCCCATTTGTGATAAAAATAACTAAGATTTATTGTTTCTGTGTGCCAAGTCCTGTGCTAAACTCTACTTGCATTATCTCTTTAAATACATATGAGAACGCTCAGAGGTAGACAGTCTTTTATTTCTTGCATTACTGATCAGAAAAATGGATGTTTAGGAAGACTGAGTAATTTACTCAAGGTCATATAGCTAGAAAGTGGAGAAGCCAAGACTCCCACCTATACTGCTGATGGCCCCAAATTTATACATCTGTCCAGGCTTCTCCTCCAAATTTACAGTGGCATTCTTCAAGCATCTTTAATTCTTCATGTCTCAAACTAAGTTTATTTGTGTCTTCTCAGTCTGTTTCATTTCTTTTTAAGGTGGTGACACAACCATGTACCCAGGTATCCAAGCTATAAATTGGAACTTTTCCTACATTTTCCCTGTTACTCTTTTGCATAGTTGTCATAAAAGGAAGGTGATTGATTGGCACAAAGATGCCAACAAATGCAGCTAAAGGATATGAAGTTTCTTTAATGGCAATGGGTGTAAAAACTAATGACAATACAATACAAGGGATAATACACCATGCTGTCAAATGGAAGTACAAGCTTCCTTTAAATCTTCTATATGAAATTGCCTTATTTTCAATTATATGTTTGTATTAGAAGAAAGGCTAAGCTGCTAAAACAGAGACCGCCATAAACCTCCATTAGAGAAAAAAATAGAGACATTTATTTCTCTCATATAACACCTTGAAATGAGCAATCCAGTTTACAAGTCAACTCTGCCCTGTGCAATTCTGGAAGGATCCAGGACCTTTTATCTGTTGCTCTATCATCTTCTAAAGCTTTGTTACTGAAGGCGTGCTTAATGGGCTGACAGAATTAGCATCACCAAGAAGCTTCTTAGAGATACAGAATCTCAGATCCTCCCTCCAGACTATTGATTTGGAATCTGCATGTTAGATTCCCCACGTGGTTCCTATGCATTTCCCATGAGAATGAGAAGCATTCCCAAACGCTGGTGCATTATTTTGGTTGCATGGTCTAAGCTGGTTGCAGCTTCTTATGTTCCAGCTCATGAGAAGCCAAAAAAAAAAAAAAAATTCTAGACCAAGAAACCTATCTTTCAGGTTGAAGTTGACCTACAATCTGTATGAAACACTTTCACTCATACCCCATAGGCTCAAACTTATTCATATAGCTACCAGAAGAGAAGCTGATAAGTCATTCTTGTCTAGTTGGGCAGACTTGAACCCAGTGTAAGCCCTATTACTGTGGAAGAAGAGAGGACACTTTCTGGTGGACACCAAGTAGTCTCTCTCATAACATTGTAAAACTTTTCTGACATCAAAATATCTGTCTAATCTGGCTTTTGGGGGGTTCTTTATCCTCTTCGTCTATATACCTTGCCAGTATCATAATGCTGGCTTAATAACTTGTTGCATTGAGAACAGTTCTTCATTCAGCCTCAAATCTATTACAATGCATATTATCTTTCTCCTTTTTTCTGCATATTTTTATTGCCTTCCTCTCATTTTGCCTTCCATCTTGTGACCCTATCTCATAAGGTGTTATCCTTGTCTGCACTGACAAAGCTGGGTTTCAGGTGGAGAGAAGGGATGACTGATAACATATATATCCATACATCTATGATAGACTCAAAATACTTCAAATAAAACTGTAGTCATCAAACAATCTCACGAAAGTCCTCTAGACCAATGGGTTTCAAACATTTTCTTTAAGTAGAAAAAGCCTTTCTTCTTACCTATGTAAGAATGTAAATATGTTACAGAACACTACACCCAAAAGAAACCAACTATACTTTCTTTTCTAGTGCATATGGAACATTCTCTAGAATAGACCACATTTTAGGTCATAAAGCAAGCCTTAGCAGAATCCAAAACGTTGAAATATTACAAAGCATCTTCTCTGACCATAAGACCATAAAAGTGGAAATCAATAACAGGAAAAGCAGGGAAAAGAAATCGAACACTTGGAAACTGAACAATACCCTGCTCAAAAAAAGGCTGGATTATAGAAGACATTAAGGATGGAATAAAAAAATTCATAGAATCCAATGAGAACGAAAACACGTCCTGTCAGAACCTTTGGGACACAGCAAAAGCGGTGCTCAGAGGCCAATTTATATCAATAAATGCACACATCCAAAAAGGAGAAAAGGCCAAAATCAAAGAACTACCCCTACAACTTGAACAAACAGAAAGAGAGCAACACGGGCACCAAAAGAAAAACAAATAATAAAAATTAGAGCTGAACTAAATGAAATAGAAAACAGAAAAACAATTGAAAGAATTAACAAGACCAAAAGCTGGTTTTTTGAAAAATTCAACAAAATTGATAAACCATTGGCCAAACTGACAAAAGAAAAACAGGAGAGGAAGCAAATACCCGAATAAGAAATGAGATGGGTGATATTACAACAGACCCAACTGAAGTTAAAAGAATCATATCAGATTACTATGAAAAACTATACTCAAACAAATTTGAAAACCTAGAAGAAATGGATGAATTCCTAGAAACACACTACCTACCTAAACTAACACAAACAGACGTAGAACAACTAAATAGACCCATAGCAAAAGAAGAGATTGAAAAGGTAATCAAAAAACTCCCAACAAAAAAAAGCCCGGGTCCAGATGGCTTCACTGCAGAGTTCTACCAAACTTTCAGAGAAGAGTTAACACCACTACTACTAAAGGTATGTCAGATCATAGAAAAGAATGGAATACTACCAAACTTATTCTATGAAGCCACCATATCCCTGATACCAAAACCAGGTAAAGACACCACAAGAAAAGAAAATTATAGACCTAGATCCCTCATGAATGTAGTTGCAAAAATCCTCAACAAAATTCTAGCCAATAGAATTCAACAACACATCAAAAAAATAATTCACCATAACCAAGTGGGATTCATACCAGGTATGCAGGGATGGTTCAACATTAGAAAAACAATTAATGTAATCTACCACATAAATAAAACAAAAGACAAGAATCACATGATCTTATCAATGGATGCAGAAAAGGCATTTGACAAAGTTCAACACCCATTCATGATAAAAACTCTCAGCAAAAAAGGAATTGAAGGAAACTTCCTCAACATAATAAATGGCATTTATACAAAGCCAACAGCCAACATCACCCTAAATGGAGAGAGTCTAAAAACATTCCCACTGAGATGGGGAACCAGACAAGGATGCCCGTTATCACCACTCTTATTCAACATTGTGCTGGAAGTCCTAGCCAGAGCAATTAGGCTAGATAAAGAAATAAATGGCATCCAGATTGGCAAGGAAGAAGTAAAAGTATCTCTATTTGCAGATGACATGGTCTTATACACAGAAAACCCTAAGGAATCCTCCAGAAAACTACTGAAACTAATAGAAGAGTTCAGCAGAGTATCGGGATACAAGATAAACATACAAAAATCAGTTGGATTCCTCCACACCAACAAAAGGAACATCGAAGAGGAAATCACCAAATCAATGCCATTTACAGTAGCCCCCAAGAAGATAAAAGACTTAGGAATAAATCTTACCAGAGATGTAAAAGACTTATACAAAGAAAACTACAGTACACTTCTGCAAGAAACCAAAAGAGACTTATATAAGTGGAAGAACATACCTTGCTCATGGATAGGAAGACTTAACATTTTAAAAATGTCTATTATTCTACCAAAAGCGATCTACACATTTAATGCAATTCTGATCCAAATCCCAACGACATCCTTTAATGAGATGGGGAAACAAATCACCAATTTCATATGGAAGGGAAAGAGGCCCCGGATAAATAAGGCATTACTGATAAAGAAGAACAAAGTGTGAGGCCTTACTTTACTTGGTTTTAGAACCTATTATACCAGCCGCCACAGTAGTCAAAACAGCCTGGTACTGGTACAACAACAGATACCTGGACCAATGGAACAGAATTGAGAATCCAGACATAAATCCATCCACATATGAGCAGTTGATATTTGACAGAGGCCCCAAAACAGTTAAATGGGGAAAAGACAGTCTTTTTAACAAATGGTGCTGGCATAACTGGATATCCATTTGCAAAAAAATGAAACAAGACCCATACATACCTCACTCCATGCACATAAACTAACTCAAAATGGATCAAAGACCTAAATATAAAATCTAAAATGATAAAGATCATGGAAGAAAAAATAGATAACTGTTTATGCCATGTATTAGGAGCCCTAATACATGGCATAAACAGTATACAAAACATTATAAAGAACGTAGAAGAAAAACTAGATAACTGGGAGCTCCTAAAAATCAAACACTTATGCTCATCCAAAGACTTCACCAAAAGAGTAAAAAGATTACCTACAGACTGGGAAAAAGTTTTTAGCTATGACATTTCTGATCAGTGCCTAATCTCTAAAATCTACATGATACCGTAAAAACTCAACTGCAAAAAGACAAATAACCCAATTAAAAAATGGGCAAAAGATATGAATAGACACTTCACTAAAAAGACACTCCGGTAGCTAACAGATATATGAGGAAATGTTCATGATCATTAGCCATTAGAGAAATGCAGATCAAAACTACAATGAGATTTCATCTCGCTCAAACAAGGCTGGCATTAATCCAAAAAAACACAAAATAATAAATGTTGGAGAGGCTGTGGAAAGATTGGAACACTTCTGCACTACTGGTGGTAATGTCAAATGGTACAACCACTCTGGAAATCGATTTGGCGCTACAGAACTACCATACGATCCAGCAACTCCACTCCTTGGAATATATCCTAGAGAAATAAGAGCCTTTACACAAACAGATATATGCACACCCATGTTTATTGCAGCACTGTTTACAATAGGAAAAACATGGAAGCAACCAAGGTGCCCATCAACGGATAATAGATAAATAAATTCTGGTATATTCACACAATGGAATACTACGCATCGATAAAGAACAGTGAGGAATCTGTGAAAAATTTCATAACATGGAGGAACTTGGTAGGCATTATGCTGAGTGAAATTAGTCAGCTGCAAAAGGACAAGTATTGTATAAGACCACTATTATAAGAACTTGAGAAATAGTTTAAACTGAGAAGAAAACATTCTTTTGTGGTTACGAGAGGGGGGAGGGAGAGAGGGTGGGAGAGGGGCATTCACTAATTAGATAGTAGATAAGAACTACTTTAGGTGAAGGGAAAGACAGCACACAATACAGGGGAGGTCAGCACAATAGGACTAAACCAAAAGCAAAGAAGTTTCCTGAATAAACTGAATGCTTCAAAGGCCAGCGTAGCAAGGGCAGGGGTCTGTGGACCATGGTTTCAGGGGACATCTAAGTCAATTGGCATAATAAAATCTATTAAGAAAACATTCTGCATCCCACTTTGAAGAGTGGCATCTGGGGTCTTAAACGGGAGCAAGCAGCCATCTAAGATGCGTCAATTGGCCTCAACCCACCTGGATCAAAGGAGAATGAAGAACACCAGGGACACAAGGTGATTATGAGCCCAAGAGACAGAAAGGGCCACATTAACCAGTGACTGCATCATGCTGAGACCAGAAGAACTAGACGGTGCCCGGCTACAACCGATGACTGCCCTGACAGGGAACACAACAGAGAACACCTTAGGGAGCAAGAGACCAGTGGGATGCAGACCCCAAATTCTCATACGACCAGACTTAATGGTCTGACTGAGACTGGAAGGACCCGGGTGGTCACGGCCCCCAGACCTTCTATTGGCCCAGGACAGGAGCCATTCCCAAAGCCAACTCTTCAGACATGGATTGGACTGGACAATGGGTTGGAGAGGGATGCTGGTGAGGAGTGAGCTTCTTGGATCAGGTGGGCACTTGAGACTATGCTGGCATCTCCTGCCTGGAGGGGAGATGAGAGGGTGGAGGCGGTTAGAAGCTGGCAAAAAGGACATGAAAAGAGAGAGTGGAGGGAGGGAGCAGGCTGTCTCATTAGGGGGAGAGTAGTTGGGAGTGTGTAGCAAGGTGAATATGAGTTTTTGTGTGAGACTGACTTGATTTGTAAACTTCCACTTAAACCACAATAAAAATTATTTAAAAAAAAAAAAAAAAGAATGTAAATATGAGCTACTCTGCTTGAAGCAGATTTGGCAGTGTCAGAGCCTGGGCTGTTCAACTGCCCCATACCTGACTCCCTGGCATACCTCCTTGAAACTCCAGAGCTCCACAGAGCACTGTCCTCTGGTCAATTATCTCTGTCACTGCGTCCTCCAGGCTGTTAACTGTGCCCTGTCTGTCTCTGAGGCCAAGTGTCCTTTAAGAGGCTCCTGGATAAATGCCAGTACACTTTTAGATGGACCAACAAAACATCAAGAGCAACTAGGAAGGTGATTGGTAAACTACATCTTTACTTTCCTGAGACCGAAGGTTCACTACTTACTATCTCCAATTTGTGTCTGAGCTCAGGTGCATCCCTGGACTTTGGAGTTCAACTAGTAGAATGAGATTGCCTTGTTGTGAACCTCTGTTATGAATGCCTGATCTCTGCCCACCACTCTACCTCTTAAATTATTGACAGTGCCTGGCTCCCATTCATGCTCAGCAGAATTGGCCTGGCAGGTCCCTGAAACTGTCTCTGTCTAGCCCTGTCTTGCCACATGTCCCTGCTGCAAAAAGCATTTCATTATTGGTAATTTGAAAAAGTGCTCCCTGTGGGTGCTGCTGAAGACTCAGGAAAGGAGTGTGGTTGCCATCTGACTTTTAACCTAAATGTTCTATCTTGCAAATTTTTTTTTTTTAAGTCTTACCTTTGGGCTTGTCTTTTCTTTACCAAATATACAAATCTGACATTAACTTACAAATCATGGAGTTATAAAATTTAGGAATTATAAAGGAATTTTGAGGTCATTGGCCCAACACCCTCATTTTATAGATGAGAAAACTGAGGCTTAGAGAAGTAAAGCGACTTGTCCGTGGTTATTATTATTGGTTGCCATCCACTCAGCACCAACTCATGGTAACCTTACATATAACAGAATGAAATGTTGACCAGTCCTGTGCCATTTTCATGATCTTTAGTTTGTTTGAGTCCATTGCTATGGCTGTTGTGTCAATCCATCTTATTGAGGGTTGCCCATATTTTTGCTAACCCTCTAGTTAATAGTAGAATCAAGACTGCTGGCTTTACAAACAAAGTCCAGTGCATTTTCTAATATATTGCACTACCTGGAATTGGTTCTTGGTATGTAGAGGTCTTCCACAGTTGTGACTATTAGGCCATAGAGTGCAAAATGTAAATGTTCCCCACAGTCAGATACCGTGCCACTAAAATGAATCCGTTATTTTATCTTCTTGTGTTCATTTAATCATTTAACTTAGTAAATATTTAGCAAATGCCTGCCTTGTATGATATGTTCTCCTGGAAGTTTAAGGCACCACAGAGATGACTAAGAATCAGCTTTCTGAAATAAGGGGTTGACAGTGCAATGAAGATGACAGATACTTATCCATAATAGAAAGCAGACTTTAAGAAGTGCTATAATAGGTGAAGATCAAAGACTATAGCCTTCAGCATTAATTATACCTCAACATAAAGAAAACAAAAATTGTCACAACTGGAACAATAAACAACCTCATGATAAACAGAGAAAAGACTGAAGCTGTCAAGGATTTCATTTTACTTGTATTCACAATCAATACCCGTGGAAGCAGCAGTCAAGAAATCAAAACCTATTACACTGAGAAAATGCACTGCAAAGGACCTCAAAAAGCAAAGATGTTACTTTGAGGACTAAGGTGTGCCTGCAATCACTTCATATGCATATGAAAGCTGGACAATGAAAAGGAAGACCAAAGAAGAATTAATGTATTTGAATTATGGCGTTGGTGAAGAATATTGAATATACCATGGACTGCCAGAAGAACAAACAAATTTGTCTTAGAAGTATAGCCAAAATGCTCTTTAGAAGCAAGGATGGCAAAAACTTCATTTCATGTACTTTGGACATGTTATGAGGAGGGAACAGTCCCTGGAGAAGGACATCATGCTTGGTAAAGTAGAGGGTCATGCCTGGTAAAGTTGAGGGAAGACCCTCAACAAGATGGACTGACACAGTGGCTGCAACAATGGATTCAAACATAGCAACAATTTTGAGGATGGTATAGGATCGGGCAATGTTTCCTTCTTTTGTACATAGAGTTGCTATGAGTTGGAACTAACTGTGCAGCAAATAACAACAGAAACGTAATAGAATTATACACAAATTGCTGTAGAAACCTACCAGGAGGTATGATTAATTTTGACTTAGGACTAAGGGTACCATTGGAGAAGGCTTCACAGAAGATGTAACAGTTAAATGAGACCTTTTAAGGATAGATAGAATTTCAACAGGAGAACAAGGATAAACAGTATTCCTAGCAGAGGGAATGGCATGACCAGAGGTAGGGAGGTTGCAATGGTTAAGGTTGTGTGTCAATTTGCCTGGGCCGTGATTCTCAGTGGTTTGGCAGTTATGTAATATAGTTTGGTAGTTATGTAATGATGTAGTCATCCTCCATGACATGATCTGATGTAATCAGCCAATCATTTGTAAGGGGAATTTCCTTGAGGGTGTGGCCAGCATCCAATATATATACACAGATGTTCTGGCAAAGCTAGCTAGCTTGCTTGCTTGCTCTGGATCCTGCATCTGGCTCATCATCATGTTACCTCCAGATCTTAGGACTTGAGCCAGTGGCCTTCTGTCTTACCTACTGATCTTGGATTCATCAGCTTCCATAGCCCATGAGCCAGTGGCCTACCATCTGATCTGCTGATCTTGGCTTCATCATTCCCTATAGCTACATGTGTCAGGAGAAATCTCCAGCCTTATGCCTGATCCATGGACTTGGAACTTGGCAGCCTCTCCAACTGTGTGAGCCACTTCCTTGAGATAATATATATGCTCCACTAGTTTTGCTTCTCTAGAGAACCCAACGTGAGACAGAGGTATACTGGGTGGACAGTGGATTGTTGTTGTTGTTGTTGTTAGTTGCTGTCAAGTCGATTCGAACTCATGACAATCCCATAGCCCAACAATCAGATTCATAAAATAAAGAACTACTCAGTTTAGGATTAATAAGAATGTAGTACAGAGATGTTTACTGGATGACAGTGAGATAGTATGATCAGAATGTTATATTAGTTTAGCTAAGTGTTATGGATTGTATTGTGTCCTCCAAAAACAATGGGTTTCAACTTGGCTAGTGCATGATTCCCAGTATTGTGTGATTGTCCACCATTTTGTCATTGATGTGATTTTCCTATGTGTTGTAAATCCTACCTCTATGATGTTAATGAGGTGGGATTAGTGGCAGTTATATTAATGAGGCAGGATTCAATCTACAAGATTAGGTTGTATCTTAAGTCAATCTCCTTTGAGATTTAAAAGAGAGAAGTGAACAGAGAGACATGGGGACTTCATACCACCAGGAAACGAGAGCCAGGAGAATAGCGTGTCCTTTGGACCTGGGATCCCTGCACTGAGAAGCTCCTTGGCCGGGGAAGATTGATGACAAGGACCTTCCCCCCAGAGCCAACATAGAGAGAAAGCCTTGCCCTGGAGCTGACACCCTGATTCAGACTTCTATCCTTCTAGACTGTGAAAGAATAAATTTTTCTTTGTTAAAGCCATCCACTTTGGGTATTTCTGTTATAGCAGTACTAGATAACTAAGACGCTAAGTATCCTTGGTCTTTCTCAGTCTCATAGAGATAAGTCTGCCAATGAATTCAAAAATTGAAGAGTTTGTATTATATTCTATAGGTGCAGTGTATAAACACCAAGTATTTTGAAACAAGCAGTGACTCTTAGCTTTCCTTGTACAGTCAATTCTTTTTATTCATGATAGCTAAGTTCTATGAAATTGGTGCAAACATTGAGTTAGCAAATACTGAACCATTGCTCCTGGATAAATACAAGGCTAGTACCCTGTAGCCTCTGGTCACATTTCATTGATTGATCAATACATAACCCTGTTTTATGTGTGTTTCTGTTTAAGACACCTTGTTTGGTATACAGAATTGATTCATTAACATTGAACTCATGGCCAAGGGCACTATACCATGCCTGAATGAAGTTAATCTAACACACATATTTTCTTGATAAGGCAGGCTAATCACAGCCTTTTTGTACTTAGGAACACTAGTACTACAGTTGGGGGCTATGTTAAAGAGCAAAATCAACAACAATAAGCACAAAAATTCAAAAAACATGGCACTAAGTAGACCACAAAAAGGATACCTCTTTACAGTGTAAGAGCTGAAACGAGGGCAGAGCAGTTGCCTTGTTCAGCCTCAGCTGGGAATGTGCTCATTGGGTGACTCAAATTTTTCACTGCTCTGCGCATTCCATAAATGACTGCAAAAGCACTGTGGGGGCTACAAATAACTTTCAGTGAGTAAGCAAATATGCAAATACAAAATCCTCAAACAAGAGGATCAACTCTATATCAAAATTTCAGTGATTTACATATATATATATTTCTTACTCATGACTCCATGGGTCAGCTGTGGTTCAGCTGACTTCAGCTGAATTTGCCTGAGCTCCATCAAGCTAGGGTAGACTCTAGGCTTTGGGTTAGAACAGGTTTGTGCACAAGTCTTCTTCTTTCCCCTAGGACTAGCAGTCATGCAGCTACTCAGCTGTTGTTTTTATGGTAGACCACAAGAACACATTCTTCAGCAAATATAGAGAGTGAAGAATGGGGAACAACACTTCAGTCTACTAAAACAAGCTTGTTAAATGTGTTTTGGAAAAATAACTGTCAGCTGAGGGACAGGAGGACACAGAAGTCAGCAGACAAAAATCCTTTATAAAACATGATGGGAAAGCTAAGGGAAGGAGGGGGGAATGAGAGAGGAGAGAAGAGTTTGGGTTATAAGTTCAAAAGATTAGCAGCCAAGGGACAGACTATTATGCAATTTCAAAATGTGCAGGGGCCTAATTTAGAGCAGTGGGGAGGGAAGAGTACTGAGAGTTATTGAATATCTACTATATTCAAAGTACTACTGTGCCAGGCAATTTACATACACCATTTTATAACATATAATCTTTACAACACTTGGAGTAGATATTATTATACTCACTTTAGGAAAAAAAAAAAGAGGGAACTGAGCTCAAAGTCGTTATGTAACTTGCCAAAGATCACCCAATAAATAAGTAGTATCGCTGGGATTGTCAGATTCCGAAGTCCATTTCAGAAGGTTGGAACTGATTTGAAAGACATCTTGGAAACGAAATTTATAGGACTTGTTTGTCTAATTAGATATGATGGTAAAAGAAAGAAGAAAATAAGATGATTCCTAAGCTTTTGCTTGGGCAGTGGAGTAATGGTACCCCATTAGCTAAGATAAGAAACAGAGGAAAGGGCAGCTTGTGAGCTGAAGGAGATGAATTTGTTTTTCCTTGTGTTGGTGATATCTATGGTGCATCTATGTGCTACAAATGGTTGGAAATTTTGATCTAAGAGCTAAAGGAGAGAGCCAGTCTTGGAGATGTAATTCCAAAAATAGGAACAAAAGCCTCCCAAGCATGGAAAATGAGATTAGCATGGATATGAATGTATCTTGAACTGTTTGTTCATGTTCAGGGAACAGATATCAATTTAACATATCCTGTAGATATACACAGGTGGTTAATCACTCAAAGTAGGGTACACATAGCAGAGTAATTGGGGATTAAGTTAAAAAGATAAGTTTGTACCTGATTTCAATTGACCCTGAATGCTGGAATAGAACATTTGGACTTTTATCAAGAAGGAGCTATTACAGGTTCTCACGCAAGGTTGACTAAGAGCCTGGTTTGAAGAAGATTGATACAACAGCAAGACAAGACGTAAGCTGGACGAAAGGTGGAAACCCAAGTGAAAGGCTACTGCGTTCGTTTTTTTTAAGAGCGAACAAGAGCCTAAACAGGATACTGGCAGTAGGAGCAGATGGGAAAATTGCTTTGGAAGAAATTATTGTATAACGCAGTAACCATTGTGCATATCATTAAATATGTGTCAAGTTAATTTTGTAACTTCATTTAGTGTTAATGGTTTCCTTTCTTCAGCTATATAGAGGCTTCGTAATTTATTGGTCATCTGTTCACATTTTTTTTAAATTAAGAATTATAATTTCCATGAGGGGAGGGACTGACTGTTTTTTCTCTGCTCTTTCCACAATACCATTAGAGTAGGCACTGATTAAATATTTACTGAATAAGTGGATAGATTCAAATCATTCCTGCACAAATCAGCATACTCATTTCCAGGGTCTCTTCCCTTTTGCTGTTTACCCTGTTCTGGTCTCTTATCCTCGCAGCAAATCTTTCCTTCCCTCCCACTTCCTTAAGGTTGGTCTCAGAGAATTTGTCTTACAAAAGTAACTAGATTACTGAGGAGTTTACATTCAATGAGTTATAGATGTGGTAATTTTTCTTTTTCTCCAATCACTGCCTTCAGCAAAGCTAAACTGACTTTCTTGTTTCTTAATGGTATCTCAGACATATCCAGTAACTTTCCACTCACGTAAAATATTGAAAAATCAGTTTCAATCTAGTTTAAATCTCCAGTTTTATTTCCTTCACTCCACTCAAGCTTAGGCTCCCCCAAAGAACTAGCGTCTTTCTCTTTCCTGATTCTGAATTCTGTGGTATTAGGGCAAGAAGGAGGTATTGGAGGGAGAAGGCAAATGCTTTATACTTAATTAGGTTTGCATTGCAGTCTTCTAGTAGGTATTCCCGATGCTTTGGCTAACACTAGAGTCTTTGTTATTTAATGCTGCTATGACAGAAATACCATAAGTGGATGGCTTTAACAAACAGAAATTTATTTGCTCACATTTTAGGAGGCTCTAGAAGTCTGAATTACAGGAGCTCGCTCTAGGGGAAAGCTGTCTCTCTCTCTTTCAACTCTGGAGGAAGGTCCTTGTCTCTTCTGAGCTTCTGTTCCTGGGCAATTTTTATGTAGCCTGGCAAATCTCTTCCTCTACCTCTGCTTCACTCACTTGCTTGTTTAATCTCTTTTATATCTCAAAAGAGATTGATTTCAGACACACCCTACACTAACCCTTTCCATTAACATAACAAAGACAATCCATTCCCAATGGGATTATCACCACAGATATAGGGATTTACAATACATATTTTAGGGGGCACAATTCAATCCATAATATTCTACCCTTTGACCCCCCAAATCCATGTCCCTCCCACATGCAAAACACATTCACCCTATCACATCATCCCAAAAGTCTTAAATTAACTTCAACTCCAAAACCTCACCTTCTGAATCGTCTAAATCAAATATGAGTGAAATTTTAGGCATATTCCAACCTGGGACAAAATTCCTCTTTATCTGTGAATCTGTGAAATCTGGAATATAATTTATCTGCTTCCAAAGTCCAGTGGTGGACTTTTCCACTAAAAGGTAGACCTTTCCTTTACAAATGGAAGAAATCGGAGGGAAAGAAGGGATAACAGGCACCAAGCAAGTCCAAAACCAGCATAACAAATTACATTAGCTCTTAAGGCTTGAAAATAATCTCTGTTCTTTGGGTCCATCTGTACCAGGGCCCCACCCTCCAGACTATAGGTATTGGCCATGCTTTCTGGATTCTGGATGAGGCCCCTCAGCCCTGGGGCTTCAGCTTTGCCTTCCAGACCTGATGGGATGACAACTCTGCTCCTTTGGCTTTGGGTGGCCCCATTCTTCTAGTCCATCTGAGTTGCACCCCCACTCCCTCGGCCTGGCAGGCCCTGTTATTCTGCCCCTTGGGCATGTAAGCCCCACCCCCTTAACTCTGGGTGGCAGCCCCATCCTCTTGGCACACCTGATCAGCAGTCTCACACTCTGGAACTGAGTTGGTAAAGATCTGACTCTTTGAAATCTAGGAGGCCATGGCTGCACCCTTTGGAACCTAGGAGACAATGGCCCCACCCTTTGAAACTGAGACAGCCCTGTTTCACCTGTTCCTTCAAACAGTTCTGCTGATCTCCAGACTTCTCCAGGAATGATTCTTGGAGGACAACAGATATAGTTCCTTTGACCTGTATCCTACCTGTAGAATTCCAAGAGGCAAAGGGCTTTCTTTCCTTTTGTCCTGTCCCTTTCCACTTCAGTCTAAGCTGATGAGTTTTCTGCTGTGGTGGCTGGTTATATCCATCAGTCACAGGCTTAATCCCTTTAACAAAAGATTTAGTCACCAAATCCCTGGTGAGAGTTTTAGAGTAGGTGTCTTTAGTTTGTACAACAGAAATTCCCAAATCTTTAAGTTTTGTTTTCATCTTATACAATTCATTTTTAAGTCCATCTCTTTCCTCTTGCATTTTACTGTAAATGGCAAGGAGAAGCCACACGGCCCCTTTAAGATCTTGCTTAGAAATCTGCTCCGCAAAATATCCAAATTCATCACTTGCAAGTTCTACCTTCCACCAAATATTTGAATATAATTCAGACAAGTTCTTTGCCACTACATAAAAAGCATCATCCTTCTTCCATTGTCCAATCACGTTCTGCACATTTAACTAGAAGCACATTTAACTTTCATTTCTAGCAACATTCTGTTGCTGACACCATATGTATTTGCTAAGACAAGAGAAGCTTTCTCTATAGCTCTCCTCACCTTCCTCCTGAGCCCTTACCAGCATTACCTTTGATGTTCAAAATTCTACCAACAGTCTCTTCAAATCAATCTAGGCTTTTACTATTAAAAAAAAAAAAAAAAGCCATTGCCATCTAGTTGATTCCAACTCATAGTGACCCTATAGGACAGAGTCGAACTGTCCCATATGGTTTCCAAGGAGAACCTGGTAGATTCAAACTGCCAACCTTTTGGTTAGCAGCCATAGCTCTTAACCACTATGCAAGTAGGGTTTCCCTTTTACTATTAGACAGCTAAAATTCTTCTAGCCTCTACTTATTACCCAATTCCAAAACCACTTCCACACTGTAGGTATTTGCTAAGGCAATTCACCCCACTCCTGGTATCAAATCCTGGCTTAGTTGTCTAGTGCTACTATAACAGAAATACTACAAGTAGATGGCTTTAACAAACAGAAGTTTATTTTCTCATATTTTAGGAGGCTCTAGAAGTCCGAATTCAAGGCGCCTGCTGTAGGGGAAGGCTTTCTGTCTCTCTTTCGGCTCTGGAGAAAGGTCCTTGTCTCTTCTGAGCTTCTGTTTCTAGGCAATCTTTATGTAGCTTGGCAAATCTCTTTCTCCATCTCTGCTTCTCTCGCTTGCTTGTTTAATCTCTTTTATATCTCAAAAGAGATTGACTTAAGACACACCCTACACTAATCCTGTCCATTGACATAACAAAGACAGCCCATTCCTAAATGGAGTTATAACCACAGATTTAGGGATTTACAACACATATTTTGGGGGTACACAATTCAATCCATAATATCTGGCCATCAATAACTTCTGTTATTGGTTCAACTACCTCATAATAACTCTTGGAGAATGCACCTAGCCCCAAGATTTTTGTAACTCTGTATTTAATATGAAGGTAGTTAATATCTCTTGAGCCTCAGCCTTAGGTCCTAGTTCAAATTTTGTGCACATGTAACACCTGGTTTTATATGAATGCCACAAAATTTCATTTTTCAAACCCAGAGTTGTCATTTATATTTTTACCTACTATATAGTAAACAATTAAGTGTGGTGTGAACAAATGTTTAATAAGTAGCTAAATTGTGTCAACTGGTATAAATATGAATACAATCCAGCTGTACTAGTTGTGAGCTACTGGTCACTTCTCCATTTATAATATACTCAAAACAATTCTTTGACATATTTTGGAGAATCAGGAAAATACGGCAATAGCTTTTCTGTAGTCAGACCCTTAGTTGATAGTGGTGAAAAACCTAAGTCATCTTGACTTATGCAAAAAAGAAAGAAAGGAAGGAAGGAAAGCATAAGGAAAGAAATCTAGTTGCTCATGTTATTAGAAAGTCCAGGAGTATCTGGTTTCAGGCACTACTGGATAAGGGAGACGAGACAGTGCCATCATGACCTATTTTCTCTCTCTCTTTCCATCTCTTGGCCTTTTGCTATCATTGGTGTCACTCTCAGGTAGCCCTTTCTATGTAAGGAGCCTCAGTAGCTCCAGGTTTACATCCTCATAGTTCCAAGTCCAGGGGAGAGATTGTCTCTTCCTACAAATCCTGAGAAAATCCAGGCTAGATTCTTATTGAACCAAATTTGGTTACATGTTGATCCCTTAACAAATCACTGTATGGAAGAGAAAAATATACACTGATTTATATATATCTTGATCAAATGTCCACCTCTAGATCTGGGAACACTTTCCAAATCATATGGACTGAGAATGGGAGAGGATTATCTCCAAGAAAAAACTAGGGTACTATTAACAGAAGAAGTAACGGATGCTAGACAGACAAAACAGCAAATGTCCACTACAGGTTTTAATAGTAATCAAGCAAAAACAGCATATTACAGCCACTGAGTAAAGAAACATTATTATTTTACCTCCCTCTTGGTATTTTCTTGGACACCATGCTGTCATCCTACTGATCAGTAATTAACATGTCATCAGCATTTTGGGGATTACAAGGAACAGAGTCATTCAAGCTCAAGAACTGATTGTAATAACATATGAATTTCATGGACATCCAAGAACTCTAGTATACTCAAACATCAGGGAAACTGAAAAATCATCAGGGATCTTCAAGGCCTCTTTCCTTCAGGGGCTACAACATCTCTTGCGTATGCCATCTCTGCTTTTTCTCCTCTCTTCACCAATCAGCTTACTGTACTAACTCATCAATTCTACTGCTCTATAACCTTTGCTTAAATATGGCTTTGAATTGTCCCAACTTATTGTCAATGGATTTACCTCATGTCATCTCTCAAAGGTTCTTTTTAGCTCTTCCCGAGGTACGAAGTACCTCAGTTCCATAATTTCTCAATTCTGGGTTCCTGAATGGGAAATCTAAGTGGTCTGGCACTTAGATTACTGTGCATTTTTTTTTAATTGTAATAAAAATATACATAACCAAACGTTTGCCAATTCAACAATTTTTACATGTATAATTCAGACATTGATTACATTCTTCATGTTGTACAACCATTATCGCTATCTTTTTCCAAATTATTCCATCACCATTAACATAAAGTCACTGCTCCCTAAGCAATTTTCCCCTCGCCCGCTCCTGTCCCCAGTAACAACTAATAAACTTTGGTCTCAATATATTTCATATAAGTGAGATTATATAGTGTTTGTCCTTTTGTGACTGACTTATTTCACTCAGCGTAATGTTTTCAAGGTTCATCCATGTTATGTTATGTATTTGGCTCATCTTTTTGATGGGCCTATGGATGAGCCATATTTGGGCTGGGTCTTCAGTCTTTGGTTTAATCAACTGAGGCTAAGAAGGAAGAAATATACATACACTGTAGAAAATACAGCAGAAGGACCCAGGATGAAAGAGTTTTCCTTACAAGCTTGCATATGTAGGCAGAAATTATCAAATACTTCCAGTACGTGGAAAAGCCATATGGGATTACCCTAAAGAATTTCTTTATCTTCCAGAAGGCACGTTATAGGTATGTGCCTTTGAGCCCCCTGACTAATCTTGCAGTTACCAAGAATATTTACAAAAGTCTGACAATAAATACAGTTCAGATTCTAATGCAAATACTAAATTGCTATGTAACTTTACAATAGAGGACAGTTAAACATCAAAATGGAAATTAGACTGGGGAGTGCAACTACGAGGAAGAGGAAAGGAGAAAAAAATAACTTAAAAATGGAGGAGTAAGGAGAATCTCAAAAATGAGAATACTGCAGGGTGACAGAAAGCCTAACAAGTTTAAGATGAAAATCTGAATCCCTGATGGCCCAGCTAATCTTTTCTCTGCTTACAAATCAGAATTGTATGGATTTCCATTAATATTTATCTCCTTGAATCTGATGTAAGAGGAAAATCTATGTTGCAGTTCGCCCAGTTTTGCTGCTCCCATCATGAATTGCACAGAAGGATGGCATCAGGTTGATGAGGTGTCAGCTGTCCTTAATAAGTCAAATATTAAGCAGTATCATGCAAAGCAGCACAAGTTTTAGAAGTGAGTCACTTTAAAAACCAAACACTGTAAATCCAACTAAAACTTCAAATAAAAGCTAAAGGACTAGAATAATCCATACAGAATTTGAAATCCAGAAGTTTCTCTTGCTTGAATTACTTTCACACTCCAATTTAAACTCAGAAACATTATGTTGCTGTCACACTTCTTTGTTCTCCTAAAGTAAAAAAAAAAAAAAAAATCTGTATATAGCTGACAAAAAATAGGAGACTTTCTGCCAGCATGTTCTGTATTCGTGTCTAACATTCTGTAGAGTCTATGCAGAACACATGGTCTTAAAACCCCCAAAAACCTCTTATTTACTGGCTTAACATAGCAGTCTGTTTCTCCTGCATGTTTGCACTGCCTACAGCACAGGTCTTGCATAAGCATGGATTCCTTTTGAATGTTCAAGTCATGAAGTATTTTCACATGTTTGGATTTTGTGCATATGAGAGTTATACCTACATTTGGGGACTGTAGTTCCTTGTGCCTTCAGCGTTAAATTAATACCATTTAACTGACATCAGTTAAAATCCCAGCCAGCAGAGTGCTAATAATGTCTATGACAGAAGTTTGACATATTGAGTTCTCTTAAATATGGGGTTGATTTAGCAGCTAAATTAGAAATTTCCGGGTATATTTTTGAAAACTAATTCAGCGTGAAAATTAGTAATGACTTAGAATTGTGTATAACGTATTTTGTTTTTCCTTATTCCCATATCCAGAAAGATGTGTTGCTTCATATCAGATAAATTCCCAAGTGACAAGATGCATTCTGTCGTTGGAACACAAAGTAAACAGTTTAAATTAATCCTAATGTGATTTTCTTGATTATAGATGAGACCCATTGGGCATGATGGCTACCATCCCACCTCTGTGGCTGAGTGGCTGGATTCCATTGAACTGGGTGACTACACCAAAGCCTTTCTAATTAATGGCTACACGTCGATGGACTTGTTGAAAAAAATCTGGGAGGTTGAACTTATTAATGTAAGTTGGTCTGTTGATGGCACCTTAGCCATTCAACCCTTGTTAATTGAAATACCTCTTATAGTTGTTTGTTTGTTTGTTTATACTTGTTTGGCATCCAATAAGGATTTACAGATAATGCCTTGTGCTTTGAAGATACATCTCTCTTGGCTCTATTAATTTGTCTTTTAAAGTTTCAGTATGAGTAACTAAGAGATAGAGAGGACTCTCAGGGGTGTTTTGCATTATCTAAGAAAATCTTCCAAGCATGTTTGGGTTTTCCATTTTAGGAAACTATCAGTTTATGTTTAGGATGCGGACATGATAACAAATAGGCTCCCATTCTGATCTTTGCTAATATTTACTGTTAAACATTAAAGTTATCATTTCCAGTTTTCTATCTCCGTAATGTTTCCTTGTCTCTATTACTTAAATGCAGATACTAACCCCATGCTTGAAGAGATTGCTTTTGTTCTTATTAATTAGGATGCTGTAATATCAAAATTTAATTTTCCAAAGCTGGTGTCTAACCTTACGTCATCTCAGTTTTATCTGTACACTTGGCATAGATTGCATATAAAAACTGGCCAACGTGTGTTGCTGTATATTCAAGCCCAAAGAGATCAACTAAATTGCGTAAATGACTTCAATATCTTTCTCAATTCATTTTTACTGCTGTTTTGTTTCTAATGGCATAAACGGAGAAACAAAGATGAAAAGATACCGTAAAATGATCATACATTCAAACTCTATTTGGCATTATGACCATTTCTTTTTTAAAGTGACAGTAACAATCATTTAATCTTTTAGAGAAGTTTTTTTTCATTTTAAGTTTAATATTCTAATATTGAAAAAATGCATTCATAAACTGAAATATAAAGCAAATAAATTTCTGCTGGTTCAAGGTGCTCTGTTCTGCTCTTGAAGCTACTTTCTCTCCAGAAATCTAGCCCCTACATATTATATGTCATTACTTATTATAAATAATGCTTATTATTAGTAACTAATTTTTTTTTAATTACTCTTTGCTTTAAAAAGTCTGTCTTAAAAAATATCTTTTCTAGAACAACATATTAAAATTGTGGATTTAAAAGGACACTTGAAATAAACAAATTCTTGACTCCGTCTTCTAATTTCTTCTCAGTTTTCTATTCTTATTCCCTCACAAAAAAAAGGTATCATTATTTCAAAAGAAACTCACTGTCTGACTAAAACCTCTGGTTGATTGCTTTCACAGTTTATGTGGCAGTAGAACTAAGTGAAACGGCATTGCTTTTTGGTTGCATCTGACTGAAATTTCAGTTCTCCACCAGGAACTTGACGCTCATCTCATGGCTACTCTTACCCATTTGCTAGAGAGGTAGCTTCCATTGGTCATACGTGCTTCCAAGTAGAGTTGTATTTCAGTTAATGGTAGAGCTTGACAAATATCTCTATGTAACATCTTCTGGATAACCTTGCTCCCCACCGAAGAATAAATACTTGCAGTAAGTAGCACCTGAGTTACTCACCTAACTGGCACTAGCAGTCATACTCCATTGAAAAGATTACATCCCAGTAGAATTTTTTTTCACTGAAGCAAGGATCCTTTATAATGTGAGACTCTACCGCTCTCGAAATCCAAAAGGCCAGAATAGCATTTAAGGTATGGGCTGGAGCTGCACTTTCCCCAGGGCTATAGGTACCAGCAGTCTTGAAATCCCTGTTCAATACTGCAGCTGGGCCTGTGGACAACTGCGGTGACTGCAGGAATAGTGACGCTAAATGGCCCTCTGGTTTACTGCCAGGGTTCAGGAACTGATCCACCACTACTCAAGGGGTGAACCAGCCTTGATTTGAGAGAGAAAGATGGCCATGCTGGCTCTTTAAGAGTTTTCCCCTTAGCTACATTTGCTATAATACAATGTGACTTCAATTGAGGGAGAAGAAGTGCCTGTCACAAGCATTGTTTCAGAATTTGAAAGTACAGTCACTGTGATTTAGACCTTGAGTCCAAATTCCTCTGGCCTGGAGTGAAACATCTGCGTCTACCACCAACCCAGTATCTTTCCCTTAAAGCAAACTGATTGAATTTAAAGTCCCTTGTGACATCTTTATGGGCAAGTTAACACTCTTGATGATGAGACTTTGCAAGTCTATCTCTGTAGATATATTTATTATGAGCAAAAACTGTAGCTTTATATTTGAGAATCAGAAAACAAAATTTTTTTTGTTCACTAGAGCTGTTACAAGTGTAGTTCAGTAGATGGTTTGGGGTCGTTGGGATTCAAAATGAGAAAAAGGCAAAATGTGTGCCTACGGGCTTAGGAAGGCTTAACTGGTCTCAAAGTCAAGACGTTTACTTATCCCAACTAATGTGGAAATGTATCCAAATGTGAGACAATCTCATATATGTGAGTCCAGTGCTCCTATATTAAATACCGTAATTTGTTTTGTTTTTTTCCTAGTCTACAGGGAATGTAGTCACCTTGATTTAGAGCTAAGCTTCTAGGGAAGTTCATGTCCTGAATCATTGTAATGAGTGGCTAATTGTAAGGAGAACAAATGGCTCCAGTAACCACCATTCTACGTAAAGTAAAGCAAGAAGCCCAAGTATAGGCTGTCTTTGGTACAGAGGTTTGCTGGTGGAGGGGAATAGAATAAAGAATAAGGAGGCTGACTGCTGATATGATTATAAATAACTTCAGCATCGTGAGCTAGTATTGATTAAACACCCAGTTTCCTATGGTTCTATGCTTGTTTTAGATAAATATTAATGCATTATCAGTGAGCATAATAAGTTTATTCAAACTACTCCTATGAGTAAATGAAAACGATACAGACTTGAAAAGTACAGATATATCTGAAATAGTAATCTTTCAAAAAAGTCCCCCAACATCTTTTTCTCAGTGGAGTATTTTATTTATTGCCTTTCAAAAGCAAGATTATTTGAATAAAGCAGTATGGATTTTAGTTAGAAAGCTCTCCAAGGAGTAGTGGTGGAGGAGAGTGGTGGGAATCCCATATCTTAATATCAGCATTGTTGGTGGTGGAAGTCGAACATAGAGAAAATTTTATGACATGTTATATTGCCAGTTCTATAGGCCCATGTGTATCTAGACTGAGAGAATGAAATATATGCCAATAATTGTTTCTTGTATTCCCAGTCTGTGCTTCATATTTCAGAAGCTGATGTTTTACCAATGCTCTGTTTTCCCCTCTAAAGACTTGTTTTAAGATTATTAAAGACTAGTTAACATTGCATGAGTAGATGAATTTTGTTTTCAACTTAAAAGGTTATTCAGGCCTTGCCTGTGATATTACCAAGTTCGCAGAACAGTTCCTACTGATATTGACAACCTCAAGAGCCCTGCATGGGGAGAATTTTAGATAAAAGAACTACTTCTTTTCTCCATGAAATATGTATGAATAATTATAAAATGTAAAGTAATATTAAGGAACCATGCAAATAACCCGTCATTCATTTTTCAGACAAAAAACATTGAAAGTATGAAAGGCAGTGTTAATTTCTTTTTTTTTTATCTACTAAGGTGGGTGTGGTAAGACCAAATAAATCTGGACATTGTCCAGTCTACTAATTTGTGAACCTTGATGAAGAACATATGATGAATTTCTTCCAATTGGCCTTACCATCCAAGGAAATAATTCCAATAATGAGAATTAATGGGCAATGTGATAAAGGCTATTCCCACATTTGTTTGGAAAACAAAGAAGGGTTGGATCACACTTTTGGAAATGTTGGCTCTTCGTGTAGCTCTCCACACTGAGGAAGAATTTACCTAAATTAGCATCTTGGCCAATGACCCTATGACATTGTGCAAATCAAGTCAAAATTAAGTAACAGGAAAATAAACTTTCTTTGGCCCTAATAGGTTCATTGTGAGATATATGTATGTTTTATTGCTCATATTTTGGAAAGGGACCAAAAGGGAGACCAGGAAAGAATTGATAAATATAGAAATCTCAAATACACTTAAAAAGTGCCATTTAAAAAAAAAAAAAAACAACCGCACAATGTAACTTTAATTCCTGTATGTATAGTAGTTGTTGTGGTTGCCTGAAAGCTATAACGAAATTGCCCTGGATAAGGAATTGTGCAGGGATTCAAGCATTGTTTATGAGATCACACTTATAATGCCTTACAGACATAATGGATCTATTCCAATATCTGCATTTGTATTTCCTCTGCCTAGCCCAGACTCATAAAACACTATACTATTAAAAATGATAAAGGTATCCATTGAATGAACAAAAAAAAATTCAGGCTTCAGCACATTCATATACCTCTGCTCATAAGGACAAGAATAGCTTTAAAAACCTAACTGTAGTGATTTTTGTTTTTTAAAATATCTTTGTATAGGAACAAATAAAATAGCTAAGGTAGCAATACCCATATGCCTGCCATTAAAATCATTTGGACTTATTTTTGTAAGAGTAAATTGATTAGAAGTTCGTTTTCTTCTTCCCTAGTAGCTGCTGAAAGTGTACTTATATCACTCTTCCATTTAGAACTGTCAGGTTTTTTTTTTTTTTTTAACAATGTTATTCATTCAATTTTGATCTTTCTAGGGAAATTTTGTGATAATCTAACCACCTGGAGATGTAAGAGTTTTCAAAGGAAATTTCCAATTTTGTGTTAAATTTTCAATAACTTGACTTTATTTGTTTTAAATGTTGTAGAACTATAGCCTATTAGTATCAGATTTAAACTCATTATTAAAGTGTGGATGTTGGGATTAGGGGGGAAAAAAAAAGTAAACCAGCATTTTAGCCTGAAGAGGCAGTCTTGAGAAATAAGAAACAAACTTTATGGAGAACCCAGATCCTCTGATTACAGCCATTTAAGGTAGAAATTTCTACCTTTAAAAAAAGCTATTTTAGTGGACATCTGTTGTTTTTATACCATCCAAATTTCAATCACACTTCTTCTGATTAAAAAAAAAAAGATCCAAATTTTCTTCTGAAGAAGCCACCTCTACCCCTTCGCCTTTCTAGGCCTGAACGTATGACCTAGGCCTAAGCCAGGCACAGCATTCCAACTTCTCCCCCATACCCCTACCAGCTACAAAATATTCTTCATCAGAACCAGGTGCCTAATTTGAGGGCCTTGTGCAAAGTGACACAGTGCCAGAAGATGAGTCCCTCAGGTTAGAAGGCACTCCAAATACAACTGGGGAAGAGCTGCCTCCTCAAAGTAGAGTAGACCTTAATGACGAGGAAGGAGTCAAGCTTTCAAGATCTTTGAGGACTAAGGTGTACCTGACCCAAACCATGGTATTTTCAGTCCCCTCATATGCATGCAAAAGCTGGACAATGAATAAGGAAGATCCGAGAAGAATTTCTGCCTTTGAATTATGATGTTGGCAAAGAATAATAAATATACCATGGACTGCCAGAAGAGCAAACAAATCTGTCTTAGAAGAAGTACAGCCAGAATGCTCCTTGGAAGCAAGGATGGGGAGACTTTGTCTCATGTACTTTGGGCACGTTATCATGAGGGACCAGTCCGTGGAGAAGAGCATCATGCTTGGTAAGGTAGAGTGTCATCAAAAAGAGGAAGACCCTCAACAAGGTAGATTGACACAGTGGCTACAGCAAATGGGCTCAAACATAGCAATGATCATGAGGATGGCTCAGAACCAGGCAACATTTTGTTCTATTTTACAGAGGACCACTATGAGTTGGAATCAACTCAACGGCACCTAACAACAACAGTGCAAAATGAAAATATGGGACCTCTTGCTCAAAATTATTAAGAATGTTAAGATGGCAACACCAGAGCAGTAAAGCAAGCATGTGGCCCTTCTAATCTTGTGATTTTGTGCAACTGCAAGGGTCTCACAGCAGGAAGTAAGCTCTGCTCTTCATTCTTTTGTTTATATCCATATTTCCGTCTAGTGTCAGGTTCCTTCCACCTGAAGGACTTCCTTTGACATTTTTAATTTTTAATGGTGCAGGTTTACTGGTAATGAATTCTCCCAGATTTGTACATCTGAAAAAGATTTTATTTCACCTTCATTTTTGAAAGATATTTTTGCATATTTTCTAGGGTGACAGTTTCTTTTGTTTTATTTTTGCTTTCAGTGCTTTAGAGATGTTGATCCACTGTCTCCTCTTTTATACTGATTCCCACAAGTGATCTGCTGTCGTTCTTATTATTGATGTTTATCTGTACACAATGTGTCTTTTTTTCTCTGGCTGCGCTGAAGGTGTTTTGAGCAATTTGATCGTGATGTGCTTTGATGTATTTTCTTCATCTTTCTTGTGTGTGAAGTTGGTTGAGCCTCTTAGACCTGAAGCTGTTAGTTTTCATCAAATTTGGAAGAAGTTTGACCAGAATTTCTTCAAATTCTTTTCTCTGTCTCCCCTTTCATGCTCCTGTACTTTGAATACTCCAGTTACATGTATATAAGCCATTTGAAATTGGTTCACAGCTCACTCATGCTCATTTTCTTCAGTCTTTTTTCTCTGTGACTCATTTGTATAGTTTCTGTTGCTACATCTTCAAGTTCACTAATCTTTCCTTCTATAATATCTAACCTGCTGTTGTTCCCATCCAGTGCATTTTTTTAACTCAGAGATTGTAGCTCTTATTTCCAAAAGTTAGATGGAGGTCATTTATATATATATATATTTTTTTTTTATATATATATTTTTTTTTTACGTCTCCATTTAGGAGCCCTGGTGGTGCAGTGGTTAAGCACTCAACTGCCAACCAGAAGCTGGTGGTTCGAACCCACCAGCCACTCCATGGGAGAAAGAAGTGGCAATCTGCTTCTGTAAAGATTACAGGACCCACAAAGAAAGATGTTTTCTTATGTTTGAAAACCTTGTCTTGGAAAACCTATGGAGCAGTTCTACTCTGTCCTATAGTGTTGCTGTGAGTCAGAATGAACTCGGGGGCAGCAGGTCTGGATTTTTTGGTTTATGTCTCTAACATCCTCAATCTTTCTTCTGGCTTGCTGAACATGTGGAATACAGTTATGACAACTTTTAAAGTCTCTGTCTGCTAAATCTAACACTGTAACAGTTCTGGATTGGTTAGATTAATTTTTCTCCTCTTTGTGGGTCCTGTTTTCTTGGTTCTTTGCAAGTCTGGTAATGTTTATTGCATGCCAGACATTGTGAATTTTACTTTGTTCCATGCTGTATAATTTTGTTGTCCTATAAATATTTTTGAGCTTTGTTCTGGGCCAGAATGAAGTTCCTTAGAAATACTTTGATCCTTTCGAGTCTGGCTTTTAAGATTTGTTAACTACACCAGAGCATTGTTTAGTCTGTGGTTAACAATTCCCCACTATTAAGGCAAGATCCTTCTGAGTAGTCTACCAATGCACTGTGAATTTCTGGATTTTCTGGTCTGAATGACAGAAACTATTCCCAGTCCTGTTTGAGATCCAAGTTCTGTTTCCTCTAATCTTTTCAGGAGTTTTCCTTGTTTTGTTTTCTTTTGTTTTTGAATCTAATCTCCTGTAGTTTTCTCACATGCATGCGCTGATCAATACTCTTTTCTCTCTAGTACTCTGCTCAGAATCTAATGCTAACCACCTTTGTCTCCCTGGACTCTAAGCTCCATCTTTTCAACTCAGAGTCTCCCAGGCTCCCTCTGTGTTCCCCCTCTCTGCAACACAGCCTGGAAATTCTTTGAAGACAGTAAATTAGGGCAATTGTAGGACTTGCTTTTGTTTTTTGTTTACTTTTATTTTTCCACCTCTCAAGGTTTTTTTTTTCAAGGATCACTGTCCTTCAGTGCTTAAGGTTCAATGTCTTTAAAACCATTGTTTCATATATTTTGTCGGATTTTTAGTTGTTTCAGGTAGGAGAGTAAATCCAATCTCTGTTATTCCACATGGGCTGGAAGCATAAGTCCATGCTAACATATTTTTAATCCCTGTAGGCTAGGGTCCCATACCTAAAATTGAATCAAAATCCCTGGCACTGAGACATGGACATCAGGAGGTCCTAAAAACTCCCCCAGGTGATTTTAATGTGCAGCCTGGCTTGAAAACCACTGTTGGTAATCAGTGGGGAGCCACTGAAGGGTTTTAATCAGGGGAATAACATGATAAGAAGCAGTAGACAAGGGCCAGAAGCTGATAAACTTAAGAAACCGGTGAAGGAAAAGGAGCTGAGTCAGCCAATTCTGCTATACAGCCATTTCCAACTACAAATGTATTAGGTGGGAGAAGAAGGAAAAAAAAACATATCTGTATGAGGGTATCCCTATATTGTTGTTGACAGATGCCCTCAAGTCAGTGCTAACTCACAGTGACCCCATGCACAACACAATGAAATGTTGTGTCGTCCTCACAGTCGTCATTTTGTTTGAGCCCATTGTTGCAGCAACAATCCATCTCATTGAGGCTATTCCTCTTTTTTGATGACCCTCTGCTTTAACAAGTATGATGTCCTTCTCCAGGGAATAGTCCCTTTTGATAACATGTCCAAAGTACATGGGACCAAATCTCACCATCTTTGCTTATAAGGACCATTCTGGCTGTACTTCTTCTGAGACAGATTTGTTCTTTTGGCAGCCCATCCTATATTCAATATTCTTTGCCGACACCATAATTCAAAGGCATCAATTCTTCTTTGGTCTTCCTTATTCATTGTCCACCTTTTACATGCATATGAAGCAATTAAAAATACCATGGCTTGGGTGAGGAGCACCTTAGTCCTTAAAGTGACATCTTTGCATTTTAACACTTTAAAGAGGTCTTTTGCAGCAGATTTGCCCAATGTAATGCATGATTTCCTTTCTTGACTGCTGCTTCCGTGGGCATTGATTGTGAATCCAAGTAAAAATGAAATCCTTTACAACTTCCGTTTTTCTCCGTTTCTCATGATGTTGCTTATTGGCCCAGTGGGGAGGATTTTTGTTTTCTTTATTTTGAGGTATTGAAGGCTGCAATCTTTGATCTTCATCAGTAAGTACTTCAAGCCGTCTTTGCTTTCAGCAAGCAAGATTGTGTCATTTGCATAAAGCAGGTTGTTAATGAGTCAACCTCCAAAACTGATGCCACATTCTTCTTCATATAGTCCAGCTATTCAGATTATTTGCTCAGCATACAGATTGAATAAGTATGGTGAAAGGATACAACCCTGACGTACACCTTTCCTGATTTTAAACCGCACAGTACCCCCTTGTTCTGTCCAAACAACTGCCTCTTGGTCTATGTACAGATTTCTCATCAGCAAAATTAAGTGTCTTGGAATTCTCATTCTTCGCAACGCTATCCATAATTTGTTATGATCCACACAGTCCAATGCCTTTGCATAGTCAACAAAACACAAGAAAACATCTTTCTTGTATTCTCTGCTTTCAGCGAAAATCCGTCTGACATCAACAATGATATCCCTCATACCACGTACTCTTCTGAATCCAGCTTGAATTTCTGGCAGTTCCCTGTTGATGTGCTGCTGCAACGGTTTTTTAATTATCTTCAGCATACTTTTACTTACATGAGATATTAATGATATTGTTCTGTAATTTCCACATTCCATTGGATCACTTCGTTTGTAATGAGCACAAATACGGACCTCTTCCAGTTGGTTAGCCAGGTAGATGTCTTCCAAATTTCTTGGCATAGGTGAGTGAACGCTTCCAGTATTGCACTAATTTGTTGAAACATTTCAATTGATATTCCGTCAGTTCCTGGAGCCTTGTTTTTTGCCAATGCCTTCAAAACAGCTTGGATTTCTTCCTTCAGTAGCACTGGTTCTCCATTATATGCTACCTCCTGAAATGGTTGAACATTGACCAATTCTTTTTGGTACAGTGATTCTGTGTATTCCTTTCATCTTCTTTTGATGCTTCCTGTGTCGTTTAATATTTTCCCTGTAGAATCCTTCAGTATTGCAACTCGAGACCTGAATTTTTTCTTCAGCTCTTTCAGCTTGAGAAATGCTAACCATGTTCTTCCCTTTTGGTTTTCTAACTCCATGTCTTTGCACATTTCATTATAATACTGTACTTTGTCTTCTCGAGCTTCTGTTCAGATCTTTTACTTCATCATTTCTTCCATTCACTTTAGTTACTCTGTGTTCAACAGCAAGTTTCAGAGTATCTTCTGATATCCATTTTGTCTTTTCTTTCTTTCTTTCTTCTCTTTTTAATCACTTTTTGCTTTCTTCAAGTTTGATGTCCTTGATGTTGTCCCACAACTCCTCTGGTCTTCAGACATTAGTGTTCAATGCATCAAATCTATTGTTGAGATGGTCTCTAAATTCAGGTGGGATATACTCAAGGTCATACTTTGGCTCTCATGGACTCATTTTAATTTTCTTCAGCTTCAGCTTCAACTTGAACTTGCATATGAGCAATTGATGGCCTGCTCCACAGTCGACCCCTGAACTTGTTCTAACTAATGATTTTGTGCTTCTCCAACATCTCTTTACGCAGATATAAGTTGATTTGATACCTGTGTATTCCATCTGGCAAAGTCCCCTTATATAGTTGCCATTTATGTTGTTGAGAAAAGGAATTTGCAGTGAAAAAGCCATTGGTCTTGCAACATTCTATCATGTGATCTCTGGCATCATTTTTATCACCAAGACCATATTTTCCAAATATCAATCCTTCTTTGTTTTCAATTTTCACATTCCAGTCACTAGTAATTATCAGTATATCTTGATTGCATGTTTGATCATTTTCAGACTGCAGAATTTAGTAAAAATCTTCCATATCTTCATCTTTGGCATTTGTGGTTGGTGCATAAATTTGAATAATAATTGTATTAGCTGGTGTTCCTTGTAGGCTTATAGATATTATCCTATCACTGACAGTGTTGTATTTCAGGATAGATCTTGAAATGTTCTTTTTGACAATGAATGCAACACCATTCCTCTTCAACTTGTCATTCCCAGCATAGTAGACCATATGATTGTCCAATTCAAAATGGCCAATACCAGTCCATTTCAGCTCACTTATGCCTAGAATATCAATCTTTATGTGCTCCATTTCATTTTTGATGACATCCAATTTTCCTTGATTCATACTTCATACATTCCACGTTTCGATTATTAATGGATGTTTGCAGCTGTTTCTTCTCATTTAGAGTCATACCATATCAGCAAATGAAGGTTTCGAATGCTTTACTCCATCCACATCATTAAGGTCAACTCAACTTTGGGGAGGCAGCTCTTCCCCAGTCATATCTTGAGGGCCTTCCACCCTGGGAGGCTCATCTTCCAGCACTACGTCAGGCAATGTTCTGCTGCTATCCATAAGGTTTTACAGCCAGGTGTTTGAGGAGTAGAACACCAGGTCCTTTTTCCCAGTCTGTCTCAGTCTGGAAGCTCTGCTGAAGCCTGTACACCAGTGGTGACACTGCTGGTGTTTGAAATTCTGGTGACATAGCTTCCAGCATCATACAACAGGCAACCCAGCACAGCACGGCAAACTGACATAGAAGTGGCGTGGATCCCTATATTAAAAATTAAAATTAAAAAAAACTTCCATTGAGTCAATTCCAACTCACAGCAACCCCATAACAAAACCAAAAACCAAACCCATTGCTGTCAATTCTATTCCAACTCATAGCAACCCTATAGGACAGAGTAGAACTGCCTCATACAGTTTCCAAGGAGCACCTGATGGATTTGGACTGCTGACCTTTTGGTTAGCAGCGAAACTCTTAACCACTATGCCACCAGGGTTTCCAGAAAAAAAGTAAAAATATATATATATATATTTTTTAATAACAATGGTATTTAAAATATATATATATATATATATTAGAGTCAGTTTTCAGAACTATAAATCCAAGACTGAAGAAGGGGGTAAATTATGGTCAATATATCAAAAGAAGACAGGGAAAGATATAATACGTTTCAGAAATACTTTTCAATAATGGCTAAAACTGTTTCAGTTTGATCCTTAAATGGCTAAGCCTCAGTTATGTAAAAATTGTGCCTACTGTTTGTAAAGGGTAAGACTATAGTGTGTGTCTGTTTCAAAGCACCCTCTCTTTCTTCATCTTTATTTTAGAATCAGGTCACTTAACTTTGAATTCTATATCTGTTCATGTCAGTTTAGTTTTCTAGGGCATATACCTAGGAGTAGGATTTCTGGATTGTAGGATACTTCTATTTCTAGCTTTTTGAATAAGCACCTTACTGTTTTCCATAGTGGTTGAACCAATTTACAATCCCACTAGCAGTGGAATAGGGTTCCAATCTCCCCACAACCTCATCAGCATTTGTTGTTTTCTGTTTTTTGATCAGTGCCATTTTTGTAGGGGTGAGATGGTATCTTATTGTACTTCTCGTTTGCATCTTTCTAATCCTTTTTTTTTTTCATGCGTTTCTTGGCCATTGAGTGTCCTCTTTGGTGAAGTGTTTGTTCATGTCCTATGCCCATTTTTTAATTGTGTTGTTTGTCTTTTTGTCAAAGTTTTTGAAGCTTTCTATATATTTTGGAGATTAGACCCTTATCAGATATATCATTCCCAAAGGTTTTTTTCCCAGTGTGTAGATTCTCTTTTTACTCTTTTGATAAAGTTTTTTGATGAACCTAAGTATTGAAGTATTTAATTTTTAGGAGGTCCCAGGTATCTAACTTGTCTTCTGTTGCTCGTGCATTTGCAGTTGTGTTTGGTAATCTATTACTGAAAAAAATTAGGTCACATAGTTTTGTCCCTGTATTATCTCTCAGAAACTTTATAGTTTTGGCTGTTGAGAATTTTGAAGTCCGACATACAAGCTGCCATGAAAGAGATTGATCATACATAAAGATTCATAGTAAATAATAAAGATTAACATTACTATTAAGGGAAGTATATAAGATTAGTGTTAGCATAAGCCCGTTATGGAAATAGTTACAAGGTAGGGAGGAGATATGAGGTAGTTTAGGATTTATATCTGCTTTAAAGATTTTTAAGGTTAGTTTAAAGTTTAAGTTTAGCTATTTTAACAAAGATCTGTATTATTTTAAATTGAATATCTGTGGTCTCAAATTCTTTTTAACCTCAGGCAAAGAGCTATTACCTTAAATCTCAGAAAACATGCAAATTCCTTGCTGCAGACCTTATGCCTGGCACCCTGCCGCCACCTGGTGGCAGCGTACCTAAAGTACAGGGCAAGTTCCTATAGCGTAAAACAACTTCTTAAATGCAGAAACTAAGGGCAAAACGGAAATCATTCAGTACTAGTTATATATCATTCTCTGCTTCTAGTATTAATCTAATGAAGTATGAGACACGAGGAGTTTTATTTTTGTACACAATCAGTCAAATACAAAGTCAAGCATCATATAACGGAAACTGTTTAACACAATGGGAAAAACTCTCTACGGTGTATTCAACCCATAAATTTGAGATAACAGTGCCCTTTTAAATATGTATATATATTCTCTAATAGATTGTTTCTTACTTTTGTAGTTACTTCTATGGGAAAATTACATTTCCTAAAACTTGACTAAGATCTTTTTTTTTTCTTAAATCTATTGCATGTAACTGTGGGGAAAAGTACAATAAATATTTTACAGTCTTTACTCTCAAAGGAACTTCCACGCTAATGGGGGAGACAGCCATCTACATTACAGACAGTTATAAGAGGAGAAGTATTAAGGGCGAATTAAGTATAAAAGTGGTCTTCACATCTCAAATTGGAACGCAGAGTTTTTTCTTGATTAGGAGATGGGCAGACAGACAGATGGAGAAACCAGCAAAGTAAATGACAAACAGCAATGGTTAAAATCGCAGACTCTAAAAGCCGTCTTCTGGAGTTTGAATCCCAATTCTGCATTTACAATCCTACTACCTTGGGTTTGTCACTTAACTTTCTCTAAACTTCGATTTCCTTGCCTCTAAAATGTAGGTAATAATCTTACCTATCATCAAAAAAAAAAAAATTTTTTTTTTTTTATCATCTAGATGGAAACCCCGGTAGCGTAGTGGTTAAGTGCTACAGCTGCTAACCAAAGGGTCAGCAGTTTGAATCCACCAGGCGCTCCTTGGAAACTCTATGGGGCAGTTCTACTCTGTCCTATAGGGTTGCTATGAGTCGGAATCGACTCGACAGCACTGGGTTTGGTTTTTGGTTTTTTGATCTTCAAGATAATACTCTTGTCAGGGTTATAAATAAAATAACCCAATAAAGCATTGTGTAAATATAAACCACTCAATTTTCACTTAAAGGAGGGCAAAAAGAGGAGCAACTTCTAGCTCCTAAGATTAATGGGAAAAATTATCAGTTATCCATTGCCACAACAATGCTGTGTAAAAAGAACTGTCCCCAAACTAAGTAGCTTGAAACAATAAGCATGTTTAGCTCATGAGTCTGTGGATTAGTGATTTAGTCTGGGCATGGATGGATAAATCTTCTTCCTGGCATCTGGTGGTATGTTCGTCTGCTAGGGCATGAGAATCAACTGATCTGGGATGGTCTTAGCTGAGACGATTGGGGCAGCTTGGCTGTACTCCATGAGCCTGATCCTCTAGCATCCTGCCCCAGGCATGTCCTTATGGCAAATACACAGAGAGAAATGAAACTATGTGAGCACTTTTTCAAGCTTCTCCTTGGGTCATATCTGCTAACATACCATTGGCCAAAGGAAGCTACATGGTAAACTCAGAATCAAGTTTGGAGAGACAGCATGTTATTTCACCTCCACCTCTCACTAGGAGCTGCAAATTCATGTAATAAATGGCATAGATTCAGAGAAGGATGAATTGGGGCCATTAATGCAGTCGATCCACTCAAAAGAGAAGTTTTGATTAGAGGAAGGGGGAATTTTAGAATTATGAATGATCTAGTTATTGTTTCTAAGCCCCCAGTCAGAATATGTGAAAATAAAACCATTTCAGAAAATCTAGGATGATCAGTGGTGCTAAACCAAAAAAAAAAAAAAAACCTGTGTGAGGTACTACAATAATCGAACCAAAAACCCATTGCTGTCGAGTCAATTCTAACTCATAGCGACCTTATAGAACAGCATAGAACTGCCCCATAGGGTTTCCAAGGCTGTGAATCTTTACAGAAGCAGACTGCCACATCTTTCTCCTGTGGAGCAACTGATGGTTTCGGACCACTGACCTTTCAGTTGGCAGCTGAGTGCTTAACCACTCTCCCACCAGGCCTCCTGGTACTACACTAGGGTACTTAAATGTATGGAAATTTGGGGGATAGGAACCCCCACAAAGATTCAATAACTAAAGGATAATAACTTATGATAAGTTGTTATAATGATAAACACATTGTATAATAATGGAATTGCTAGAGCTATAAAAAGCTGAAAAATGTTGAATTAATTGACCATCAAACTAAATTATTTTAGATAATTAAATTCTAAAGTGTTTGTCAAATTGAGAGTCATTTTTATGCTTTGCTCAAATATTTGTTGCACACCGACTCTGCTCAGAATGGGTATACAACGAATATTTTTTATTTGAATATGATTCCTTGGGTTAGTTGATTCCTCCGGTAATAAGGGAGCCTCTGGTGGCATAGTGGTTAAGAGCTCAGCTGCTAACCAAAAGCTTAGCAGTCCAAATCCACCAACTGCTCCTTGGAAACTCTCTGGGGCAGTTCTATTCTATGAGTCAGAATATACTCGGTGGCAACAGGTTTTTGTTTTTTGGCTAGTAATAACAATAATAGGAGTTTTAGTATCTCCATTTTCTTTCTTTATTAAATGTCACTTTTTCTCAAGATTTTGTCCTTAGACCTCTTTTCCCCAGTCTGTGTTCTTGGACAATTTGTTGTCATTAGTTGCTGTCAAGTTAGTTCCAACTCATAGAGATCCCATGTACAACAAAACAACACACTGCCTGGTTCTGTGCCATCTTCACAATCGTTGGTATGCTTGAGTGAGTCCATTGCTGCAGCCGCTGTGTATTTTGAGTGCCATCCAACTTAGAGGACTCATCTTCCAGCATTATAGAGAATAGTATTCTGTAGAGATCCCTAGGGTTTTGATTGGCTAATTTTCATAAGTAGATCACGAGACCATTCTTCCTAGTCTGTCTTAGTCTGGAAGCTCTGTTGAAACCTGTCCATCATGGGTGACCCTGCTGGTATTTGAATTATTGGTGACATAGCTTCCAGCATCAGAACAACACACAAGCCACCACAGTATGGCAAACTGACAGACAGGTGGTGGTCTTGGACAATATCATCTTCCTAAAGGCTTCAAATGGCACCTTCAAGTAGATGGCTGCCATGTATATATCTATGGCTTCTCTTTTGAGGTCCAGGGTCTCAGTTACCACATCACCTCAAATCCATCATCTCCCCCACGGGGGAGCAAACCTGTTCTTCCTTCTCATTCTGTCTCTCAGTAAAGGAGAAATGCTATCGAGTCATGGAGGAAACTGTAGACCTTGGCACTAGACTGTCAGGACTTTTAAATCTTGGCTCTGCTATTGTTGTCGTAATTACAAACCACTGTCAGTTCCATCAGGGCGTGGACATATTTTGTTCACTCCTACATCCCAGCTCCTAGAACAGTGCCTAGCACACTGTAAAGCAACCAAACCTGTGGCCATCTAGTCAAGTCTGACTCATAGCGACCCTATAGGACAGAGTAGAACTGCCCCGTAGGGTTTCCAAGGAGCAGCTGGTGTATTTGAACTGCTGACCTTTTGGTTAGTAGCTGAAGCTTGTAACCATTGTGCTGCTGTAGGTGACAATAAATATTTGCTGATTGGCCTCAGGGCACATATGCATAAGAAAGTGTTCTGTGCAGTTTACATAGATCGACATCTTCCATCTCACCTTAATCGTATGAGATGAAGTAGTGTCTGTAGAGAACTTAGCACAATGATTCAAGCGTTCAGCTGCTAACTCCACGGGAGAAAGATGCAGCAGTCTGCTTCCGTAAAGATTTACAGCCTTGGGAACCCTGTGGGGCAGTTCTACTCTGTCCTGTAGTGTCACTAGGAGTCGGAATCAACTCTATGTCAGTGAGTTTGTTTTTTGTTTTGTTTTGGTTTATTGAGTTTTGATGAGAAAAGTCTCTGCTATTTTATATTCATATGTGTCTTATATCAAGAAAGGAGTTGGACTAGGCTGGTCTTCAAACAGAGACAAGAGTGAATATACATAATCTTTTCCCTCATGTCCTGAGTCTGAAAAAGACATTTCTCAATAGTGTCCCCCATGATGGCTGCTCGGGTAGCTCCATTTCTTCCTCATGGCAGCCACTGGATACTATGTGTTGCACAAGACGAAGACGCGAGATTTATGGGGTGCACCACCGTGAATGATCCCATACCACTACTACATACACACACACACACACACACGCACAGAACAGAGAGGGCCAGCTCTGCCCCTTTTACCACCTCCCAGATGTCAACAATGAAATACCTGTTTCCGTTTAGAAATTATACTAAAGAAAAAGGAAAGGCCATGACTAGAATTAACTCATATTTTGGCTCTTAAGAGCCTAGAGAAGTTGGATGAAGTGTATGTAAGTATATACAGTGTTGGGAGATCAAGAGTTCCGTTTTAGACGTGGTAAGTTTGAGCTACTTATCAGAGATTTGAAGTGGAAATATCTAGAAGCAACTAGATACAAGAGTATGTATCCTTTGTATTTGAAACAAATGGTGCTACTAGCAATCATGATTTATGGCTGAGAACAAACAATGTGTAGCCAAAAACATTTCCACACTCTGCACCAGGAAGCATCTTTTTCCCTACCCTCCCCCAAAAATAAACACATAGAAAAATAGATCATCCTCTACACATATATCTCCTTGCAACTGGCTGCTGCAGAGAAGAGCAAATTACAAGGCAAATGCCACCTGAGAGAACTAAATCTATTAGTCCTTCTCACTGACTGTGAACTACTGTGATCAGATGATCAGCTGACATGTAATTTCCTGGAGGAGTGTAGAATTTGGTACTTCCACTGTAGTGAGGGGGAGAAGGGGGATTCATAATATATATAGAAAAACAGAGACACACCAAAGCAGGTTTGAATTGTCTGTTTCAGCATAAAACAAGGCAGCGAAGTGGAGAGAGGCTAAACTTGAGTTTGATAGGCCAAATTCAAGTTCTGCCTCCTTCCTGCCCCGGGGCTAGACACTTAGCCTATATAACAGCCTTTACATTTATTTAGGCTCCTCCTTATCCACCACCACTGCTACCCACTTCCACTCCCTGCCAGACAGCAAACTTACTGAAGCAAACCCCTCAGAAAGCTCAGTTACATATCTACCCCCAATACCCTTCACAAAGCACGTACTTAAAAATATTTGCTGTCTGAATTGCTGCCAGGGGAGGGGGTGGAGAAGAAAGCCACAGAAGGAGCCACAGAGAGGCAAGGTCATCAGAAACAAACTTCATCTATTTGACAGTGGAGAGTCTACGAATGGCAACCACTGTGTGACCCTGAACACCATCTCGGTGCCACTTCTGGACACTGCCATTGGCTGGGGATGCCTGGCATGTCGTGTAAAGATGCCTCAGTTGAAATGCAGACTATATTATGTATTTGTGAGAACTTCGGTGTGGCTGGAAACTGTGTAACTGGGGACCTGGCATATAAAGAGGCATGTTGTTGTTGTTGTTGTTGTTGTTGTTGTGGTTAGTTGCTGTAGAGTCGGCTCCAAATCATAGCAACCTAATGTATAACAAACCAAAACATTGCCTGGTCCTGTGCCATCTTCTCGATCATTGGTGTGTTTGAGTCCATTGTTGTGCCTATTGTTTCAATCCATCTCTTTGAAAGAGGATAGAAAGTGGCTAGATCTTGGGTGGTCAGAAGAGACTTCTTTGGGGAGGAGTCATTTGAACAGATACCTGAATGTGGCAGGAGAATAAACCTTGCCAAGATCAGCCTTCCAGCTGAGTGAACAGCCGAACAGCGAGTGTAAATACCCTGAGGCAGAACCAAGTTTAACCTGTTTGAGGAATAGCAAAGAAGCCAGCGTGGCTATAATAGTGTCAGCAAAAGAAAGCCTGGTAGAGAATGATGCCAAGGAGGTAGCCAAGCATCAGGTATTGCAGGCCATCGAGAGGGCTTTGAATTGTATTCTAAGCGTGAGTGTAAGCCTTCGGAGGGGTTTTGTGTAGTAGAGTAACATAGTTCGGTTTGTGTTTTAAAGGCTTACTTTGTCTGCTGTGGGAAGAATAAACCAGGGGGTGAGGACACAACAGTGAAGCATGAAAATCTCATTGGGAGGCTTTCCTAGAATCACAGCAAGAGATGGTGGTACGTTGGACTAAAGTGATTGTGATGGAGAAGCTGAGAAGTTATCTGATTCAGGATTTATAATGAAGTTAAAGCTGATAGTATTTGCTGATTAATTAGATATTGGTTGTAAGAGAAATGAGAGAAGTCGATGATAGTCAAAGTTTTTGCCCTGAGAGAAGGAAAAAACTGGGGTGGGGAGAAATCAAGAGTTCTGCTACAGACATGGAAAGTTTGAGCTATTTATCAAACATTTCCAGTGGAAATATCTAGAAGCAATTACATATAGGACTATGTAGCATTTGTAGCACTTCTTCACGTTTAAAATAAATGATGCTACTGACAATCATTATGATATATGGTTGAGAAAAACCAACGTGTGGCCAAAAACACATTTCCACCCTCTGCACCAGGTTATGAAAACCCAGTGGCATAGTGGTTAAGTGCTAATCAAGAGATCAGCAGTTCAAATCCGCCAGGCGCTCCTTGGAAACTCTATGGGGCAGTTCTACTCTGTCCCTCTAGGGTTGCTATGAGTTATATTTTCACGCAGGAGCTTTTCCTCTCTACAACCTGCTATTACAACAAACACTCAGCCCAGGGTTTTGGTCAGAGAGCTGTGCCCTTTCTCCATGGCCACACACCAGGCAGCCAGTCCTCAGCTATTGACCTGCTATTTGTCAAGGAACTTGACTGAATCTTTAAAACCATCTCCTTGAGGAGAAATATGAGAAAGACTGTGGATCCTCAGAAGTCACCACAGGCTTCACACACAGTGATTGACAACCTGCCCACAGCAGGGGTGTGAATCATTCCATCGCTTTCCAGCTGACTCTCCTCTCAAGCTGCAGCTTCACAGCCATCTGAGAGGACCTAAAGGAAAACCACCTCAGGGCTTTCAGCCCTGACTTTTCAAAATCAGACATTAAAACTCAGTGACCTTCTTAAATTGGATTTAAAAGAATTGCCTAAGCAAGTTATCTTATTTTTCATTAAAACCATTTATTTCACAATCATCTGTCTAGGTGCCACAGTTTTCTAAGTATTTAGATGCTTTTGACCAAATTTAGCCCACTTTCCAAGGGTATCAAGTTGTCCTAAGAATGTTTGCTCAGTCCACCCTGGGCTTGAGAGACAATAGTGAGTGATACATTTTCAAGTGGATAAAAAAAAAAAAAAAATTTCAAGTGGATAGATCTCTGATAATGTGCAAATGGACTTCAAAGACATTTGGTACATAATGGGGTAAGCGAAGTCTGGAATTTGTACATCCCCAGTCATCTGTAGACAAAAGCAACTGCGCTGTTCCTCTGTTTTCTGTGGAATCAAGAATGTCATCTATTATAACATACACCGCAACTTGTTGTATCCCTAGGAAGGAAAAAAATGCTACCAATTATACTATGACACAATTTCTTATGGTGGTTCTGTCCAACTCCTCCCAGCAACCTTACTTGCCTTTGTTTTTTGTTTTTTCATTTAGAAGGTTTTGTCAATGTCTCCTGCCTTCCTTGGCATGTACTATGTAATCTTTTTCATGTGGCTCAGTAACAAAATATAATATGGCTTCATCTACTTGAGGATATCTTCTTTTTTACAGTCCCATAGAACATGTGCTTGCTGCCTTGAAAGAAACTGTATAACTGCAGCTCTTCTCCAAAGAAGATACTTGCTTCACAAATATTAAACTGCAATCTCCCTGCTCCATTTGTACCTTTTTAAGTACCGAAAACTGTTCGTACTAATACCGAACTAGAGTTTAATCTTTTTAAACCCATTTTAAATGGCAGTTATGCTTATCACATATAGTGTCAACAATGCCTGTAGATTTCATTGACGTGATTACGACATCGACAGCTCTGACCAAGTGCATAACTCAGTGCCGTAGAGTCGATTCCAACTCATAGCGACCCTATAGGACAGAGTAGAACTGCCCCGTAGCGTTTCCACGGAGTACCTGGTGGATTCGAACAGCTGACCCTTTGGTTACTAGCCGTAGCACTTAACCACTACGCCACCAGGGTTTCCGACCAAGTGCATAGGCGATGACAATCATGTCATTGTGGCTGTGAGGTACCATTGATTGTAAAATGCATTGCCATTTCAGAGAGGGTAGAGTGAGGAAAAAGTGTGTCTTGTAATCTGTGAAATACGGTATATGCAAGACGTTGTGGGAATCACAAGTGAAAAAACAGAGCTCAGGTCCTGAGTTAATGTTTCGCTGTTGCTTAAGGGGGGGAAAAAAAACTCCCATTCTTTGTCATTTCCTTAGATATGAGATGATATTTTTTCATAAGCCAAGAGAGACCTCAGATTCTGTCAGGATATGGCAGTATAAATGAAGTCACTTCGGGAATTGACTTTTTCAGTCACGGAAGTTGTCACAGGATGGCGTCACTGACTTATGCCACTACAATCCCTCGTGTATCTCCTGCTTTAAAGTCACTGTGCACATACTGGAACTATCCAAACCACTCCAGGGATTAGAGGTCCAGGCACTGTGAGATTGGAATACTCAAAGCAAGACAACTGCAAAGCCCATGTGGGACATCAGTGCAGCTGGGAGGGTGGGGGAGTTGTGTCGGAGTCGACAGGCTGTTGCTGTCAGGACAAGCCCTGACAAGAAAGCCTTGCAGCCTGACCTTTCCGGAAGCCCACACGTCCCCCACTTGCCTAGCGTCAAATCCAGTTGCCTCTTCCAATTCTCCCTGGCATGAACTTGATCTGATTCCAGACTGAAGATCATCTGATTCTTTCAAACCCTCCAGACCTGCTCCTGCCTCAGGCCCATTACACTTTCTGTTCCCTCTGCCTGGATCACTTGACCTAACCACATCTTCATCTTGCTCCTTCTACATCGTCAAGGCCTTCCCTGAACACCCAAACTAATGTAGTATCTCCCCACCCTCCGTCAGTTTCCATCACATTACCTTGAATGTTTGTTCATTTGTTTGTTTTGATAGCCCCCCAAATCTCTTCATTTATCTGTCTACTTGTTAATGGCCAGATTCCGTCACTAGAATGTTCACTCATTTCTGCATTTCCAGCACCTGGAACACATAATACCAGCTGCTGTTGAGTTGATTCTGACTCATGGCGACCCCATGTGTGTCAGGGTAGAAATGTGCTGCACAGGGTTTGTAATAGATAATTTTTCAGAAATAGATCTCCAGGCCTTTCTTTCACCTCTGGGCGGACTCTAACCTCTAACCTTGAGATTAGCAGCCAAGTGCCTTAACTCTTTGCACCACCCAGAGACTCAGAACACATAGTAGATATTCAGTAAATATTTGATCTATGAACAAATGCATAAACTAAACTTGATTCCTCCCTCATCAGTATTGTGAATTAATACTTTGATTTAAATGTTTGACTTAATATCTTGTTCCCCTCCAGCCCCCTTCCTTCTTCCTGTCTGTTGTTCATGGACAAGACTTCATTCACCTGTATGTGACTCTGTGACTCTTCCTGATAGCTGACCCACAGCTGTAGACTCCAGAGGCTCTTGTCTCTGTTCCAACCCTCTCTCCTGTGCAGAACCTTCTTAACAGACACCATACTTCTCTCTTCTTGTTGCTTCTTTATATGACTGCAAAGTGCCAGCTGGCCAGCTACTGAGGTGCCTGTGAATGTCCAAATGAGCAGCAGCAAATGTCTGGGGTGAGCTGTGACAAAGCAGCTGCTACTGGGCTGCCACGTCCTCTCTTCAACCCCTAGTCATTCGTTTTCATACCTGCCAGCATTGACTCAACATCCCAAGGTTCTTCCCAGAAACTAGAAGCTGGAGCTGTTTCCAGTCCTCGGCACTTCTCCAGAACATACACAATTTCACTGCGGAAGCTTTTCTTACTAATAGGAATCAGAGTAGTGACTTTTTACAAACATGTATTGATTTTTACACTGTGGAAGGAATAGCTAAGATACATAAAAGCTCCTGACTTTGTGGAGGTTATAGTGTGATGGGCTGTATTACCAGCAATATGTGTGTGCATATGTATACATGTGTGTGCACATGTGCACATGCACAGAGGAATTAAAGCAATAATGATACACTTTTTTTTTTTAATTGATTGGAGTCTTTCAGAGTGACCAGGAGAGAAATTCTCTATAGGCATTGGCTCCACCATCCTGGAGTGTAAATGGCACATTCTCAATATATTACACACCAAGACTACTCAACTACAAACTTGCAGACAAAGAGCATGTCTTATATGTCCTTATATTTCCCACAAAGTCTTACACATAAAAAAGTGCGTAATGATTACTTGGTTGAATGAATGAATGGTGTTGGAAGAAGGCAACTCTTAATAAGAGTCTAGGTCAGTTTTTAACTCTCATTATTCATAAGAATCGCTTCAGACACCTTTAAAAAGTGGGAATGTCCAGGCCCATTGACCGATATTTGCATTCAGTTAGTTGGAGTAGGGTCAAGGCATACGTTTTTTAAAGCTCCTCAGGTAATTATAATGTGTAAGCAGGTTAAAAACCACTAATCTAGATAGAAAGTAATTTTTATCCTAAAAATAACAATAAAATTCAGTCCATGTTAAAGATTGTGGTTGATGAATCACAACAAATGTTTTACCTGGAAGATATTAAAACTTGGATAAGTATTTTACTATCATGATGTATTTACCTATCTTAAGTCATCTGTTTTTTACTTTAACATGAAAAATAAAGACTAGAAAGTAATATGAAAAATACCATATTTTTGCACAAATAATGCACGCCTTCTGTTTGTTTGCCAACCACTCCCCCTTGCCCCCACAAGGCATTTTCATAAGAATGCTATGCTAATTTTTTACAACAACATGTACAAAAAAAAAAAAAATTGGCATACTGGCAAGAGGGAGGGAGTGGTTGGCAAACAAATGTAGAAGGTGTGCATTATTCATGTAAAAATGTGTTATTTACCTTAAAATATGAAATTGAACATGTATTTCCAGAAACTACTTTAAATGCTGACCCAATGCAAAATTTAAATTACTATATACATTTCTTTACATAGGTTAAAAAAAAAATCAAAGTTAATAAGATCCAACAAAACAAAATAAGGCAAAACCGAATCATTTTTATAGAATGAAATGGTAACATTCTTGAAACAGTAGTTCTGATATCAGTTTTAAATGTTATAGTCCAGTATTTGTTAAAAATAAATTAAGGTAGGATATATGGTAAATGGAATCAGTCCTCACTTAACTGAAAATTATTACCGTCATGATAGATGGTTCATGGCCTCTTCTCCTCCAACTCATGGATAGATTGAAGCAGAAACTCAGTCTTTAAGGAAATTGGAACCAGACACAAAAGAAGGGCATGCCTGACTCTGGACATTAAAGATAAATATTTAGCATTAAATTTGGTCAGCATTAACTGCGTGTCAGCTTTTGAATGATACCGCAGGTGACCAAAGTTAGTTTCATTATTAGGGTGCTGAGAACTGCCAGGTGACCGAGTGGTCAATTCAGAAAATGAACCATACCGAAAGTAACAATTAAACCTTTATTCACTTACTGTGATAGTGTAAGCAAGAGCCCAAAAAGAGAAAAGTAGTGCCAGCTCCCCAGTGTTCCATTCTCCCCATGTGTCTTAGTCATCTAGTGCTGCTCTAACAGGAATACCACAAGTGGATGGCTTTAACAAACAGAAGTCTATTCCCTCACAGTCTAGTAGGCTACAAGTCCAAATTTAGGGTTCCAGCTCCAGGGGAAGGCTTTCTGTCTCTGTCAGCTCTGGAGGAAGATCCTTGTCATTAATCTTCCTGTGGTCTAGAAGCCTCTTAGTGTAGGGACTCTGGGTCCGAAGGACACACTCTGCTCTTGGCACTGCTTTCTTGGAGGTATGAGGTCCCCCTGTCTCTCTGCTCTCTTCTCTCTTTTATATCTCAAAAGAGATTGGCTCAAGACACAATCCAGTCTTGTAGATTGAGCCCTGATTCATTAACATAACTGCCACCCATTCCACCTCAATAACATCACAGAGCTGGGATTTACAATGCATAGGAAAATCATATCGGATGACCAAACGGTGGACAATCACACAATACTGGGAATCATGGCCTAACCAAATTGATATACATGTTTTGGGGGGACAAAATTCAATCTATGACACTGTGGAACAGCATGCAGGGGTGGCTTAACCAAGAAGCATGGTATGCTCCAACTTACAGTAACCGAGAGCCTGCGCCTACCTTGCTTATTGAGTAATCCATTCCTGAGCACCGGGCAAGGGTCCGATAGATCAGCACAGACAAGAGGATTGTTTCACTGCTGAGAGAGTCTGGGACAAAAGGCTTCTTCATCTGATGAGTCTGGGGGCCAGGAGGAAGTATAAGGCCACCCTAACAGGGGAAACAGCTGGGAGTAGAAAGGCCCTGAGTCAGAGTGAAGAAAATTGTCTTCACCACCACCACCATAAGGAGGTTTCAGCAGAGGTACCTAACAGTGTCTCAGCAAAGCCTCCCTCCCTTGACCCAAGGAGTCCTCCAAATAGAGGCCTTCATGCAGATATGCATAAGAGGATGGGGGAAAGCAGGGGAGAAGCCTGAGTCCTTGACTGCAGTTCTCTCCAGAGACTGCAATGCATTGGCTGTGCACTGAGCCTGGTGCGGAGAGGACAGCTTTTCCCACTTCGAGTCCTACCAGGTAAATCCTTCAAAATTGCCTAAGGTTAGGCCTGAAAGATCACACTTAGGATTTTGGCCTGATGGCAGACTCCTCATAGGGTAACGTTCTTATTTGGGGCTTGAATCACTTAGGAATGCTTTCAGCTTCAAGTAACCAAACCTGACCCACAGTGGTTTAAACAATGCTGTCATGTTTTGTGTCATTCAACAGAGACCTAGAAGTGGGCAGTTGCTCAATAGCGCCATCTAGGATGAAGGCCTCTCTGTGTTTTTGCTTTGCTTTCCTTCATGTGATAGCTTTTGTCCCCATGCTTTCATGTTTTTCACCTCAGGATTCCAAGTTGGCTACAACAGCTTCAAGCATCGCACCTGCATTCATGGATGGAGGAAGGGAAAAGGGAGCAGTGATAGAGATATTTGTTCCTTTTACCAGGAAACCAAAAGTTTTTCAGGGAACTCTCCAGAAGACTCGAGTTTATGCCTTATAGGCCAGAGTGTGTCACAAAGCTACTCCCCAATTTCAAGAACACTGGGAAAGTCTGTCTTAGCTTCTTCTAGCCTATGTAGGAGAAAGCAGGCAAGAGACAAGGAAATTGGAGTGTGTTTTACATTAGCCATTTGACACTGTATACCACAGAGCTACAGATGCCATCCTCAGAGAACAACGGGTCCTCTGAAGAAGCTTCATGCCATTTATCAATAACATGCCGTTGAATGATAACATCCTCAAACCCTGAGTTCCTGGTGCATGATGTAGAACTAGAGAAGAAAAAAAATTTATATATATATATTTTTTTCAATCCATTTGACTTGGAGTGTTTCCAGAAGATACAGAATGATTTTTAACCCTTTCCTATCTTTTTTATAATACCATCAGCCTTGTAAGTATTAAATCCTTTATCCACATAGAGACTTGTGCATTTTAGGTTAAAAGCACCAGAAAATAAATAAATTTTGAAACTCCTTTTGAAAGCTTGAAAGAGAAGAGAAAGATCTTGTTCCACCTTTGTTCTACTGATTTTGTTCCTGCCTTGGCCCTTCGTGCAAACAGATGGCTGATCTAGGTAGAGGCATACAGAGAGAGGCAAGCCAGAAGGTGGGAGACATAATTTTTATTTTCATTACATTGTGACATCAAAATGACCCTTCTTTTCGTCTATATGGAAACCCTGGTGCCATAGTGGTTAGGAGCTTTGGCTGCTAACCAAAAGGTGAGCAGTTCGAATCTACCAGGCACTCCTTGGAAACACTATAGGGCAGTTCTACTCTGTTGCTATTGGATCCCTATGAATCAGAATCAACTCTACGGCAATGGGTTTGATTTTTTGGTTTTTACATCTTATACTAAGTCAGTGGGAGTCAGTGGGGTATGTGGGGTGGAGATCTGAGCAGTTCAGTTCAACAGTTTGCCATCTACACACTGTGTGACAAGAACTGTGCTAGGTGTTGTTGAGCAAGATTCAGGTTTTACCTCTGATGAGTTCACATTCCGGTGAGGAGGTGACTACGTAAACCGTTGCAATATAGTGTGGTGAGTGCTGTGTTCAAGGTTTGCATGCTGCTGTTGTTAGCTGCTGTTGAGCCAGTCCCAAATCATGGCAACCGCAGGGACAATGGAAGGAAATGCTGCCCTGTCCTGCACAATTCCCATGATCAGTTGCTGATCAGACCATTGTGATTCATAGGGTTTTCATTGGTTGACTTTCAGAAGTAGGTGGCCAGATCTTTCTCCCTAGTCCTTCTTAGTCTGGAAGCTTCACTGAAACCTGTTCAGTGTTATAGCAACACACAGCCCACCACTGACAGACAGGTAGTGGCTGTGCATGAGGTACACTGTCCAGGAATTGACCAGGTCCCCTGCATGGAAGGCCAGAATTCTACCGCTGAACCACCGGTGCCCCACAAGGTTTGCAGAGGGGCACGTATAACAGGGACCATGAAACAAGCCTAGGGCAGGGGAGAGGGGTCAGGAACACCTTCCTGGAGGAGCTATACAGTACAGGGAGAGGAAAAGTTGGAACCTGCCTGGTTGGATTCGATACTAAGACAGTAATTTAATTCCTATCCTATAGGACAAGAAGGGGAAAGTAGCTGCGAGAAAGCAACAGTGTACTTAGAGGAGAAAGGGAGCCAGTGGGCTGTTGGCCCCACGCACAACTACGCAGACCCAGAAATGGAGGGCCACAGTCAGCACGTGCAGAAGCTCCAGCTGGCCCATCACCACCATGGCCAGGGCAGCATGAGGCGCCTGCTTTGCCCAGCAACACAAGGTTGCAGCAGCACCTTCCATCTACTGCCCATGGCGGAGGAGCAGAGGAGGCTGCCCGCACAGTGACTGCAGCCACACAGATGATGCGGGGATGCTTTTAGAGTGTGCCCGGGCAGGCAACCACAGAGTTACCCAATCTCACAAAATAGAGACAGCCAATAATTGCGAGACCTGGTAGAAAAGACCCTTGTTTTGAGCCTAAGAGGAGAAAATATAAGACTGGGAACAACTGACAGTTCCCTAACTCTTCCTCAAGGCAGGTGACCAGGATAAACTGCTGTCACTTTCCTGGAACGTTTTAGTAGTGCTTTATAGTTGACAGAACTTTCATATATATATTTATGTATGTGTGTACGTATGTATATACATAACAGGTAATTGCTTCCTCATAACAGTTCACTGGGGTAGATATTACCATCCCCACTTTACAACAGATGAAGTTGAGATGAAGGAGTCACCAAGGAACCCATGCCCATTCACCCATTTAGAAATGTGGTAAAGCCAGAACTCGAGCCCAAAGCTATCTGAATTCAAGTCTCTTTCCATAGAGACCCCAGTTTCTCTTCTTTTAAGCTTCTCTTTAACTCAACTACCAGTTGCCATAGAGTCGATTCTGATTCCTGGTGATTCCATAGGGTTTTCAAGGCTGTGACCTTTTGGAAACAGATCTCCTAGCCTTTCTTCTGAGGTGCCGCTGGGTGGGTTTGAACCGCCAACCTTTTGGTTAGTAGTTGTGCACTTAACCATTTGCACCAACGAGGGACTCCTTTAACTCAACTCCATCAGGATTAAAGCTGTTTTCTCCCAGAATTTCTATTAAACATTATTAAGTACACCTCACACCTTTGGGTTTCTTGCCAAATACTGAAGAATATCCTTCTTATGTGTTGTTAGGCTCCTGCTGAAAAGCTTTCCTTATTCCATGGTTTATTAATCTACCTGTTGTAGAGGCATGCCTTTCCCACTTCTTCCCCCGACATGTACTTCACTGTTGATTGAGCTGTTGAAGGAGTACATGGGGAGAAAGGTTCCAAGGCATTAGCAATTTACCATTCTTTGTAGGTAACCTCATAAAGCTGCCATCCAACACCAGCCCTGTCAGCCTCCCCTGCTTTATCACCACCTTCCTCTTCTCCTTGGGGATCAGGTGGGTGGTAATGCCCTTCCCCAGTGGAAACAAAGTTGAGTATTTAATATCTAGCATGTGGCTCAGGATGGAAAGAAAAGGTGGGTTTTTTGGATATTTACCGTATCAACGACAGAGTTCTGTCTTGGACAACTTGTACCTTGCTGGGATAGTGGAGATTTTCTTTTCCAATTTGAATAATCCCACCTCAGAAGCAAAGCAGCATGAATCAGTACACAGCAGCCTACTTTCATGTCATCTTTTAATGTAATTATCTATAGTTGGTTAAGCCAGCAATTTTTCTTCTTTTTTATTAAAAAATAATTACACACATTTGCAAGTAGACTTGATTTATTTAGCACAGGCAATAATAACTGCAACTCCCAATTTGGATTTTCTCTGATTTCTTTATATTGTTTCCTGTCTGCTGCATGAAAATATTTTATATTAATGAACTAGGTTGCGATCAAGGGCATCCACGGTCCCTTTTAAAGATAAAATATCATTTAGTCTTTGTTAAAGAAGTTAGAAAAATCCCTTGGCTGTGCCTTTTCTAATTGCTCTTCCTTTGAGAAGCAATTAAAGTTCATATTGAAACAATGGTGAACCACATGCAAGGTACTGTTCTGACTATGAAAATGGAGCCATCAGGCCACTTCTCAGCTGCCTGTGGATGGTTTGGGTAACCAGCATTTGGAGAATGTAGGTACATTTTTTGTACATACTTAAATTTCATTATCCCTGTTTAGAAATGTCATTATTGTCTTCCTCATACAAGGACTCTTTTTATTACAGTAAAATAACCTTCGCAGGTGACCACATTCTGAAATTCAAGACAGAAATAATTCAGCAGGAGAAGGCCTATAATTTCCAATTTAGTGACAAAATTTTCTCTCTAACCTTTGGTCTCATCATCTCCCTTACATCTGATCTATAAACAGAATAAAAACCAGAGGATGTCAAAGGAGTCAGAGAGCTTTCATGACAAAAGATAAGTGGGAAAAACGTATATATATACACATGCACATTTTAAAAATACACTGCCCTGTTCTTTGAAGCTGTAACTTGTTTATATGCAATGCTTCCCAAATGCTGTTACTCTCTAAAGTAACATCTTTTGCTTCCTAATGAGCAAAAACAATGCCCAAATTGTTATTCATCTATGATATTTCTCATTTTAAACAATACCCTCTCCCCCCCAAAATTTCCAACTGATAGCAGCCCTATATGACACAGTAGAACTGCCCTATAGGATTTCCAAGGCTGTACTCTTTACAGAAGCAGACTGCCACACCTTCAACATCGGAGCAGCCGGTGTCTTCAAACTGCCAAACTTTCAGTTAGCAGCCAGGCACTTAACCATTGCACCACCAGGGTTCCTGTATTTCAAATAATAGAGAGTGATATTTAAAGTTTGGAGAGTTAGTTTAGGTTTCACAATTATGGGAGGAATAGAAATGTATGAGGGTATAAATAACAACAATAGTAAAAAATACTTACTGAGTTTCTATTATGTGCAAATCACTTTTCTAAATACATTACATATATCAAATTATTTTTTAAATTATTTAAGTAATCTACTTAGGAAACCCTGGTGGCGTAGTCATTAAGTGCTACAGCTGCTAACCAAGAGGTCGGCAGTTCAAATCCTCCAGGCGCTCCTTGGAAACGCTATGGGGCAGTTCAACTCTGTCCTATAGAGTCACTATGAGTGGCAATCGACTCGATGGCATTGGATTTGGTTCTTTTTTTTATATCAAGTCATTTTTTAAATTATTTAAGTAATCTACTTAGATAAGGGTAAGTATAGCAAATGACATCAGACACAGTTCTGAATTATACATAACATATTTTTTGGTATAAACTTTGAGTCTAGATTTTTCTCTTTCGTTGCTTCTGAAAAGAAGGTTAACAACTTTATTTCTTGATTATTCCACAGAATATTTGTGAAAGCTCATAAATCTTTTGATGTATGGGTATTCTAGAGTAGCTCTAGCAATAATTATAACAACTGACATTTTTAAAGTACCTTGGAGATGATACAGTAAAGTAAATTTTCCATATAATCATATTCAATTCTAACAATTCACTTTCAGGAAGACAAGATGAGTATTAATTTTCTGCCTTGCATATGGGGAAACTGCAGCTCAGAGAAGTTAAATAAATTGCCCAAGACCAAGACTTGAAGTGCAGACCCAAGCCTGTCTGATTACAGGTCTCTTCTCTCTCTGCACCAGGCCACAGACTCAGCCTAGCATCCTATAGGGGCAAATCATAGATGTTTGGCATAAGTTTTTCATCCATGGAGTTGATAACCTCTTTAATTTAGTGAAATATTTCACCCTTATTAGAGAAATCAGTATGATATGCCCGAAAGAGTCCTGGACCTGCAGTCCCCTAAGCAGTCATAAAACCATTTAGCAAATCATCTTTTAAACAAAGGGTTTGGAAACACAATATCCAAGGAATCTGACTGATTGGCACTTAGTAGACCCTCAGATAATTGTTTCATTGATTCCATTAAATAGTTTCTGACTTCTTCCTTACCATCACCTTAGCTACCAATAATAAATTAATAACTGAGGCTGAAAGATGTCTGGGCTGGCTTTGAAGGACCAGTAGGAGTCTCCAGTGTGAACGGAGGGAGAAAGGCATTCCAGACAAAGTGAACAGCTGCACAGACATGTGTGGCAGTGTGGAGTATTGAGGGAACAGTGAGATTTCAATATTGCTACCGTGTAAAGTGCAAGGAGAGTGGAGCTAAGTGCTGGGGTTGAAGGGAAGAGAGAAGGTCCCAGCCACGCGCCCCTCCCCTGATTATGTTGTTGTTGTTATTAGGTGCTGTCGAGTCAGTTCCAACTCATAGTGACCCTATGTACAACAGAACAAAACACTGCCCGGTCCTGTGCCATCCTCACAATCGTCGTTATGCTTGAGCCCATTGTTACAGCCACTGTGGTAATCCATCTCCTTGAGGATCTTCCACTTTTTCTCTGACCCTCTACTTTACCAAGCATGATGTCCTTTTCCAAGGACTGATCCCTCCTGATAACATGTACAAAGTATGTGAGACATAGTCTCTCCATCCTTGCTTCTAAGGAGCATTCTGTTGTTTGTACTTCCCCTGATTATAAGCTCCCCTTTATAAGGGTCCAAAGTAGAAAGGGGACAAACTTCAACTTTTAATCAATTGGTGTTTTCTAGTGTTACATAGGATGAAAGGTTTTGGTGCTTAAATTGAGATTGCGTTTTTCTATCTAAAGTGATCACAAGATTTTTTTTTTTTTTTTCACCTGTAAGTGACCGAGCTTGCCCAGGTTTTCATCCAGAGACAGGGAGAAACTAGCCCCACTAAATAAATTTAAAGTGGTGCTATTGTTGTTAGGTGCTATTGAGCCAGTTCTGACTCATAGCGACCCTATGTACAACAGAACAAAACACTGCCAGGTCCTGCGTCATCCTCACAATCATTGTTATGCTCGAGCCCGTTGTTGCAGCCACTGTGTCAGTCCATCTCATTGAGGGTCTTCTTCTTTCTCACTAACCCTTTACCAAGGATGAGGTCCTTCTCCAGGGACTGGTCGCTCCTTATAACATGTCCAAAACACGTGAGTCCAAGTCTTGTTATCCTTGTTTCTAAGGAATATTCTGGCTGTGCTTCTTCCAAGATAGATTTGTTGGTTCTTCTGCCAGTTCATGGTAAGTAAGTAGCGTAGGAAATCCATGTACATGCCACGTAGTAACAGTTTCGTACTCATGAGTATTAATTCAATAACTCATGTTGAATGCAATGAATTAACAGTTATGTTCCTGGTCAAGATGTTTTAAGTAAGGGTATCAAAGGAAATCAATCACTATGTTGGTTTCCGTCTTCAACATATATCTAGTAATAAGACCCATAGGAATTAGATAGAAATTGGCAAAGTAAACATTTTAAGACACTACCTTATGATCGTATTCTTTAAATATGCAGATTGTTTTGATTACTTGATGTTAATGTAGAAAAAACATACTTAGGAGAGTTAAACCTGAACACTTTATATAAATGACTTTTTTCTAGATCTCTATCATTAAAAGTGGATGAGAAAACCCAGATACACAAGCACCCAAACTTATAAAACTTATAAATTAGAGAGTGATCATTCACATTACAAAAGGATCCTTCCCAGCATTTTTTTAACGACAGGCTAGATAGTTTTATACAATACAACGTTCTCCTAGACACTCTAAATACACTGTGAGATCCTAGCTATTTTAAGTAATCCTATGGAGAACCCTTTTGTTATGCAAATTCATCCATCTAATTGATTTGTTTTGTACATTTGTGTGTTTTTTTTCCCTGTAAAGCTGCATTTGCTTAAAGCATCCTTTGCTTACAGAAAAGATCTTCTGCATTTAAGTTCTAGGTGGCAAAAACAACGTAATTTCCCATTCAGGTAACAGCACAACAGTTAACCTGAAAATGTACACTGAAAACATCTGAAAAATCTAGACTAAATGAAATATATATATAATATAGAAAATTTAGATAAAGTAAAATATATATAATATTTTTATTTATATATATATTTTTTTAATCTAGATTTTTCAGTGTATATATATATATACATATGCACTGCTGAGCCATAAAGAAAATAGATAGTTTCTGCAGGGGCCAGAAACTAAAAACAAACTGAGAGGACTAAACCTCAGATCTGACTCTGTGTCTTCTCCGGGGTAATATCTTCTAGGTAATCTAGAGACTTTTGTTTTGACACTCACTGGAGGTCAGGAGACAAGACCATCTGTCCCTTCAAGGTAGGGACTTGGAACTAAGACCACTCATAAAGGCTCGGTACTTGAAGGGCTGTGGTGGTTGTTAGTTGCCATCAAGTTGGCTCTGAGTCATAGTGACCCCATCAAAGTACAAGAGAATGACACATTGCCTTCCTGTACCATCTTCAGGATCGTAGGTATGCTTGCGTCCATTGTTGCAGCCATTGTGTATTTTGAGTGTCTCACAACCTAGGAGGTTCATCTTCTAGCACTATATAGAGTGATATTCTGTTATGATCCATAAGATTTTCATTGGTTAATTTTTATTATTAGATTACCAGGCCTTTCTTCCTACTCTTAGTCTGGAAGCTCCACTGAAGCTTGTCCACCATGGTGACCCTACAGGTATTTGATATACTAGTGACATAGCTTCCAGTATTATAAAAAAAATTTTTTTTAATAGCAACACGCAAACTACCACAGTATGACAAACTGACAGGCAGGCGGTGGCTTGAAGGGTTATACTCTTCATAAAAGTATAAATATGGACTAAAAGTAATCTGCCCATTAGCATAAAGTGTTAACAAGGTAGCTTGTCTTCTCAGTCTGGACTTGGGGTGGTAGATAGAGACTCTACCCTGAGAACACAGAATCATAGGCAAATATTTAAGTTTAGTTATTGGTCTGGGGAAACACAAGCTGCAAATTTTACTTAAAAATTGCTCCCAGGCTGGAGATGCCTCAAGGTGTTAAGAAAATTAATTTAAAACATCTCTGGAGAGACATACCCTCAACTGAACTAGCAGAGTGTGGTGGCTTTATACTATCTCAGTTTACCTAGGTTGAAACTACCTTTCTCAGAGTTTCTTTCCCTGTGTGTTTCTGTGTTGGGATTGGCCACAAAGGAAATTGGCTTGAAATTTGGAAGGCATAAGCAAAGGATCAGTCACTTTTACACTCTGAAAGCTAGTATAGGACACCAGACATTGACACTTTGCACATGTTATAGCCAATATGCTAACTCACCTTATTGGTGTCAGGCAACAGCTGGGCCCACGGTTGTCCAGCTCCCACTGGGTCTCCGGCATCATTTTCTCTGAGTCCTGGGCCAGATGTGGGTACAGCTCCATGATGAAGGGTGCGGGCTTCTCCTGCAGGCCATCCGCATCAGCGAGATTGAAGAAAGTGAGAGACAGACTCAGGTTTCAGTGTGTCCTCATTGGGTCCATTTTGTCCTCTGACTTTGTGGCTTCCAGTTTGCCCTTGCTGTCTGCCACTTCACATCTAGCTGTTATTCCTGATTGCCTGCCCAACTGGCCTATAGTGACCTTGGGCCCAACAGCAGATACAAAGGCAACATCCCTGCATAGACTTATTAACCAGCTCCCAATTGCACAAGGTCTAATAGCTGTAATAAATCCCTTACTCTATATATCAGTCCTAACGGCCTGCTTCTCTGGCCAACCACTGACTGACACATATGGGATTCCTTCAAATGAGCTCACAATCTAAAATTACAAAATGCATGAGGAAACAAAAATCTATCAGCAGATATAACCAAGAGCAGAAATACAAGCCCAAGAACATCAGATGATGTTCACTAAGATCAAGACTGCAAAATAATTGTTTTTAAAATGTTGTTAGGTGCTGTTGAGTTGGTTTTGACTCACAGCAACCCTATGTACAAACAGAATGAAACACTGCCAAGTCCTGCATCATCCTCACAATCATTATGTTTGAGCCCATTGTTGCAGCCACTGTGTCAATCCCTCTCATTGGGGGTCTTCCTCTTTTTTATGACCCTCTACTTTAGCAAGCATGTTGTCCTTCTCCAGGGACTGGTCCCCCCAATAACATGTGCAGCGTACATAAGGTGAAGTCACACCATCCTTGCTTCTAAGGAAACAGATTTCTTCATTCTCCTGACAGTCCATGGTGTATTCAATGTTCTTCACCAAAGCCATAATTCAAAAGTGTCAGTTCTTCTTTGGTCTTCTTTATTCATTGTCCAACTTTCGCATGGTTAGGAGGCAATAGAAAATACCATGGCTTGGGTCAGGTGCACCTTGGTCCTCAAAGTAACATCTTTGCCTTTCAACACTTTAAAGAGGTCTTTGGGTGGGGGGGGGAGGGAAGAATTCAAATTTTGAAAATATATGTACTCTTTGAAAAAATACAGGTAAGAAGTGGAAAAGAATCAAATAAAGCTTCTATAAATGACAATATAATCACTGAAGTTTTAAAAATAACGTATTAGGTGCAGAGGATGAGAAAACGTGAACTATAAGATAGAGTTGATGAGGTTACTCAATATGCAGCAAAAGTTCTAAAAAATATATAAAATAGGTTAAGGATCAAGTATGTGTATACCCAATTAGCAATCAATCCCATTCCTAGTTATATACCTTAGAAAAATTCTCAAACTGATCTATAAGAAAATGTAAAAGAATGTTTATTTGAGCATTGTTTATAAGGGAAGAAGTTGGAAGTACCCTGAATTTTCAGCACTGAAGAATGGATAAGTAGAATGTGGTAACTGCGTGTTATGAATTAAGATGTAGCAATCAGAAGCAGCGAACCAGATGAACACACAGCAACATATATCATCATTGTCGTTAGGTGCCATAGAGTTGGTTCCAACTCATAGCGACCCTATGTCCCAGAGAATGAAACACTGCCTGGTCCAGCCCCATGCTCACCATTGTTATGCTTGAGCCCATTGTTGCAGCCACTGTGTCAGTCCAACTCATTGAGGGTTTTCCTTTTTTCCGATCACCATACTTTACCAAGCATGATGTCCTTCTCCAGGGACTGATCCCTCCTGACAACATGTCCAAAGTATGTAAGACTCAGCCTCGCCATCCTTGCTTCTAAGGAGCATTCTGGTTGTACTTCTTCAAAGACAGATTTCTTCTTTTTTTTTAGCAGTCCATGGTATATTCAATATTCTTTGCCAACACCACAATTCAAAGGCGTCAGTTCTTTTTCTGTCTTCCTTATTCATTGGCCAATTTTTGCATGCATGTGATGCAATTGAAAATACCATGGATGGCTTGGGTCAGGCACACCTTACTCTTCAAGGTGACATCTTTGCTTTTCAACACTTTAAAGAGGTCATTTGCAGCAGATTTGCCCAATGCAGTGCATATTTTGGTTTCTTGACTGCTGCTTCCATGGATATTGATTGTAGATCCAAGTAAAATGAAATCCTTGACAACTTCGATCTTTTCTCCGTTTATCATGATGTTGCTCATTGGTCCAGTTGTGAGGATTTTTGTTTTCTTTATGTTGAGGTGTAATCCATACTGAAGGCTGTGGTCTTTGATCTACTTCAGTATGTGCTTCAAGTTTCTTCACATTCAGCAGGCAGGGTTGTGTTATCTGCATAATGCAGGTTGTTAATGAATCTTCCTCCAATCCTGATGCCCCGTTCTTCTTCATATCGTCCTAAGAATTATGTGGGACTCTATCAAGAGGAGTAACCTACACGTGATTGGAGTACCAGAATGGGGGGATAACAGAAAATACAGAGGGAATTCTTGAGGATTTGTTTGCAGAAAACCTCCCTGATATTGTGAAGGGTGGGAAGATATCTATCCAAGAAGTTCATCGAACCCCACACAGGGTGGATCCTAAAGGAAAGACACCAAGACATAGTCAAACTTGCCAAAACCAAAGATAAGGAGAGAATTTTAAGAGCAGCTAGGGATAAACAAAAAGTCACCTACAAAGAAGAGTCAATAAGACTAAGCTCTGACTACTCAGCAGAAACCATGCAGGCAAGAAGGCAGTGGGATGGCATATATAAGGCATTGAAAGAAAAAACATGCCAGCTAAGAATTATATATCCAGCAAAACTGTCTCTCAAATATGAAGGTGAAAGTAGGGCATTTGCAGATAAACAGAAGTTAAGGGAATTTGTAAAAACCAAAATTACAAGAAATACTAAAGGGAGTCCTTCGGTTAGAGAATCAATAATATCAGATAACAACCAAAGACTAGAACACAGGACAAAACAACCAGATTTCAATCCAGGTAGGGAAGTCACAAAAATATGTCAAAGCTAAAACACTGAAAATAGGGAAACAGATGTCAATGTGTAAAAAATGATAACATTAAAAAAAAAAGTGTGGGGGACTAAATAGTGTAGTCATGGAACTTTCATATGGAGAGGAAGTTAAGGCGGTACTAAGAAATAAAGGATTGGTTTAAACTTAGAAAAATAGAGGAGAATTATAAGGTAACCACAAAGGAAACTAACAATCCTACACATCAAAATAAAAAAGAAGAAAAACATAAAGACTCAGCAAGTAAAAAAATCAACAAAAATGAAACGATGAAAAGAAAATCTGTAAAGAAAAATGACTCAACACAGAAGATTAAGTGGAACAAAGAAACCCTCAACATCATATATACACACACAAAAAAAAAAAAATACATCAAAATGACAGCACTAAACTCATGCCTATCAATAATTACACTGAATGTAAATGGACTAAATGTACCAATAAAGAGACAGAGTGACAAAATGGATAAAACAACAGATCCGTCTACATGCTGCCTACAAGAGACACACCTTACACTCAAAGACACAAACTAAAACCCAAAGTATGGGAAAAAAATATATCAAGCAAACAACAACCAAAAAAGAGCAAGGGTAGCAATACTAATCTCTGACAAAATAGACTTAAAGCAAAATCCACCACAAAGGATAAGGAAGGACACTATATAATGATTAAAGGGTCAATACACAAGGAAGACATAACCATAATAAATATGTGCACACCCAATGACAGGGCTCCAAAATACATAAAACAAACTCTAACAGCATTGAGCAGAATATACTATGAAAAATTGTACTCCAACAAATTTGAAAACCTAAAGGAAATGGACAGATTTCTGGAAACACACCACCGACCTAAACTAACACAAACCAAGGTAGAAAAACTAAATAAAGCTATAACAAAAAAAAGAGATCGAAGAAGAAATTTTAAGAAAAACTCCCAGCCAAAAAAAGCCCTGACCCTGACAGTTTCACTGGAGAATTCTATCAAACTTTCAGAGAAGAGTTAACACCAGTACTACTAAAGGTATTTCAGAGCATAGAAAAGGATAGAATACTCCCAAACTCAGTCTATGAAGCTAGCATAATCCTGATACCAAAACCAGCTAAAGATACCACAAAAAAAGAAAATGCATACCAATATCCCTATGACTGCAAAAATCCTCAACAAAATTCTAGCTAATAGAATTGAACCACATACCAAAAAAATAATTCACCATGACCAAGTGGGATTCATACCAAGTATGCAGGAATGGTTCAACATTAGAAAACCAATCAATGTAATCCATCACATAAATAAATCAAAAGTCAAGAACCACATGATCTTATCAATTGATGCAGAAAAGGCATTTGACAAAGCCCAACACCCATTCATGATAAAAAAAAAACTTTCAGCAAAGTAGGAATAGAAGGGAAATCCCTCAACATAATAAAGGGCATTTATACAAAGCCAATAGTCAACATCATCCTAAATGGAGAGAATCTGAAAGCATTCCCCTTGAGAACGAGAACCAGAGAAGGATGCCCTTTATCGCCACTTTTTTCAACATTGTGCTGGAGGTCCTAGCAAGAGCAATCAGGCAAGAAAAAGAAATAAAGTGCATCCAAATTGGTAAGGAAGAAGTAAAAGTATCCTTATTTGCAGACGATATGACCTTATATACAGAAAACCCCAAAGAATCCACAAGAAAACTACTGGGACTAATAGAAGATATCAGCAAAATATCAGGATATAAGATAAACATACAAAAATCAGTTGAATTCCTCTACACCAACAAAGAGAACTTCAAAAAGGAAATCACCAAATCAATACCATTTACAATAGCCCCCAAGACAATAAAATACTTAGGACTAAATCTAACCAGAGACGTAAAAAACCTATACAAAGAAAAGTACAAGACACTATTGCAAGAAATCAAAAGAGACCTACAGAAGTAGAAAAACATACATGCTCTTGGATAGGAAGACTCAACATTGTGAAAATGTCAGTTCTACCCAAAGCGATGTACAGATATAATCCAATCCTGATCCAAATTCCAACAATAGTTTTTAACGAAGTGGAGAAACAAATCACCAATTTAATATGGAAAGGGAAGAGGTCCTGATAAGTAAAGCATGATGAAGAAGAAGAACAAAGTGAGAGGCCTCACACTACCTGATTTTAGTGCCTATTATACCGCCACAGTAGTCAAAACAGCCTAGTACTGGTACAACAACAAATACATAGACCAATGTAACAGAACTGGGAATCTAAATGTAAATTCATCCACCTACGAGCAGCTGATATTTGACAAAAGCTCAAAGTCCATTAAATGGGGGAAAAGACAGTCTCTTTAACAAATGGTACTGGCACAACTGGATATCTACCTGCAAAAAAATGGAATAAAATCCATACATCACACCATGTACAAAAACTAACTCAAAATGGATCAAAGGCCTAAATATAAAATCTAAAACAACAAAGATCATGGAAGAAAAAACAGGGACAACACTAGGAGCCCTAACACATGGCATAAACGGAATACAAACCATAACTGACAATATACAAACACCGGAAGAGAAACTAGATAACTGCGAGCTCCTAAAAACTGAACACTTATGCTCATCTAAAGACTTCGCCAAAAGAGTAAAAAGACAACATACAAACTGGGGAAAAGAAATTTTTTTTGACTACGACATATTCGATAAGGCCTGTTCTCTAAAACCTACAACATACTGTAACACCTCAACAACAAGAAGACCAATAACTCAATTAAAAAAGGGGCAAAAGATATGAACAGACACTTCACCAAAGAAAACATTCAGGCAGCTAACAGATACATGAGGAAATGCTCACGGTCATTAGCCATTAGAGAAATGCAAATCAAAACAGCAATGAGATACTTTCTCACCCCAACACGGCTAGCAGTAATCCAAAAAACACAAAATGACCAATGTTTTAGAGGTTGTGGAGAGACTGGGAATGTGAAATGGTACAACCACTTTGAAAATCAATTTGGCGCTTCTGTAAGTTAAAAATAGAACTACCATACAATCCAGCAATCCCACTCCTTGGAATATATCCTAGAGAAATAAGAGCCATCACATGAATAGATATATACACACCCATGTTCATTGCAGCACTGTTCACAATAGCAAAAAGATTGAAACAACCCAGGTGCCCATCAACAGAAGAATGGATAAGCAAATTATGGTATATTCACACAATGGAATACTATGCAATGATAAAGAACAATGATGAATCCAAGAAACATCTCACAACATGGATGAATCTGGAAGGCATTATACTGAGTGAAATTAGTTGCAAAAGGACAAATATTATATGAGAACACTATTATAAGAACTCAAGAAAATATTTAAACAGAAGAAAACATTCTTTTGTGGTTACAAGAATGCGGAGGGAGGAAGAGGGGAACTCACTAACTGGATAAAACCCATTGCCGTTGAATTGATTCTGACTCATAGTGACCCTATAGTAGACGAGAATCATCTTAGGTGAAGGGAAGTCAACACAACAGAACTAAACCAAAAGCTAAAAAGTTTCCTGAACACAACCAAACACTCTGAGGGGCAGAGTAGCAGGAGCTGGGATCTGGGGACCATGGTTTCAGGGAAAGTCTAGGTCAATTGGCATAACATTTATTAAGAAAATGTTCTGCATCCCACATTGGTGAGTGGGGTCTGAGGTCTTAAAATCTTGGGAGCAGCCATCTAAGATGCATCAATTGGTCCCAACCCACTTGGAGCAAAGGACAATGAAGAACACCAAAGACACAGGAAAATATTAGCCCAAGAGACAAAAGGGCCACATAAACCAGAGACTCCATCACCCTGAGACCAGAAGAACTAGATGGTGCCTGGCTACCACCAATGACCACCCTAACAGGATACACAACAGAGAGTCCCTGACAGAGCAAGAGAAATGTGTGGAGCAGAATTCAAATTCACTTAAAAAGACCAGACTTAATGGTCTGACTGAGACTGGGGGAACCTCAAAGCCATGGCCCCCGGACTCTCCGTTAACCCAGAACTAAAACCATTACTGAAGCCCACTCTTCAAAGATTAGACTGGTCTATAAAACATAAAATAATTCTCGTGAAGAATGTGCTTCTTAGGTCAAGCAGATGCACGAGACCAAATGGGTGGCTGCTGTCCAGGGGAAGGATGAGACAGGAGCTGGTTGGAGGGACACAGGAAACTCAGGGTGGAAAAGGGGAGTGTGCTGTCACATTATAGGGATTGCAATAAGAGTCATATAACAATATATGTATAAGTTTTTGAATGAGAAATTAGCTGGAGCTGTAAAGTTTCACCTAAAGCACAATTAAAAAAAAATGAAATAGAGGCATTTTCAGACAAAGGTTTGCTACTAACTGACACTTTTTGAAAGAAATGCTGAAGGATGTAATTCAGAAATAAGGTAACTGAACTTGGAAAAGGTGAGGGGCAATAAATAGCAGTGAGTAAAGAAATTGGTAAGTATGTAAATAAAACTAAAAAAGCATTGACTACCCAGGGGCAAAGACTAGAAGGCAGGAGGGGACAGGAAAGCTGGCAATAAGTAACCCAAGGTTGAGAAAGAGAGAGTATTGTCATGTAGTGTGGTTGGTAATCAATGTCACAAAACAATATGTGTACTAATTGTTTTATGAGAAGCTAGTTTGTTCTGTAAACCTTCATCTAAAGTACAATAAAAATAAAATAAAAAGCATTGATTATGTAAGTCAACAATAAAAATAAGGACCAACTAGGGTAGTTAGTATAAAGACAATATAAGAAACAGTGATATTTGGGCGTACTGGACAAATATTGGACAATATAATATGTAAATCACTGGACTGCAATAATACGTAAAACAAAAAAGAGATTTATTCCAAGAATGTTAAGGATGGTTAGCATTAGAAAAATCTGTTATATAATACTACATTAAAAAATTAAAGACCCCCCCAAAAAACTGTATAGTATTATGTCAATAAAAGCAGAATAAACATTTGACAAAATTCAATATGGATTAATAGTAGAAAAAATTATTAGTAGATTAGGAATTGAATGAAAATTTCTTACTGTAATTAAATGTATCTATGAAAAACCAACTTAATGGAGAAACTTCAGCATTCCCAGTTTTGTTTTAAATGCCTTGGTGTTATAGCCATATAGCAAGTCTATTATTTTGCTTTATCGTTGTGTTTTTACTGTAAGTGCAGGATAATGCCAGTTGGAAGCATACCTTTCATCAGCTATTCCACGTTATGCAGTTCTTCAAATTGCTTACTTGGATAATTTGAATATTATTGGATCCTTCCAAACATTTGTTGGCTATAATGACTTGGCCAGCAAATATTACTGCCCATTGATGTTTGTATCCTCTATTCTAATTGTTATGCAGTTTTCATTGATTTATTTGGAGTCATCTTAACTCTAAAACTTACAATTTTTTGGAATTGACTCAATGACAGTGGGTTTGGTTTTCGGTGTTTATTTGGTTTTGTTTTCGGTAACAGCTACATTTTAAAAAATCAGAAAGGTCCTTTTCTTTTAAACATAAGCTTTAAATATGGTTCACAGGCATTTTAAAAGATAATGAAATCTTTAGAGAAGCCAATATTAATGAGCATTCACAACAATCCTAAAGCTCAATAGAAAATTAAATTATAGAGAATAACTTCAACACAAAGATGCTAGGCTGGCTTTTAAACAGTACTTGCAACAAAACAGCACGATAGCAGAGCTGGCAGATGACATACAATGTTTGTTTCACTATGATTACACCGAGGCAAGTTTTATACACATTTTGTTTCACAACGACACAGAACAATGCCACCACATGTAAAAATGCTCTTAGATTAATCATCAGTAAATGTGTCTTGTGAGTGTGAGTGACAGAATCTCTATCGAGTTCATTCAGTCTGATCTAAAACCCAAGACCCAATAACTTCATACGGCTAAATTTTGCGTGGACCTAGTAGGGTGTAGTGGGTTTGGTTTTGTTTTCTTTTTGTTTTTTGTTACTATGTCTTATATGCAATTTGATCTTCATGTAAAATATTTGGTGAAAAGAATTTATACCTTCTTAGGAAACCACCACCAAATTTTATGGACTATTCTCTTGACCAGACCACATTTCAATAGTTTCTATCATAATGAAAGACAGAAATTGGTCGACATGTTCCAAGAGCCCTTTAGAGCACATAAATTTCAATGTGCAAATTAAGTTTAAAATTACCCACACCCCTCTCGGCCTTCTGGCTGGAAGTCAACTCTTATAAAGTAAATGATTCCTGAGTTGTTGTTGTTGTTTTTAGGTGCTGTCGAGTCAGTTCCAACTCATAGTGACCCTATGCACAACAGAACAAAACGCTGTCCGGTCCTGTGCCATCCTCACAATCATTGCTATGCTTGAGCTCATTGTTGCAGCCACTGTGTGACCTCGATGAGGGTCTTCCTCTTTTCCGCTGACCCTGTACTCTGCCAAGCATGATGCCTCTCTCCAGGGACTGATCCCTCCTGACAACATGTCCAAAGTGTGTAAGACATAGACTTGCCCTCCTTGCTTCTAAGGAGCATTCTGGTTGTACTTCTTCCAAGACAGATCTGTTCTTCTTTTGGCAGTCCATGGTATATTCAATATTCTTTGCCAACACCGCAATTCAGAGGCGTCAATTCTTCTTCGGTCTTCCTTATTGTCCAGCTTTCCCATGCATATGATGCGATTGAAAATAGCACGGCTCGGGTCAGGTGCACCTTAGTCTTTAAGGTGACATCTTTGCTTTTCAACACTTTAAAGAGGTCCTTTGCAGCAGATTTGCCCAATCCGATGCATGGTTTGATTTCTTGACTGCTAATTGCATGGCTGTTGATTGTGGATCCAAGTAAAATGAAATCCTTCACAACTTAAATCTTTTCTCCATTTATCATGATGTTGCTCATTGGTCCAGTTGTGAGGATTTTTGTTTTCTTTATGTTGAGGTGCGATCCATACTGAAGACTATGGTCTTTGATCTTCATTAACAAGTGCTTCAAGTCCTTTTCACTTTCGGCAATCAAGGTTGTGTTGTCTGTATAACGCAGGTCGTTAATGAGTCTTCCTCCAATCCTGATGCCCTGTTCCTCTTTATATAGTCCAGCGTCTTGTATCATTTGCTCAGCATATAGATTGAATAGATATGGTGAAAGACTAAAACCCCGACGTTCACTTTTTCTGACTTTAAACCACTCAGTATCCCCATGTTCTGTCCGAACAGTTGCCCCTTGATCTATGTAAAGTTTCCTCTGAGCACAATTAAGTGTTCTAGAATTCCCATTCTTCGCAATGTTACCCATAATTTGTTATGATCCACACAGTCGAATGCCTTTGCATAGTCAATAAAACACAGGTAAACATCCTTCTGGTATTCTCTGCTTTCAGCCAGGATCCATCTGACATCAGCAATGATATCCCTGGTTCCACGTCCTCTTCTGAAACCTGCCTGAGTTTCTGGCAGTTCCCTGTCGATACACTGCTGCAGCTGTTTTTGAACGATCTTCAGCAAAATTTTGCTTGCATGAGATATTTATGATATTGTTCTATAATTTCTGCATTGGGTTGGATCACCTTTCTTGGGAATAGGCGTAGAAATGGATCTTTCCCAGTCAGTTGGCCAGGACGCTGTCTTCCATATTTCTTGGCATAGGCGAGTGAGCACCTCCAGCAACGCATCCGTTTACTGAAACATCTCAATTGATATTCTTTCAATTCCTGGAGCCTTGTTTTTCTCCAATGCCTTCAGTGCAGCTTGGACTTCTTCCTTCAGTACCATTGGTTCCTGATCATATGCTACCTCTTGAAATGTTTGAACGTCAACTAATTCTTTTTGGTATAATGACTCTGCACATTCCTTCCATCTTCTTTTGATGCTGTTTGCATTGTTTACTATTTTCCCCATAGAATCCTTCACAATTGCAACTCGAGGCCTTAGTGGTTGGTGCATAAATTTGAATAATAGTCATATTAACTGGTCTTCTTTGTAGGTGTATGGATATTATTCCTGAGTATGGAGCTGGAATTGCTCTCTTGGTTATTAGAGTCAAAGGACAAAGAAAGTGCCTGCAACTGTACAGCCAAGTCTCTGGGGCAGGCCCAGTTCCAGCAAGGGAATGGTATGTTCTGACCCTTCGATTACTCTGTCTAAAGCAATATTGTAAGCCTATGGCGAAACGTGTCAAAACCCTGGTGCTGTAGTGGTTAAGAGCTACGGCTGCTGACCACTATACCACCCGGGTTACCGACACGTTTCCTAATAGAAGCATATAAACTTTATGTGATTGGTGGACCCTGTTCCTTACTCCCCTGGTGGCGCAGTGATTAAGAGCTCAGGCTGCTAACCAAAAGGTCAGCAGTTCGAATCCACCAGGCACTCCTTGGAATCCATATGGGGCAGTTCTACTCTGTCCTATAGGGTCGCTATGAGTTGAAAGCAACTCGATGGCAATGGTACAGTACAGATATGGTAAAATTAATCACAACCTCTTCCCATTTTTATTTTTCCACTTATGTGAGATAAAAATGATTTTATTTTTAAAAGCCTAAACAAAGAGACTTCAAGTAAGGTTTTGCTTGGGTTATACTCTGTCTTTCAGCAAATCTGAATATAACTTACAGGAAAGGACTATTAACAATGGTTGGCCCACTTTGCCTAAGAAACTCAGCTGTTCACTCGAGAAGGAAAAATAATGGCATGGCTGTATGAGGGGTGTCACAGGTCCTAGTACCTGTGGGATTTTCTCAAGTATCCTTTGTAACGATGCCTAACACACTAATATGGCTGTGCTTTTCTGGTGACTAGAAGGTTGCCCTTTCTGAAAACGGTCTTAATTTCCTTGAGGCCATTCACAAAACTCTACCTGAAGAATTTATTAAAATAAGCAGGTCAGTAAGGAACAGGGTCCGCCAATCATGTAACGTTTATACACTTCTGTTAGGAAAACCTTTTCACCTACTAATTTACCTAATTTAAGATTTTTAATCAAGTGAGCTACAAAGGAGGTGCTCAGTGTCCCAGATTAAGAGTGGCTATAAATCTACACATTTGGGTGTCTGTTTTCTTAAGCTCTTACCATCTCCTCCCAACATCTGGCACAGTTCTTAGAACATGCTGTTGCAGTCTGTTAGTTGCAGTCAAGTTGGCTCCAACTCATAGCGACCCCATGTACAACAGAACAAAATGTTGTCCAGTCCTGCACCATTGTCACAAGTGTTGGTATGCTCGAGTCCATTGTTACGACCACTGTGTATTTTGAGTGCCTTCCAACATAGGGGGCTCATCTTCCAACACTGTATCAGACAATCTTCTGTTGTGATTCATAGAATTTCCACTGGCCAAGTTTTGGAAGCAAATAACCGGACCTTTCTTCCTAGCCTGTTAGTCTGGAAGCGCCACTGAGACCTGTCTACCATATGTAACCCTGCAGGTGTTTGAAGTACCAGTGGCATACTTTTAGCATCATACCAAAGCATAAGCCACCACATTGCAACAAACTGACAGGCAGATGGTATTCTTAGGACATGCACAGTGCTCAATGAGTGTATGCTAAATAGATTAATAAATTAAGCAATTAGAGCTTATAACTACCCAGAATTAGGAAAGTAGAATTTTGTTGCCAAAGTCCTCCACTGGAATACGCCTGGGGGCCCAGAACTAACGACTGCATTATTGCTAAGGTTAGGGTTACTCCTACCCTACTTAATTAACATAAGCCCCAGAGTGGTTATTTTGGACTGTTGAAATTTACCATTTCCCCTCGCCATTCCTGACCCCTGGTGGTACAATTGTTAAAGAGCTACAGCTGCTAACCAAAAGGTCGGCAGCTCAAATCCACCAGCTACTCCTTGGAAACCCTATGGGGCAGTTCTACTGTGTCCAATAGGGTTGCTATGAGTCAGAATTGACTCGACAGCAACGGGTTTGGTTTTTTTAACAACTTTTCCTGAGCCAGTGTGTACCTTATAATTTGTTCACACATTCATTCACTCCACATATATTTGAAAATGAAGTCTTGCCTGCTTTGAGTCCATCTAAGCAAAATTGTACCTGAATCATTTATTAAATTAAATTTGTTGGATAGGAGGGGAATGACCTCTACGTGGCTCTTTGTGGCAGGCACAATCCTTATGCTCCTACGATCTGATATTGCCACTGTACGTACCTAGGTTTCAGCATTTTGAAGTGAGTTCTTAAACTATTAGATGAATTTGTGTAAGTGGTAACTTCCCGGTGGTTTTTATCATCTTTACAAATTGATGAATATCCTGGCATGACGTATGTAGGCATAATCAGTGGTTCCAAAAACACAACCAATTTGCAGGATAATAAAATGAGTTGTATACGGGATGAATTTGAGAGAGCGAATAGGGTATAAACCTTGAAATATTTACTGAGTTGTGTCATAATCATATGCTGGAATATAATGACTAAAATGTGCATAGCTCTTAAAATGAACAGTTTTGTTTACCTCTTCACTAACAAAGATAGAAGTTGATGTTTTGGATAAACTCTCCATGGCTGGGAGAATGCTACCTTGTGGATCAGGATACTTCTAGAAGGTAAAAGAAATGTCTCACTGAAAGTATGAGGTCTTAGAATTTGGGGTAGTGAAACTGTAACCTCAGCAGATTCCAAATATGCCAGACTGGAGCTTTCTTAGACTGGCACAGAGGGAGGAGCACAGAATTTGGAACCAGAAGACCTGAGTCCAGCCTGGCTACTCACCAGCTTTGTGTCAGAGACTCAGTTTCCTCATCTCTTACCGGTTATCAGTTGCCATCCAATTGATTCCAATTTATGGTGACCCTATATGTGTCAGAGTGTAGCTGTCCTCCATAGGGCTTTCAAAGGCTAATTTTTCAGATGTAGATTGCCAGGCCTTTCTTCCAAGACACCTCTGGGTAAACTTGAACCTCCAAACTTTCAGTTAGCAGCTGAACATGTTGATTCTCATCAACCAAAGACTCCATCACTAACTAGTACCTACCTATCACTTGCTGTTATCGTAGAATTCGAGTGAAATAACATAGTTAGTTCTGCTATAACATTCTTTTTGAAGACACAAAATTTTCCAGCAATTAACATATTAGAGAGCAATTTGAGCATAACATGGACTTTAGTTTGCTTATGCACAATTTAGTCTTCAAGAAACACTAGATGAACACCAAAAGTTGCTCCCCATTGAACCAGGCCATGTAGGAATACACAGAACAGACACACACACACGCACCTTGAACATCGACCAGCTACCTCTGTTCACCACATGTGTAATGAGCTACACCCATCCACATCTGGTGTTATAACTTTCCCTCTGATTTCAGATGGCCTTCCTTCCACTACTTCACAAAAACTCACAAGGGTCTCGATTTTTCTTGGAAATGTGGAAAGAAAGGCACTGATAAAAATGTGATTTTTATGTTACTATTTAGGAATTCCAATCACCTAAATTGTTTATAAAAGCATGTTTGAGATACCTCTTGAGGTAATCTACATAAAACAATGTATTCATATAAGATGTATTTCCAATGATGATAAAGCAAATTCTTAAAACACAAATATGGGAGTAATTTTAAATATAAAAAAATTATGAATGATGATCATCTTTCTTTAAAATGCCTGACTTAATTTTTGAAATGTATGGGAGTGTTATGGATAATTCTTAAGAAAATCTCAACATAGGACCTGAAGCTTTTGGCAACTTCCATATGATAATGTTTTCTTGTGAGAATTCAAAATATTACTATTAAAAGCTGACAGTTGTTCTTAAGTTAGTTGTGTCAGCCAAGGTTGCTATGTCCTTCCAGCCCTTTCCCAGAATAAATGACACATTAAAAACAAAAAAAAACCAAGCTGAGCAGCCATCTAAGGTACTCCACTAGTCTTACCCCATCAGGAGCAAAGAAGAGAGAAGAAAACCAAAGACACAAGAGAAAGATTAGTCCAAAGGACTAATGGACCACAACTACCTCAGCCTCCAGTAGACTGTCAGCACAACTAGATGGTGCCCAGCTACCACCACTAACTGCTCTGACAGGGATCACAATAGAGGGTCCCAGACAGAGCTGAAGAAATCCCGAGAGTATGGCCCCCGGACATTCATTTGGCTCAGCAATGAAGTCACTCCTGAGGTTCACCCTTCAGCCAAAGATTAGACAGGCTCATAAAACAAAACAAGACTAATGAGGCACACCAGCCCAGGGGCAAGGGCTGAAAGACAGGAGGGGACAGGAAAGCTGGTAATAGGGAACCCAAGGTCGAGAAGAGTGTTGACATGTAGTGAGGTTGGTAACCAATGTCACAAAACAGTATGTATACTAATTGTTTAATGAGAAGCTAGTTTGTTCTGTAAACCTTCATCTAAAGTGCAATAACAAAAGAAAAAATTCACAAACTGCAACCCCCTGACACCCACTTCCACAAGCAAGCTTAGATCTTTTTCAAAGGAATATGCCATTATTGTAGTATTTGTGTATTTCTTTTGAGTGTTGTGCCTCCAAAAAACCAAACGCATTGCCGTTGAGTCCCTGTGTTTTTTATTGCTCAATTTTACACAGCGAAGTAGCTTTTACGAACACAAGTGTTGCTTTACAGAAGAAATACCTGTATGTGGAAGTGCTCTGTAATTTCTAATGTGTTCCATAAATTGTGGTTATTGACAGGACAGTGGCTAGTAAATATCTATTATTTCAAGAGAAAGAAAAACACTACTTCTATACAGCAAGAGTTTCAGCTTTTCCTACACTTATGGGAAATCAGTTTTGAAACCCCAGAATCAACTGTTATATCCATAATCTTAGCACTCCTTCTACTAGTAAGTGTTTGAGTGATGGATCTCCAAAGTAGCTACTCTGAGATGATTTCAGTCACACTAAGTTTTTTATGTGAAAACTCCAAATCCTCCAACTCAAATACGCATTTATTCTTTCATTTATGCAACCAGATTAATGATTCAAGATCTGACTATTTAGTGTTTCAGTTTTCTGTTGCTTTGTAACAAATTGTCACAAATTTAACAGCTTAAAACAACATAAATTTGAGTTTCTGTGGACCAGGAGTCTGGGCACAGTTTAATTAGGTCTTCTGCTCAGGATCTCATAGGCTACAGTCAAGGTATTGACTGGGGCTATGGTCTTATCCAAGGCTCTGAGTCCTCTTCCAAGATCACATGGTTATTGGCAGATTTCAGTTTCTTGGGATTTTAGGACTCAGGTCCTCAGCTTTTAGAGGCCACCCCTCTCCATAGGCAATTCACATCATGGCTGTTTGATTCTTCATCAGGGCCAGTAGCAGAAGAATCTAACTCTTCACTTTCTTTTAAATGGCTTACCTGATTACATCAGCCCCACCTAAAATAATCTCCCTTTTGTTTAACTCAGAGCTAAGGGATTAAGTAGTTTAATGACATCTGCGAAATACCTTCACCTTTTCTATGTAACCTGATCTCAGGAGTGACATCCATCATATCCACAGTTTCCGCCCACAGATTCTCCTGGAGGGGATCATATAAAGCATGTACATCAGCGGGCAGGAATCTTTTTTTTTTTTTTGGTGAAAACATACACATCAAAACATCCTCCCATTTAACAATTTCTACACACACTGTTCAGTGACTTTAGTTACATTCTTCACATTGTATCAACATTCCATTATTTCTGCTTTAGTTATTTCACCACAGTTGTAACCGGACACTTCCATGTCTGCTGGCAGTTAGGAAGACCACAGCACAGATAAAAGCAAAAGAAGCTTTATTTAGTTGGCCAAGTAAAGGAGAACACCAGGACTCAGGTCGCCAAGGTGTCTCCCCGAACTATTTTCTAAGGAGTTTATATGGGTACAGTAAATCGGATCTGGGGTCCTCAGGAACACCCCAAGGTGGGGCCAGCTTGTTGATTGGTTTGACCTGAAAACACATTCCTGGGTGGTCTGGTCTTCTGTACCTGTTCAGTCTGAGAGGGGACCACAAAGATGGCGTTTTGCCCTCATCTGGGCATAGACAGGGTGTGTTTTTCGGCCTCCGACCTTGATAGGTCGTCTGAGGGAGATGGTCCTAGGTACTACACATGTCAGGCAGTTCTGAACTGGTTCAAGACCAGTTTTGGCTGGACTGAAGACTCCAGTCTCTTGTTTTCTTTAACTGAGTTGGAACTGGAAGTATACCGAAATAAGGAGACATTCTAAAGGCAGAGGTTAGTTCCTATATTACCTAATAAGTGGATAGCTTAAACTTAGGGAGTTAGTTCTCTATATTACAGAAGATGGTAGGCACAGCCCCTTGTTTATTCAATATGGCCAGTGTACTACTGCCAGTCTCACCATCACTGCCCCCTAAACTTCTTATGTATGCTTTACAGTTACTGTTGTCCATTTAGTCTCATACAGATAACTTTAAAAGAGTATAACACTTCAGGGTGACATTTGTTACTTTTTGAACTGTACTGTTTACTTTTTTTTATTGTACTTTAGATGAAGGTTTACAGAACAAACTAACTTCTCATTAAACGATTAGTATGTATTTTGTTTTGTGACATTGGTTACCAACTCCACAACATGTCAACACTCTCCCTTCTTGACCTTGGGTTCCCTATTACCAGCTTTCCTGTCCCCTCCTGCCTTTCAGTCCTTGCCCCTGGGCTGGTGTGCCTCTTTAGTCTCATTTTGTTTTATGGGCCTAATCTTTGGCTGAAGTGTGAACCTCAGGAGTGACTTCATTACTGAGCTAAATGGATGTCCAGGGGCCATACTCTCGGGATTTCTCCAGCTCTGTCTGGGACCCTCTATTGTGATCCCTGTCAGAGCAGTTAGTGGCGGTAGCTGGGCACCATCTAGTTGTGCTGACCTCAGTCTAGTGGAGGCTGAGGTAGTTGTGGTCCATTAGTCCTTTGGACTAAACTTTCCCTTGTGTCTTTGGTTTTCTTCATTCTCCCTTGCTCCCGACATGGTAAGAACAGTGAAGTATCTTAGATGGTCACTCACAAGCTTTTAAGACCCCAGATGCTACTCACCAAAGTAGAATATAGAACATTTTCTTTATAAAAGAACTAGATGTGCCCTGAAACCATGCTGCCCACAGCCCTCAGCCCAGCAATACAGTCCCTCAGGGAATTAGGATGTGTCTATGGAGCTTCCCCTCCATGTGTCAGTCAGTTTGTCGTACTGTGGGAGCTTGTGTGTTGCTGTGATGCTGGAAGCTATGCCACCGGTATTCAGATACAAGCAGGGTCACCCACAGAGGACAGGTTTCAGCTGAGCTTCCAGACTAAGACAGACTAGGAAGAAAGACCCAGCAGTCTACTTCTGAAAAGCATCAGCCAGTGAAAACCTTATGAATAGCAGCAGAACATTGTCTGATATAGTGCTGGAAGATGAGCCCCCCAGATTGGAAGGCACTCAAAAGATGACTGGGGAAGAGCTGTCTCCTCAAATTAGAGTCAACCTTACTGATGTGGATGGAGTAAGCTTTCGGGACCTTCATTTGCTGATGTGGCACGATTCAAAATGAGAAGAAACAGCTGCAAACAACCATTAATAATTGGAACCTGGAATGTACAAAGTATGAATCTAGGAAAACTGGAAATCATCAAAAATGAAATGGAACGCATAAACATTGATATCCTAGGCATTAGTGAGCTGAAATGCACTGGCATTGGCCATTTTGAATTGGACAATCATATAGTCTACTATGCTGGGAATGACAACTCAAAGAGGAATGGTATTGCGTTCATCGTCAAAAAGAACGTTTCAAGATCTATCCTGAAGTACAACGCTATCAGTGATAGGATAATATCCATACTCCTACAAGGAAGACCAGTTAATACGACTATTATTCAAATTTATGCACCAACCACTAAGACCAAAGATGAAGAAATAGAAGATTATTATCAGCTGCTGCAGTCTGAATTTGATCGAACATGCAATCAAGATGCATTGATAATTACTGGCAATTGGAATGCAAAAGTTGGAAACAAAGAAGAAGGATCAGTAGTTGGAAAATATGGCCTTGGTGATAGAAACAATGCCGGAGATCGAATGATAGAATTTTGCAAGACCAATGACTTCTTCATTGCAAATACCTTCTTTCATCAACGTAAACAGGGACTATACACATGGACCTCGCCAGAGGGAACACACAAAAATCAAATTGACTACATCTGTGGAAAGAGAAGATGGAAAAGCTCAATATCATCAGTCAGAACAAGGCCAGGGGTCGACTGTGGAACAGACCATCAATTGCTCATATGCAAGTTCAAGCTGAAACTGAAGAAAATCAGAACAAGTCCACAAGAGCCAAAATATGACCTTGAGTATATTCCACCTGAATTTAGAGACCATCTCAAGAACAGATTTGACGCGTTGAACACTAGTGACTGCAGACCAGATGAGTTGTGGAATAACAACAAGGACAGCATCCATAAAGAAAGCAAGAGGTCATTGAAAAGACAGGAAAGAAAGAAAAGACCAAGATGGATGTCAGAGGAGACCCTGAAACTTGCTCTTGAGCGTCAAGAAGCTAAAGCAAAAGGAAGAATTCATGAAGTAAAAGAACTGAAGATTTCAAAGGGCCTTTCGAGAAGACAAAGTATTATAATGACATGTGCAAAGAGCTGGAGATGGAAAACCAAAAGGGAAGAACACGCTCGGCGTTTCTCAAGCTGAAAGAACTGAAGAAAAAATTCAAGCCTCGAGTTGCAATAGTGAAGGATTCCATGGGGAAAATATTAAACGATGCAGGAAGCATCAAAAGAAGATGGAAGGAATACTCAGAGTCATTATACCAAAAAGAATTAGTTGGTATTCAACCATTTCAAGAGGTAGCATATGATCAGGAACCGATGGTACTGAAGGAAGAAGTCCAAACTGCTCTGAAGGCATTGGCGAAAAACAAGCCTCCAGGAATTGATGGAATATCAATTGAGATGTTTCAACAAACAGGTGCAGTGCTGGACATGCTCACTTGTCTATGGCAAGAAATATGGAAGACAGCTTCCTGGCCAACTAACTGGAAGAGATCCATATTTTTGCCTATTCCCAAGAAAGGTGATGCAACCGAATGTGGAAATTATAGAACAATATCATTAGTATCACACGCAAGCAAAATTTTGCTGAGGATCATTCAAAAACGGCTGCAGCAGTATATCAACAGGGAACTGCCAGAAATTCAGGCCGGTTTCAGAAGAGGACGTGGAACCAAGGATATCATTGCTGATGTCAGATGGATCCTGGCTGAAAGCAGAGAATACCAGAAGGATGTTTACCTGTGTTTTATTGACTATGCAAAGGCATTCGGCTGTGTGGATCATAACAAACTATGGATAACACTGCGAAGAATGGGAATTCCAGAACGCCTAATTGTGCTTATGAGGAACCTTTACATAGTAAGATCAAGAGGCAGTTGTTCGGACAGAACAAGGTGATACTCATTGGTTTAAAGTCAGGAAAGGTGTGCGTCAGGGTTGTAGTCTTTCACCATACCTATTCAATCTGTATGCTGAGCAAATCATATGAGAAGCTGGACTATATGGAGAAGAACAGGGCATCAGGATTGGAGGAAGACTCATTAACAATCTGCGTTATGCAGATGACACAACCTTGCTTGCTGAAAGTGAAGAGGACTTGAAGCACTTATTAATGAAGATCAAAGACCACAGCCTTCAGTATGGGTTGCACCTCAACATAAAGAAAACAAAAATCCTCGCAACTGGACCAATGAGCAACATCATGATAAACAGAGAAAAGATTGAAGTTGTCAAGGATTTCATTTTACTTGGATCCACAATCAACAGCCATGGAAGCAGCAGTCAAGAAATCAAAAGACGCACTGCATTGGGCAAATCTGCTGCAAAGGACCTCTTGAAAGTTTTGAAGAGCAAAGATGTCACCCTGAAGACTAAGGTGCGCCTGACCCAAGCCATGGTATTTTCAATCACATCATATGCATGTGAAAGCTGGACAATGAATAAGGAAGACCGAAGAAGAAATGACACCTTTGAATTGTGGTGTTGGCAAAGAATATTGAATATACCATGGACTGCCAAAAGAACGAACAAATCTGTCTTGGAGGAAGTGCAGCCAGAATGCTCCTTAGAGGCAAGGAGGGCGAGACTGCGTCTTACATACTTTGGACATGTTGTCAGGAGGGATCAGTCCCTGGAGAAGGACATCATGCTTGGCAGAGTACAGTGTCAGTGGAAAAGAGGAAGACCGTCAACGAGGTGGATTGACACAGTGGCTGCAACAATGAGCTCAAGCATAACGATGATCGTTAAGGATGGCGCAGGACCGGGCAGTGTTTCATTCTGTTGTGCATAGGGTCGCTATGAGTCGGAACCGACTCGATGGCACCTAACAACAACAAATGGAGCATCCATGACCTTGCCTTGTACAAGTTGTGCTGGCTTCCCCAGTATTGTGTACCGTCTTACCGTTCGCAAAAGTTACCACTTATTTATTGTCAATTTAGTGTTTTTCCTTCCCTACCCCTCCCCTCCCTTGTAACCATCAAAGATTGTTTCTTTTTGTGTGTAAACCTTTTCAGGGCTTTTTATAGTAGTGGTCTCATACAATATTTGTCCTTTTGTTATTGACTTATTTCACTCAGCATAATGCCCTCCAGATTCATCCATATTGTAAGATGCTTTGCAGGTTCGTCATTGTTCTTTATCACTTTGTAGTACTCCTTTGTACCATAGTTTGTTTATCCACTCATCTGTTGATGGGCACCTAGGTTGTTTTCATCTTTTTGCTATTGTGAATAATGCTGCATTGAACATGGGTGTGCATATATCTATTCATATGACAGCTCTTATTTCTCTAGGATATATTCCTAGAAGTAGAATTGCTGAATTATACAGTATTTCTATTTCTAGCTTTCTAAGGAAGTGCCATCATCATTTTCCAGAATGGTTGTATCATTTTGCATTCCCACCAGCAATGCTTAAGAGCTCCAGTCTCCCCACAGCTTCTTCAACATTTGTTATTTTATGTTTTTTTTCCTTTTTTTATTCATGCCGGTAATGCCAGGGTGAGATGGTATCTCATTGTGGTTTTGATTTGCATTTCAATGGCTAGTGATCGCAAGCATTTCCTCATGTGTCTGTTGAATGTCTTCTTTGGTGAAATACCTGTTCATTTCCTTTGCCCATTTTTTAATTGGATTTTTTTGTGTTTTTATTGTAGAGGTGTTGGATTTTCCTGTATATTTTAAAGAGTAGACCTTTGTCTGATTTGTAATAGCTAAATTTTTTTTCCCAGCCTGTAGGTCCTCTTTTTACTCTTTTAGTGAAGTCTTTTGATGAGCATAAGTGTTTAATTTTTAGAAGATCCCAGTTATCTAGCTTATCTTCTGGAGTTCATGTTGTTGGTTCTGTTTTGTATCCTGTTAATGCCGTGTATTAGGGCCTCTAGCGTTGATACTATTTTTTCTTCTGTGTACTCTATAGTTTTTGGCTTTATCTTTAGGTCTTTGATCCATTTCGAATTAGATTTTGTGTATGGTGTGAGGTATGGGTCCTGTTTCATTTTTTTGCAGATGGACATCCAGTTTTGCCAGCAACATTTGTTAAAAAGACTGTCTTTTCCCCATCTGATGGACTTTGGGCCCTTGTCGAAGATCAGGTGACCATAGGTGGATGGATTTATAACTGGGTTCTCAATTCTGTTCAATTGGTCAGTGTATCTGTCTTTGTACCAGTACCAGGCTGTTTTGACTACCATAGCTGTATAGTAGGTTCTGACATCAGGTAGTGCAAGTCCTACTATATTTTTCTTCAATAGTGCTTTAGTTATCCAAGGCCTCTTCCCTTTCCATATAAAGTTAATGATTAGTTTTTCCATCTCTTTAAAGAATGCTGTTGGTATTTGAATTGGGATTGCATTGTGTTTGTAGATTGCTTTGGGTAGAATTGACATTTTCACAATGTTGAGTCTACCTATCCATGAGCATGGTATGTTTTTCCATGTAGATCTCTTTTGTTTTCTTTCAGTCGTGTTTTGTAGTATTCTTTGTATAAGTCTTGTACATCCCCAGTTAGATTTATTCCTAAGTATCTTACTTTTTTAGAGGTTATTATAAAAGGTATTGTTTTCCTGATTTCTTTTTCATCATTCTCTTTATTAGTGTACAGGAATCCAACTGATTTTTGTATGTCTATCTTGTATCCTGCTACTCTACTGAATCTTTCCATTAGTTCCAGTAGTTTTCTTGTGGAGTCTTTTGGATCTTCTATGTGTAGTATCATATTATTCGCAAATAGGGACAGTTTTACTTCTTCATTACCAATTTGGATGCCCTTTACTTCTGTTTCTTGCCTAATTGCTCTAGCTAGGACTTGCAGCACAACGTTAAATAGGAGTGATTATAAAGGGCATCCTTGTCTTGTTCCTCTTCTCAAAGGCAGGGTTTTCAGCCTCTCTCCATCAAGAATAATGTTAGCTGTTGGTTTTGTATAGGTATTCTTTTTTTATGTTGAGGAATTTCTCTTCTATACCTATTTTATTGAGAGTTTTTATCAGGAATGGGTGTTGGAGTTTGTCAGATGTCTTTTCTGCATTGATTGAGATGATCATGTGATTCTTTTATTTTATTTATGTGATTGTTTACTCATGTTGAACCATCCTTGTATGCCTGGTTTGAATTCCACTTGGTCATGGTGTATTGTTTTTTTGATATGATGCTAAATTCCATTGGCTGGAATTTTGTTGAGAATTTTTGCATCTGTATTCATGAGAGATATTGGTCTGTAATTTTTTTTGTGTGTGGTGTCTTTGCCTGGTTTTGGTATCAGGGTTATTGTGGCTTCATAGAATGAATTTGGAAGTATCCCTTCCTTTTCTATGTTCTGAAATAGTTTGAATAGTACTGGTGTAAGCTGTTCTCTGAATGTTTTGGCAGAATTCTCCAGTGAAGCCATCTGGGCCAGGGCTTTTTTTTGGGGGGGGTTTTTAAATTACCTTTTCAATCTCTTTTTTTGTTATGGACCTGTTCAGATTTTCAACATCTTTTTGTGTTAGTTTGGGTAGATAGTGTGTTTCTAGAAATTTGTCCATTTCCTCTAGGTTTTCAAATTTGTTGGAGTATAGTTTCTCATAGTACTCTGTTATGATCCTTTTTATTTCAGTTGGGTCTGATTTCATTTCCTTTCATTTCTTATTTGGGCTATTTGCATCTTCTCCTGTATTTCTTTTGTCAGTTTGGCCAGTGGTTTGTCGATCCTTTCAAAGAACCAATTTTTGGTTTTGATGATTCTTTCTATTGTTTTTCTATTCTCTATTTCATTTCTTTCTGCTGTGATCTTTATTATTTCCTTTCTTCTGGTGTCTGTGGGCTCCATTTGCTGTTCTCTTTCTATTTGTTCCAGTTGTGTAGCAAATGTTTTGATTTTGTCCCCTTTTTCTTTTTTGATGTATGCATCTATTGCTATAAATTGACCTCTGAGCACTGCCTTTGCTGTGTCCCAAAGGTTTTGGTATGGTATGTTTTCATTCTCGTTTGATCCCAGGAATTTTTTTTTTTTCTTCTGTTACCCAGTGGTTTTTGAGGAGGGTGTTATTCGGTTTCCCTGTAATTGATTTTTTTTTGCCTTGCTCTTCCTGTTAATTTCTACTTTGGTGGCATTATGATCAAAGAAGATACTTTGAGGCAGCAGGAATCTTGAGGACCGTCTTAGAATTCTGTCTACCACAGTGAGTAAACTATCCAAGGTCTTTGCTTCTCTTCCAAATGTTTGCATAGATATTCTGTTAGCATCCATGGCACTGAAGGTACAGCAGGGAGACACTCCTTTCAAACCCCTCAAACTGGTTTAGCAAGAGAAATACATACAGTGCTGACTTAGGAGAGTTTGAGGAGCTGTCTGTAGATTTCAGCTATGTGTGCATTTCTGTAGTGGCTACTGTAATTTAATAGCTGAGTTTTTATCTGCTTATGCCATTTGTGTACATTTTTATTCATAAAGAGAAGCATATATGTAATGTCATGGGATACCATAGCCAGCTTTATCCCCTTTTAGCTGTGTGATCTTGGGCCAGGTTCTCACCCTCTCTGAGATTCAGTTTTCTTGCCTGCAAATATAGGGCATTGCACCACCTAAAAAAAAAAAACTTTAAATACAGGGTTAATAATATCTAATTTGGAGCCCTGATTGTGCAGTGGTTAAGCACTGGGCTGCTAATCAAAAGGTTGGCAGTTCAAATCCACCTTGGAAACCCTATGGGTAATGTCTAATTCATAAGAATGTGCAGCTTTTATGAGATATTTTATGTTTAGTACCTGGAGCATAGATATTCGCTATCTACTGGTTTTCTCACACCTTCCTCAGACGCTCGTAGGCATAGGAGTCCTAACCTTTTAATTCCGTTTGTGTAATAGACACCATACTGATAATAATTAACATTTACTCTATGCCGTGTACTTTTTATGTGTTAACTCATTTAATCCTCACATCAACCCAATATTGGAGGCAGGTACCAATATTATATATATGAAGAAACTGATCCACAGAGGGGTTAAATCATTTGCTTCCTCCTGAGGTAGAAAGTGGCAGAGCCAAGTTGTTAATCTTTATGAACCCTGCAATCTATCTCGAGAGTCCATGCTGTTAATCATAACATTACTCTGCCTCTCAGAAGAATTACATAAGAACACCGAATGCTGGGCCAGTGCCATAGACACAATTTTCAAGAGCCAAAGATTACTATGGGAATTCTACCTCTTTTTAGTTCCCCTTCATGCTCCCTGCCCCTTTCTTACTATGTCCCCTGCTGTTACCTTCTGCTATTACTTCTTCATCTTACTCACAGTTCCAGTGGACTTTGCTCTAATTGGAAAGATACACTATGATTGCTGTTGAAACAATAGCTAATAAAGATTTCTGGTTTTAACTCTCCCAGTATTTCCTTTGCTTAAGTGACTCAGCTCTTAAATGAAAGTGTGAAAACCCTTTAAGTATCAGGGAGCTAATTACCCAATGGTGGAAAAGGAACATGTGAGTGAGAAAACTTTGAAGAGGAATATTTCAGCACTCTTCAGTCCCCTTCAACCTATTTCCAATTGTACCTGGCTTCCCCGACTTTCCAAATGGTAGGCCCACCCTTCCTGTCTGTAGGACTAGAAGCATGGGGAAAGGTTACCCTACCCCTTGACAACAGGAGGCACTGGGCTGGAGAGGTACATAAAGTGGAAAATTGTTGTAATTGTTAGCTGCTGTTGAGTTAGCCCTGACTCATGGCAACCTCATGTGCAAGGGAATGAAATACTGCCTGGTCCTGTTCCACACCATGACCAGTTGTGAATTGGACTGTTGTGATCCGTAGGATTTTCACTGACTGATTTTTAGAAGTGAATCTCCAGGCCTTTCTTCCTAATCCGTCTTAGTCTGGAAGCTCCACTGAAACCTGTTCGGCATCACAGCAGCACACAAGCCTCCACTGGCAGACAGGCAGACAGGTGGTAGTGTACACGAGGTGCATTGGGTAAGTTCAAAGTCAGGCCTCCTGCAGGGAAGACAAGAATTCTACCACTGAGCCACCACTGACCCTACAAAGTAGAAAATGACCCACTCCAAAAAGGGACAAAAGGTTTCAAATGATAACACAGAGTCATGATCAACGCTGAATGTACGAGGGGCCATAACTGAACAAGAAAGTCTGAGGGACATAGAACCAGGACTTCAGAGTCAGTTCCCCACACAGACCCTCTTCTTTTAAACCGCAGACTTTTTCCATGCGTCCTGTCCCTTGTCTCTGCTTGCTCGACCTTATAGCAATCCCAGTGTTTGAAAGTGATTCTACTTAGAAATCTTTGGTCCTAGATGAAAGAAGGGGAACATTTAGATTTGTTTTCATTTTTCTTTTACTTCTTAATGATTTAGATGCCAATACCAAGTACAGAGATAGTATAGTCTGAGACAGCTGAACAAGTTATACCAGATTCTTTTATATGTTGGGGGTATTTCAATAGAACTTGTAAGGAGGATGGTGTGCATCCAGCGTGTCTGCTTTAATTACACTCTAGGACCAGTTATCAAGCGTTCACAACTGGAAAGCTCAGAGGAAGCCAAAGCAGGAGCAGGTTGAGCTCAGGGTGGAGAAAGTCCTGAGTGGCGATTGAAAGGTCAACCTGGTTGAAGGAGGCTTCCCTGGGCCCGGAAAAGTCCAGTTCAAGGTTGCAACAGGTGGAAATACCACCAAATTCTCAGAGATCTAAAATCGTTTTAGATCTTATAATACTGTATTCCAAATTCCTCTAGTCTGTTCTCTCAATTAGCATTAAGATAATACTGATTCTGCAAGGCTTTTTTGTCCTTCGTGTCTTTATTTATATGCCTGTTGTTTGAAAGAAGGAAAGAAAGAGGGAAAGACAGAAGGAAGGCAGGAAGGAAGACAGGAAGAAATGAGGGAGGGACAGAGGGAGGGGGAAAGAAGAGAGAGAGGGAAGGAAGGAGGGAAGAAGGGAGGGAGGATAAAAGGCATTCAGATGAGGAAACCAAGGCAAGTTAAAATTACTTATTTTAACAGTTCATCTTTCAGCAAGCGGTATATTGCATTGCTAGCGTTTGCCTTGCCTTATTGGTGTGTGGGTTAGGTAGCAGGGGAGAGAAGGTTAATATGGTAGGAACAATTTTGCTACTTCTTTGTGAGCCCTAAATGCTTTCTTATCCCCAAGACTTTGGGTAAGAGTTATAATTTGATTAAGAGTATAATTATAGTAGGAAAAGTGACTTTTCCTTTTACCTGAGAACTGGTGCCTAGGCCCTAAATCTGGGAAAAGTATCTCACATTGCAAACAGTGCATCTGCCAGATACCTTCTTTAGGGCTCACAAAGAAGTAGCAAAATTGTTCCTACCATGTTAACCTTCTTCCCCCTGCTACCTAACCTACACACCAATAAGGCAAGGCAAATGCTGGCAATGCAATATACAGCGTGCTGATAGATGAACTGTTAAATAAGTAATTTTAACTGCTCAGTGCCTCGGTTTCCTCATCTGAATAATGGGGATAATAATAGATCTTATACTAAATGACATTTAAAGCGCTTAGAGCCTAATATTAGCTTTATTATATTAATATCATCATTAGCAAAGCCAATGGGCACGTTTCAAAGTAGATTTGAGATCCTTAACCTTCATTCATTTGATTTCAAAGGCAGATTGAGATTGAGCCTGACCATGAGAGGAGATGTCCTGGAGTCAATTCCAATTTATGTTGATCCCATGTGTATCAGAGTAGGACTGTGCTCCATAAGGTTTTCAATGGCTGATTTTTTGGAAGCAGGGGGAGGAAATCTGTTTCTGATCTTGCATCTCTGGTCTATTGAATCTCTGGTCTGTTGAGTCTCTGATCTATTGAGTCTCTGGCCTACTGAGTCTCTGGTCTATTGAATCTCTGGTCTATTGAGTCTCTGGCCTGTTGAGTCTCTGGTCTTTTCCTTTTAATTTGCTTTGTCTCTTGGCGTAGCACCCAGCACAGCTCACATACAGATGGATGCTGGATGAATGTTTTCAGGAAGGAGGAGGAAGAGGTAGTAAACCTCTTTCAAGTGTCCACCAGTGGGCTCTACTACTATTCTGATATGGAATCAAATCTGAATTCATTTGGCCAGGGCAGTTCTGGTTGGCCATGAACCCCTCACAGGCAGGGTCTATGTCCCCATTGTTAGTACTGGACACTCAATAAATATTTGTGGAATGAATGAATAAATTAATTTCTCAAGACAGTGCTATGGGATGGAGTAAGTTACAGTTAACAGTACCTGAGGCTTCAGTTGGCATAGTCTTAAGACAAGTAAAGAAGGTAGTGCTTTGGTCAAAGCTCCATATAGTCTGTATTAAAATGTTTCTGAGTCATAATATGGCCCGAAGTATAAAAAAACAGTTGCCCTTGAGTTGATCCTGACTCATGGTGACCCCACATGGAACTGTGCTCCATACGGTTTTCAATGGCTGATTTTTTTGGAAGTAGATCACCGGGCCTTTCTTCTAAGGCACCTCTGGGTGGACTCAAACTTCCAACCTTTTCATTAGCAATTGAGCGCATTAAGCTTTTTCACCATCCAGGGATACATAGAAGACACAGGTGAACTTCTAGTTTAGAAGGTCCTACAATCAACTCGACGGCACTGGGCTGGGTACTTCAGTGTTACCTTTATAAACCTCAACTGTGGGGCTTTGTTTGGAAGGGGAGAAGAGATGCTAGTTTCTCCCTGTTTCTTCAGTCACTAGGAGAGGCTTTCAGCATCATAGTTCATCTCAGCTACCTATTTATTCCAGTGAAGAGTTATTATTGCCAATGTCTTCAGCTGCTCTGAATGAGGTCAGTGCTCAGAATGCCACCAGCAAGTCTAATTTGTCAGTGTATGTTTTTGACTCACATCTGCTTTGAGTGGTGTGACGTGTATGTGTGGTGAGTGACGTGTATGTGTGGTGAGTGCCGTGTGTGTGTTTATATGGCCCATCTGTGTTAATCTTTAATTTTATGAGTCTCAGCCTTATAGATCCCAGGGGATGATATGTATCTCTAACCAGGAATGCAAGTCCACTCACTAATCAAACTGAATCTTGCTTCTTATTTGCTTGCCATGTTTAAAAACACGCATAAGAAGGCTCAAGCCAAAGTAACCTAGACAGAGAAGAGAAAAGATGTAGAGAGAGGAAAGGGGAGAAAATAGATTTGAGGCATTTGTGTCAAGTTGTGATGTAAATAATGTTCAGAAACATGGCCATCAGAGTTAATCCCTCATGTAGAAACATCCACTGTAGAATCCCATGACTAAGCCTTTTATACGTTTCAAATTCCATTGCTCTCTGTACATGTTCTCAGGGGGGATTAGAGATGCACCAAGCTTTCCCAGAGCAGGTTTGAGTGAATGCAGATGTGGAGAAGCTGTTTCTGCAGGGCAACTCTGACAGGATAGCTCGGCTGTCACACCAGGCAACTGCAACACAGCCCACGCTCTCACCAAACGCACCCAGCCCCAGCACTGGGGCGAGGAACGAAGCCAGTCCTAACCACACTCCAGCATTTGTTCCTTGTTTAATGAACAGCTGGCTCCTGGTGGGAAACTTTGGAGAAATATACCTAGCAAAAGGTATCTACTTCTCATCTATAGGGTCTTCTTTTCCTGTTCTCATTTGTTTTGGCAAGGGACTTTTTATGCAAACAAAATATTTTACCGTGTGGGAAATCTGTTCCTTCTGCTTCTACCCCCACCGGATGTTCTTATCTGCTCCTCGTGAGGGCAGAGGCAATTATAGAGCAATACATCTTCACCCACATGATTTCAGGCAAATATTGTAAAAGGCATGCAGATGGCACTGGAGGAAATCCTTCTGTCACTTCTATCTCTTTTGTTTTAAGAGATAGATATTTCTTCTTTTGTAAACACCGTAACAGTTCATTTATTCAGCAAGTCCACAAAAGTTTATTTAGCGTCAGCTCAAGGCTGGTATGCCTGGGCCACACATTTGACCTAACATCAATATACCAACCATCCACCATGGGAGATTTTTCACAGGCCATTTTGCCCCTACACAGCACCCTACCTGGTTCCTCTTTAGCCCCTCTGTTCTTTACCCCCTCCCTCACTTCTTTCCTGCTTTTTTCATTTTCTCAGGCAGAAAAGTTGAATGACCTTATTACTGCCTTGGTTTCAAACCATACCCTTTGGGTCTGACCTTTTATTCCACTCATCCATTCATCCAGCAAAGATTAATGAGAACCCACCGTCAAAATAGAGATAAAAATAATAGTTTATTCTCATTTAGTGATTACTTTGTGCTCCTTATATATATTATCTCATTTAATCATTGCAACAACCCTACAAGGAAGATATTTCTAGATCTTCATTTTCAAATGAGGACATTAGTACAGAGTAAAATAACTTGCTCAAAGTCACAAAGGTGACATAACAGGAATACTTGCGTCTGCAAGTAACAGAAAGCCCAACTTAGAGTGGCTGAAACAAATAGACATTTCTTTCTCTCATATGGCAATATGCTGAGGTGATTGATTCCTACTGTTGGTTCCCTGGTTCAACAATGTCAGGAATGGCATCTCTGAGAACTGCCTGACCTTTTCCCTCACAAGCACAAAATACTGCCCTATATCCAACCATCATGTCCACATACAAGAAGAAGAGAGAAAGGATAGTGCCACCTACTTTTGTCCCTTTCAGCAGGAAGTCAAAGGGTTTTCCGGAATCCCTCACAGCTTTCTGCTTGCCTCTCATTGGCCAAGTCTGTGTCATATGGCTGCCCCCAGCAGCAAGAGAGGTCGGCAAAGAAAGAGTTAGGTTTTCTTTTTTGAGCCTTTAGAATGGAAGGCAGCAAAGGCAAAAGGATTGTGGAATGTTCGTTAGGTCAGCCAAGAGGCAGCAGATATGCTCCAGGTGGTTGAAACAGGACATGAAGCCAGGAGGTCTGTACTGCAGAAGCATGGCGTTAACCACTAGGTTCTACTGCACAACAGTAGCACTGGCTATTCCATGGTGAGTGAAAGAGGGTCCAGCCCTTCGTGGAGCCATTAAACAATAAGCAGACAAATAAATATATAATTTCAAATCCCTGTAAGTGCTAGGAGCCCCGGTGGCACCGTGGTTAAGAGTTTGACTGCTAACCAAAAGGCTGGCAATTCAAATCCACTAGCTACTCCTTGAAACCCCATGGGGCCGTTCAACTCTCTCCTGTAGGGTCGCCATGACCCAGAATGGACTCTATGGTAACAGGTTTGGTTTTTTCGTTTTGTAAGTGCTAAGACATAGAATAAGACCTCTAAAATATCAAAAATAACTAGCAATCTCTCATTATCTTCGTGGACCCCTAGAACAGAAGCTTATCTTTGAGAACTGATATTCTTTACATAGAAGTCTTCCACACTGACTTCTTTGAAGTCCTTAGCCCTATCCTCCTCTCTCTCCATCCCCCATTCTGTTTCATTTTTATTTTTGTATTATTATTAGGAAGAAAGACCTAGCAATCTACTTCCAAAAATCAACCAATGACAATCCTATGCATCACAACCGGGCAATTCACAAGCGATCATGAGAATGATGAAGGACTGGGTAGCATTTCGTTCTGTTGTGCACAGGGTCGCCATGAGTCGGGGGGCCAACACGATGGCAGCTGACAATATTATTATTGTTCATTTACATCATCTTTTTCTGCCTTTTCCATGTGTCTCTTTTCACTTTCCTCTCTGTTACTCTTCTTCCTTTCTCTTTATGCCCATACACTTCTTAGCATTTTGCTATATACTCCATCAGGAAGAGAAATTGGGCTTTGTTTCTGTGAATTATGTTTGTTCCTATCTTAGCTTCTGAAACTTTAGCAAGAGATCATCACCCGGAAAAATCACAGCCTGAAATATCAGGCTCAACAAGCATCCATCTAGCCTCTTTCACACTGTGTGTGGGGAGAACAGAAGGAAATGGGAGCTGTTAGAAAACTAGAAGAGCAGCCGTTTCAGCCACACCATGTTTCTTCTGATGGCAGCCAACCCCAGCCTTGCGACCTTGGGGAAGCCCAACCTGCGTACATGCCCTTCACACCTGGTGCCTGACAGGAAAGCACCAGCCTCATAGCCCAGAGCCTGCCATCTGCTTAGCAGTTAAAGCAGGAGAAGACCAGCCACTCACAGACTGGAATAGCATCAACGTCATTCCCCTTAGATTCTGACGTTTTATCTTTTGAGGCATAATGCATCACAACATGAGGAATTAACCATTGATCCAGCATCAGACACTACTAAAATTTGGCATTTTATCACCTTTTGTATTTTATCAAAGCATCCATTCCCAGAATATTTGCTGTTGCTATGACCCATCTTTCCAAAGTCTAATCTATGTAACATCTGTCACCACAACCAAGATGCAGCTGTCTGGGTCACGGGATACAGAATGGCCAGGACACACTATAACCATATGAGCTACTTTGTCCCAAAAATGAAATTTATTATAAACTCCAGTTTGTGTACCCACGGATTTAGGCAAAGGTCAAGCTGCTAGTGTAACCCATTGGGCTGGGTCTGCAGAGTTGTCTACTGTTGTCACCAAGAGGATGACTCTGCTGTGAATGCAAATGGATTTCTGCAGTGTACCTGGCTTACTGGCTTTCACAGAAATTAAAGCTCCAGGTGTGCTGTGTATCTCAGCAGCCAAATTTTTAACTCTGGGGTTTTAAATGCAGCTGTGTGCTAGCTAGTGAGTGGTGGGCAGGGACTTCCCTTGAGTACTCAGGAGTAGCTTTGACTGTTGAAGACTGACAATTAGTATTCTTGTTATAGGCCTCAAAGAGATCATAACCTCTGATTTCACTTTAGGGCTTATCTCAGCAATTACTGTTGAGCAATACTCAGGCCTGAGGATTGTGCAGTAAAGGAAGAACCCACTAGGTGGCTCTGGTGTTCTTCTAACCAGAAGCCAGCGAGTGCTAAGTGGCTGGCTCCATCACTTTGCATTCTAAAGGCAAAGCAAAATAGGAAAGTGAAAATGTTTCATTGTTGTTATTTAATACTCATCCTACGTTATATATGAATACCTCAGTTTTTGTAGGGGTAAATCAAGACAAGCTTCTCCGCAGAATTGAGGGTTTGTTTTTTTTTTTTTCCTCTTTTTTTCCATGGACACATGGAAGCTACGTGTTAATCTTTCAACCTCATTTTAATGATTAATAAAACTTTCTAACTTATGTACCTATGCTCTTATGATACATATACCATTATTTTCTCACCACACATTTGGCAATATCCCTCGTAAGGACACAAGCTTCCCAATGATGGGATGTATTGTCTTTCATGTGCAGCTTTGCTTCGACTGAAAGCAATACTGCAAGTCCTAGTTTTAACATTCTCATCAGTTGTTGTTATTTTTTGTAACCTTATTTAAACATGATCTAGGTTTAAAAGTTTCTCTTAAAATCCTTATTGGAAAACCTGCACTTATGTTTTAGAATAAAATAGTAAATAAAGCTAACTTTGAAAGTATGCTTCAGTCAACCTGGCTCCAAAAAATCATCTCAAATTTTTAATCCTCTGTTAGATTTCTCTTTAATTCCTCTATTTCCAATGATTTTCTGGCTCACAGTTGCAATCATTGTGAAGTATCAGATGTCTTCTCCCAAAGCAGCCTGGGTAAATTCCCATGGTGCCAGGCTACTATCCTGAAGTCCCAGGAGGACAGAAGACAGCTGTTTCCTTCCCACCCTCCACACTGAGGAGGACAGGTTACATACACACAGACCACCAGACAAATATCCACTCACTCTTAAGAGGTGAAGGCTGTATTTCACGAGCATTATCAGAGGTAGTTGAAATGATTAATATTTTTCATTTTAAGAGGAAAAAAAGAAGAACTGGCCAGATCTAAAATGAATGCCAACCGTAAAGAACTTTGAAATAAGCCATTTTAACAACAACAAAAAATTAGAGACATTTCCATAATATGAATACACTGAAAAGCATTTATCAAAAGATTGACCTAGAATGTAGTTCTCTGCGATGATGAGGATAAACCCTAAGCATTTTCTAAATGTTTGTTGGTTACTTATTGTGCCACTTAAATGTTTAAAAATTCTGACCAGTACGAAGATTGTGATTTGTAATATTTAGTTTTATTTCCAAATATGTAATTATACAAATTATAGTTAATTGTTGTTTTGATTAATTTAAATAACTCAGAAATGTATGAAATGAAAAGTGAAAGGTTCTACTTGCCATTCCCCTGCTTTCTTCCGCCTGCTAAATCCCAATCCCCAGAGAAAAAGACAGCCTCTGTTAATAACTTGGTATATATCTTTCCAAGGAGCACTGATGGTACGATGGTTAAGTGCTCAGCTGCTAACTGAAAGGTTGGTGATTTGAACCTACCCAGAAGCTCAGTGGGAGAAAAACCTGGTGATCTGCTTTCATAAGGATTGTTGTTGTTGTTGTTAGGTGCCCTTGAGCTGGTTCCAACTCATAACAACCCTGTAGGACAGAGTAGAACTGCCCCATAGGGTTTCCAAGGAGCGGCTGGTGAATTTGAACTGCTGACCTTTTGATTAGCAGCCGAACTCTTAAGCACTATGCCACCAGGGCTCCAATTTCATAAAGATCACAGCCTAGGAAATCCTATGGGGAGTTCTAGGCTGTCCTATACAGTTGTTATGAGTTGGAATAGATGTGGCGGCACACAATAACAACATACATCTTTCCAATAATTTTAAATTGCTATTAGCATATAGGAACCCTGCTGGTGCTGTGGTTAAGAGCTTGGCTACTAACCAAAAGGTCAGCGGTTGGCATCCACCAGCCGCTCCTTGGAAACCCTATGGAACAGTTCTGCTCTGCCCTATGGAGTTACTATGAGTCGGAATCAACTCGACAGCAATGGGTTTGGTTTACTAGCATGTAGTCATATGTAATAATTTTTAGTATACTGATGGATGTATTTTTGGTAAATGTTTAGAATGTTTTCTTTTTGATTAAAAATAGGAGGATACTATGTATATTGTTCTGGGCCTTACATTTTACAGTAAACATCTTACATTTTAGTAAACATCTTTCCAATAGGTAAATCTGTAACACTGTTAAAACTAGGATGGAAGTAGTCCAGTCTTAAAGTGGTGTGGTAGGAAAAGAAATACTGCCCAGAAACCAAACAGTAATTCCAAAATACCTCAGGGTTCTCAAACATGGTGAAGAACTCGCATCACACAGTATTTCTTCGCATAGCATTTCTGAACTGGCAGAATCGGGTTCTGAGCATTCTGAGTCTGGCAGAATCCTCCTTGAAAAGCTGGGCAGGGGAAGAAACTGAGTGGGCAGACTGTTTTTAGGGGATCTAATGAAAAGAATGGCTGGGAATACTCAGATCCTAACACATATTGTCCTGTCATATACATCAGATTGGAAATTTTAGTTCTGTATGTTAATCAGAGACCCTGATAGTTCTGTGATGGCACTAAATTCAGCTCTCAGTTCCAGAGTTTCTTCAGGTTAATGACAATAGCCAGCAAATGTTTCTTCCCTTTAATCTTCAGTTTCCTAAATCTTTGTTACATCATTCCCGTTCTATAGAATTTAAAAATACCAGGTTCCATTGTCTGATTTTTTTACCTTTGAAAAGCTGTTCCTTGCATTCATTTTGAAATAATAGTCATAATACTGTATATTTCTGAGTGAAAATCTTATCCTGTCTTTTCAGTGGATGAAGTCTTTAAAATTTTCTGTGAAGAAATATTCTGATTACAAATTCCTTTTGGTAAAGTTTTATGCTTCTTTATATTTAAGGCCCCTTCCAGAGATGAATCTCAGTCTACAACAAAAAGCAAACAAACAAACCTGTTGCTGTCAAGTCGATTCCAACTCATAGAGTAGAACTGTCCCATAGGATTTCCAAGGAGCAGCTTGGTGGATTCGAGCTGCTGACCTTTTGGTTAGCAGCCAAGCTCTTAACCACTGCACCACCAGGGCTGCTCAGTCTACTATAACCAAAACAAAAACCAAACCCAGTGCTGTTGAGTCGATTCCAACTCATAGCGACCATCTAGGACAGAGTAGAACTGCCCCGTAGAGTTTCCAAGGAGCACCTGGTGGATTAAAACTGCTGACCCTTTGGTTAGCAGCTGTAGCACTTAACCACTACGCCACCAGAGTTTCCTTAGTCTACTATAAAAAAAAAAACAAAAAACCCAGTGCTGCCGAGTCCATTAGTGACTCTTCAATACTAGTAGATGAGAATCATCAGAAGGGATTCCTAAAACACTGATTGCAGGGCTCCATCCCCAAAGTTTCTAATTTAGTGAGTCTTGGGTGAGTTCCCAAAATTTGGATTTCTAACAGGTTCATAGGTGATATTGATGCTACCGGTTTGGAGGCTACCACACTTTGAGCTCCTTGGGTCTGTAGACATACAGTTTTCATCAAGTTTGGACATTTTTCAGCCATTAAGTCTACAGTTTTTGTTGTTGTGAGTTTTGTTTTTTTTTTTTCTGTTCTCACGTTTCTCTGCTCTCCTTTGAAGTTGTCCATATGAAGTTGTCCTTGATGCTCTATTCTTTTTTTTTTTTTTTTCCTCCAATCTTGGTTCTTTCTGTTTCATTGTTACTTATATTGTTCTGTCTTCAAGTTGCTCATCTTTTTGGTTGCAATGTCTACTCTGCCATTAATCTATCTGTATTTTTCAGCTTAGAAATTACAGCTATCATCTCTGAATGTGCAATTTAAATGTGTTTTTTCCATCTTCTGTGTCTCTACTTAACATGTTCAATCTTACTCCCTCTTCTGGAGCATATGTAATGCAATTACAATAGCTGTGTTCATATCCTTAACTACTTACTATTCTGCCATCTCTGTCATTTCTGGGTCAGTTTCGGCTGACTGGTTTTTATTCTTCATTATGGGTTACATTTTCCAACATGTCTGGTTATTTTTTATTGTATGCTACACATTGTGATTTTACCTTTTTGGGTGCTGTGTAGTTTTGTATTCCTGTAAATATTCTTGAGTCTTATTCTGGGGTGCAGGTAGGTAAGTGCTTGGAAACAGATTGATCCTTTCACGTCTTTCTATTAAGCTTCATAAAGTCAGGCTGTAGCAGCATTTAGTCTAGGGTTAATTTTTCCCTACTACTGAAGTGAAATACTTCTGAGTGCTCTACCCAGTACCCCCATGAATTGTGCTTTTAGGAACAGGAACTATTCTCAGTCCCATGTGAGCTCTAGAAATTGTTCCCTCTGGTCCTTTTATTGGCTCTTTCCCTAGTCATGAGTAGTTGCCTCACACGTACTTTCCGATGAGTTTTCATCTGATGATTCGAGGGGACCCCCTGCATAACTCCAGAGCTCTCTCTCTCTATCTTTCCCCGCCGTGTGTGTATGGGTGTGTGTGTGTGTTCTTTCTTGTGAACCCTAATTACCTTGACCTCTCCAGACTCCCAGTTGTCTTCTCAACTCCAGGAGACTGCACAGCTCCACCTTGGTACCCCTTTCCTTATCTGCAGTCTTGGCACTTTCCCCAGACAGTAAGCTGGGGCAATCATAGGCATCCTGTCTCTCAGGGATCACTATCCTTCGTGGCGTGAAGTCCGATGTCTTACAATGCATATATTTCATGTATTCTGCTAAGGTTTTTAGTTGTATCAGATTGGAGAATAAATCTGGTCCCTGTTACTCCATCTTGGCCAAAAACCAGAGACCACGTGTTGAGAATCGCTGATCTACTAATCGAAGACAAGAGTTTTAGAGCCTGACCACCTAGATTTGATTCCAATTCTGCTACTTAATAGCTGTGTTTAGGTAAGTTTTTTAGCCTCTTTGTACTCAGTTTTCTCTCTTTTAAAATAGAATGTTGTCATGATTAAATACATCAATACAGGATACATGCTTAGAACAATCCAGCACTTAGCAAGCCTCAGTGTGTGTAACCTCATATATGTAACTGTAGCCCCATTGACCTTCTTTCTGTTCCTCAGAATGCCATGCTTGTTCATATCTCAGTCAGGATCTTTACATTTGCTGTGCCCTCTGTCTGGAATGCTCTTCCCCCAAATCTTGTCAAGGCTTATTCCTTCCTTATCATTCAGAACTCAGGTCAAATGAACTCTCCTTAAGTAGAAAGGATGACTCAATCTAAAGTAGCCCCACTCCTACCCCAGTCCATTAGCCTGTTTAATTTTCTTGTGTAGAAATAAATAGCCTAAAGCTCTCAAAACAGGTCAGAGAAGGCCAATGTGGCTAGAGTTATATATAAGGTAGTAATAGTATCAAAATAGTCAGTATTACCACATCATGAAAAATATTAGAAAAGTCAGAGATTTTATTCAAGAAATATTTATTGAGACAAAAACTATACATGTTAAGAAATAATTCTCCTGGCTAAAATATAACCTCTTTAAATCATTTATTCCTGAAATGAAAAATGTTACATATTAATTACTGTTTTCTTTATAATTTACACAGATATTCCCAGAAATGAGAACCTGACATTGATAATGCTACAAATTACAATCTTTAAGATCTCCTACTATCCTTGGGTTATAAGATAAGTTTCTGAACCTAGTTAAGCCTCAGTTTCTTTATACCTAAGATGGAGATAAGTAATAATAAGTAGTTCTACCTATATCATAGCAACTGTGGGAATTCACTGAGAGAGAAATAGATAGATGGGTAGAGATATACACACACATACAAAAGCACTTTAAAAACAGAAGATCATTATGTTAAAGACACTATAGTTTTTTAATTAATTATGATACGATATTTAATAAATTAGTTTTATATAAAAACTACTTCACAATTGGACACCAGCATTATTTCAACATAAAGTATGATTATACCTTATGTTGCCACTTTAGGTAACATTCCTATGAAGAGAGTTAAATGAATATGTTAGACCTCCATTAAACCAAAACTGTTGCTGTCTAGTTGATTCCAACTCACAGTGACCCTGTAGACAGAGTAGAACTGCCCCATTGGGTTTCCAAGGCTGTAATCTTTATGGAAGCAAACTGCCACATCTTTCTCCTACAGAGCAGCTGGTGGGTTTGAATCACCGACCTTTCCATTGGCATCCAAGCACTTTAGCCACTGCACCACTAAGGCTCTTAGACCTCCATTAGGAAGGTTAAATTTCATATTATATACAGTTAGTAATGTATTTCACAGGGCAAATTAATGAAGTAAAATTAATGTTACTCAGATTTTTAAACACAGTCCAAAGTAGTCTATAATTCACAGCTTTATATTGCACAAATTCATGTCTTTACTTTCACATTTAGCCAAAGAAATGACTTCTTAATTACCAAAATATATCATAAGTGAAGAATAAAATCTTTTCTACAGCTCACTGTTCCCTTGGAGTATTTTAGAAAGCCAGTTGTGTTGTTCTGTTCATAAAGAAATAAAGAAATCATTTGATTAAGTTCCAAGCAGCAAAAAAAAAAAAAAAAGTAAAGCATCTGATGGCTAATAAAGCTATGGAAAGGTGAGTGTAGAAGAAATGCCATCAGCATGACCTATAAAGTAGAGGAACATTTCAAAAGAAACCAACTACAAAGAACCTCAGCCTTTTCTATTACTCACTGATAATCCCAAGGGTGATGACAGACAAATCACAAAAACCTCAACAACCCAAACATGGGGTCGGGTTCACTGATATTCAGAGCTTTCCATGTTTTGAAGACATGAGAGAAAGAAACAAGCACTTTAAAACACCTTCTTGTGTAGAAACAAATAGTCTGAAGCCCTCAAAGCAGGTCAAAGAGCGGCATTCCCTCACAGTCTTTAAACTCAGAAAGATTGTAGATGAATATGAGGGAAGAAGGAAAAAAAGAACTCAACAGACAAGATTCCCTGCTCATACAGCTTTCATCCTAGTAAAGGTAAACAGACCATAAGCAGGTAAACAAAATAATTTCAGAGAAGGGTCAGTGCCATGAAGAAAGTTAAACAGGCTATTGGACTGGGGTAGGAGTGGGGCTACTTTAGATTGCATCATCAATTCTGCTTAAACCAAAAAAAACCAGACCCAGTGCCATTGAGCTGATTCCGACTCATAGCAACCCTATAGGACAGAGTACAACTGCCCCACAGAGTTTCCAAGGAGCGCCTGTGGATTCGAACTGCCAACCCTTTGATTAGAAGCCATAGCACTTAACCACTACACCACCAGGGTTTCCAATTCTGCTTAAGGAGAGTTCATTTGACCTGAGTTCTGAATGATAAGAAAGGAATAAGCCTTGCCAAGAGCATTCCAGACAGAAGACAGAGCAAATGTAAAGACCCTGAGATATGAACAAGCATGGCATTCTCAGGAACAGAAAGAAGGTCAATGTGGCTAGAGTTATAAATGTCAGCGAGGTAATATAGATAAGTTCAGAATAAATGGGCAGGAGCCAGATCATGCCAGTAGGTCCTATCCATCCATTTAAGACCATCTGTCCTGTAACCTGTCCCAGTCCTCAGCCTTTGTGACATGACCTGTCTGTGCCATTCATATGGAGTTTAGTATGCACTGTCTCCTATTATTATCTTTTCACATTTAAATATTTTATTTCCTCAACAGCAAGACTGGATGATCTAATCTATAGACCCCACAGTGCCTTGTTCATAAGTTTTGTCTATAAGTTTTTTGTGTGTTGTTTGTGTTTGTGTGTGGGAGTAGGTGGACTGATAGGCGTGTGTGTGAATATACACTATATAGGCAGTATAGACCAGTAGTTAAGAGTTTAGGACCTGAAACTAGATGGCCTAGAATCAAATCTTGACTTTATGACTTATCCATAAGGTTTTCATTGGCCAATTTTCAGAAGTAGATTACCAGCCCTTTTCTCCTAGTCTGTCTGATCTGCAAACTCTGCTGAAACCTGTCTGTGCCACCATGAATGACCCTGCTGGTGTTTGAAATACCAGTGGTAAGATGTCACATGGTGACTAAAGTACGTCTGACCCAAGCCATGGTTTTCCAGTTGCCTCATATACAGGCAAAAATTAGATAATGAAAAAGGAAGACCAGAAGAATAATTGACGCATTTAAACTGGTGCTGCTGAAGAATGCTGATGTAACGTGACTTGCCAAAAAAACAAACATATCAGTCTTAGAAGAAATATAACCAGAATGCTCCTTAGAAGGGAGAATGTTGTAGTATATGGCAGAAGGGAGATTATCCATGTAGACCTGACCTAATCACATGAGCCCTTTAAAAGTAGAGTTTTCTCTGGCTGGTGGCAGAAGGAAGTCAGAGAGATTCAAAGCATGAGAGGGATTTGATGCAAGGTTCATTTTCCATTGCTGAGTGGAGGAGGTCACAGAGCAACAACCCAAGATTCACCTCTAGGAGCTGAGAGCAGTCCCCATCCAACAACCAGCAAGAAAATGGGGACTTAATTCATACAACCACAAGTCATTTAATTTCGGTAATGACCTGAATGAGCTTGGAAGCAAATTCTATAGAGCCTCCAGATAAAAGCCCAGCTGGCACCTTGATTTCATAGTTGTGAGATGCTAAGCAGAGAACCCAGCCAAGCTCACCTGACCTTCTGACCTACAGAACTGTGATGTAATAAGTGGGTGTTTTTAAAGCTGCTAAATTGGTGATAATTTGCTATTCAGCAATGGAAAACTAATACAGATTTTGGCACCTGGAAGTAGTAGAGTGCTACTCTAACAAATACCTGAAAATGTGGGAGTAGTTTTAGAACCTAACAGTGAGCAAAGACTGAAAGAATTTTGAGGAGCACAACAGAAAAAGTCTAGATCGCCTTGACCAGACTGTTAGTAAAAACATGGATGTCAAAAATGCTGCTGGTGAGGCGGGGCCAAGATGGCTGACTAGGTAGATGCTACCTCGGATCCCTCTTGCAACAAAGACTTGGAAAAACAAGTGAATCGATCACATACGTAACAATCTACAAACCCTGAACAACAAACACAGATTTAAAGAGTTGACCTGAGTGACAGAGATGGAGAATGAACAACTACGGGGAAGCAGTGACTATTTTCGGAGCCTGGAGCCAGTTTCCCAGTCAGGTAACCTTGGCGCCAGGCTTAGGACTGGGCGCAGGGGAGCTGAACATGACATCTGTGACGACGCAAACACGGGGCGCAGCCCTAGCCCCCTGAACTGACCCCGGGAGGGGGCCCAGCTGGTCCACGTGGGCGGCATGGCCACACGGCTGGTGGGAGGAGAAGTCCCCGGGAGGCAGTGACTGGTTTTGGAGCCGGGAGTGCAGCGTCCCAGCCAGGGAACCTCAGCACCGGGCTTTGGACTAGGCACAGGGGAGCTGAACGCGGCATCTGGTCTCAGTGCAAACACAGGGCGCAGCCCTGCTCCCCTGAACTAACCCCGGGAGGGGGCCCAGCCAGTCCGCAGGAGCGGCGCAGCGACGCAGCTGGCAGGACGAGAAGTCCCTGGGAGGCAGCGACTGATTTTGGAGCCGGGAGTGCAGCGTCCCAGCAGGCAAACCTTGACACTGGGCTTTGGACTGGCAGCGGAGGATCTGACTGCGGCTTCAGCGGGCCAGACCCTCGGGGACAATCTCCACACAGCCAGCACACATAGGCGACACACTCCTCGGGAATCTCAGATGAAATAGTCATCCCAAGCAAGATAAGCAACTTTGGCTATATTCTGGGGTACTACTCTCTCCTGTTTTTCTGAATCCTCCCCTCCCCTTCCCAGGTGGCTTCATTAACATTGGAATTTCCTGAGCCAGAGGGAGAACAGCTCCGGCTCCGCGGCTGTACTTTTCCCTTTTTTTTTTTTTTTCTTGGTCTTTTCCTAACCCATTCTTCCGGCCTGAGAGAAGCAACCACAAAAAACCCAGGGACCAAAAATCCTTCCCTAATTGGACTAAAAACACAGAACCAGCTCCAGCCAAGCATATATGATCCAAATCTCGGGCTTTCATCCTTACAGGGAATAAGGTGGCTGCTATAATGCAAAGGCAGTTCTGATAGGGATCTGACTGCATTTTTTTTTAGTGGATTTACTGGAAAAACAAGTTCCCCAGGTCTGATATCTCTGCTTATTCAACAGAGCCCTAACTGACCCACAACAGGGAACTGAGGGCTGAAGCTCCCCCCAGACCACCTAGCCTCTTGCCTTAGGGGTCTAAGGAGGGTGACACCTACCAGTCAGTAGAGGTACTTGCAATGGGGGCCTAAGGTACAGCTGCAGAGCCCTCCCACCAAGGTGCTATAGGAATAGAGACACACCTACCCCACTGACACTTGGGGGAAGCCTGTCAGCATCCTGCCCCCCCTGGAGTGTGAACCCCAGCTGCTAATAGAATCTGATGCACACAACTATCACCACTACTTCTCGAGGTGGATAGGTGTTAGGGTGCACCACACACTTGATGACCCAAAATCAGATTCTACTCAAGAATAGTGAATAGACTCAGGCATATATATCTGGCAACAGCCCAAACCAGCTGGTAATAGGTCATAAGTAAGTCAAGGGCTACAACAAACAAGACAGCACAATCTAGTAGCCCATCCATGTATATTGAAAGAAAACAAAACAAGGTAAGACTCAGTGAGCAAATATAGAATAAATCACTGCTATATCTTTGTGATGGCTTGGAGACAGCAGTCGATATCAAACCACATAAAGAAGCAGACCATGACAGCTTCGCCAACCCCCCAAACAAAAGAATCAAAATCTTTCCCAAATGAAGATACAATCCTGGAATTATCAGATACAGAATATAAAAAAACTAATTTACAGAATACTTCAAGACATCAGGGATGACCTCAGAAATGAAATAAGGCAAACTGCAGAAAAAGCCAAGGAACACACTGATAAAACAGTTGAAGAACTCAAAAAGATTATTCAAGAACATAGTGGAAAAATTAATAAGTTGCAAGAATCCATGGAGAGACAGCATGCAGAAATCCAAAAGATTAACAATACAATTACAGAATTAGACAACGCAATAGGAAGTAAAAGGAGCAGACTCGAGCAATTAGAATGCAGAGTGGGAAATCTGGAGGACCAGGGAATTAACACCAACATAGCTGAAAAAAAATTAGATAAAAGAATTTAAAAAAATGAAGAAACCCTAAGAATCATGTGGGACTCTATCAAGAAGGATAACTTGCATGTGATTGGAGTCCCAGAACAGGGAGGGAGGACAGAAAACACAGAGAGAATAGTTGAAGATCTGCTGACAGAAAACTTCCCTGACATCATGAAAGACGAAAGGATATCTATCCAAGATGCTCATCGAACCCCATTTAAGATTGATCCAAAAAGAAAAACACCAAGACATATTATTATCAAACTTGCCAAAACCAAAGATAAAGAGAAAATTTTAAAAGCAGCCAGGGATAAAAGAAAGGTCTCCTTCAAGGGAGAATCAATAAGAATAAGTTCAGACTACTCAGCAGAAACCATGCAGGCAAGAAGGCAATGGGATAACATATACAGAGCACTGAAGGAGAAAAACTGCCAGCCAAGGATCATATATCCAGCAAAACTCTCTCTGAAATATGAAGGTGAAATTAAGATATTTACAGATAAACACAAGCTTAGAGAATTTGCAAAAACCAAACCAAAGCTACAAGAAATACTAAAGGAAATTGCTCAGAAAACCAATAATATCAGATACCAGCACAACACAAGGTCACAGAACAGAACATCCTGATATCAACTCAAATAGGGAAATCACAAAAACAAATTAAGCTTAATTAAAAAAAAAAAATGCTCAAAACAGGGAATCATTGAAGTCAATATGTAAAAGATCACAATAATCAAAAAGAGGGACTAAATACACGTGGCATAGAACTGCCATATGGAGAGGGATACAAGGTGATATAGGACAATACAAGTTAGGTTTTTACTTAGAAAAATAGGGGTAAATATTAAGGTAACCACAAAGAGGTATAACAACTCCATAACTCAAAATAAAAGCCAAGAAAAACGTAACGACTCAACAAACATAAAGTCAAATACTATGAAAATGAGGATCTCACAATTTACAAAGAAAAACATCGCAGCACAAAAAAGTAAGTGGAAAAATGAAATTGTCAACAACACACATAAAAAGGCATCACAATGACAACACTAAACACTTACTTATCTATAATTACGCTGAATGTAAATGGACTAAATGCACCAATAAAGAGACAGATAGTCTTGGACTGGATAAAGAAACATGATCCGTCTATATGCTGCCTACAAGAGACACACCTTAGACTTAGAGACACAAACAAACTAAAACTCAAAGGATGGAAAGAAATATATCAAGCAAACAATAAGCAAAAAGAAGAGGAGTAGCAATATTAATTTCTGACAAAATAGACTTTAAACTTAAATCCACCACAAAGGATAAAGAAGGACACTACATAATGATAAAAGGGACAATTGATCAGGAAGATATAACCATATTAAATATTTATGCACCCAATGACAGGGCTGCAAGATACATAAATCAAATTTTAACAGAACTGAAAAGTGAGATAGTCACCTCCACAATTATAGTAGGAGACTTCAACACACCACTTTCGGAGAAGAACAGGTCATCCAGTAAGAAGCTCAATAGAGACACGGAAGACCTAATTACAACAATCAACCAACTTGACCTCATTGACTTGTACAGAACTCTCCACCCAACTGCTGCAAAGTATACTTTTTTTTCTAGCGCACATGGAACATTCTCTAGAATAGACCACATATGAGGTCATAAAACAAACCTTTGCAGAATCCAAAACATCGAAATATTACAAAGCATCTTCTCAGAACACAAGGCAATAAAACTAGAAATCAATAACAGAAAAACTAGGGAAAAGAAATCGAATACATGGAAACTGAACAATACCCTCCTAAAAAAAGACTGGGTTATACAAGACATTAAGGAGGGAATAAGGAAATTCATAGAATGCAACGAGAATGAAAATACTTCCTATCAAAACCTCTGGGACACAGCAAAAGCAGTGCTCAGAGGCCAATTTATATCGATAAATGCACACATACAGAAAGAAGAAAGAGCCAAAATCAGAGAACTGTCCCTACAACTTGAACAAATAGAAAGTGAGCAACAAAAGAATCCATCAGGCACCAGAAGAAAACAAATAATAAAAATTAGAGCTGAACTAAATGAATTAGAGAACAGAAAAACAATGAAAGAATTAACAAAGCCAAAAGCTGGGTCTTTGAAAAAATTAACAAAATTGATAAACCATTGGCTAGACTGACTAAAGAAATACAGGAAAGGAAACAAATAACCCAAATAAGAAACGAGAAGGGCCACATCACGACAGACCCAACTGAAATTAAAAGAATCATATCAGATTAGTACGAAAAATTGTACTCTAACAAATTTGCAAACCTAGAAGAAATGGATGCATTCCTGGAAAAACACTACCTACCTAAACTAACACAATCAGAAGTATAACAACTAAATAGACCCATAACAAAAAAAGAGATTGAAACGGTAATCAAAAAACTCCCAACAAAAAAAAGCCCTGGCCCAGATGGCTATACTGCAGAGTTCCACCAAACTTTCAGAGAAGAGATAACACCACTACTACTAAAGGTATTTCAAAGCATAGAAAATGACGGAATACTACCCAACTTATTCTATGAAGCCACCATCTCCCTGATACCAAAACCAGGTAAAGACATTACAAAAAAAGAAAATTACAGACCTATATCCCTCATGAACATAGATGCAAAAATCCTCAACAAAATTCTAGCCAATAGAATTCAACAACATATCAAAAAAATAATTCACCACGACCAAGTGGGATTTATAGCAGGTATGCAAGGCTGGCTTAATATTAGAAAAACCGTTAATGTAATCCACCATATAAATAAAACAAAAGACAAAAACCACATGATCTTATCAATTGATGCAGAAAAGGCATTTGACAAAGTCCAACACGCATTTATGATAAAAACTCTCACCAAAATAGGAATTGAAGGAAAATTTCTCAACATAATAAAGGGCTTCTATGCAAAGCCAACAGCCAACATCACTCTAAATGGACAGAGCCTGAAAGCATTTCCCTTGAGAACGGGAACCAAACAAGGATGCCCTTTATCACCGCTCTTATTCAACATTGTGCTAGAAGTCCTAGCCAGAGCAATTAGGCTAGACAAAGAAATAAAGGGCATCCGGATTGGCAAAGAGGAAGTAAAATTATCTCTATTTGCAGATGACATGATCTTAAACACAGAAAACCCCAAGGAATCCTCCAGAAAACTACTGAAACTAATAGAAGTGTTTGGCAGAGTCTCAGGTTATAAGATAAACATACAAAAATCACTTGGATTCCTCTACATCAACAAAAAGAACATCGAAGAGGAAATAACCAAATCAATACCATTCACAGTAGCCCCCAAGAAGATAAAATACTTAGGAATAAATCTTACCAAGGATGTAAAAGACCTATACAAAGAAAACTACAAAGCTCTACTACAAGAAATTCAAAAGGACATACTTAAGTGGAAAAACATACCTTGCTCATGGATAGGAAGACTTAACATAGTAAAAATGTCTATTCTACCAAAAGCCGTCTATATATACAATGCACTTCCGATCCAAATTCCAATGTCATTTTTTAAGGTGATAGAGAAACAAATCACCAACTTTCTATGGAAGGGAAAGAAGCCTCAGATAAGCAAAGCATTACTGAAAAAGAAGAAGAAAGTGGGAGGCCTCACTCTACCTGATTTCAGAACCTATTATACAGCCACAGTAGTCAAAACAGCCTGGTACTGGTACAACAACAGACACATAGACCAGTGGAACAGAATTGAGAACCCAGATATAAATCCATCCACATATGAGCAACTGCTATTTGACAAAGGCCCAGTGTCAGTTAATTGGGGAAAAGATAGTCTTTTTAACAAATGGTGCTGGCATAACTGGATATCCATTTGCAAAAAAATGAAACAGGACCCATACCTCACACCATGCACAAAAACTAGCTCCAAGTGGATCAAAGACCTAAACATAAAGACTAAAATGATAAAGATCATGGAAGAAAAAATAGGGACAACCTTAGGAGCCCTAATACAAGGCATAAACAGAATACAAAACATTACCAAAAATGACGAACAGAAACCAGATAACTGGGAGCTCCTAAAAATCAAACACCTACGCTCATCTAAAGACTTCACCAAAAGAGTAAAAAGACCACCTACAGACTGGGAAAGAATTTTCAGCTATGACATCTCCAACCAGTGCCTGATCTCTAAAATCTATATGATTCTGTCAAAACTCAACCACAAAAAGACAAACAACCCAATCAAGAAGTGGGCAAAGGATATGAACACACACTTCATTAAAGAAGATATTCAGGCAGCTAACAGATACATGAGAAAATGCTCTCGATCATTAGCCATTAGAGAAATGCAAATTAAAACTACGGTGAGATGCCACCTCACTCCAACAAGGCTGGCATTAATCCAAAAAACACAAAATAATAAATGTTGGAGAGGCTGCGGAGAGATTGGAACTCTTATACACTGCTGGTGGGAATGTAAAATGGTACAACCACTTCGGAAATCTATCTGGCGTTATCTTAAACAGTTAGAAATAGAACTACCATACGACCCAGAAATCCCACTCCTCGGAATATACCCTAGAGAAATAAGAGCCTTCACACAAACAGATATATGCACACCCATGTTTATTGCAGCTCTGTTTACAATAGCAAAAAGCTAGAAGCAACCAAGGTGTCCATCAACGGATGAATGGTTAAATAAATTGTGGTATATTCACACAATGGAATACTACGCATCGATAAAGAAGAGTGACGAATCTCTGAAACATTTCATAACATGGAGGAACCTGGAAGGCATTATGCTGAGCGAAATTAGTCAGAGGCAAAAGGACAAATATTGTATAAGACCACTATTATAAGATCTTGAGAAATAGTATAAACTGAGAAGAACACATGCTTTTGTGGTTACAAGGTGGGGAGGGAGGGAGGATGGGAGAGGGTTTTTTACTGATTAATTAGTAGATAAGAACTGCTTTAGGTGAAGGGAAGGACAATACTCAATACACGGAAGGTCAGCTCAACTGGACTGGACCAAAAGCAAAGAAGTTTCTGGGATAAACTGAATGTTTCAAAGGTCAGCGGAGCAATGGCGGGGGTTTGGGGACCATGGTTTAAGGGGACTTCTAAGTCAATTGGCAAAATAATTCTATTATGAAAACATCCTGCATCCCACTTTGAAATGTGGTGTCTGGGGTCTTACATGCTAACAAGCGGCCAACTAAGATGCATCAATTGGTCTCAACCCACCTGGATCAAAGGAGAATGAAGAACACCAAGGTCACACGATAACTAAGAGCCCAAGAGACAGAAAGGGCCACATGAACCAGAGACCTACATCATCCTGAGACCAGAAGAACTAGTTGGTGCCTGGCCACAATCGATGACTGCCCTGACAGGGAGCACAACAGAGAACCCCTGAGGGAGCAGGAGATCAGCGGGATGCAGACCCCAAATTCTCATAAAAAGACCATACTTAATGGTCTGACTGAGACTAGAGGAATCCCGGCGGTCATGGCCCCCAAACCTTCTGTTGGCACAGGACAGGAACCATTCCCGAAGACAACTCATCAGACATGAAAGGGACTGGACAGTGGGTAGGAGAGAGATGCTGATGAAGAGTGAGCAAAAAAAAAAAAAAAATGCTGCTGGTGAGGGCTCGGAAGGAAGTGAGGAGCATTATAGAGAAATACTAAATTGTGTTAGAGAAAGCCTCAATCACCATGAACAACTGTTAGTAGAAATCTGGACTTAAAGACACTGCTGCTCAGGACTCAGAAGAAGTGACTTGTTATTGGAAACTAGAGGAAGTGAGGTCTTTGTTATGTAGTGGTCAAATATTTAGCAAAGTTGGGTCCTGCAGTTATGTAGAAAGCAAAAGTTGGAAACAATTTGTAAAGTTGACTACATAGCCAAGGAGATTTCTAAGAAATGTTGAAGGCGTGGCCTGGTTTCTTCTTGTTGCTTATAGTAGAATGTGAGAGGAGAGAAATAAATTTAGGGAAGAACTGCTAAACAAAAAGGAACTAGGACTGGGTGATTTTGAAAATTCTCAGCCTCTCCAGATGGCAAAAGGATGCTAAAGGGCTTCTGAAAGCATCGTGCAGAGAAAAAGCTGAGTGTGTACACTAAGATCAAAAGGCCAGAGTATTCACCTGCACAAAGATCCTTCAAGGAAATTTAGGATGTTCCTCACAGGTCTTCTTAATCCAACCAGAAGACCTCTAGGAAGCTTAAGGGTGCTATCCCTCAACCATCCCAGCAGAAGCCAAAAAAAAAAAAACAGAAGGAATTATCTCAAAAACATTTGTGGATGTGGCTTTTGTGTAATAGAGTGAAATCTGTGACAGCCACAGGAAATCCCACAAAGTTCTTGAGAAAATCTTATCAGTTGAATCACTACCAGCTTGGACTGAAAGAGACAGAGAAGTACAAAACGAAAGGAGGCTCCTGGACCCTCCAAATTCTACTGGCAGGAAGCAAGCTGATAATACTATTCAGCTACTCTTCATGAAAATGGAAAGATGACTCAGAGGATAGAGCCAAGAGCCCAGAGGGTAGAGCCAAGACCTACGAAGGATTATTGCCAGGCCTTGAAACCTAATGGAGTTTTCCCAGCTGATGTTTGCCCAACTGGATTTCAACACTGCTTTGGACTGGTGACTTCATTTTTAACTTCCATTTTTCTCCTTTTTGAATCAGAATTTCTAGAGATGTTTTCCTATGTCTGTCCCACAATTTTATTTTTGGAGTATTAGGGGCAAATAACTTGTCTATTTAGTTTCACAGATCCACAGATAGAAAGAGATTGTGTCCAAGAGCCGAACTTAATGGGTTACACCCTTGTGCCTCATGTGCACCTAATTTAGATTATGAGGTTTTACACTTTTGAACTGGTGAGATTTTAGACTATGAAGTAAGGCTGTAATGGGATAACACTCTTGGGAACCTTTGGAGACTGTGAGTGAATTTTGTCTATGGGAAGAATGTGAATTCATGGAGGCTGGAGGATGAACTGTGGTTGCTGTTCTCAGGTGTCATCAAGTCGGTTCCGACTTATTGTGACCCTATGCACAACAGAACAAAACACTGCCCAGACCTGAGCCATCCTTACAATTGTTATGCTTGAGCTCATTGTTGCAGCCACTGTGTCAATCCACCTTGTTGAGGGTCTTCCTCTTTTCCGCTGACCCTGTATTCTGCCAAGCATGATGTCCTTCTCCAGGGACTGATCCCTCCTGACAACATGTCCAAAGTATGTACGATGCAGTCTCACCATCCTTGCTTCTAAGGAGCATTCTGGTTGTACTTCTAAGACAGATTTGTTCATTCTTTTGGCAGTCCATGGTATATTCAACATTCTTCACCAACACCACAATTCATGGAAGTCAGTTCTTCTTCGGTCTTCCTTATTCATTGTCCAGCTTTCACATGCATAGGAGGCAATTGAAAATACCATGGCTAGGGTCAGGCACACCTTAGTCTTCAAGGTGACATGTCTGCTTTTCAACACTTGAAAGAGGTCCTTTGCAGCAGATTTGCCCAATGCAATGCGTCTTTTGATTTCTCGACTGCTGCTTCCATGGCTCTTGATTGTGGATCCAAGTAAAATGAAATCCTTGACAACTTCAATCTTTTCTCTGTTTATCATGATGTTGCTCATTGGTCCAGTTGTGAGGATTTTTGTTTTCTTTATGTTGAGGTGCAATCCATACTGAAGGCTGTGGTCTTTGATCTTCATTAATAAGTGCTTCAAGTCCTCTTCACTTTCAGCAAGCAAGGTTGCATGATCTGCATAACGCAGGTTGTTAATGAGTCTTCCTGCAATCCTGATGCCCCATTCTTCTTCATATAGTCCAGCTTCTTGGATTATTTGCTCAGCATGCAGATTGAATAGGTACAGTGAAAGAATACAACCCTGACGCACACCTTTCCTGACTTTAAACCAATCAGTATCCCCTTGTTCTGTCTGAACAACTGCCTCTTGATCTATGTAAAGGTTCCTCATGAGCACAATTAAGTGTTCTGGAATTCCCATTCTTCACAGTGTTTATCCACAGTTTGTTATGATCCACACAGCCGAATGCCTTTGCATAGTCAATAAAACACAGGTAAACATCCTTCTGGTATTCTCTGCTTTCAAGCAGGATCCATCTGACATCAGCAATGATATCCCTGGTTCCACGTCCTCTTCTGAAACCGGCCTGAATTTCTGGCAGTTCCCTGTCGATATACTGCTGCAGCCGTTTTTGAATGATCTTTAGCAAAATTTTGTTTGTGTGTGATATTAATGATATTGTTCTCTAATTTCCACAATTGGTTAGATCACCTTTCTTGGGAATAGGCATAAATATGCATCTCTTCCAGTCAGTTGGCCAGGAAGCTGTCTTCCACATTTCTTGGCATAGATGAGTGAGCATCTCCAGTGCTGCATCTGTTTGTTGAAACATCTCAACTGATAGTCCATCAATTCCTGGAGCCTTGTTTTTCGCCAACGCCTTCAGAGCAGTTTGGACTTCTTCCTTCAGTACCGTCGGTTCCTGATCATATGCCACCTCGTGAAATGGTTGAACATCGACTAATTCTTTTTGGTGTAATGACTCTGAGTATTCCTTCCATCTTCTTTTGATGCTTCCTGTGTCATTTAATATTTTCCCTGTAGAATCCTTCACTATTGCGACTCAAGACTTGAATTTTTTCTTCAGTTCTTTCAGCTTGAGAAATGCCGAGCGTGTTCTTCCCTTTTTGGTTTTCCATCTCCAGCTCTTTGCAGGTCATTACAATACTTTGTCTTCTCAAGAAGCCCTTTGAAATCTTCTGTCCAGTTTTTTATTTTATCGATTCTTCCTTTTGCTTTAGCTGCTCAACGTTCGAGAGCAAGTTTCAGAGTCTCCTCTGACATCCATCTTGGTCTTTTCTTTCTTTCCTGTCTTTTCAATGACCTCTTGCTTTCTTCATGTATGAACTGTGGTAGGCAGAATTATCTATATGGTTACAGTGGTCTTTGCTCCTGGTATTATTCTTATGATTATTTAACATTATATGGCAAAAGGCAGATTATCTGAGTGGGCCTAACCTAATCACATGATCCCTTTGAAAGCTAAGTCTTTTTCTCCAAATCAGAAAGATTAAAAGCGTGAAAGGGATTCAATGCAAAGGAGGTTCTCTATTGTTGAGTGGAGGGGGCCCAGGACAGGGATCTGAAAGTGAACCCAAGGAGCCAACAGGCAACAAGAAAACTGGAACTTCATTCTTACAACTCCGAATAACTGAATTTTGTGAACTGAGTGAGCTTGAAAGCAGATTCTTCCATAGAGCCTCCAGATAAGAGCCCAGTCAATACATTGATTTCAGACTTGTAAAAGACCCTAAGCAGAGAATCTAGTCCAGCCTGCCTGAACTTTTGACCTATATAAGTACGATCTAATGTATTTGTATTGTTTTAAGCTGCTAAGTATATGGCAATTTGTTATGCAGCATTACAAAACTAATACAGATGAGTAACAAGAACTTTATACACAGTAACAGTATAAATTAATATAAACATTTGGAAAGCAATTTGGCATTATATATTAAAGTGCAAAATATGCATTGAACAAATGTTTAATGCTTTTGTATACACCCTGGAGTAAGTCTTTCTCATACATACCAGGAACTTTTACAGCAGTATAAAACTGCTATTTTCATAACAGTATAAAACTGAAACTTCAAAGTCTAGCAACAGTAAAATGGATAAATAAATTGTGTATTTTCATACAATGGAATTCTGTACAGCAATGAAAATTAACAAACTAAAGTTATACAAAACAATATGAATGAATCTCAAGAACAAAACATGGAGCGAAAAAATTGCAAATAAATATGTACAGATGATTCCATTTACATTAAGGTCTTAAGTTCAAAAACACACAAGCCTAACTATATATATTTAGGGAGCAAACATAAGGAGTAAAACTATCTGGAAAAGTAAAGGATGATGAAAACAAAATTCAGGAGAGTAGTTACCTCTGAGATGGAGAGGAGGGAAATGACGTACAGACAACATCAGAGATAATAATAATGTCCTTTTTCTTACCCTAGTGGTGGGTATTGTATTATCATTATTTTTACCATTGCTACTCAAAGGATAGTCTGCAGACCAGAAGCACTGACATCACTTGGGACTTTGTTATAAGTGAAGAAACAGGCACCATGCAGACTTACTGAATCAGAGTCTGCATTTTAAGAAGAACTCAGGTGATTTGTTTGCCCATTAAAGTTTGAAAAGCACTTCTTTAAACTTTATATACATTTTAAGTATTGTTTTGTATCTAATAAACTTTTTAAATTATTGATTCATGTTTGATATCACATTCCAGTTATTATCAATGGTTAGATCTTTGAAATACCCAATTTTTTAACTATCAAAAATGAGTGCCAACAATGACTGCAACAGAGTGCTGCATTCGAGGGCCCAATTCACTATGCTTCATTAAGTAACCATTTCAGTCGTGGTTGGTAACTAATGGTTAACTGGCATTTCATATCAGATGCCCCTTCCTTTGGAATGCTCATTTCAATGTCTCAGCGGATTGAAGTAGCGTTTTCTAACAAGATAAAAATACTATCAAAATCAATTTATATAAACAATATTACTTTTGATATTAACTAGACAGGGGTTTTCTTTAAAGAATCATGATCTAATCATTTGTGTTCTCATGGTTTCTGTAGGAATTATTTGGTCTAACAATATCTAAAACAGACTGAGGGCTCCTGCTCACAATGGAGTATCAAGGTCTGGACTTAACCTCTTTTGTAAACTCTATGAAAAAACTGTTTTCAGACATTGGACTACAGGCAGCATAGGACTGTAATCTCTGAGAAAAAAATGAAACAGCCAAGATGCTTCCTATAATTTTTGTCCAGATTTCTGCCTCTAGGCAATTTACAAACCATGAGCAGAGTAAAGGAGAACACTGAAAAAAAAAAAAAAAAAAAAAAAACTCAACTTCCTTACTGAATTAAAAGACAGATATCAGATTTTGGAGAGGCTGGGATTCAAAGTTGCAGAGCAGAGATCTAGAAAGTAGGGGGCTTTGCATTTAAAAAAAGTTCCGTAAATCTGTGTGGTACTTGCTGAGTTCTAGGCTGTGCATGAATAGAGTGAAACTCCACAAGCCAGACAAAGAACAACCAAGGAGTTACAAGAATAATTCCCAGAACTTGCACAAGGTGGGAAGACATTGGAATTGGAGCTCTGACCAGTTGGTGTGAAAAATCCTCTAGAATTTTCTGGGGCATTTAGTGAAGACCCCAAGGGGTCACACTTCAATAGTATGATGTACTATACCCACAGGGAAGACTATTCGAGACCCATTTTAGCAGCGCTTTAAAAAAGGCTTGAAGGAATCAAACTGGTTCATAGATAATTTACCTGTCTGTCAAACAAAAGCCAAGAGGTCAAAATCCAAACAACCAACAATGCAGCATTTATAGTGTTCAGCATCCAGTAAAAAATTACTAAGCAAGCCAAAAGGCAAGAAAATGTGACACATTACCAGGAGAAAAAAATATCAGTCAATAGAAACAGATGCAGAAAGAACAACGATGATGAAAATAGCAGAAAAGGATATTAAAATAGGAATTAAAACTCCATGTAGATATTTAAAAGAATCATGAACAAGACAGAAATGCAAGACATGAAAAAGGTCCAAATGGAATTTCTAGAGATGAAAAAGTACTATTTTTGACACGAAAGTTTTATTGGATAGTATTTTTTAACAGCAGATTAGACACTGCAAAAGAAAAAACATCATTCAAAATAAAGTACACAGAAAAAATAATGGTGAAAAAAATTAATAGAGCCTCAGTGATCTGTAGAATATTGTCAAGTGGCCTCATATGTGTATAATTGGAAAATAATTATGCATATCTTAAAAAATGGAGGGAAGGACTATTTGAAAAAATAATGGTCCCTAAATTTTCTGAATTTGATGAGAACTATAAATCCACAGATCCAAGAAGCCCAAGTCCCATAATGGCCAAGGGCAGAAAGATATACTTACACATAGAAACCACACCAATGCACAGCATAATAAAATTGTTAAAAATCTAAAAGGATCCAGGGTGGGGTTGTGGGGGTGTAGATATTATATACAGAGGAACAAAGATTAGAAATTAAACAGACTTATTTCCAGAAACTGTGGAAACCATAAGAAAATGAAACAACATCTTTAAAGTGATGAAAGGAAAAAGTCAACTTAGATCCTTAGCATCCTCCCAAAAAGAAAACAAAAACCCTCACATCTGGACCAATAAGCCACATCATGATAAATGGAGAAAAGATTGAAGTTGTCAAGGATTTCATTTTACCTGGATCCACAATCAACAGCCATGGAAGCAGCAGTCAAGAAATCAAAAGACACGTTGCATTGGGTAAATCTGCTGCAAGGGACCTCTTTAAAGTGTTGAAGAGCAAAGATATCACCTTGAAGACTAAGGTGTGCCTGATCCAAGCCATAGTATTTTCAATCGCATCATATGCATTTGAAAGCTGGACATTGAATAAGGAAGACCAAATAAGAATTGACGCCTTTAAATTGTGGTGTTGGTGAAGAATATTGAGTTTACCACAGACTGCCAAAGAACGAACAAATCTGTCTTGGAAGAAGTACAACCAGCATGCTCCTTAGAAGCAAGGATAGCAAGACTGAGTCTTACATACTTTGGACATGTTGTCAGGAGGGATCAGTCCCTGGAGAAGGACATTATACTTGGCAGAGTACAGGGTCAGTGGAAAGAGGAAGACCTTCAACGAGGTGGATTGACACAGTGGCTGCAACAGTGGGCTCAAGCATAACAACAATTATAAGTATGGCACAGGACTGGGCAGTGTTTTGTTTCCTGGTACATAGGGTTGCTATGAGTCAGAACCAACACAACAGCACCTAACAACAATGATGACATGTCCAAAGTCAGCAAGCCAAGGTCTTACCATTCTCTTTTGTAAATAGCATCCTGGTTGTATTTCTTCTAAGACAAATTTATTTGTTCTTCTGGCAGTCCACAGTATATTCAATATTCTTAGCCAAAACCGCAGTTTAAATGCATCGATTCTTCTGCCTTTCTTTTTTTTGACCAACACTATAAGAAAAAACAAAGAAAGATCTTTTGGTATTAAAAAAAAAAATGATACCAGATAGAAACCCAAATCTACCATATCAGAAACTGTAAAGTACTTTTCCTCATCCAAAAAAATTATAACCTTTTGGTTAACATCCAAGCTCTTAACCACTGCATCACCAGGGCTCCATAAGTGTGGTTAAGAATCATGTTATACATTTAAACCAACCCATTGCTGTCAAGTCGATTCAGACTCATAGTGACACTATAGGACAGAGTAGGAATGTCCCATAGAGTTTCCAAGGAGCACCTGGTGGATTCGAACCACTGACCTTTTGGTTAGCAGCCATAGCACTTAACTGCTATGCCACCAGGTTTTCCACATACACTTAGTGGCATATTATTTGAAGATTAAAAAAAAAAATTTTTTTTTTTTGCAAGAAGTTAAAAATGCATGTTGTAAATCTTATTACAACTTAAAAATAAATAAAACAGAGGTATAGCTAATAATCGGATAATGGAGATAAAATAAAATACTTAAAGAAAATTTAGAATATTAAAGGGTACTAAGAGAAAACGGACCAAGATTATTTGGGACAAATAGAAAACAAATAGCAAGATAATAGATTTAAACCTAGCCATATCAGTAACTACATTAAATGAAAACTAATATGCAAAGATTGATTGAATTTTAAAAAATTTAAAGCAACATTCAACTGTATGCGTCTATGAAAAAAATGACTTTAAATGTAAAGACACAGATTAAAATAGATTGAACTATACTTTTCCTGGTATGGGAATATAAGCTCTTAATAGACATTTGATATCTCTCACATATTCCATAATGTTGTAACCTAGGTTGATAAACTCATCAGTTACAACTCTGTCTTGAATCTTATTGGATCTCTACCAGTCTCTTGAATACTTCTTAGCAAGTTCTTTCTTAAACAACCAATAATCTCTATTGACCATATGTAAATGAAGTATAAACTGTTATTGCAGATATTTGAATTTTATTTTAGAAAACTAGAAGTTAGGATGACATACTTTATTTCTGTATTTAGCTTCTCTAGGCTCTACAGACGTAGACTGTACATCAAAAATGATATCTCATTTTCATTAAAGCAAAAGAATCTTTTGTTCTTCTATGACAACCACTTTTTGGCATCAAACATGACTACCTCACTCATTGTAGGCCAGCATCTTTACATTTCGTTCCTAATTGTGAAATCAGAGTTTGCTGATCACATCTCATAGTTTCCCTTATAATATGTGGCATTTAAACACACCGAAAGCTTGCGTTTTCATCCTTATATATGAATGGATAACTACTTTCAGTTTTTCACAACTAAATTTAAACTTTCTGGCATGTTTGTCTTTAGAATATGCTAATCAAATACCACAAAATGGCGCTGACTTCTGCAGAAAATAACTCTGCCAAGAATGCTGTGTTCTATCTTAGCAATGAAATGCAAATTTCTGAGAAGATTGAACGAGATATTCTTAATAAACTTAAAGTTTTACATTTAGAGCATAGAAAGCATACTAAAAATATTCTCTGAGCTGCTGGAATTTTCAAGTATTTATAGCCAGGTCTTTGAACCGGTTCGTTCTGGTTTACATCTCTGCTGAGAATTCGTGTACCTAACAAGGTACCAGGCAACGCTAATATTGCTGCTTAGGGAGTAGGGACCAAATCTGAAAACCAAGTGTAAAGCAGCGGCTCTCAAAATTTATTAAACATAAGAATCACCTGGGGATCAGACGCAATCAGAATCTACATTCTAACAAGCTCCCCGGGTGATTCTTATGTTTAACAAATTTCAAGAACTGCTGCTGTACTCCTTGTTCTCAGATTTGGTCCCTACTCCCTAAGCAGCAATATTAGCATCGCCTGGTGCCTTGTTAGAAATGCAAATTCTCAGCAGGGATGTGAGTAGGAATGAAGTGGTTCAAAGCCCTGTTTATAACTGATAATTTTCATTCACTTTAAACCTTTTCCTCTCAGAATTTCATTATACAACAGTGAACACATACTATGAATGGCCGCGTTGGGTTCAATAATGCTGACTCTTGCTTATGTCGTTTATTTACACCGTATTATCACCAACTAAGGATGCTCATACACGCTGGCTCATTTTCATCGATTGTTTGCTTGAGAAATGTCGATATTTTCCTTCAACTTCTTTGTTCACTTCATTATCATCCAACCTCATCTTCACTTTGAAGCCATTGTATACTTGACATGAAACGAAAATACCTTCGTAGGTCTAACAGCTAAATACTTCAAGGCAAACGAGAGGAAAAGAAGCCTTTAAATCACAAATGAGCAACTGTTTTTTTACTGAGAATCTTTATTGATTCCTATCCTGCTATGGCTTTTTTTTTTTTTTTTATCCTGCTATGGTTTTTTTTTTTTATGGTTTACCAAAGTGAATATGATATAGCATGTGCCTTTCCCACCTTCAATTTTGATAATAAATGTTTTCCCGGGCTGTGTGCATTTTTTACGTAAAATTTTGTGGCACTTATCTAAACTACATTTATTTATCAGTCTTTACTTATCAGAAATGTTTCTGCTGAACCCTGTTTTCAAGACTTTCTCGTAGTAGCCGCTCCCCTCCTAAGATCTATAATTTGGTGGCTATATCCTGTCAGTGTTTTTGTAATTGCAAAAGAAAAAAGAGCACCTAGTCTGCCTCTGGAGCCCTGGTGTTCCAGTGGTTAAACACCCGGTTGCTAATTGAAAAGTCGGCAGTTCAAACCCACCAGCCAGGAGAAAGATGCGGCAGTCTGCTTCTGGTAAAGATTATCACCTTGGAAGCCCTGCAGGTCAGTTCTACTCAGTCCTATAGGGTTACTATGAGTGAGAATTGGCTCCATGGCAATGGGTTTGGGTTTTTTTAATTTTTTGTTTTTTGGCGTGACTCTCTCTTGATCTATTTCTTACATGCTCCTCTTTGACCTGGAATACCATGCCTAGACAAGTCCCTTACAGTGACTGTCTTTCACTAGAAGGGTAAAGTAGGGCATCACTTCTTTGTTGCTTCTTCTCAAACCAAATGAAAAAAATTAAGGAAGTTGGAGTAACTACCTTCCCAAGAGCCATCAAGTCAGTTCTGACTCATGGTGTCCCCGTGTGTGTCAAAGTATAATTGTGCTCCACAGAGTTTTCAGTGGCTGATTTTTCAGAAGTAGATCACCAGGCTTTCCTTCTTAGGCACCTCTGGGTGGAATCAAAGTGCCAACCTTTCAGTTAGCATCACCATTTGTACAACCTTGGGACTCCTTTTTCTTATAGCCACAATTATTTTTCACTTTACACGCACAGAAATTGACTAATCTATATTCTTTTTAAAAGTATTCACCTTTCATTTATTTGTATTATTATAAGTGACATGCTTTGAAGTTGGGTAAATTACTCAATATGACCCTGGAGTGCACACATTTTGGTGAACAAATGAACCTTCCCTATCGTTTAGGTCATGCCCTAGTCTGTATGTACTAGGAGTGGCCCCTGCTCACTCCCCGCTCCCAGCCACACTGACCTTTTTGCTATTCTGCAAAATACACCCAGCTCCTTCCTACCTCAGGTTTGTGTTTGCTCCAGTGCTTTGAACTGGGTTTTTCCAGTTCAGCCATGGCTGAGGAAGCAAAACCGGAACAGACACAAATTTTTAAAATTTGGGTAAACTGGGACAATAAATGGAACAGAAAAATTACTGGCCAAAACTCTGCTAGAAACCTAATCTCCCTCTTAGAAAACAAGGGCAGTGCACACGTTTCATAGCAACCAAATCTCTTGCCCTTCAGATTTTGAGCAGAGTCAGAAACATCATTTCCTTGCTCAAAGGTGGGGGCTGACCACAAGGCTTTGAATATATATCGCTCTCCACAGTCTTGCCAATAATCCAATCTTAGGTATCCGGCTCCTGAAAGGGCTCACTACACCAATTTCAAGTCTCCCATTCCCAGGGCTTCAACCTGTAATTTTTCCTGTTCCAGTTATCATTTTGGCTAACCCAAATTGTAAAAATCCAAGTCTGTTCCAGTCTCCATTCTTCGGCCATGACTGAACCAGTTCAAATAGGTTCAAAGCCCTGGTTTGCTCTTTCTTTAGCCTTGAAGATTTTTCCCCCAGAAATATGGCTGATTCCTTCACTTCATTCAGGTCTCTGCTTAAATGTCACCTCCTCAGAGAGGTCTTCCAGGACCACCCTACCTAAAATAAAACATACACACCCCCATCAACCTCTGTCCCTTCATAGCACTTTCACTATATGACACTACTCATTTGCATCTTTATCACCTGTCTCCCCAACTGAAAAATAAGCTCTGTGAGGGCAGAGACTTTATTTTGTACACCATCCTATCAGTGCTTTGCACATAGTAGTCACTCAGAAAATATTTGGCAAATAGAAGGCAGTAGGGCAGAGACTTTATTTTGTACACCACTTTATCAGTGCTTGGCACATAGTAGTCACTTAGAAAATATTGGCAAATAGAAGGCAGGAAGGAGGAAGGAAGGCAGGAAGAAAGTCAGGCAGGCAGGAAGACAAGAAGGAAGTCAGGCAAGCAGGCAGGAAGTCAGGAAGGAAATCAGGAAGGCAAAAACTTGGAGGGAAAACTTTATCCTGGCTCAGGGTAGAAGGTTCTCTTCAGTTCCTATCACTGCTTTGCCAGGGCGACTGCTGGTTTGCACTCTGGCTTCTTGAGCTGTTCCATCAAGCATCAACCTGTGAGGCCTGCCTGGACCTCATCTGCTCCAACCCTGTGGAATATTCTCTATGGGTTGTGTGCCAACCCCACTTCTATCTCTACAATTAAATTACCTCATGATTCTCTTAAAGAAAATCACCTTTTTATACTATTTCTTCTTCAATTAACCACTGTAGAAGCATCTATAGTGTGAAACCTTGTGGGGCAAGGTAAGAATAATAATAGCTGTTAATTATGAAGTGGCAAGCCCTGACCTAAGCACTTTGCCACAATTAACTCATTTAATCAGTTCTATAAAATACCGTTCTCCTCATATTACAGTTGAAATTGAGGTGTCAAGAAGTTAACTTTCCAGGATCTCAGCCAAAATTTGAACCTTGGACACTGTGGCTGTAAGACCCATGTTTTTAATCATTACTCATACTGTTGTAATACAAGCAACACTGCGCAAGGATTCAAGAGATTTAGATGCTTGTCTTAGCTCTGCTACTAGTTCTGTGACCTTAGACAAGCTTCTTAACTTTTGTAAGTTAAGAACTCAGAGTTAAGGTGAACTCTCCTCACTTGTAGAATTGAAAGAATTTGACTACATAATCTAAAGAGCTCTTCAACTCTGGATCCCTGGTGGCACAGTGGTTAAGCTCTCTGGCTGCTAAACAAAAGGTCAGTGGTTAGAAACCAACAGCTGCTCCTCAGAAGGAAGATGTAGCAATTTGCTTCCATAAAGATTTACAGCCTCAGAAACCCTATGGGGCAGTTCCACTCTGTCCTATAGGGTCGCTATGTGTCAGAATCAACGTAACAGCAATGGGTCTGTTTTTCTTCAATTCTGAAGTTCCCTAACTGGTTTACAGTGAGTTGCATTAACTATCTGCCCCAAGAAAAGTACAGATTGAAGTATCTTAGAAGATAATCTTTGTGTATATTCTACACAGCTCATATCTCCTCCTGTGCTCCTATCATCTGATATGGCAACATCATAGAATGAAAAGAACATGATCTAGGTTCAAATCTTAGCTTTGCCACTTCTCACCTGTGCAACCTTGAGTAATTAACTATTCTGAGTTTGTTTTGCTTTTCTTTGTTTCTCTGTTTTTGTTTTGTTTTGTTTTGTTTTATCTAAAATGAATCTAATAATACTTAACTTATAGGATTTGCCCAATGATTTAAGGAGATAAAGTATGTGAACCTGCCTGGTTAAAAAAAACTGTTGCCATCGAGTGGATTCCAACTCATAGTAACAGTACAGGACAGAGTGGAGCTGCCCCATACGGTTTCCAAGGAGCGCTGGTGGATTCAAACTGCCAACCTTTGGTTAGCAGCCAAACTCTTAACCACTGTGCCACAGGATTCCCTGTTCTCTATAGATGCTGAAAAATGACCCAGATTTCATTAAGATCACCTGAACAAGTCACTGGAGGCATCTGAGTTGCATTTTAGGAGCATAATATTAAAAGGCACCTTTCCCACATTAAATACAAGTCTTTCTATTTTATGTAGTATTGAAAGCATTTCTTGGCAGGGTCCAGACTTCCATTTTGAATAATACTGTCTTTAGTACTTGTTTTCATCTCCTGCTAGCATCCAGAATGCCATTTTAAAAATATCCTGTCACATAAATGTACCACATGTTGTTGTTGTAAGGTGCTGTGAAGTCGGTTCCAACTTATAGCGACCACAGAACAATATGCTGCCCAGTCCTTCACCATGCTCACAATCATTGTTATGCTTGAGCCCATTGTTGCAGCCACTGTGTCAATCCATACCGTTGAGGGTCTTGCTCTTTTTTGTTGACCCTGTACTTTACCAAGCATGATGTCCTTCTCCAGGGACTGATCCCTCCTGACAACATATCCAAAGTATGTAAGACTTACTCTCGCCATCCTTCTTCTATGGAGCCTTCTTGGTGTACTTCTTCCAAGACAGATTTGTTCATCCTTTTGGCAGTCCATGGTATATTCAATATTCTTTACCCACACCACAATTTAAAGGCGTCAATTCTTCTTCTGTCTTCCCTATTCATTGTCCAGCTTTCACATGCATATGATGTGATTGAAAATATCATGACTTCGGTCAGGTGCATCTTAGTCTTCAAGGTGACATCTTTGCTTTTCAACACTTTTAAGAGGTCCTTTGGAGCAGATTTGCCCAATGCAATGCGTCTCTTGATTTCTTGTCTGCTGCTTCCATGGCTGTTAATTGTAGATCTATGTAAAATGAAATCCTTGACAACTTCGATCTTTTTTCCATTTATCATGATGTTGCTTATTGGTCCAGTTGTGATGATTTTTATTTTCTTTATGTTGAGGTGTAATCCATACTGAAGGCTGTAGTCTTTGATCTTCATCAGGAAGTGCTTCAAGTCCTCTTCACTTCCAGAAAGCAAGGTTGTGTCATCTGCATAATGCAGGTTGTTAATGAGTCTCCAATCCTGATGCCCCGTTCTTCTTCATACAGTCCAGCTTCTCAGATTACATGCTCAGCATACAGATTGAATAAGTATGCAGAAAGGATAAAGCTCAGACGCACACCTTTCCTGACTTTAAACCACGCAGTATCCCCTTGTTCTGGCCAAACAACTGCCTCTGGGTCTATGTACAGGGTCCTCATAAGCACAATTCAGTGTTCCGGAATTCCTGTTCTTCACAATGTTATCTGTAATTTGTCCTGATCCACACAGTTGAATGCCTTGGCATAGTCAATAAAACACAGGTAAACATCCTTCTTGTATTCTCTGCTTTCAGCCAGGATTCATCTGACATCAGCAACGATATCCCTGGTTGTACGTCCTTTCCTGAATCTGGCCTGAATTTCTGGCAGTTCCCTGTCGATATACTGCTGCAGCCACTTTTGGGTGATCTTCAGCAAAATTTTGCTTGCATGTGATATTAATGATATTGTTCAATAATTTCCACATTCAGTTGGATCACCTCTCTTGAGATAGGCATAAATCTGGATCTCTTCCAGTCAGTTGTCTAGGTGGCTGTCTTCCAAATGTCTTGGCATAGATGAGTGTAATACAAAGTGGAGATGGAGCCCTGGGTTTGTGTCTCAGCTTCGTCACTCACTAGTTGTGTACAGCCTGGCAACATCCTCAATTTGGTAACTTTTCTGAGCTTCCCTTACCTTATCTGATAAATGAAGATCATGAAGCAGTCAACTTTACTGTGCTGATATGAAGCTTAAATGACATAATATGTGGGCCCGGCACCAAGTAGCCACTTGATGAAAATTGGCCAAATCTGATTCTGGGAGCCACAGATCGGATCATTCATTCTCCAGGCTGAGGAATAAACACATATCAAAACTGTAAGGAGTTCAAAAGCTACAAATAAGATTATTATCCCAATGTAAGCAAACTTAATTCCTGTCACTTGTCAGTTGTCAGTGCAATGCAATGAAACAGCTAATACCTGAGCCATGTATCTGTTCATGACTACCATGATTACCAAAAGGAGCCTGGCAAGCCTCCTCTCTAGCAAGCTGCTAAATCATGCATCTTCTAGAAATAGACAACAGCTGGGTCTCCCGTGTTGCATGATGACTTGTTCTTTAGACTTTATTTCAAGCAGAGAAACAACCATCCCTACCACAGGACTCAGACTGCTGCTGGATCCTAGCAGAATGGGAGCCCTGTACATCTAGGAGAAGATGACCCATCACCTCTGTACAGAAAGTCTTGAAGACTCACACAGCCTTTCATTTGAATATTGGGTGACCCCAGTTATCCATTTCCTATCAAAACCAAGTCATAGGCTTGCCCGGATTCTCTGTAATACCCTTACTCTATCTTGATCCAACTTAACATTTCATTCTCTCTCTTTTCCCAAATTTTTGCCATTGATTTTATAATCACAGTGACAAACATATTTGGAATTTGAACATCCTTAATAGAACAAAGCAATCTCTAGAGTGGCTTTTTTCTCCTTGGGTGTTTGTCTTTTTGTTGTTGTTGTTGCTTTAACAAATATTTTCTAAGCACCTACTGGCACCAGGCACTTCCACACTGATTTAATTACAGCAGGACAATATTAGTTAATAGCGCGGTTTTAGAGACAGAAAGATTTGTTCAAGTTCAGGCTCTGTCGGTATGTCTAGAGATTTGTCATTATCATCCCAATTTCATGATAAGGCAACTGAAATTAAGGAAAATTCTAAGAGTTAGCCAAGGTTACCTAGCTAGCAATGGGCAAAGCTGGGATTTCAACCCAATTCCACTTGATTAAAGCCCCTGCTTGTCAGGACTTCCTAATCTCTCTTACAGTATGGAAACAAATGCTTGTCACACACTGTGGTTCTGGAATTTGGTGGCGGGGGGGTCACAGTCCTCCTTGAAAATATGAAGAAAGTTAGGGAATTTCTCCCCCAGACACCACACATAATTTCAGGGAGTTAACAGACTCTTTGGAACCTAACCCTTAGAGGTGCAGGATTGTAGATTAAGAACCCCTGGTGCTGAGTTGTGGCAGTCGTCATAGTGTCTTCTCAAGAAAGGTTAAGCTTATAGGAAGCAGTGGCAGACCATGAGTCACACATAGAAGCTAGCCCAAAGGTAGTAACATTCTTATTCATTATAGATATATTTGTTCATATCCTCTGTGCTAGGCACTGTTCTAGTTACTGAGGATATTGCAGCGAATGAAACAGACAAAATTATCTTCTCTCCCAGGAGCTTACATCCTAGCAGGTGTGTTTTTTATAGGTTCATTTCACATCAACAAATGGTGTTACCAAGTTTGTTATTCCTCATGTTAAAATCTGGGCACAGTTTTACCCTATTGTAGTATACAGATTCAATTTTGATCCACATGAACCAGGCTTTTTTCAGTCAGTAAAGTTAGGATGACATATACTTGAAGGCATGGGTGTTGTTGATTTGCAATTTTCCTTACCCATAAGCCTGCTTTTGTTGAGTAGATTTCGACTCACAGCAATCCTACAGGACAAAGTAGAACTGCCCCCATAGGGTTTCCGAGAAGTGGCTGGTAGATTCAAGCTGCCAGCCTTTTGGTTAGCAGCTGTAGCTCTTACCCAGTGTGCCACCAGGACTCCAATTTTGCTTAAGATTGTACCAAAAAAAATTATCAATGCCATTTCTGTTTTCATTCACCCAGGTAGTCATTGAGCAATGTTGCCATGTATCAATAGGTACCAAGTACAGTGCTAGCAGGCCAGACCAACCTGATACTGACAATCCTGCACTTGCCAATATCTTTTAATGGTACAGTTGCTTATATAAATAAAAGGGGAAAGATAGGAGATACAACAGTATTCTAGAGAATAACATTAAGGGTCAGAAGGAGTGTTATAAAGGAAAAAAAGGACCAGAGTTAAAAATAAATAAATAAAACTAAAAAGAATAAGGCAATGAAAGAAAAATATGGTGAAGAGGAAAGAAATACATGATGGAACTCATATGAGGGAATGAAAAAAATGGAAATATATATTGAAAAGAGTTGTTACTAGTCTTGAAAGGAAAACTACATTAGAGAAACAGAGGACAGTGATTGAACACAGCAGTAACTGGATTGAGCAGAGTAATAAATAATAGCTGGGAAAAATTCAGAGGCTGGAATGGGGCTGAACAAAGGAGGCGATGTAAAGACCAGATGAAATCACTATCAATATGAAATTGCTAGTTATGTGTCCTGGATGACTCATTGTTTCTCTCATTTTCTTTCCCAGAATCTCATCCTTTATAAATTCAGAAAAGCTGACTGTGTCGTTAGATAGAATGAGCCTGGGTCATTGAGAAACCTCAGCTTAATGACAGGTACACTGAGTAGGATCCCAGTTTTCTCTCCACACCCACTGAAGTCCATCTTCTGGAGTACTGGGAGTATGTCTCTGTGCACAATAATTCCCAGAAATGCATTTCACAGCTTTTATTCGAATGAAATTAGTAGCTAATTTACAGCCCCAAAAGGTTTTCCAGATATTTTATCTTAAATGCAGTTTGCGTTTAAAATAATGATCCTCTGTGGTACTTGTTTTCTCACAAAATGAACTTCAACATCAGCAAAAAGAGATATCTCTATTTTACAAAATCAATCGCCTGGGATTTGGTTGAGATTCTTTGTTTATATAATTTATATACAGTGGTTCATTTGGTTTCGTTTGATGGTTGGGTGGTAAAGGCAGTATTTTTACAGAGCTGAGTATGGGGAGGGAAAGAAAATTAAAATCAACAACAAAAAAAGTGCCCTCGAAGAGTTTGGCCCATAAACTTCTCAGTGTTTAGGTTTGGGTGAATTTCATTACGGCAATTTACCAGAAGGTAACACCATGAGCCTGTGCAATTTTCTTTTATCCTGCTTGGCTGTGACATCTGGCCATCCCCCCAGTCTTGTGCAGATCATTTTGACCTTTCAGTCCATCAGGTGGTTTCTGTCATTTTCTACTAGAGAAAATCGAGGGCAGGAGAAGTTAAGTGACTTCCCTACATTCATCGTAAGTCAGCAACTGAGCCAGGTGACAGATCACAAGCGTATCCTTCACCAGCCAGGCAGCTGCTCCTCAGAGTCCCAGCTGTGTTCCAGGTTTCTTCACCAGGACAGCAGAGTGTGGGTGCCTCGGGAGAACGTTCTGTGGGCTGGATGTTATTGTGAGAAAAACAACGCATCATTAAAACATGTTCTTATGCAGTTCTCATTTCTTCTTGAAAACTCAGTGCAAAGGATTCTATTCACTTTTAACATGTCGGTTATGTGCCCAAAAAGCGTTGCTTTTTATGAAATAAAAGGGATAATTAAAGCAAAGTTCAGTTTTAATGATTTTCTTTTCAGGTTATTTTTTCCTTTCCCACCTGCCCCTCTCCTAGGTACCAGGGCCAGCTATTCTTAGCACCTGGTGGATTCGAACTACAACCTTTTGGCCAGTAGTCATAGCATTTAACCACTACATCACCAGGGTTTCTGATGATCATGCAGCTTTCCAGTATTAGTGTTTGCGTTTTACTTTAAAATCATACGACCCAGTGGGAACCAGGAGGTCTGTGTCATGTCTTGGCCTTATAATTCCTTCTTAGGAGCTTAAGGGAGAAGAAGCTACAAGGTTAGAGCCCCTCCTCTCTAAAAGGCTATATGATGTGTGGGTCCTGTGTGTTCTTTTTCATTTCTAAGTATAAAGGAGAACTACCGTGGACAACCAATTTGAACCATTTCAACCTACTTGCCTTCTTGATTTTTTTGTCTGACATGACTTGTCTAGAGCAGTGGTACTCAAACATGAGTGACCCTCAGAATCACCTGGAAGGCTTTTAAAACACAGATTGTTGTTGTTGTACAGACTGTCGTCGTTGTTAGCGGCTGTAGTGTCAGTCCCCAGCTCACGGCAACCCCATACACAACAGAACAAAACATTGCCTGGCCTGGAGCCATACTCATGATCAGTTGCAGATCGGACTGTTGTGACCCATAGTGTTTTCAGATGATGATTTTCAGAAGCAAATCACCAGGTCTTTCTTCCTAGACTGTCTTAGGCTGTAAGCTCCACTGAGACCTGTTCAACAGCACAGCAACACACAGGCTTCCAGTGACAGATGGGTGATGGCCAATGCATGTACACTGGCCAAAAAGCAAACCTGGACCTCCCATATGGAAGGCAAGAATTCTGTCATTGAACCACCACTGCACTGTCCCAACCCCAGAGCTTCTGATTCAGTAGATCTAGAGTGGGGCTTGACAATTTGCATCTCTTTGAATTCCCACGTGATACGGGTCTGGGAACAACACTTTGAGAACTGTTGGCCTGGAACAGTGGTTTTCAACATGGTTCCATTAGAGTTACACCGGGGACCTTTGTTTAAAAAAAATGTCTGTTCTCATCTCCAGGTTCTCAGTTAGTCTAGGGTGAGGCATATTCAATAGTATTTTTAAAACTCTTTCCAGGTGATTCTTCAAACTGTCCAAACCTGGTAAGATGCTGTTTAAGTGTTAGTTTCCCATTTTTAATCACCTTCTTTCCTTGTCAAATGTCTTTAGGATGCGGTGTGAACTAGGATTTCCTGTGCCTTCTACCATGAGTTCTCTAGTGCCACCTGCTGTTTTGCCCAAAATATATCCTTTATGAATCGGAATCGGGAAACCCTGGTGGCATAGTGGTTAAGTACTACGGCTTCTAACCGAGAGGTCTTGGCAGTTCATATCCGCCAGGGGCTCCTTGGAAACTCTATGGGGCAGTTCTACTCTGTCCTATAGGGTTGCTGTGAGTTGGAATCAACTTAATGGCAGTGGGTTTGGTTTTGGTTTGGAGTCGGAATCAACTGTACAGCAACAAGTTTGGTTTTTATAGCTGTAAGGGAGCCCTGGTAACACAGTGGTTAAGAGCCATGGCTGCTAACCAAAAGGTCTGCAGTTCGAATCTACCAGCAACTCCTTGGAAACCCTATGGCACAGTTCTATTCTGTCTTATAGGTTCGCTGTAAGTCTACATCAACTCAAAGGCAACTGGATTTGGGTTTTTTCATAGCCTTAGGAGCCCTGGTGGCATAGTGGCTAAGGGCCCAGGGGCTAACCAGAAGGTCAGTGGTTCAAACTCACCATCCTCTCCATAGCAGCCTGTTTCCATAAAGATTAGTCTTGGAAACCCTGTGGGGCAGTTCTACTCTGTCCTATAGGGTCTCTATGAGTTGCGGTCAACTCAATGGCAATAGGTTGGGTTTTTGAGGGGCTTATACCCTTGAGAGAGGAGCCCTGGCGGCACAGCAGTTGAGCACTCAGCTGCTAACCTAAAGGTCGGCAGTTGGAACCCACCAGAGAAAGATGTGGCAGTCTGTTCCTATAAAGATTACAGCCTAGGAAACCCTATGGGGCAGTTCTACTTTGTCCTATAGGGTCACTATGAGTCAGAATCGAACTCAACAGCAATGAGTTTAATAGGTTTATAGCCTTAAGAGGAGTCCCTGGGTGGCTCAGTTGGTTAAAAGAGCTCAGCTACTGACCAAGAAGCTGGTGGTTCAAATCCACCCAGAGGTGCCTCAGAAGATAGATAGCCTGGCAATCTGCTTCTGAAAGGTCACACCCTTGAAAACCCTATGGGATAGTTCTTCTCTACATACATGGGGTGCAACTGGTTTAATGCCTGAAGTAGGGAGTTCCTGGGTGGTGCAAATGGTTGAGTACTTGGCTGCTAACTGAAAGGTTGGTGGTTCGATTCCACCCACAGACACCTTGGAAGAAAGGTCTGGGAATCTCTTTCTGATGAATCAGCCATTGCAAACCTTATGGAGCACTGTTCTATTCTGACATACATGGAGTTGCCATGAGTTGGAGTCAATCCTATGGCAACTGGTACGGTTTTTGGGTTTGGGGTCTTTTTTTTTTTAATATCCTTAAGTACCTATCCCATCCTCACGGAGAAGAGATTGTCGTGATGCCTCCTCTGTCTTTCAAGTGGAGCCCATTTACATAGCAAAACAAATCAGTACTCCCTGGGATAGCCAGTGTATGTCATCAACCATTTCCAGCCTTGATCTCCAGCCATGTGCAGGCACTTAATAAAGGAAGACATAATTTAGGTGATCAATTTGGGGCCTTCATTTCAACACTTGAAAGTGCCTCATGGTTTTTTGATGCAGCTAGCTCAATTATTAAGAAACATCACACAGCTGGATAGTTAATTACATTTTTACAACCAAACAGATTCTCACGTCCTTTTCTTAGGTTCTTTTCAGTGACAAGATGAAATGAAACTGCTGCTAACACAAGAGAGGTTCTACTCTTTAAACTTCCCTGGCCCAAGGCCTTCAATGCCATTGCTTTGGCATTGAAATGAAAAGGGTCACTATCTTGTGTTTTTTTGTTGTTTCCATTTTTGTGTCTCATGCATTGTGTACACAGCTCTCAGAAAGAAATAGTTTTCTATTCCTATTCTCAGTGGCTTGAAGGGAAAGGAGCTTGGAGATTCATTTCACATGGGCTACCTAAATGGCAAAACATTAATAGGAAGACAAGTGATGATATTCCTATTGTCACATGGTCATTACTGTATTGTAAATGCTGCTCAGGCCAGACTAAAAAGCATAGAGGATCAAAGTCATTTCAACTAAGGGGTCACCTTCAAAACCAATCAAATTCATGGTATAAACATGGCCTGCACCTGCCTTTTTCCCAACAATAAAAGTAGCTAACATTTGCAACGCGCTGGGCATCATGCTGAGTGTTTTACGTACGTTGCCTCTGTAAATTCTCCCAACAGACTTATGAGTCCCAGTACAAATGAGGAAACTCAAATTTAGTCAAGCATCTTCCCCATGGCTATGAGACAGAGTGAGGAGCTGAGCCTAAGCAATCAGTAGGATGGCAATCCATGAAGGCACTGTTGTATTTCAAGCACCTGGAACCATGCCTGGAACTTGGGGGAAACTCAATAAATATCTTTTGAATAAATGAATCTGACTTCAGAGACCATATTATTATCAACTAGGTTGTTGTTGTGTGCTATCGAGTCGATTCCGACTCACAGTGACCCTATAGAAGAGAGTAGAGCTGCCCCATAGGGTTACCTAGGCTGTAATCTTTACGGGAGCAGATCGCCAGGTCTTGTCTCCCGTGGAGCTGCTGGTGGGTTCTAACTGCTGACCTTTTGGTTAGCATCTATGCCTTTAACCATTGCACCTCCAGGGCTCCTTATCCGCTAAGTATTTGTGCCTAAATGATTGACCTTGGAAAAGTGATTTAAATCTTGGCTGGGGGCTGTGGACCATAGGTGGAAGAGGCAGAAGCACACACCCAGCCTCTACCAGGTAACAGGCAGGACCACCCACCTTTGACCTGGCATGTGTCAGAAGCATGTATGGGAGTCTTCAGCTCAACTTCTTGAATAGAGAAAGGATGGAGGAGAGTCAGGGAGGAAACTTGTAGTCTCCAGTAGTATGTCATAATCATCATTTGTCTTTATACATAGCCAGTAAAATCACTAACATGTAATAGAGATAGACAACCATGAAAACATTAAAGCAATGAAATTTCATACATCAAATCAATAGGAATCTAATTTAAAGCTTCAGAGTGGATTTTTTTTTAACTTATCTGTTCACTATATACCATCCTTCTCATATTATTAAATATGCAATTTTTCATATAAAGTATAACCGAAGGAGTCATTAAGTCATTATAATTATTAAACAAGGCACTCATAATCATCACCTAATCATAAACCTTCATAATCAGATAATCTTCACTTGATATGATTTTAATTTCTTTAATGGCTCATTAATATGTCTAAATACGGTGGCAAATTAATAAATAATCAGGTACATGCAAATGTAACTATATTTTAAGTAATAACAGAGTGGGCATCTCTTTAAATAAATTAAACCCATTAGCAATGGCTGTGCTAGCTATTCTGTGCAGCAAATAGTGTCCTTTATAAACTATTTAAAGTGTTTATAGCTCATAAATGTATTCATAAGAGTTTATAACTCTGATTGACAACCACTGTTGAAATACTATTTTAAAATTTTTCAGTGCAATACAAAAGGAACAGAGTAGTCCAAGTATAATATTTAGGTGTCTTTGTGTGTGTGTGTGTGTGTGTATGTATATGTAATCAAAGATGTGCCAACAGTTACCATGAAAGGTTCACCCTACTGTTCCAATTTTGGGATGATGATTTTTATATAGCCAGAATGACTTTGTATTATTCTTTAAAATGCTTCAAGAGTGATAACTGGATTGTATGATGCCTAATCATACCAGCAGTGAGACAGGCATGTATGTATCAGTTCACAACTCTGTTAAAGATACACTGCCATATGTAGAGGTAAATAAGTTAAAAAAAAAAAAAAAAAGAGGGGAGAAAACCAAGAGTTTTGTCAGGTTTTTGACTAGAATACTTGGTTTTAGTGTTTTTTACATATTTATAAATTACAGTTATGCCCCAATGGAACTTTCTAAGTTAATCTGTATATATATATGTGTGTGTGTGTGCATATCCTTATATGGAGAGACAAATAGAGAGATGGCGACCAGAGTAATAGTAGCTAGGATATAGGATGTATACTGAGGCACCCCTTAAGTGATGGATACAGGCAAATAAGGGAGGTTTTTACTTTCCTTGGAACTCATCCTCGTTATTAACACACACACCCCCATCTATTTATCAGTGCTGAATCTCTATATGTTTTTTCCTAAGCTCTGAACCAAGGGCAGATCAGGAAGTATAGGCAGGTGTATACACAGGCAGTCATCCTGCCTTCTTTCTGTGCAGTGGCAGCACTAAGGGGTGACTTAAAAGGAGGTCTGTACCCACACCTTTATCAGTCCCCCACCAAGCTACTACAAATACATGTATATTAATCTAATCATCTTAGTTATCTAATGCTGTTATAACAGAAATACCACAAGTGGATGGCTTTAACAAACAGAAATTTATTATCGCACAGTCTAGGAGGCTAGAAGTCCAAATTCAGGGCACCAGCTCCAGGGAAAGACTTTCTGTCTCTCTTTTGGTTCTGGGGGAAGGTCCTTGTTATCAACTTCCTCTGGTCTAGGAGTTTCTCAGTGCAGGGGCCCCGGGTCCAAAGGATGTGCTCCACTCCCAGAGTTTCTTTCTTGGTGGCATGAGGTCCCTCTCCTGTCTGCTTGCTTCTCTTTTATATCCCAAAAGAGATTGACTTAAGATACAACTTAATCCTGTAGATCGAGTCCTGCTTCATTTAACATAACCACCTCTAATCCTGCCTCAGTAACATCATAGAGGTTAGGATTTACAACACATAAGATAATCACATCAGATCACAAAACGGTGGACAGCTACACAATACTGGGAATCATGGCCTAGCCAAGTTGACACACATTTTTGTGGGGATCCGATTCAATCCATAACATGAAGCAAAAGCTGCATGCTTGCTATGTAAGCTTGGCTTTAAGACAAGTTCCCCAGCATCCCTACCAATGAGATCACCACTCCTAAAACTTCTGGAGCAACCACCGTCTGTGTCATTCAGTGTAGTTGGATCCACCCACTCTGCAGCAAGCTAACAGTGCTTTATCCCACTAATGGAGCCCAGGGACGGGGCAAATCCAGAAAAAAACTAAAAAGGGAGGCTTTATTCCCTCCTGAGATCAAGAAGGAAATCCTATTTGTTGAGCTGTAATCTACTAGCATAAGAAAAGAGGCAATATACTGAACTGAGCTTAGAATGTATTTAGAGATATCCTGGCTTCTAGAGCTTTTCAGGGAGGAAACATTTTTTAGAACAGAAGAGAATATCAAGGAAAATGGTAATACAAGGAACTGATGTGTTCTGAATCTTAAAAGATGAGTTGATGTTCTCTAAGTGGCTGGTAGGAGGAGGAAGTGGCAGTAGGGTAGTGAGAGGGGAAAACAGAAAAACTAAGCCAGTTGCCATCAAGTTGATGCCGACTTCCTGCAGTGCCATGTGTTTCCGATTAGAACTGCCTTCCACAGGATTATCAACGGCTGCGATCTTTGGAAGTAGATCATCAGGACTTTCTTCCAAGGAGTCTCTGAGTGGACTCAAACCTCCAACCTTTCTGTTAGTAGCTGAACTCTTAACCGTTTGCACAACCCAGGGTCTCCAAGGGAGCAGAAGATAGTGGGAAATTCAAAGCCAATGTAGCAAAAAGCAAAGGCAAGGAAATGAACAAACTATGGTTCCACAAGAGCGAAGACTAAGTTTGCTGTGTCCAGCATTGCATCACCAGAGCTTAGCATAGTGCTTGTCACGTAAGAGGCACTCTGTATACACACAAAGACTGGAAGATAAATAAAGCGATTACCTGCAGGTAGGTCAGTATGGACAGTGTATAAGACTGATAGGTGTGTGGGGAGCAATAAATCTGAGATTTTTTTTATAGGCAGGGACCAGATTATCTTTGTAGGCCAAGATCAGAATTTTGGGCTTTATAGACAGCTGAAAGGCTTTGAAAAAAAAAATTAAGCAGAAGAGTAAAATGATCATATTTGTAGTTTAGAAAAATCACTCTGGGAGCTTTTTTGGAAGATGGGTTAGAGACTGGAGACCACGTAGGAGAGGTTTGGCATATAGTCCAGGTGAGATGATGAGAACCTAATCTGAAAAAGAAGGGAAGATAGAAGGGATAGATGGTTTCTGGAGATAATATGGCATTCAATTTGATAAGATCTGCTGACCAATAGGGTCAAGAAATGGAGGGAATGAGATGTGACCCTCAGCTTGCATGCCTGGTGGTACCATTCACTCTGCTCACAAATTGGGGACTAGGTTTGGAGGAAAGAGGATGAGTTCCATTTTAGACATGTTGAAGGTCTAGGAGACATTCCAGTGCAGATGTCCAGCAGGCTGTCAGAGCTGCAGGTCTGGTATTCAGGCATGTCTGGGCCTTGGTGGAAGGGTCTAACTTCAATTATCACTTCCCAAAATGCTTCACATTGTGAGGAAGTAGTTAGAGGAAAATGGTTGATTTATGTTTGAGGGAGTTAAACACATAATTAAGATCCTGCTTATTCATTCATTCTACAAATATCCAACTGCCTCCTCAACATCTTCACTTGTCTAAAAGACGTGTCAAACTCATCATGGCCAAAATTAATTCCTAATCTTTCCCCAAAAACTTCTCCACCTGCAGCCTTCCCCCCACCCCACCCCCGCCTCACTTGATGGCAGCTGCATCTTTCTAGCTGTTCTGGCCAAAAATCTTGAAGTCATCCTGGAAACCTCTGTCGTTCATACTCCAAATCTAATCTATCAGCAAATCCTGTTGGCTCTACCATTCAGAATCTGACCACTGCTCACCACTTCCACTGCTGCTTTTCTGGTCGAGACCATCATCGCCTCTTGTCTGTATTGTTGCAGCAGACTCCTTATTTGTCCTCCACCCTTGCCCTCTTCAGGCTGTTCTCAGTATAGAGCCAGAGAGACCCTATTAAGACTTAAGATCATATTGGAATCTCCAGGTGGTGCAAATTGTTAATACACTCAGCTGCTAACTGAAAGGTTGGAGGTTCAAATCCACTCAGAGGCACCTCAGAAGAAAGGCCTGTTGATCTACTTCCAAAATGTCAGCGATTGAAAACTCCATGCAGCACAGTTCTACTGTGATGCACATGAGGTCGCTATGATTTCGAGTCAACTCGACGGCAACTGGTTTTTTTTAAGATCATATCATTCCTCTGTTCATAACTTCACAATGGCTTCCATCACAGAATAAAAGCCAAAACTTTTACGGTCATCTTAAATTCCATTACCAATCTCTCCCCACCCCTGCCCTGTTACCTCACCTCTCTGACCTCTTCTCTACAATCCTTCTCCGCACCCTCCCCCCAAATCCTTCTTTTCCAGACCCAAAAAACCTTTCTTGCAGTTCACTATTCTTTCCAGCACATGCCCATCTCAGGGTCCTTGTACTTGCTACTCCCTGTCTGGGATGCTCTTCTCCCAAATGGCTACATAAATCACCCGCTCAGCTCCTTCAGGTCTTTCCTTAAATGTCACCTTCTCAGTGGCGTCTTCTCTGACTCCCTTTTTAAAAGTGAGCCTCCCCAGCTCCCAAGCCCCCTTCCCTACTTTATTTTTCTTTATAATACATATCATGATTCAGCTATACACACACATGCGCACACATATTTCACTTAGTTATTATTATTTTTTTTTATTATTATTTTTTTTTTTTGGTCTCACTGGAATACATGCTTATGAAGACGAAAGTTTTGTTTTGGTAAGTGATTTATCTTCGGCACATAGATTAGTGTATTTATTGGATGGAAGGAAAGAAAGAGAAAGAGGGATGGAGAGAGGGTCAGTGGGTTACTGAAGACCTGTATGCTAAGCATTGTCATTTATGTACAGAATTATATAATATGTGTCCTTTTCCTCTTTCTGTCTGCTGATGAAAATAAGACATATTCCCATGAAAAATGCTAAGTAACAGTACAAGTACACACTGAGAGTCATCTATAACATTCTGTTGTATTATTTGGACATTTATGAACCTGGACTAGTGACCTAGGCTAGTGGATCAGGCAGTGTTTTGTTCTGTTGTACATATGGTCACTGTGAGCTGGAACCAACCCTATGGCACGTAACAATAACAACAGCTCTATTATGGGCAAGGTGTTGTTGATGAAAAAATGACTAAGACTCTGTCTTCTTCAAGGAGCTGCTCATCTGGGTGGTAAGCAAGGCATGCACACAGTTACAATGGAAGGAGAAAGATGCTTTAATGGTGGAAAGCATGAGATGCTACAAGAACACAAAGAGATAACCACGTAAGGGCTGCTTCTGTTTTCTTCACCCACTGTAGGTGGAAATGAACTGACCTGCCCTTCATCAAAGTAGGAGTCCATCGATGGTGCAAACAGTTACTATGCTGGGCTGCTAACTGAAAGGCTGGAGATTCAAGTCTACCCAGAGGCGCCTCAGGAAAAAGGGCTGGCAATCTACTTCTGAAAAATCAGCCATTGAGAACCTTATGGGGCACAGTCCAACTCTGACATACATGGGGTCACCATGAGTCAGATCTTTATATATATATCATATAGAGAGAACATATATACAAACAGGTATACATGTTAGCATATGATTAGTTACTATCTAAGTGTCTAAAAGCGTAGACCAGGGTTTTTCAACTTTAGGGATCATTTCAGGAATCTGGCTAAAATGCATATTCTGATTCAGCAGGTCTGAGGTGGGGCCTGAGTCATGTCGTTGGTCAGGGAACAGAAAGAACAAACAGAACAACCAGAAACAGAAAGAACAGCAGTGCCAAAAAGGGTGGGTGGAAAAAAAATTTCAATAGTCTATCATCCATATCACTTACATTGATCCAAACATTTTGACCCATATCAAACTAATTGCGGTGGAGTCGATTCTAACTCATGGTGACCCCATGTGTTCAGAGTAGAACTGTGCTCCATAGCATTTTCAATGGCTGATTTTTTAGACGTAGATCACTGGGCATTGCTTCCGAGGTGTCTCTGGGTAGACTTGAACCTCCAACTTTTCAGTTAGAGCCTCTAGGTGGACTCGAACCCCCAATCTTTCAGTTAGCAGCAAGCATGTTAACTGTTTGCACCACCCAGGAACTCCCTTTGACCCATAAGATTGTCTTAAGTGGCGTTGGCAATGTGTGAACACATTTGTATTCCATTCTTAGCACAGTCAATGCTACGTTTTGCTGAGGTGTCCCCTGGAGGCCTGATTCTAGCCTGAGTTTTGTCACCTGCCTGCTCTGTGGCCTTGTTTAACTCCCTTAACTTCTCACCTCGGTATAATCACCAGCCAAAGGGGATAAACAGACTGTACTACTGCAAGCCTCACAGGGAGTTATGAAAAATGAAACCACGTAATTAAATAATTGTAATAGCATACATTTCAAAGAAACCATCAGGCTGCTTTTTTAATTCATTCATTTAAAATTTTTTAATTCATTCATCTCCTAATACATACAGTTTATATGAGCTTTTAAGCTACTGCCCAACTTAGATGACCAAGAGAAAAAGACCAACAGAATCATTTTTTCTGAGTTAGAAGAGCTAAATCTTGGTTTCGAAATGCATTTGCCAGATTTTATTAAGGGTTTATTGTATGCTAGGTATGGTGAGAGACAGCCTATCAGATGCAGAATTAAATCAACATGGTCCTGCTGTGAAAGGGATCTAGTAAGAAGAGAAGTACAAGTCATGAGTCTAAAACATGAATTGATATGTAACAAACGCCCTGTGAATGGTATGAGCCAAGTACAATTTAGAAGAGGAAACATTTCTGGCTGGGGGAGAGATGGGAGGAAGGCCTTGAATCAGGGTAAAACTGTGACAGATGGAGATGAAAGGGAGGGCATCCCATGTAGACCCGGAGGGAAGAGGGTGCAGATAGAGCTTGGGCAATGGCAAGGAGCACAGTTAGCTTGGAACCTGGAACAATTAGGGGATCAGCAGGAGACAGGCAGATAGCAAAAGGCACAAATGCCAGGCTAAGGACTTGGAGCTTTGTTCTGTGAAGAGTGGAGCACAATGAGGAAAACAAAGGATCCAGTAAAGCCGTCAGAGCTATGGTTAAGAAGAGAGCAGGGCAAAGGAAGAGGAGACACTAGGATTTTGGTCATCAGATGATATTTTTTAAGTTGCCCTTTAAAACAGGGTCAGTAGTATTCTATGAAAACTATCTCAGGTACATCCTTCCAAAGGAAATTAATTTCAATAGAAACATGAAGTAACCTCTCCTCTTTCCTGAATCATCCTCTATTTCATAGGTAAATGTAAAGCTTTACAATAGAAGAGAAATGGACTGCTCACTGAGGACAGGAAGACTGGCCAGGGCAGAAAATAACACACCAGTTCCTGGGGGCCAGGGCCAAAAGGAGGCAGGTAGGATAGTTGAAGCAGTAGTTCTAAACCCTTTGGGGCTCACAGGTTCCTTTGAGACTTTACATAGAACTCATATATATGTGGAATTTTGCATACAGTTTTAGGGAGTTCATGGATCCCCTGAACCTTATTAGTTGAGCCCCAGAAACTCAAGTTAAGAACCTCTGAATTAGAAAAAACAAAATTAAGGTTGCTCCAGAAGCACCCTCAGAAGTTGCACGTAGAAAACCACAATTAGAGAAGTCATGGATCCACGAGCCAGGTATTTCCAATGTGGCTCCTTGACAGAATTACCTAGTAATTATTCCCATGGCGAATCAGACTCTTTGGGGACCAAACAAAAGAACAAAACCCATTGCCATCGAGTCAATTCTGACTCATAATGACCGTATAGGACAGGGTAGAACTGGCCCACAGGGTTTCCAAGCAGAGGCTAGTGGATTCAAACTGCTGACCTTTTGGTTAGCAGCTGTAGCTCTTAACCAAGACTCAAAAATCTGAATTTTTAATGAACCGAGGTCATTCTGATGAGAAAACAGATTTTGAAGCCACTGGTCTATTTTCTTTAGGACCACAGCTATAATCCTTTCCAGGCAGATGGAACCCTCTGCTATTTCTAAAGATCTTAGTAGAAACTCTTCAGTAGATCATTGTTGCTGTTGTTAGTTGATGCCAACTCTTGGCAGCCCCATATATGCAGACTACAACTGCTCCATAGGGTTTTCAAGACTGTGACTTTTCAGAAGCAGATTGCCAGGCCTGTCTTCCAAGGCATCTCTGAGTGGGTTCAAACTGCCAACTTTTTGGCTAGTGGTCTAGCACTTAACTGTTTTTGCCACCCAGGAACTCTTCAGTCTGTCATAGGGGGCTGAATTAATTCTTAGGAAGTTACTACTTGAACCTGACCTTAAGGCCCAATGCATCTTAGCTGTATTCTTTCACTGTATCTCTCAATCAAGATAGTCGCCATGCCCTCTTGGAAGATAGCCATTCCTTCCCTCAGCCTTTCACAGTCCCAACCATCCCCACTGTGCTTGTAGATAAAGCTTCTAGTCTTACTATCATGGTTATGACTTCTGACTTTTCAGGGCTTAATGCTAAGCCCAGTGTCCCAAAGGCTATCTGTTGAGAATGAGACATACTGGGGCTCCTGTTGGATGTGCCCCTGCAACTTAAGGGGGGACCATTCAGGAAGCCCCACAGATCAGCAAATCTGTAGGTTCCCTTAACTGACCCTTGACCTCCGTACTGCCTCTTGTTTTTCTGGCCATCCCTCTGTCTCTGCAGCAGCAGCAGCATAAATAGCTAAAGCCTAGAGAACTAAATAAGGAAGCCCCGTAGCACAGTGATTAAAGCAATTGGCTGCTAACCGAGAGGTAGGCAATTCGATCCCACCAGCCACTCCATGAGAGAAAGATGTGACGGTCTGCTCCCGTAAAGATTACAGCCTCGGAAACTCTATGGGACAATTCTACTCAATACTATAGGATTGCTATGACTCAAAATTGACTCAGTGGCAACTAGTTTTGGTTTTTGGTTTAGAGGACTAAAGAATAAGAAGGTAGCCATTTAATTCATGCCTCTGATATCCAGTGGTCCTGGTTGTTTCAGGAAGACAGTGAGTCTGTGGTAGAGTCAAACTCCCTTACTCACTTATATGCAACCTCAGTGTCATTTTCCATGGGGATGTAGACAGAATCTCTCCTTTTTTCATTCCTTCCTCACTCCCTACTCCCCCCTTTGACCTACCCCACCACCCACCAAATTGAGCCACTTTTGACAGCTAGGGACCAAGATACTCAACACAGTCTCAAAGACTCAAAATTGAAAATTCAAGTACTAAGCAAATTCTCAGGCTTCCCAACTCATAGTTTTGTGTTTTCTTTTTTAAAAGTTGGGAGACATTGCTTAGCCAAGTCTGGTTTGCTTGGAACAAAAGAATGGAGGTAGTTGCACAGACCTGAGAAAACAGCAGCTGCTGTGAGACACGATCTCCAACTCTGTCATCACGTTTTCCAAAATGCTTTAGGTTTCCAAACTACCTTGTAAGTACTCATTCTCGTGCCTCACCCCTTACAGAATATTATCTATATTCTGTTCCCGAGGTAATAGAAAGAGTGGGAAGCTGAGTAGTTCTTACTATCAGTGTGTACTCTTGGGCCTGTTGCTGAATCTCCCAAGAGCCTCAATATATTTATTCTGTGAAATGATCATAATTATTTGTACCTCATCAGGTTGTTGTGGATATTAAATGTGGTCCCTGATGTCAAGCACCTAGTACAGTGTTTGGCACAGAAGAAGTATTCAGTCCACATCACTTCCCTTTCCATCCCCAACTCTGTTATCCAGGTCAGTAAGTCTACACTACAAGGTGTTAGGATTTAAAAGAATCTCTCTCTGAATAGAACCACTTGTCTGTCAGTTTGTTGTCCTGTGGTGGTTTCCATGTTACTGTGATCCTGGGAGCTATGCCACCAGTATTTTAAATACCAGCAGGGTCACCCATGGTGGACAGGATTCAGCGGAGCTTCCAGCCTAAGACAGGGTAGGAAGAAAGACCTACTTCCAAAAATCAGCCAATAAAAATCTTGTGAATCACAACAAAATATTGTCTGATGGTACTGGAAGATGAACCTCCTAGACTGGAAGACACTACACAATAACCACAACAGTGGGCTCAAACATACCAATGATCATGAAGATGGCACAGGACCGAGGACCAAAGAACATTTCATTCTGTTATACAGAAGTCCTCCATGAGTTTGAGGCAACTTGACACATAACAATGACAACAACATCTCTGAAATGCTCTGTTGCTTCAGAGCACAAGCCAACAATAAGCTGGGTGATCTTGAGAAATCCACTTAACCACATAGGGCTGTGGCCTCGTCATCCTTCACATGAAGGTTTGCCAATGATCTCCAGTCCACTCCAGCTCTTTCCTTCACTGGTTCTAGGGTAGAGATGAACAAGCCCCGTCAAGTTATTAAAATGCAACAAGTATTGCTGCAGCTGTTTCCTAAATTGTAAACCACAGAAGACAGCCCAGTGAGATTCAGAACAGAGAGGAAAGTATTTAAGGATAAACAGCAGGAGGCCTAACCATTACATCCAGGTAGAACGATACAGAGAAGAGAGATAATGTTAAACGACAGCTGAAGTGCAGGTGGAAATCACAGCAACAAATGCAGTACCAGCGCAAGCGGCGAACAGCAGGCTCGGTGGTGTGAGATGAAATGTCATTTCCAAAGGTTTTTTTTTTTTTTTTTTTTAATAATTATGCTTCAGCTAGAAGATTTGTAATTACAAACATAAATAATCCTCTGCATATATCATTTCTAAAGATAGAGGCTGTTATTCTGTTCCAGATGAAGAGCTAAAGAATATCTCAAACCAGTTGGTGAGTGACAGGCAGGAACCACCAGGCAATTAGGATGATCCTTCAGCAAAATCGGAGTGGAAATATCCCATAGCCAGATGCTCAGTCCATCAACAAGGGGCAGCAGCACCGCATTCAGCAGCGGAAGGCTACAGATCAAGGGAAGACACATCACACAGAGGTCCAGGGTGAGGCATTACCGCATAAGATAGAAGGGTCATCACTTTGTCCTAATGGGGAAACTCTCAAAGACAATGGAGGATCATTTTCTTTTTAAAAGGGGGACTCATTGCTTAGGGGACATTGGGCTTCTGTTAAGAGGGATGGAAAAATCTGGAAGTGGATAATGGTGATGGTTGAACAACATGATAAACAATAATTAATGTCACTGAAATGTAGATGTAAAGAGTGTTGAAACAGCAATTTTTTTACAAATGTATTTACCACAATTTAAAAAAAAAAAGTTTTTGTTAAGTAGGAGAGGTGGCTGAGGGAAGATGCAAAACCCCAATATCTAATTACTGGTTTTCATGTGAACACAGCAGTGGGGCTGGACTTTTCCACAGTGTGTAACACTCATTGGTTATAAGCAGATGATAGGTAAGCCAGGTGAGTCTGAGAGTGAACAAGTTAGACTGTTTTCAGCTGGAGTCGACCTTGACCCCTTTCTTTCTCTCACATTCCACATATAATCTGTCAGGAAATTCTGTTGGCTCTGCCTTCAAAACATGTCCAGAATCCCAACGTTTCTCACCACCTTCTTCCCTAACACCGTGGAGCACAGTGGCAATATCTCCAGCCTGGATTAGGAATATGGCCTCTGAACTGGGGAGTCTCTGAGTGGTACCGCTCACACCGCTCCGCTGCTGACAGAAAGGTTGGGAATTCGAATCTTCCCAGAGGCATCTCCAAAGAAAGGCCTGGCAATCTACTTCCAAAAACTCAGCCATTGAAAACCCTATGGACGAGAGTTCTACTCTGACACACATGGGGTCACCTGGAGCTGGAATTCACTCAACGGCAACTGGTTTTCTCCAACCTGTGCTCCCTGCATCTTCCTTTACCCTGTATTCAAAGTCTATTCTCAAGACCACAGCCAGAGTGACCATTTTTACTCTTCTGCTCTAAACCCTTCATGGCCCGTTTCACTCAGAGTAAGAGCCAGAAGCCTTCTTCACTGGCCTGGAACCGGTTCAAAGCCCTGCTTACAGGTTAGCCAGATAATACAGGCAGGCCTACAGAAGGATAGGGGAAAGGATCGGTTCAAGAAAGAGAAGATGGAAAACAGAAAACTCTGAAAGCACCTCAATTGATTTTGCTGGTGGTGTCGCTCTGAATTCAGTGAGCACGTGGGCCTTACGATTTATCGGCCTTGCTTGGGAGAATTGGAAGTGTTGGTGTGGATCACACAGACGCCCTGCTCAAGCAGTGACAGCCTCACACCATAGCTGCTGATCAACATTCACGTGGTAGATCTAGTTAGGAATGAACGCAAAACAAATTTGTTATTGATTCCGGTTTCACTCAAAACTGAATGTAACAAATGTCTCATACTCTTACAGTTTGTAGATGGGAGGAAGGTGGCTGGAATATGAATGCTAGTTCTGTTACTTTTTTATTTGTTAAATGTGTGATGTAGGATGGAGTGGGGACATATGGGACATGGAATCTGATTTTTCTCGTTCTGCAGTGTTTTGCCTTCTGCATAAACCACACAGAAAGCCTTATCACCCCCGCAGATTTGCAATCAATATTCATTCCTCCTGGGATGGGCTAGAGCCTATCTTCCTGCTAGCTGTTGAAAAAAGCATTGGGGCTGGAGGAAGGCCTTGTCTTATACCATTGGAAAGGTAAACAAAAGTCCTGAGAGAGGAATGATTAAGAAGAAAAGCCTTCAGACACAATTTGTACAAATAATTTTCAGACGAACAGTGGGCAGATTATAACAGGATCATATCTCTTCATACTATGAGCAGGACTTCATGGAAGGAAATTATGAGCAGTTAGACGACTCCACACAAACTCCTATGCAAGTGACAGCGGCGATGTTCCTCTTGAATCCACATAGCAAAAGAAGAACTAGACTCTTAACTCTAAAATTATTCTGTGGTTTGATTCTTGGGATAGTTTCTTTTTTTTTCCCTTTTTGGGGGGGACAGGCAGGTGGAATAGGGACACCATTTTTAAAATGACTTACTGTATTTCATAGATGTATGTTTATAAAAATTGTGCACAGTTAGAGTGGTAGGAAAAATAATGGGCTCCCCCACACAAAGATCTCTATGTCTTCATCCCTAAAACCTGTGAATATGTTAGGTTGGATGGCAAGGGGGAATTAAAGGTTGCAGGTAGAATTAATAAACAGCTGACCTTAAAATAGGGAGAGTAGGTTTTGTGGTTTTAGCCTATATTATCCAAGTGGGCCCAATGTAATTTCAAGGGTCCCTAAGCCCTGGTGGCACAATGGTTAAAATGCTTGGCTGCCAACTGAAAGATCAGCAGTTGGAACCCACCAGCTGCTCCAAGGGGGAAAGATGTGGCAGTCTTCTTCTGTAACGATTTACAGCCTTGGAAGCCCTGTGGGACAATTAACTCTGTCCTATAGAGTCACTATGAGTCAAAATCTACTCTATAGCAATGGGTTAAAAGTGGAAGAGTAAATCAGAAAGGGGACCAGAGAGATGACACCATGAGAAGAACACCTCCAACGTTGCTGGCTTTGAAGTGGAGGATGGGGGCATGAACAAAGGAAAGCAGGTGTCCTCCAGAGCTGGAAGATGCAAGAAAATGGGTTCTCCCCTAGAGCCTCGAGAAAGAAACCCACCCTGCTGACACCTCGCTTTGTGCCTGGTGAGGTCCCTGTGGGACTTCTCATCTACAAAACTATGAGAGAATAAATCTCTGTTGTTTTAAGCCACTAAGTTTGTAGTAATGTGTTAGAACAGCCATAGACAACTAATATAGTTATCATTTTATGGAATCACATGCACTGCAAATAGAAAGATACAGAAATAGCCTTGGGTTTGGAACATTCTCAGATGCCTAAGGAAATAGATTAAAGGCTGAACCAGATCCAGTCCAATCCGCCTTATCAAGCCAGAGCACATTTAAGGAATTGAGCTCTGCTATCTGCTTATGGACCCTTCAAGAAACAGCAGTGTACTCCCCAGTAGTCATAAGCCGGAAAACCACTGTACAGAGTGTACAACTGTAAGAAATCAAAAGAAACAAGAATTTTCATTGCTTTTTATACAGAGGTGAATTCTTTTTTCTATAATCTCTATTTGCTGAATGTAAGAAATCATGTCTCTTTTTAAGACTATGAAATTTTCTCCTTTGAACGTTCCAGTGTTTTTGAATGAGGTTTTGATGACGTTTCCAATATTTACCTTCATATTCACAGTTGATGATTTTCACAGGAGTCACTATCTGTTGGACTGCTTGATGTTTGATCATTCCATCATTTATTGAACAAATACTTATTTAACCCCCGCTGTGTGAAAAAGCATCTGTGAGTGGTACCCACAGTTAATGCACAGCTGCTAACCATAAGATTACCAGCTGGTAATACAGAAGCACCTCGGAAGAAAGGTCTGGGCACCTGCTTCCGAAAAATCAGCCATCGAAGGCTCTATGGAGCACAGCTCTACTCTGACATAAGTGGAGTCACCACGTATGTGTCGGCAGGGTGCTGCTCTCTCTGAAGGCTCTAGGAAAAGATCTTTCCTTGTCTCTTCCAGTTTCTGGCAGCCCCAGGAGTTCTTGGTTTGTGGCAACATCACTCCATTCTCTGCCTCCATCTTCACATGGCCGTCTTCCCTCTGTGTCTCTCAACTGTGTCTCTTCTTTTCTTACAAGGACCTGAGTCATACTGGATTAGGGCCCACCATACTCCAGTAGGAGCCCTGGTGGCATAGTGCTTAAGAGCTCAGGCTGCTAGCCAAAAGGTCAGCAGTTTGAATCCACCAGCTGCTCCTAGGAAATCCTATGGGGCAGTTCTACTCTGTCCTCTAGGGTCACAGTGAGTCAGAATCGACTCAATGGTAACCGGTTTGGTGTTTTTGATTTTGGTGTGCAAAGCATTATGTTAGGTTGTTATTGTGTGCTGTCTAGTCCATGTCAACTCACAGCCACCCCATAGGGTTTTCTAGGCTGTAATCTTTACTTACAGGAGCAGATCGCCCGATCTTTTTTCCATGGAGCCACTGGGTGGATTTGAACCACCGGCCTTTCAGTTAGCAGCCAAGTGCTTAACTGTTGTGCCACCTGGGCTCCTATGCTAGGAAATAGAATGCAATAGTGAACAAGTTACATTCTACCCTTACCTCCAGAGAGTTTAAAGTCTACTTGGGAATGCAGACCCATAAGCAGCTAATTACAACACAGTTTGGGGAGTGTTATACTAGAAGAAGGACACTTTGCCAAGGGGCACCTAACCCAGATTAGGCAAGGATAGGGGTGTATTCATTTCCTAGGGCTGCCAGTTATTACACTGCGGGTGACTTAAAACAAGAGGAATTTATTCTCTCACAGTTCTGGAGGGTAGAAATCTGAATTCAGGGTGTCAGCAGGGTCGTGCTCTCTCTGAAGGCTCTAGGAAAAGACCTTTCCTTGTCTCTTCCAGTTTCTGGCAGCCCCAGCAGTTCTTGGTTTCTGCAGCATCAGTCCAATCTCTGCCTCCATCTTCACATGGCCATCTTCCCTCTGTGTCTCTTGTCCGTGTCGCTTCTCTTCTTACGAGGACATGTGTCCTACTGCATTAGGGCCCACCATACTCCAGTAGGAGGAAACCTTGGCACAGTGGTTAAGAGCTTGGCTGCTAACGAAAAGGTCAGCAGTCCAAATCACCAGCCACTCCTTGGAAATCCTATGGGGTAGCTCTAGTCTGCCCATAGGGTCACTGTGAGTTGGAATCAGCTTCGACAGCAGTGGGGTGTTTATCTTTTTTTTTTTTTTAATACTCCAGTATGATCTCGTGTTAACTAATTACATCTGCAAAGGCCCTGTTTCCAAATAAGGTCACATTCACAGGTACCAGGGGTAAGAATTTGAACATATCTTCTGGGGCGACTCAAATCAACCCATAACAGAGGATGAAGAGCTGAAGGCAAGGTTTGTAGAGAAAGGCAGTTCCTTTTGCATTGGCTTTGTCAGATGACTGATTCATATTTGCAGAGCCAGGGATCGTTCATGCTTATGTGTCTTTCTCCTGGTCACCTGGAAGGCCTTGCTCAGTCACCCTGTTCTTGACTGGCTGTTCAAAACTTCTTTCAAAGTTATTTCCCAATGTTTTTGAAAAATTTTTGCCCATACTGGTGATTTTGACTTTCTATCTTTAAACTATGCAAAGGCATTCGACTGTGTGGATCATTACAAACTATGGATAACTCTGTGAAAAATGGGAATTCCAAAACACTTAATTGTGCTTATGAGGAACCTTTACAAAGATCAAGAGGCAGTTGTTCAGACAGAACAAGGGGATACTGATTGGTTTAAAGTCAGGAAAGGTGAGCGTCAGCGTTGTATTCTTTCACCATACCTATTTAATCTGTATGCTGAACAAATAATCTGAGAAGCTGGACTATATGAAGAAGAACGGGGCATCCGGATTGGAGGAAGATTCATTAACAACCTGCATTAAGCAGATGACACAACCTTGCTTGCTGAAAGTGAAGAGGACTTGAAGCACTTACTAATGAAGATCAAAGACCACAGCCTCCAGTATGGATTGCACCTCAACATAAAGAAAACAAAAATCCTCACAACTGGACCAATGAGCAACATCATGATAAACAGAGAAAAGATTGAAGTTGTCAAGGATTTCATTTTACTTGGATCCACAATCAACAGCCATGGAAGCAGCAGTCAAGAAATCAAAAGACGCATTGCATTGGGCAAATCTGCTGCAAAGGACCTCTTGAAAGTTTTGAAGAGCAAAGATGTCACCCTGAAGACTAAGGTGTGCCTGACCCAAGCCATGGTATTTTCAATCACATCATATGCATGTGAAAGCTGGACAATCAATAATGAAGACCAAAGAAGAATTGATGCCTTTGAATTGTGGTGTTGGCGAAGAATATTGAATATACCATGGACTGCCAAAAGAATGAACAAATCTGTCTTGGAAGAAGTGCGGCCAGAATGCTCCTTAAGGCAAGGATGGCGAGACTGCATCTTACATACTTTAGACATGTTGTCAGGAGGGATGAATCCCTGGAGAAGGACATCATGCTTGGCAGAGTATGGGGTCAGCGGAAAAGAGGAAGACCCCCAAAGAGGTGGATTGACACAGTGGCTGCAACAATGAGCTCAAGCATAACGACAATTGTAAGGATGGCGCAGGACCGGGCAGTGTTTCGTTCTGTTGTGCACAGGGTCACTATGAGTTGGAACCGACTCAACGGCACCTAACAACAACAACAACATCTTTTAACTTACTCTCCACTGCTAGCCAGAGACTTTTGCTAACCTCTCTCTCTTTCTCCTGCCTTTCCCATCATATTTTACCATTCCTAACATTTCAAATGTATATTTATATGTGCGTGTGTGTGTGTGTGTTATAAAATAAAACAAGCTCATTTTGGAAATTGCAGAAAGGCATAAAGAGAAAGAATGCTTATCATAATCCCACTACCCTCAGGGCAAATTTACCGTCTGTTTTTTTTTTTTTAAGTATGTATTTTCTTCATTGCCAAAAAGGAAAAAAAAAATCATTTCATGTTAATTTTTGTATCCTACTTTTTTTCACTTAAACTTACATTCTGTTATTAAATATTTTTTAATATGCTTTTTAATGATGTATTCAACCAAATGAATCTGTGTTTCCCTCTTGCTAGACATTAGGTTATTTCCAAAGAGCATTCATTTTTGTGTACCTCGTTCATTCATTCACTGAACAAATATTTATTGAGCATCTACTATATTTCAGGTCTCATGCATCATGATACAAAAATAAACAGGATAGACATCAGCCCCTGACATCATGGAGCTTATAATCAACTGAGACAGTAATCACACAAATAATTCCTGATAATAGGAACAGGAAGGTAAAAAGCACAGAAGAGAACCTGACCTTGATCGGGGAAGAGTCCACTGATGAAGTGACATTTTCAACTCAGCATCAAAGAGCCTGGGACTGGAATGTACTAGATTCTTGGATTAGAGGTAGAGGGTTTTTCTTCTCTCCCCCTCACCTCCTTTCCAAATTCCCCTTAACACAAGCCAAATGGTACATCAGTGGGCTCTGCCCTCTGTGTACATGTGACCACAGGGTCAGGCTCTTATTTGGCCGCCTGCTCACAACCCAGCACCACCCTCCATTCTATCTCCACCACAGAGAGGCCAAAGTCAAGAGAGGGGGTGGGGCAATTAGGATAGGCAAAGGGGTGCCTGCCTGGACAGGTCCAGTATCTACCTAAGAGCAAACTCCCAGCCTCTAGCAGCCATTCCACCACATGGCACCCAGCTGGCAGAAGAGATGGGTCAGATATAACTGTAGGCCTAGAGTCGCTGGGTGATACAAACAGTTAACATGCTGGGCTATTAATCAAAAAGTCAGCCGTTGAAAACCCTATGGAGCACAGTTCTACTTTGACACACATGTAGCAGCCATGCATCAGAATCAACTGGTTTTTAACTTCAGGCCTGCCCAGGGTAGGGCATAGACTCAGTGGTGGGATGAGGCAAATGGAGGTGCTGTAGTTTAGCACTGGCTGGGGTCCCCTATGCCCCTTCCCCTGGTAGAGCAGCTGACTCAAAGTCATCATCCAGTGTTGTTTGAAAAATCAAATTCAGGGTGCAAATGACTAGGGCCAGTGTACGATGTGAGAATAAATCATCTGTATGAAAGTCAAGAACCAGTTTAAAACATTAGTTGACCTCGTTCCATGCCTTAAGGGCTGTGCTACTATAAGAGGTCCAAGTGTCCACTTGGCCACAGAATCTTTGAGATCATCTTCTTTGAAAGTATCCCCCCTCAAAAAAAAATCAAGGAATTGGAACATGCAGAGGTTAATTTTTGGGGGATTATTGGGGAATTATCAGTCTGAATTATGTCAAGCAGAATTTTAAAGTACTTTCTAAAATGTCAACCCTAAGTGTAACTGCTAACAGCCATTTCCACTAGAGGTCCCACCTGCTCGACTTTAATGAACAAATAAGACGCCTTTGTAACAAGTCCCTGAGTGGTGTGATTATGACACATGCTGCTTAAGTGCTTGGAAATAGTTATTTTTTTAAATAGATTAACTCCGCTGATCTTAGACACATCATAAATTTGCTTAACTAATTCTTTCTTAGCGCAGTAGAAACTTTAGCCAATTATAGGCTAAATTGTTATCAATTCCAAAGCAGCAATGTCTAAATTAGTATGTAACACAAAAAGTTAATTTAAATCTCTAAAGGACTTTTGATGCCCAGGACACAAAATAAGGAGCCCTGGTTGCACAGTGGTTAAGTGCACTCAGCAGCTCTGCTGGAGAAAGACCTGGGGATCTGCTAGAAACCCCTACGGGGCTGTTCTACTCTGTCACATGGGGTCATGATGAGTCGAAATCCACTCAACCGCACCTAACAACACGTACCACTATAATGTGTTGCTATAAGCTGCGATTCTGTAAAAAACCCAAACGCTGACAACCCATGCACTAATCCTGATAAGGTGTTTCAAAAACATCCTTATAAAAACTTCAAATTTCATATGCTCATAGTGAGCATCAGCCAGTGCTAATCTGACATTGTCACCCAGAGATGTAGCCTGAGTCTAATTTGGCACCACACTCAGCTTTCTTACAGTCCCCAGGTGAAAAAGAAATGGAGGGGGAGAGGTGTTAGTTGCAAAATCAGGATCAGGCTTGATAAACTTTTGCCTTTTTGTTGTCTATGCTGTCTAACTGAGATACCCTCGTTCCCAGAGAGTATTTTAAATCGAGCCGATATCACTCTGCCTATAATAAAAAGAAAAAAAAAAAAACCCTTTGCAGATGTGCCATCCTTGACAATTCTCAACATGTGTTTCTATAAGTTTATCTTGTTAAAACTCAACACCACTGATGACCATGAACTCCACTGCCTTCTTACCCAGGCATTTTCTATTCCATTACAAACAGCAAGCACATTTTCACCTTGCCCAACTTTCCTTCATGCTCCGTAAGAGACCAAACAAAAAGATCATCCTCTCTGCTCCACCTTCTCCAATATCTTCACCCATTCCTTCCAAGAAACTCTTCAGGTTTCTATGATGTGATCCATTCTCAATAAACCCATGCAGGGGAGTCTCAAGCTCTCATATATTCATCAGAGTAACTCAGTGGTTTGGTCTCAGTAAATAACTGCAATTTATGTGTGTTTTTCCCCCAAGCACAAATCTTAACCTTACAAAAACAGTATACTAAGAAATCTCCAGTTACATTTTTAGGAAAAGTACTCGCTCTGCCGAGGTTTTCCTGAGCACCTTTATTTTTCTATCCATAACACCTGGAAGGGTAGCTCTCACCTCCGCTGCATATGAAAATCATCTGGGGAGCTTTTAAAAAGCATAGCTGCATAGATCCCAGCCCAACACCAATTGAATGGAAATTCCTGTGAGTAGGGCCTGGGCACTGGTATTCTTTTATAGGTCCCATTTGAAAGGTACAGCCAGGGTTGAAAAACCACAGCCTACAGATGTTAATTAGGATTGTTCTGCTCACATCACTTTATCAAGGTTTTTAAGAAAAATGTTCCAATGAAATCCTTGGGAATGTTGCATATACTCATAAGTCTTTGCATTTGCCTAGAGATTTTAACATTTAGTAGTACTCTTACAACTCATTTGCTATTTGCATAATTAATAAGTATTTATTAAACCCCTGCCAGGTTTTTTTAGGGAGCATTCAACAAAAACCAAACCCGTTGCTATCAAGTCGATTCCAACTCATAGTGACCCTACAGGACAGAACAGAACTGCCCCATGGGGTTGCCAACGCTGTAAATCTTTACAGAAGTAGACTGCCACGTTTCACCAGTGGAGGCGCTGGTGGGTTCGAACCACCAACCTTTCAGTTAGCAGCTGAGCACTTAGCCATTGTGCAACCAGGGCTCCTTCTACCAGGGAGCATACTAGGTGCTGAAACAACAAAGATGAAGAAGACGTGCTTTGCGCTTTAGAGACATACAGACTAGTAGATGAAGTCAAAACAAAGACACTTTCAGACAGGTCACAGGTGCCGTATGGAAAATACAGTGACAGTGCAAGGAGGGAGGGATCTAGTATGCCTGGGAGATTCAGGAAAGGACTATGCAGGAGGTAACCCTTATACTAAGTCTTGACAGATGAGTAGAGGGTTGCCAGGTGAACGATAGGGACTAAGAGAGGTTTGAGGAATTTCAGGCAGAGGGAGTACTGTAAGCAAAGACAACGGAGCCATGAAACATCCTGGCATGTTCAGTTAATTAGGTAAAACGAGAGGCAGGGGAGAAGAAATGAGACTAGAGGGTAGACAGGGGACTTAAATGCCATACGAAAGAATCTGGAATTTACCCTGGAGGCTACTGGGTCTCTCGCATTTTTTATCACTTGCTTCTAGCAATAAAAAATATTAACACATACCTCCAATATGTTAGTTTGTTTATAATTTACCTAGATGTAATACTGTATTAACCAAATCAAACTTACTGCCGTCAAGCCAGTTCTGACTCATAGTGACCTTATAGGACGGCGTAGAACTGCCCCACAGGGCTTTCATGGAGCACCTGGTGGATTCAAACTGCCAACATTTTGGTTAGCAGCTGAATTCTTAACCACTACGCCACCAGGGTTTCCAAATACTTTATGAATATATTATAAAACAGACACCAAAAGAAAAATAGAAATTTTAAAGAGATGAGCTTAAAAATAACTGTAAATGGAAGTTCTGATATTGTCCTTCCAACGAATCATCTTGGACACCCTGGGGTGTATATACTCCACTTTGAGACCACTGCTGCAGACTTGGAGAGTCATCAAAGTGACTTAATCACACTTCACAGAACCTTTGAGGTAGGTAGGGCAAATAGTGGGGAAACTAAGCTCTGGAGCTGCGGAGCGATTTTCCCAAGGTCACGCAGCTCATTATATAGCATGGAGAGGGCTTAGACTCACACCTCAGACCCGGCCACTGTCTTTCCTAGTACCCCACATTACCTCTTCTGAGCTGCACTCCTCACCACCATTTCCTGTGAAATCAAGAGGATTTGGACAAGATATAGCTGTATGTTCAGCCATGTAATCCTTCCTTGTCTTACTGAACTTGAGAGAAATTCTGACAGAGGGACCATAAAACATCATCGGGATGGGGTTGAATTAGGACCACTGTATTGAGGTCTAGGAGGAGACTAGTTGGTCTGAATGAGGAATAGGATAGTCATAGTTAACAGAGAGCTACCACGTACACATAAGAATGAATTGTGGATTTTTAAAGAAGGTAGCATGCCGTAGTGAATGGAGGAATCTTAGACTATGGAGTCAGGGGAATCTGAGTTTGAATCCTAACTCTGCCCCTTACTAAGCTTTGCATAAAGTTGGGCAACACACTTAAGCTTGCTAATGTTCCTCACTTGTGAAGTGGGGCTGGATAATTTCTAAACCATAAGACTGATGTGAAAACTAAATAAACTCCCGATAAATGTTCTTTTTCCTCCCCTTCCTTTACAAATAGAATGACCAGTTGTGCTAAACACTAAAATTGTACTGAATATTAAATATAATTTCACCCTTCTTAAATCATGCAGATGGCATTTCAACAACTTCCATTAAATTATAATTGTGAATTAAATGTGATTGTGATAAACGGAGAAAAGATTGAAGTTGTCAAGGATTTCATTCCACTTGCAGCCACGATCAACACCCGTGGAAGCAGCAGTCAAGAAATAGAACGATGCATTGCACTGGGCAAATCTGCTGCAAAAGACCTCATTAAAGTGTTAAAAAGCAAAGATCTTTAAGGGCTAAGGTGCACCTGACCCAAGCCATGGTGTTTTCAGTGGCCTCATAGGCATGCGAAAGCTGGGCAATGAATAAGGAAGACCAACGAAGAGCTGACGCCTTTGAATTGTGGTGCTGGCAAAGAATATTGAATATACCATGAACAGCAGCGGGTTTGGGTTTTGTTTGTTTGTTTTGTCTTTCCCAACAGAACAAACAAATCTGTCTTGGAAGAAGTACAGCCAGAATGCTCCTTAGAGGCGAGGGTGGCGAGACTTCATCTCACATACATTGGACGTTTATCAGGAGGGATCAGTCCCTGAAGAAGGACATTATGTTCAGTAAAGTAGAGGGTAAGCGAAAAAGAGGAAGACCTTCAATGAGATGGATTGACACAGTGGCTGCAACAATGATCGTGAGGGTAGCACGAAGTAGTCCCTGGGTGGTACAAGCCCTTAAGTGCTCAACTAGTAGCCGAAAGGTTGATGGTTCAAACTCCCCTCAGAAAACAGGGCTAGTGACCTGCTTCCAAAATGTCACAGCTTTGAAAACCCTATGGAGCAGTTCTACTCTGCACACATGGAGTCCGAATCAACTCAACAGCAACTAACAACAACAACAACAAAGGGTATGAATCTATAAGCTCATTTCACAAGCTCTTTCACAGAACACTAGCTTCTTGAAATGTACATATTCATCCCAAGACTGCCTACCAAAACTGCAGCTGAGATGTTCACAAAACACATTCGTATTATTAAAGGTTCCGAGAAGCCCCACAAACATAAACCAGTTTATTTTTGTTTAACCCAGCTTCTCAGATTTATTTGACCATGAAAACCTTTTGTTTTTCAGGTATGCATGCTACCATCTCCCAGTATCCACCAGCTGCCCCTTGGAAATACTATAGGACAGTGTACAACTGCCCCATAGGGTTTCCAAGGAGCGGCTGGTGAATTCCAACTGCCAACCTTTTGGTTAGCAGCCAAACTCTTAACCACTGTACCACCAGGGCTCCATTCAATAAACATTGGTTCGGGAAATGTTTATCTAAAAGAACCATAAGGTTCCTTCCTTTTGATAAGCTACTTGGTGTTATCAAAAAGCCAAAGGCAGGTGAAATACTGTTCTCTCACCCTCTGGAAGATTTAGTACATACAGAACAGGGAAGATTATATGGCTCTGTTCTACACAAATGATTCCGCAGATCAGCCTTTAGTCTCTACTTCTTGCCACTCATCAAACTTGATCCCTTTCACAAACACAAAATGTGTTTTCGAAAGACAAAACTAAAGGTATTATTAAGTGGTTCTGAGCATCCTGGAATTATCCATTCCATTCAGCGTGCACTCCTCAGAACAGAAGGGATGACTGTACCGCATAACAAACAACTCATGAGAGAAAACATCTCTCCTTATGCAAGTGGCTATGACTAAATAAAGCCTGCTCCTTAAAAAGAATTCTCAGTGGTGGAGCTATAGGAGTGACTTATGAGTGCTTCCAGAGTGGGGAAATCACAAAGAGAGTTGCTGCACAGGAAATCAGAGGAATGCACCAGGCTGATCTGAGATTTGACTTGGTCCCCTGCCTTGGTTTGGAGGCTACAGAAGGACATTACAAAGGGCAGAATGCAGAGAAAGGCAGGAGGGCATTATAGCCACAGAAAGCCAAGAAGGCTGGGGCTGGTTGGTGGATTTGTTACACTATTGGACTGAGCTCTGGAGGGCAGCCACTGAACAACATAATATAGATTGAGACCTTGTTAAGATCAGCTGCTGATGCATGTTCTTTCCTGGTAATCCCCAGAAGGCTTCGAGAAAGTGTAATTGTGGGCACCAATCTCTTTCTGGGAAAAAAGCTTCCTTATACTTTCCTTAAAGAAATAGGATTTTGGTTTAGAATATTGAGAAACCAATCAGAAAACAGGAAAGCTAAACTGGAGGGGGCATATGCAGTGATGAAGGACAGTATTAATTGAGGAAGGAGCTGTGAAGAGCGTTTCCCTTCTGCCACACATAGAAGTGTCTAGGAATTATTTGATAACATAATAAGCTGAGTTTGGAGCTTCTTTTTTCCCAAAAAAATACCTGTTTAAAAAAGAAAGTTTGTAACGGGACATTAATATAAATTTTAAAATTTATATTAGTGTTCTATCACGGATTTTAAAGTCCTGGGAGGTGCAATCGGTTAAGTGCTCAACTACTAACCAAAAGGTTGGCAGTTCAAATCCTCCCAGAGATGCCTTCGAAGAAAAATCCTGGCAAACTTCTTCCAAAAGCTCTCAGCCTTAAAAACCCTATCGAGAGCAGTTGTACTGTGCACACATGGGTCCACCACGAGTCAGAATCAAATGGACAGCAACTGGTTTTCCTGTCTCAGGTTTTGAAGAGCTAGCCTATCTTTAAAGTACACAGATATAATCCCAGTAGAAAACATGAGAAAGGAGTGTCAATTAAGTGGCTGTATTTTATTTACCCAACACTTTCCAATTTAATTATTTGCCCCTCTTTTACTCTCTTTGGAAACCCTGGTGGTATAGTGGTTAAGTGCTACGGCTGCTAACCAAAGGGATGGCAGTTCGAATCTGCCAGGTGCTCCTTGGAAACTCTATGGGGCAATTCTACTCTGTCCTATAGGGTCGCTGTGAGATGGAACCGGCTCGATGGCACTGGGTTTGGTTTTGGTTTACTCTCATTAAAGAAGCCAGTTTCTTTTAACATTAAATAAATTCCCAGGTCAAAAAAATGATTTTCCACTTTGGCCAGTGATTATAGGGCCCTCAAGTTCCACCAGTTTTCAAGTCCTACTTTAGTTGTGTTCCAAAGAGCCTGGGTTTGAAAGATATTCTTGACTGGGCTCTGTATTTCAAATCTAGAAGGGATGTTAAACTTTACAGAGCATTCGTCAACAACCCAAGTCACCGGGGTCCATGATCGACAGAATCAGGTTGTTTTCACTTCCCAGAGTAGGAGAGTAGCCTAACAACTCTGATTATCCTCGGGCTATTGTTCCTGGTGTCTTAAAAGCCATTCCTGGAATGTCATTTGCTGTCACTGTCATTTTCTGCCAGAGTGCCAAGATAGTAACTTCTGAATTGTCCCACTCTTAAAAAAAAAGTGAGTGAAAACCACTAGTGCCCAAATTTACACCACATTTTTTTAACAACATCTTTTGATACTGAGATATAATTCACATACCATGAAATTCACATTTTAAAGTGTACAATTTAGTGTTTTTTAGTGTCCTCACAGAATTTTGCAGCCATCACTACTATCTGATTTTAGAACATTTTCACCATCCCCAAAAGAAACCTCATACGTATCAGCAGATATGTCCCACTCCCTTCTTCCCCAGCCTCTATGGATTTGCCTATATAGGACATTTGGTGTAAATGGAATCGTATAGTATGTAGTCTTCTCTGACTGGCTTCTTTCACTTAAATGGTTTCAAGGCTCATCTATATTATGGCCTGTATTTCATTCCTTTTTATTGATGAATAATATTCCATCGTATGGATGTATCAAATTTTATTCATTCATAAGTTGATGGACATTTAGGTTGTTTCCACTTTTAGGCTATTAGAAATAATGCTGCAAAAAAATTCATGTAAATGTTTTTGTATGGACATATATTTTCATTTTTCTTGCTAAATTCAGCTTGCTATAATTTTCTCAAGAATTTTTGCATTGATATTCGTAAGAGAGATAGGTCTGTGGTTTTCTTTCATTGTGATGTCTTTGTCTTTTTGTATTAGAGTAATACTGGCCTCATAGAATCGGTTGGAAAACATTCCCTCTGCTTCCATATTTTGGAAAGAGTTTGTGAAGGACTGGTGTTAATGCTTCCTTAAGCATTTGGTAGAATTAACCAGCGAAGCCATCTAGGCCCAGGCTTTTGATGGTGGAAAGTTTTTTTGATTCCTAATCCAGTATCTGTACTTGTTATAGATATAGTGAGATTTTCTATTTCCTCTTGAGTCAGTTTTAGTAGTTTGTGCCTTTCTGGGAATTTGTCCATTTCATCTAGATTATCTAATTTTTTGGCATGCAATTATTCACAATATCCATTATAATCTTTTTTTTTTTTTCTATAAGGTTGATGGAAACCCTGGTGGCATAGCTAACCAAAAGGTCAGCAGTTCAAATCCACCAGGTGCTTTTTGGAAACTATATGGGGCAGTTCTACTCTGTCCTATAGGGTTGCTATGAGTCAGAATCGACTTGATGGCAGTGGGTTTGGTTTTTTGGGTTTTTATAAGGTTAATAACAATGTCCCTCTTTCATTCCTAATTTTAGTAACTTGAGCCTTCTCTTTTTCTTGCTCAGTCCAGCTAGAAGTTTATGAATTTTCTTGATTCTTTGAAAGAACAACTTTTAATTTTGTTGACTTTTTTTTAACCATTCTCTATTTTATTTATTTTCTCTCTAAACTTTATTATTTCCTTCCTTCTGTTCGCCATGGGTTTAGTTTGCTCCTTCCCCCCCAACCCCCCCGTGTCTTAAAGTGAAGTTTAGCTTATTGACTTGAGATCTTTCTTCTTATTGAAGACGGGTATTTACAGTTACGAACTTCTCTCTGACACTGCTGTAGCTGCATCCCACAAGTTTTGATTTGATGTGTCTGCATTTTTGTTTATCTCCAAGTATTTTCTAAGTTCCCTTGTGATTTCTTCTTTGAGCCACTGATTACTTAGGAATGTGCTATTTGATTTACCCATATTTATAAATTTCCCAAGTTTTCTTCTGTTACTGATTTCTAATTTTATTCTAGGAGGTTGGAGCATATACTTTATATGACTTCAGTCAGTTTATGGGGGCTTATTTTTTGGTATAACATCTGGTCTGTTCTGCATAATGTTCCACGTGCCACTGGGAATAGAGTGCGTATTCTGCTGCTGTTGAGTGAAGTGTTCTATAGATGTCTGTTATGTCTAGTTGGCTTATAGTGTTGTTCAAGTCTATTTCTTTGTTGATCTTCTGCTTACTTGTTCTATCCATTATTAAATAGCGTACTGAAACTTCAACTATTATTATTGAATTATTTACTCCTTTCAGTTCTATTTTTGCTTCATGTATCCTAGGGGTCTTATGTTAGGCATATACATATTTATAAATATTATGTCTTCACAGATTGACCTTTTATCATTATAAAATGCCCTACTTTGTCTCATAACATTTTTTGTCTTAAAATCTATTTTGTCTGATAGAAATGTAGGGACTCCAGCTCTTTTTTGGTTACTGTTTCATACCATAACTCCTTCCATCCTTTTATTTTCAACTTATTTGTGTCTTTGAATGTCAAGTGTATCTCTCGTAGACAACATACAATTGGATCGTGTTTTTTCTTGTATCCATTCTGTCCATTTCTGTCTTTTGAGTGGAGCATTTATTCCATTTAATTTCAAGTGATTCCTGGTAGGGTATGATTAATATCTGTCATTTTGCTGTTTGTTATCTTTATGTCTTTTTGTTTCTCTATTCTTCCATTACTGTCTCCTTTTGTGTTAAATAGGTGTTTTCTAGTATACAATTTCAATTCCCTTGGTGTTTCTTTTACTATATTTTTTAAACTATTTTCTTAGTGGTTGCCTTGGGAATCGTAATTAACAGCCTAACTTAAAACAAACTAGTTTGAATTAACACCAAGTTAATTTCAGTTATATACAAAACTTCGTTCCAATATAGCTCCATTACTTCCCCCTCCTTTGTATTATTATTGTCATATAAATTATATCAGTGTACATATAAGCTCATCAACACAGTTTTATAATTATTGCTGTATGCACTTGTCTTTTAAAGTAGATAGGAAAAAGAGTTACAAAGAAAAATATGTTTATACTGTCTTTTATATTTAACTATGTAGTTACCTTTACTGGTACTTTTTATTACTTCATATGGATGCAAGTTATGTCCAGGGTCTTTTCATTTCAGCTCAAAGGACACCGTTTAGTGTCTGTTCTAGGGAAGGTCTGCTAATGATGAATTCTTTCATTTTATCAGAGAATGCCTTGATTTCTCCTTTGTTTTTGAAGTCTAGTTGTGCTGGATATAAGTCTAGTATTACTTTTAACACTTTTTACTTCTAGGTCATTCAAAATTTTACTTTTGGGTTGTTCACATTTTGAACACGGTAATTTTTAATGACAAGTCAGATATTAGTCTTATTGGAGTGTCCTTGTAAATGATGCATCATTTTTCTCTTGCTGTTTTTGAGATTCTTTGTCTTTGTCTTTTGACAGTTTGACTACAGTGTATCTCTTTGAGTTTGTCCTACTTAAAATTCATCATGTTCTAATGTTTTTCATCAAGTTTGGGAAGTTTTCAGACATTATTTCTTCGAACATTCTTTATGCTCCTTTCTCCTTCTCCTCACTTATGAAACTTTCGTTATATACAAGTTGGCACCTTTCATGGTATTCTGCAGGTGTCTGAGGCTCTGTGTGTTCTTCTTCATTTGTTTTTCTTTCTATTCCTCAGACCAAATCATCTCAATTAACCTTTTTTTAAGTTCGAGGATTCTTTCTTCTGTTAAGCCCTTCTAGTGTTATTTTAATTTCAGTTATTGTACTGTTCAACTCCAGAATTTTTTAATATATATCTTCTGTCTCTTTATGGGTATTCTCTATATGTCGAATCATCATTTTCAGACTTTCGTTTAATTCTTTAGACATGATTTCTATTAGTTGTTTGAACATACTTATCATACCAACCAAAAACCAAACATGCCACCTTATCATAGCTGAACTAAAATCTGTATCTAGTAAGTCCGATATCTGGGGTTCCTTAGGGACAGTTACTATTGACTGTTCTTTTTTTCCTGTGTGTGGACCATAATTTGCTGCTTCTTTGCATATCTTCTAACTTTTTGTTGAAATCTAGACACTTAAAATAATATAATGTGGTGATACTGAAAATTAGATTTCCACCCCCTCCCTAGGGTTTGTTGTTGATTCTCACTTTTGTTGTTATTGCTGCCCCTGCTTCTGCTGCTGCAGTTTGTTTATTTAATGACTTTCCTAGACTGATTCTTTAAAGCCTGTATTCTTTGTCATGTGCAGCCACAGAAGTCTATGCTTAGTTAGCATAAAAAAAACAAAAAACCTTTTGCCATCAGGTCAATTCTGACTCATAGCAACCCAATAGGACAGAGTAGAACTGCCCCATAGAGTTTCTAAGGAGTGCCCAGTGGATTCGAACTGCCGACCTTTTGGTTAGCAGTCATAGCTCTTAACCACTATGCCACCAGGGTTTCCTTAATTAGCATAGTGGTCAGCTAATAATTGCACAGAAATTTCTTTAAATGATTTGAACCAATAAAGCTCCCAGCCATTGCTGAAGGGTTGGGATATATTTTCAATATTCCATTAGGCAGTTTACAACTCTTCCTTAGTCTTCAATTCATGCTTGCACATAGCCTCAAGGTCAACCAGAGGTGAGAGATTATGGCCTTCTCAGACTTGTCCTGGCCTTGTGCACAGCCCTGCACATGTGTGTGGTCTTCTAGATTTCCAAGAATATGTCAGAGCTTTTCAAAGCCCACTATGGACATCCCATTTTCTAGTTTTTCCTATGAAGTTTTTTGATCATCCTGGGTCACTGTGAGTCAGAATCGACTCAACGGCAAAGGATTTTTTTTTTTTTTTTTCTATTTAGCTTAACTCGTATTGTTGCCTCAGGCGCCTTCAGTGTTTAACAGTTACCATTGATTATTTCAATAAATGCCCTGGGGATAGAGCTGTTTGCACTGAGTGAGCTCTGAGTTAAGGCAAGTAAAGACAAGCCTGAGAATGGAGCTTTCCCAAGAAACTTCCCAACAGGTAAAATAGTGACAAATCTCTGGATAGGGGGCTTTGGAGGAAGCTTCAGACCTGTTCTGCCCTCTTCAGTAGCTGCTAGGGTGGTGGTTTCACAGCTACGATGGCTGTAGGGCTGTTAGTTTTCAATGATACTGTGGAGCTGGGGAGAGGTGGAGTTAAACACTACAAGTTCAAACACTACAAAGCTCACTGCTTTTATTAAGATTTAGTCATTTTTCTTGAATAAGTATTCCTCAAATTGTTGCAAGCTTTTGATTAATTTCCAGAGTTCTGAAAAAGTTGGTTTTGACAATTTTTACCAGTGTTCTCATTGCTTTTTATGGAGGAGCAGATTTTTGGGAGATCCTTACTCTGCCATTCTGGAAGTGCTTCTCATACCACATTATTTTTGATGAGTAAGACTTTCAGAAACATCTAGAGAACAAAATGCATTACATGTAATGCCTAAAGCAGACATAAGAGAAGAGGACTGGATAGAATTAATGTCTCTTTTGAAATAAACCTATTTATGAAATATTAATTTAATGTCTTCCATGTGTCAATCATTGTCCTAGGTGCTAGGGACATAAAATGAAAAAGACATAATACTTTCCCTAAAAGGACTCACATTCTAGCAAAGAAGATAGGTACATAAATAACCAAATTTAATACAATATATTTGAAATTTTTATGGGAGGAATTAATTCAGTGTGAGGAGTTGGGGAAGAAGTAATATAAGAACTGGACATTACTGATTAGTTCTCGTTTGCCAAATAGAGGAGAGGTACAGACATCCAGGCAAAGAGGGCATTAGCAGAACCCATAAGATGTTGGGACCTAGTAGTGCAGGTGACTAATGTTTGGGCAGTTGTGGCTGGAAAGGGAACATAAAGTAAGGTTGTGAGGGACTTCAGCTAAGGAAGACCTTGGCTAAGCAAGGTTAAAAAAAAAAAAAAACCCAGTAAGAAGTTCAAACTTTAGATCTTTTGGCAATTAGAAGTCATAAAAAGTGTTAAAGTAGAGAAGTCATTCAATTATTCATTTATTCAACAAATATTTATTGAATGCCTATTATGTGCCAAGAAGCCTTGATGGTGCAATGGTTAAGCATTCGACTGCTAATCAAAAGGTCGGCAGTTCGAATCTACCCAGCCTCTCTGCAAGAAAAAGACCTGGTAATCTCCTTCCATAAAGATTACAGCTAAGAAAGCCCTATGGGGCAGCTCTACTCTGTCACACACGGTCACTATGAGTTGAAATCAATTTGACAACCCCTAACAACAACATTATGTATCAGGCACTGTTCTAGGCATTGGGAACATAGCAGTGAACAGACAAAGGTTCTGCGCTTACATTCTTGAGAGCAAGACCTACAATAAATAAGAAAATATATTAAATATATAATATAGATTTAGGTAGTGATGATCACTACCAATTAAAACAGGGGAAGGCATTAGAGGGTTGGAGGGAGCATTTGGGGCCAGGAGGGTAGAAAGTTATGTAGGGATAGTCAGGGAAGCTCTCTCTGAGGAGAGAACAATTACACAGAGACCTGAAATAGTAAAAGAGCAAGCTATCCAAAGATCTGAAGAACAGAAGTTCCAGGGAGGAGCAATGGCAAGTTTGAATACACTGAGGTAAGAATGGAATTGAGGTTTTCAAAGAATCTCAAGAGGGTTTGGAAGTGAAGTAAGGAGGAGAGTCGTAAAGGATGAGATTTAACAAAAAGCATGGGTCAGATAATGTAAGACCTTGTAGACCAAGTCGAGGAGGTTTAGTTCTACTGTGTGTTTGGAAGCAGCTGGAACTTTTTGAAAAGTAAAGTGACAAGATCTGATTTACATGTTCCAAAAATCACTGGTTGCATGTGTGAAAATGGACAGTAGAGAGGCAAGAATAGAAGAAGATGGACCTCCTAGTTTGAGAGAACATATTGGCTTAGACGAGATGTCAGTGGAGCTGCTGGGAGATTAGCTTGGATTTAAAACACATTTTGAAGGTAAAGCCAACAGAACTTGCTGATGGATTGAATGGGAGAAAGAAAAAACTCAAGACTAATTTCTAGGTTGTGAACTTAAGCAAATGAGTGGACGGTGGTACCAATAACGAAGATGGGGAAGACCAGGAAAAGGGAAAAAGTCAAAGGGAAAAATCAACGATTGGATCTAGAGCGCATTAAGTTTGAGATGTTCATCACCCATATAAGTGCAGATGACAAGTGGGCAGTGAGATATTTGGGTCTAGTGCTCAAGAGAGAGGTCAGAACTGGGAATAAAGATTTGAGAGTCATCAGCTTAGTGGTGGGATTTGATGAGTCACCTAGGGAATGTGTGTAATGAACAAATTTGTCATTTAAGAAAAAAATAGCAAGATTAAGCTATATTTTAAACATCATTTTTGAGTGACCTAAGTATAAATTTTTGTTTCTCCTTTTATATATCCCAATCTCACCATCAGTGTTTTCTCCTGGCTCATTATAAACCAATTTGCTTCATATTGTTACTATTAACAGTAATTGTCATTAAGTGCCTCCTCAAAGCAAGCAATGGACACAGAATTGTTTAAGAAATTGTCCTCTTTCTGTTCTTGTGTAGAAAGTTTATCAGCTGTGGAGTTTTACATTATGCCATTCTGCTATAGTTCATTATTCTTAACAAAGAAAGTGTCAGTTGCACATAATGAAACCTTATTTTGTGTGTTATAGGTCACTTTGGTTTGGGAAATTGTTAAGCCATCACTTTTTTTTTTTTTTTTTGGTCGCCTTGCCCCGTCTGGACTTTGTACGTTACATTTTTTTGGACCAGGCTCAGCATATGCATTACCAAATAATGCACTTTGTCTTCCTACTCGTTGAACTATGGAAATTAGTCTGCATTATTATTTGACAGTTTGTTTCAAGATAATGTCTCCTTTTGGGTGTACATTTCCCTATGTGATAGAGGCTATATAGCGAATTAAGAAATAAAAGAAGCCAGGCTTGATTCTGAATTCCTTTCAAAATATCATTAAAGTCTTCTTCCTGAAAGAAATTTTTTTCCTGACATCATAAGACAACCTAAGAATTAGGAAAGGGATTATATGACCTAAAATTAAAACTAACTACATCGATTCTACTTAGCTGCTAACCAAAAAGTCAGCAATTGGAACCCATCAGCTCCTCCTAGGGAGAAACATGTGGCAGCCTGCTTCCACAAAGATTACAGCCCTGGAAACCCTATGCAGCAGTTCTTCTCTGTCCTATAGAGTCTCTATGAGTCAGAATTGACCTGACAGCAATGGGTTATATCAATTCCACATTTGTATCCCTAATGCAGTATGTCTTTGAGGGGGTGATGTACAAGAACAAGGTAAAATTGGTCAATGGGCAACAAAATAGAGAGGAGGGAAAGAGGGTACTTACTTGTGTTTCTTAAGATCAAATATACAGAAAACACTTGGAATTAGTGTGTTCAAGATTAAATACAGCCTTTATGTATACAAAGGAAGAGAAAAAGAAATAGTCTCATGAGAAAAAAAATTATATTCTCTTTTTTTAATTGTGCTTTAAGTGAAAGTTTACAAATCAAGTCAATCTTTCATATGAAAATTTATATTAAAAAAAATTTATATACACCTTGCTATATACCCCTAGTTGCTCTCCCCTTAACGAGACAACACACTCCTTCTCTCCACCCTGTATTCCCATGTCCATTCAGCCGGCTTCTGTCCCCCTCTGCTTTCTCATTTCCCATCCAGACAGGAGCTGCCCACATAGTCTCATCTGTCTACTTCATTCAAGAAGCTCTCTCCTCAGCAGTATCATTTTCTATCTTATAGTCCAGTCCAATCCCTGTCTGAAGAGTTGGCTTTGGGAATGGTTCCAGTCTCGGGCTAACAGAAGGTCTGGAACCATGACCTCCGGGGTCTTTCTAGTCTCAGTCAGACCATTAAGTCTGGCTTTTTAATGAGAATTTGAGGTCTGCATCCCACTGCTCTCCTGCTCCATCAGGGATTTAAAAAATTATATTCTTATATACTATCTGATTGAACAGAGAAATAAATGACAATGGAAAAATGGCACTGCTTTATAGCCACTGGAAGGTTACTATTGGGTAAGGTGTGAATAGGTAGCAGCATGGAGGAAACATTGGCACCTTTAGTCTTGAATTTGTGTTGCTGACATTTCAACAACATAGACTGAAGTTGAGGGCTATATGCAGTTCTGAGCACTGCAATGGTGGCTCAGTAGCTTTAATTAGACCCCTGACTTTTACTTTTCTGTCCAGCAGGAAGAATGGGAGAGTCTGGGTGTAAATGGTAGCATCTAAGTCTGGGCCCACCATGCTCCACTCTCCACTTGCTTTGACGTTTGTTGTTTACTTGCAGCCCAAGTGGGAATTGAACAAGAAGGCAAAGCATAAACCTATTCTTAATGAATGGAGATAATAAATGCCTTCTTTGGTGTCCCCCAGGGATATTAACAGCAAAAAAGGACAAGAAGAGGAGAGGCATTAGAAGAAAATAAATGGCCCTGAGAAAAGCAGGGAAGATTAAAAATGAAAAAGAGCTATTACCTAGGGAACTAAATGATAACTCTACCAGGCTTTACTTTCCCTAGAAGATGTTCACAAAATAAAAGCTTCCGATGCCATTGAGATGGCCTCACTTTTCCCAGGTTGTTAAAGTTAAAGGTGGAGAAAATTATTTTTCAAATATAGATGGGTGGCTGGAGCACAGTGATGAAGCGATTAACAACCAACTATTTCATCAGTTGCCGAAACAAAAGTGGTTTCCAAAAATTCACTGTGTTTATAATAGGCCTCCTCTTTTCAGGTAGGAGGTTTTTTTTGTTTTTGGTATTTGTGTGTAAACTGTAAATCAGAAGTCATTGGAAGCTGAACCTTTAGGACACCTTGGTTTTATCAACTTAAATTGTTTTATAACAGGCAAAGAATTAAACCAAAGCCTCCCTTTGCACATCAAGTGGATGGTCTTTTGGTATGATACCCATTGTAGACTACGTGCTGAGTAACAGGATCCTCAAGGAATCAACTATTATGCAGAATAAAGACCACCATACTTTTCCCTGAATTTCTAAGAAAGTTTTATTTTTATATTGAAGTCTGCAAATTAACCAGAATTTGCTTACATGGGTGTACAACATTCATGTTAAGATATCGAAAGAATTACATCAATTTAATTCTTTTTCTTGTGCGGTGTCATAATTATACTTACCTTTTTTTTTTTTTTTCTAATGAAGTAATTAGAATCAACATACAGGGTGTAGGGATTTGTGTTGCCAAAGGAAAGCCTGCAAGGAATGCTAATTATGAACCACAGATCAAAACAAAACACTCACTAAAAAGTTTATTTAAAAAACCCCATCGCCATTGAGTCAATTCAAAGCGACCCTATAGGATAGAGTAGAACTGCCCCATATGGTTCCAAACAGCAGCTGGTGTATTCGAACTTCTGATCTTTTGGTTAGCAGCCAAGCTCTTAGCCATTGTGCCACCAGGGCTCCTAAAAAGTGTAGGAATTCCCTTATATACAAAGAGTTGGAGGAATAGGAGGTTAAAGTTGTAAAAAGGGACAAAATGTGTATATTTTAAAGTTGCACAAAGATGCCTCTGGTGGTGTTGTATTATTAAATATTAACATCATAAAACAAAATTACAGCAAATTCTAAATAATGAAAAATACAGTTCTCAAGCAGAGATGCCACTAGAGCATAGATACACCAGCACTGAGCAATTGCAGAGTAATTCTGCAGGGGAAAGGACTAACTGAATCATTGTTTCCTTGTTGATGTCGCAAGGTAATAAAAACTGCAAGAGCAGACAGCCTTCACATTGGCTTGAGGCTACAGAGGGAAAATATTTTTGTTCCCCAAATTTCTTTTTTTCTTCAAGATCCTTTCTGAAAGGTATAGGAATTTGGTTCAGACTGTGGAATTTATTAAAATCTAGGACTTTAAGCTCTCTGGAAGGAAGGTTCTATGCTAAACATCAAAAACAATCCATTCAAATTAATCTTTATAGCTATCATCTTTATGGATGGAAATGCTCTTCATTTATAATAACTTTCTCAAATTAATTTCCTCAGTGAACATATTTTTTAAATGGCCTCATGCTAAGCATACTAAAGCAGAGAGATAGATCATAGCAATAGGCCATCCAGTAACCCTTCTAGTTAACCCCTCACCCTCTCTGCTATCTGTGTCAGACAGTAGAAAATGTATGGATGATACAATGGGGGTGGGTTGATGCTCCTTGTATAACAAAATGGTGCCTAACTGGTGAACCATTAGCTTTAAAATTTCAGTAGAATGAGGCAATCATTGATGGGGTCTATTAAAAAATACACACTGAGCTACCTGAAGGAGTAGTATAACATTATGACTATTAAGGGCAATCCCAGGTGGGAAAACAATGGCAAAAAAAAAAGAAGAAGAAGAAAATCATGTAAAGCATGTAAAAAATCTGAAACGATTCTTTTGACCCAATATTATAGAAAGAGTCCTGTAGGCCTCCACCTTCAGTTAATTTTGCAATCCTGTTAGACAATGAGTTGTTGAGGGCAGGAACCGCTGCTTTTTTATCTCAGTATTTTGGGTGCATGCTTGGCATATGGTATATGCTCTGACATGTGGTAAGTGCTTCCTAAACGTTTGTTCCTAAATAGAAAGCATGAAGGGAAAGGAGAAGAAGGAAAAAGGAAGGAGAGAGAAAGGGAGGGAATTAAAAAGAAAAAAAGAGTGAGAAGAAAGGGTGGCAGGAGACAGAAGACTTCTTTTTTTTTATTTTTATTGTGCTTTAAGTGAAAGTTTACAAATCAAGTCAGTCTCTCATACAAAAATTTATATACACCTTGCTATATACCCCTAGTTGCTCTCCCCCTAATGAAACAGCACACCCCTTCCCTCAACTCTCTATTTTTATGTCCATTTGGCCAGCTTCTGGACCCCTCTGCCCTTTCATCTCCCCTCCAGACAGGAGCTGCCCACATAGTCTACTTGATCCAGGAAGCTTACTCCTCACCAGTATCATTTTCTATCTTATAGTCCAGTCCAATCCCTGTCTGAAGAGTTGGCTTTGGGAATGGTTCCTGTCTTGGGCTAACAGAAGGTCTGGGGACCATGACCTTCGGTGTCCTTCTAGTCTCATTCAAACCATTAAGTCTGGTCTTTTTACGAGAATTTGAGGTCTGCATCCCACTGCCCTCCTGCTCCCTCAGGGGTTCTCTGTTATGTTCCCTGTCAGGGCAGTCATCGGTTATAGCCAGGCACCATCTAGTTCTTCTGGTCTCAGGTGATGTAGTCTCTGGTTTATGTGGTCCTTTCTGTCTCTTGGGCTCATAATTCAGAAGAAAGACTTTTAACAAGACCTGGCAATTATTTTTGTCCCCCTAGAAACCAAACTAAACCAAACCCAGTGCTGTCGAGTTGATTCTGACTCATAGCGACCCTATAGGACAGAGTAGAACTGCCCCAGAGAGTTTCCAAGGAGCGCCTGGTGGATTCGCAATGCTGACCCTTTGGTTAGCAGCCATAGCACTTAACCACTATGCCACCAGGGTTTCCATCTCCCTGGAAAGGCTAACGAAATTATATGTACATTATGGCCATGGATCTTGCTTGAAAATTGAAGTTGATATTAACTTACTTCCAGGTATAGCTCCTACCAGTCAATGAAATTGCTCTCTGACTCTTGGGAATTTAATTTACTTGGCCTTTACTGTGTAAGTGACGTTACAGCAGATTTTCAGGTATATGATACGCATTGTGATCAATGGTTTGAAAATATGTATACCTGTAAGGAGAGTTCATTACAAGTTAGCCAAATGTTTCTGCATGCAAGCAGTTGATGAGGTAAGTGGACCAGAACTTGTTAAGCATTTTGTGTGCTTAGCAACACTCTTGGCTTTTTTAGGGTAGATATATCTCCACACTCACCCTCAATCAACAGCTAAAAAAACCCATTGCCATTGAGTCAATTCCAACTCACAGTGATCCTATAAGACAGAGTAGAACTGCCCCATAGAGTTTCCAAGGAGTGCCTGGTGGATTCAAACTGCTGACCTTTTTTTAGCAGCCCTAGCACTTAACCACTACACCACCAGTGTTTCCCAACCAACAGCTAGCAGTGTTTTATTCAGACTAGATGCCCAGCCTTTGTAACATATCTGAAAGTTCTTTCTTCAAACAACCTGAGTGAAAAATGTGGCTCTATTCCCCTGTTCTTCAAGATGTGAGACCTGTAGGGAAATTGAAAGAGAGTAGGTAGACAGGGCATGATACTTTCTCACATTTCTCAGTATGAATTGCACTGCAACTTTCATTCATCCATCTAGAATTTGGGCCAAGTTAATGCATATGTTAAAAGTCATTGTAGGGAAATTATGAACCAACAGGAAGAAATAGACTTAGTATAAGCAAAGTTTGTTTAGAGGCAAAGCAGAAGCTCTGAAATCTCTATCCCTGAGAATCTTCTGAAAATAGAACCAATTGAGTAATGTGAATTGCTTGGGGTAGTTAAGATAGATTGACTTGAAGGCAGAGGATCAGAGATTTCAGAATTGAATTTGAATCAGACTCTACTACCTATTAGCTGTATTACGTTGAAAGAGTTCCTTGGCTCTCCGAGGCTCAGCCTCCTCATCTGTAAAATAGGAGTAATGATAGAAAAACCACCTCATTAATTTAGTCATTTAACAAATATTTACTGTGCACATGTTTAAAGAGCGCCTCACTACATAAACTCTATAAAAACAAGGACTTTGTTTTGATCACCAATATGTCTTCAGTGCCCAAACCAGTGTCTGACACATGGAGAGTCTTCAAAAATGTTGTTGAGTTTGTGCTATGTAGCAGAGTAGAAAAAGCAGGATGCCTGAGAGTGAAATCCGGTTCCTCCACTTCTTAGCTGCATGGCCTCAGGGCAAGTAAACCCACATCTCTGTGCCTCAGTTTGCTCATCTGTGAAATAGGATGCTGATAATAGAAGGTACTTCATTGTGTTGTGTGAGGATTAAATAAGATTAAAAAAAAAAAAAAAGCCCGTGCCATCAAATCAGTTCTGACTCATAGCTACCCTGTAGGGCAGGGTAGAACTGCCCCATATGGTTTCCAAGAAACACCTAGTGGATTCAAACCATCAACCTTTTAGTTAGCAGCCATGGCTCTTAACCACTATGCCACCAGGGTTTCCTGATCCCATAAAGTAAGAATCATAGTAAGCGCACTGAGAAAGGCAACCGCGTTGGTATATACACCCTGCGATTTTTGTGGAATTCTGGCAAACAACAATTTTTGACTACAGCATATAGGTTTCTTTCCTATTAGGGATGGAGAGTTTACTTTTAGAACTGACTTTAGAACACATGTGCCAGTTTTTCTGGGGAGCATTCACTGATTGCACAAATTGCATTGTGAAGCATCTACTTCTATTTCCAGTCGTCACCTATCGTTGATAATTGTCAGGTTTGCTTACTGGTTGGATCAGCCCCTAAGCTGCAAATCCATTGAGGATAGGGGCCACCATGTCTTTTTTTGTTTTTATATTCCCAGTGCTTAGCCCAGTAGCTGGCTAATAATAAGAAATAGTAAAAATAAAATAATAACAGCAATAGTAATTATTATTTTAAAAAACAACTAATATTTGTTGAGCACTTTAATAAGATACTGTATATGAAATACTTACAACAATGTCTGGTGCTTAATAAGTGCTCAACAAATGTTAGTTGCTTTTAAAATAATAATAGCTATTACTATTATTATTATTAAGAAAAGCAGGTGCTTCACAATGCAATTTGTGGAATCAGTGAATGCTCCCTAGAGAAAGTGGCATATGTGTTCTAAAGTTCATTTCAAAACTAAACCCTCCATCCCTGATAGAAAAGAAACCTGTGTGCAGTAGTCAAAGACTGTCTGCCAGAATGCTGCAAAAATCACGGGACATGTATACCAATGTGGGTGCCTTTCTCGGTGCACTTCCTATGATTCTTACTTTATGAGATCAGGTAGGGTGTAGACTATCTGCCTGGTTATTGCTGTTGTTGTTAGCTGGCCTGGAGCCAGTCCCCAACTCCTGGTGACCCCCTGCACAATGGACCTTTAAGACCCATAAGGTTTTCATTGGCTGATTTTTGGAAGCTGTTTTGGCTGTTTTAGAATGGAGGCTCCACTGGAGCCTGTTCAGCATCACAGCAACATACAAGTTTCCAATGATAGACGAGTGGTGGCTACACCTGTGGTGCATTGACCAGGAATCAAACCCAGGTCTCCTGCATGGAAGGCGAGAATTCTACCACTGAACGACCACTGTCCTTCATTCTATTTCCTCTATAGACCAAGCTGTTGATACAGTGATTTTCAAATAAGCTGTGAGGTTCCACAGACATCCTTGGGCACAGCCCCCTCTAGGCCCCCTCCAGAATGACAGGATCTCTAAAACCCCCATTCTGCACTTACCAGGAAATTGGGATTGTTTGAGAAAGAACACTCCGCTGTGAAAGTTAACAGTTTTTAAGAGTTTAAAATCCACCGCCTTAGAGATTCTTCTCAGAAGCATCTTATCAGGGGGACTATGATTCCTGGGGCTATAAGTAAAAGTAAAAGCCTGGTGAGAAGAGATTTTTGAGAGACATCTAAACAATGAGTTTTCTCCCTGGAATGTTTCCATGGAGAATCATGGAAGATGTTGGTTTTTGATATAGTATCGTAGGAAACACAGTCCAGTACATAGAACATCAATTTAGTGAACAACAAAGTATTAGGAATCCTCTTTATGAAGTATTGATTCATGAATTCTTACTTGTGTGTCACATATTCCAAAGAATAAACATAAGTTCACATAAACATATTGCAGTTAGTTTCATCTATATTAAGAAAAAACATGGATTAATCCATTGAGTCCATTCCATTTATGATAGTTTTGTATGTTTAGATTAATTTTTATATTTTTATAAGTTTGGAGCATCATCTAGTGTGAAGGATACCAGAAGTTTCTCCCCTCATCTCTTTACAGTTAACAAAATATGATACCAAATCTGAAATACCCCCCAAACAAAAATCCTTTTCCTTCGAGTGAAATACCCCAAGAGCCTCCCAAATAGAAATGTTTACATGAAAAACATAGAAATACATCCTGAAATAGGATGAATAGAAACCCTTTGAGAAAAATACTCCCATTACATTTTAATTTTGTTTACTAATAATAAGGTTAGCACTCTTATCCCTGAGAATAATCTGATAATATAGTTGCACAGATATATGAGAAATAACAAGTGTTCAATATGTGTTGTACAAAAGGCATTTACATATAAATGGCCCCTTAGTAAGCAGTCATTTGTTGAATTGATGGATAAATCCTTACCATAACCCAACTCTTTTTTACAGCTAAGGAAACAGAACTTCAGCCAGGATTGAAATATGAGATGCTGGTCTCGCTCCATTACATCAGAGTAACTGGAAAAGTAACTATTATATTACCAAGAACTTTCTGAGAATTGGGTGTTGAGTTAGTGGACTTTCCCCAATTCCTGAAGTTTCCCATTTTTGAAATGAACATGTCTAGAGTGTGGCAACTCTTTAGGGTATGCCCCTGCCTTTTACTCTTCTCTGGAATTTGCTGTTGCTTTTTTTTTATATACATTCTCAGTGTCATGTTTGTAGGAAGTTCTTCACCAGTTGCTTAACTTCCATCCAATCGTCACATTTGAAAGAGACCCTGTGAAAATATAAAGTTGAAGTCTCCCTCGGTTTGAAATAAATACAAACTGAAAAAGGAAATAAAATGTTCTCACAAAGGACAAAGTGTTCTCTTTTCAAATAAATCTAATTAAGCAGTTTTGAAAGGCAGGCAATTGGAAAGAGAGCACTGGGGTCAAGGAGGTACAGTGTGTTTACATGTCCCGCGGTAAAGGAGTACACGTCCAGCTTAAGAACTGAGGGTTTTGGACTCCTTGTGAGAGTTTAAGTACATCAGATTGTTCTTATTCAGTAACCATTCTCCAATTAGTAAGAGGAGGTTCTATACAGAGCACACAAATGATAATATCCTGCCCTTGATCATGCGGTCTCTAATATGCACTTAAATGGGTCTGTGTGTGCTCAGTACATTGAATTGGTTATTGGAAATCATTGATGGTTAACTCTACTAGGGAACAAGCATGAACTCAGCATAGGTCTTTCTGGAATAGGATCCCATAATCTTATTTTTTCATTTTGAATAATTTTTTTTTTCTCCATAAAGATTTAAATACACCAAAATAAATAAAAGTGAACAGAAACATTAAATGTAAAAAAGAACAAAAAATTGAAACTAGCAGGGGGGAAAATCTGAGCCGAGTATGTATCAGGTTCTCAATAATAATAGCAAACATTTATATGTCATTGTATACCAGGTGTTGGCAAACATTAATTTATTTACCCTTGCCACAACTCAAAGATCCAACTATTATTATTACTGTTTTACAAATGGAGAAACTGATGTATGGAGAGGTTAAGTAACTTTCTCAATGTCACACAGCTAATAAATATTAAGACTGGGTCTTCAAGTGGGATGCATACCAGGTATGCAGGGATGGTTCAACATTAGAAAAACAATCAATGTAATCCATCACATAAATAAAACAAAAGAGAAGAACCACTTGATCTTATCAGTTGATGCAGAAAAGGGATTTGACAAAGTCCAACACCCATTCATGGTGAAAACTCTCAGCAAAATTGAAATAGAAGGAAAATTCCTAAACATTATAAAGGGCATTTATACAAAGCCAACAGCCAATATCATCCTAAACTGAGAAAGATTGAAACCATTCCCATTGAGAACAGGAACCAGACAAGGATGCCCTTTATCACCACTCTTATTCAACACTGTGCTGGAGGTCCTAGCCAGAGCTATAAGGCTAGATAAAGAAATAAAGGGCATCTAAACTAAAATAAGAAGGAAAAGTATCTCTGTTTGCAGATGACATGATCTTATACACAGAAAAACCTAAAGAATCCTTAAGAAAACTACTGAAACTAAAAGAGTTCAGCAGAGTTTCAGGATACAAGATATACATAAATCAGTTGGATTCTTCTACGTCAACAAAGAGAGCGACGAAGAGGAAATCACCAAATCAATACCATTTACAGTAGCCCCTTAAGAAGATAAGGTACTTAGGAATAAATCTAACCAGAGACATAAAAGACCTATACAGAGAAAACTACAAGACAGTACTGCAAGAAACCAAAAGAGACCTTCATAAGTGGAAAAACATACCTTGCTCATGGATAGGAAGACTCAACATTGTAAAAATGTCTATTCTGCCCAAAGTGATCTATAGATACAATGCAATCCCGATCCAAATAGCAGTGACATTTTTTATTGAGATGGAGAAACAAATCACCAACTTCGTACGGAGGGAAAGAGGCCCTGGATAAGTAAAGCATTACTGAAAAAGAAAAACAAAGTGGGAGGCCTCACACTACCTGGCTTTAAAAAACCAAACCGAACCAAACCCAGTGCCGTCAAGTCGATTCCGACTCATAGCGACCTGGCTTTAGAACAAACATATTATACCGCCACAGTAGTCAAAACAGCCTGGTACGGGTACAACAACAGATACATAGACCACTGGAACAGAATTGAGAATCCAGACATAAATCCATCCACATATGAGCAAGCTGGGTGTTTGGACTCAGTCTGGATCCCATGGGCTCAACCCCTACCCTACAGTACCATCAGCAAATATCAGGGCCCTCCCCTGCCCTCTCTGTGCTTCTTTGCCAGGGTTCCTGCAAACCTAATGTTTCATTGACTCCAAGTTCCAGTTAAAATTGAGAGTACATCACTGTCTGGTGCTCAGTGATTTAATCTTTCTTCTTGTCTGCTCAATCCCTATTTTCATGAAGAGAAAGAGAGAGAAACATAGTAAAATCAATATAAAAAGGTAAAATCACAAGTTTAGAATTTTTTTAATTTAGTATTAGCTGAACTTCCCAAGGTGGCACAAAGGTTGGAGGTTCAAATCCACCCAGCATCGCTGGTGGAAGAAAGTCTTTACTATCTACTTCTATAAAGATTACAGCCAAGAAACCCCAATGGAGCATTTCTACTCTATAATACATTGGGGTCACCATGATGCTGTTGATGGCCTAAGCAGTCAATATTGTTAAATATTTTGAATATCACCTCTGATGGCCCTCGTCAGTTTTTCATGCCCAATGTCATACCAGGATTCCATTCTGAAAACACTGTTCCTGGCCTGTTAGATAAGTGTTCAGACATCCTTAACCTTTCTCAGACAGTTTCCATGTGATCGATATTCATTTACTCTGTAGCAATTTGAAATGATTTCTTCCTGCACAAAGCGTGTTGACTAAATTGCTGCCTCCCGCCACCTCCTTTTATCATCTCTCCTTAAATGTGGCTGACAGAATGGAGAGCAGCTCCTCACAGAGGTAGAAGAGAGCTTAGTGGTAAGCTGATTTAATTGTGATGTTCTCCTGGATCAGTCCACTGAGGTATTTGTATGTTCCACTGTGACATCATCGTGACTTATCTTAACTGATTGTCTACTCTAAACCTTTGATGGCTCCCTGTGGCTCAGTGGCTCAGCTGTGAATCATCCTTTTTTCATATATATTATGACTATAATTTTTCTTGCTTCCTGAATAATGGAAGAGTCATACACAGGGCTTTCCTCTGGGAGGAGATTAGAACACTTAGCAAACACACGTCAATAATTGTCCAGCCACGACATAGCCAGGATATGTGATGATGGAGGGGGTGTTAAGTAGGAAGGTAGGAAATGCAAGACTTGAGAGATGATGAAAGGGCCCAGAGATTACCTTCACCCCAGCACATGATTGCTTAGTGTGTGTAAGACACACTGGTGTTGCATCAAGATGTTGCTGAAAACTGACAGAGAGGTAGAAAAGCTGGCTTCTAGTCTTGGCTCTGCCAGTGCATCGCTGTGTGTTTCTGGCAAGTTACTTTGCTGGGCCAGGGTGTCTTCACTGGAAAAATTAATTCACTCATTTATTCATCTGTACATTTTTCTTGAGTATATTTCCTGAATAAACCAGTCGAATTGCCATCGAGTTGATTCCAATTCACAGTGACCCCATGTATGTCAGCAGAACTGTGCTCCATAGGGTTTTCAATAGCTGATTTTTCAGAAGTAGATCGCCAAGCCTTTCTTCTGAGGCACCTCTGGGTGGACTTGAACCTGCAACCTTTTGGTTAGCAGCCGAGCACATTGCACCACCCAGGGACTCCATTTCTTGAGTGTGTATTTGTTATGAGCACCATTCTGATGCTGCAAACAAGGAAAACAAAATTGCTTACCATCATTAAGCTTACATTCTAGTGGAGAGAGACAGACAATAAAACAAAATAGATAAGTAAAATACATAGTACGTTAGAGGGTGTTACAGTGCTTTCGAGAAAAACAAAGCAGAAAGGAGGAATGAAGAGTCCTGGAGTGGGGGAGTAAATTTTAAATAGGGTGGTCAAGGAAAAACTCAGTGAGAAGGTAAACATTTGCACAGCCATGAAAGAAGTGACAGAGTAATCCATGCTCCCAAGGGGGTGGAGGAAAGTGGGGTCTGAATGTTCCAGGCAGAGGAAAGAGAAAGTACAAAGACCTGAGGTAGAACCATGCCTGAAATGTCAGTGAAAACCAAGGAGGTCAGTGTGAGTGAAGCAGGGTGAATAACGGGGAGAGTGGTAGGAAAAGGGATCAGAGAAATAAAGGTGAGGGTGGGCATAAGACAGGGGTAAGAAGGTATAAAGGCCCTTGTAGATAACAGCAAAGACTTCTTTTTGCTTTTACTTTGAAGGAACTGAGAGAACACTGGAGGGTTTGAGTGGAGAAGTGATTACTGAGGATTTGGATGTAGGATATAACAAAAAGAGAGTGATGAGATATGAATGACCACACAAATTTTGACCTGAGCAACTAAAAGGATGGAGTTACCATTAACTAAGAGGAGGAAGACTGTGAGAGGAACAGATTTAGGGTAGAAATCAGGAGTCTTCTTTCAGACATATTAATATACCTATTAGACATCAGGTGTGTTGGATATGTACACTGAGGAGTTGTCAGCATGTAGATGGCATTGAAAGTCATGAGGCTGTACAAGATCACCAAGGAGATGATGGTAGGTCAAGAAAAGAAACAGCCAAGGGCTACACCTTGGGACATCCCACAACTAGAGGTCGAAGGCAGGAGGAGAAATCAACAAAGGATATGGAGAAGGAGTGGACAAAGGAACAGAAGGAAAACCAAGAGAGTGTGGAGTCCTGAAAGCCAAGGAGAAGGGCAGATCAATGGTCTCAGTCCAAGGCTGAGAGCTAGATTTAGCAAGATGGAGGTCATTGATCATCTTGACACACAAGTAGAGGGTGGGGTGAACACCTGATTGGAATGGGTTCATGAAAGAACTGGAGACCTAAAGTACAGACCTGAAGAGTTTTTCTGTAAAGAAAGCCAGAAAAAATTGGTTGAACTAAATCATTCATTTCTTGCTCAAATGCCTTGAAGGATCAGGCAGATAATATAAATGAGTGAGGTGGTATATTACGATTGGATGTGGTGGAGAAAAAGAAAAAATGTTCTGCCTGAAGGTATTCTAATAAAAATAGAAATAAATTTTAATAATAATGTGTCAAATAAAACATATCTCCAGGTCACCAGTCTGCTTGGACAGCAATGCTTGGACTAAACGATCTCCAAGTCTGAAGTTCTACAGATCTAAGCTGTGAGGGAAAATTAAGTCCAGGTCATTTAGTGTTGAGCCCCTGAGCTATAAATAATCTTGCTTCTTTCTGAACTGGAGCTAAGCATTTGTCATGCTTCTCCCAGGATTTGTGACAGAATCTCTTTTGTTCTTAATCTAATTGTAAAAACTGGAACCCAGAGTTCCAAAATATAGACTTCTCAGCACCAGTTTCTATCCATTAGTCAAACATCAAGTAGACAAATATTTATTAAGTGACAGCTCTGCATGTCAGGCACTGTGTTACTTACCATAACACCTGAGACCATCTCTGCCTTCAAAGAGTCCACAGATTATGGTACAATAACTGTTCTCACCCAAGCCATGGTAATTTCAATCACCTCATATGCATGCAAAAGCTGGACAGTGAATAAGGAAGACTGAAGAAGAATTGATGCTTTTGAACCATGGTGTTGACGAAGAATACCAAATATACCATGGACTGCCAGAAGGAGGAACAAATCTGTCTTGGAAGAAGCATAGCCAAAATGGTCCTCAGAAGCGAGGATGGCAAGACTTCATCTCACGTACCTTAGACATGTTATCAGGAGGGACCACTCCCTAGAGAAGGACAGCATGTTTCAAAAACAGAGGATCAGGGAAAAAGAGGAAGACCCTCGATGAGATGGATTGACACAGTGGCTATAACAAGGGGCTTAAACATAGCAACGATTGTGAGGATGCGCAGTACCAGGCAGGGTTTCATTCGGTTGTCTGTAGTGTCGCTATGAATCAGAACCAACTCAAAGGGACCTAACAACAACGGGTGTTCTAGCAGAGAAGTACAGTGTGGACAAAGGAGGATATGTCTGACCTAGGCTGGGAGAGTAAGATCGGGAAGGGTAAAGGAAAAAAACGATGCCAGGCTCAGTGTTGAAGAATTAGGTGGAGTTATAGAGCAAAGAAAGAGAAGAGGGATGAACACATGACGGCAGTGCACTATAATTAGTTCTCTGGTTACCCTGTGCGCAGGCGGCCAGAACACTGAAGAGAGGTATTTGGCTAGATCTAGGAAGGGAGGTATTTGGCTAGGTCTAGGAAGACAGGGGCATAGTGGTTAAGTGCTACGGCTGTTAACCAAAGGTTCGGCAGTTCGAATCCACCAGGCTCTCCTTGGAAGCTCTGTGGGGCAGTTCTACTCTGTCCTATAGGGTCGCTACGACTCAGAATCAACTTGACACCACTGGGTTTTTGTTTTGGAGGAAGACAGAGTCACTATAAGTCGGAATCGACTGGATGGCAGTGGTTTTAGGAAGAGAGGGGAAACCCTGGTGGCGTAGTGCTTAAGTGCTAGGGCTGCTAACCACAAAGGTCAGCAGTTCAAATACACCAGGTGCTCCTTGGAATCTCTATGGGGAAGTTCTACTCTGTCCTATAGGGTCACTATGGGTCGGCATCAACTCAAAGGTAGTGGGTTTGCTTTTTGGTATTTTGCTAGGTCTAGGGAAGACAGGTATTTGGCTAGGTCTAGGGCTCACCAAAGGGTCGGCAGTTCAAATCTGCCAGCCGGTCCTTGGAAACTCTAATGGGCAGTTCTACTGTGTCCTATAGGGTTGCTATGAGTCAGAATCCACTCGATGGCACTGGGCACTGGGTTAGGGCTCACCAGGAAACCCTGGTGGCCTAGTGGTTAAGAGCTACAGCTGCTAACCAAAAGGTAGGCAGTTTGAATCCACCAGCTGCTCCTTGGAAACCCTATGGGGCAGTTCTACTCTGCCCTATAGGCTCATTATGAGTTGGAATCGACTCAAGGGCAACGAGTTTGGTTTTGGTTTTGGTTAGGGCTCACCACGGAGCCCTAGTGGTGTAGTGGTTGAAAACTCACCTGCTAATCAAAAGGTCAGCAGTTTAAATCCACTATCTGCTACTTGGAAACCCTATGAGGCAGTTCTATCCTGTCCTACAGGGTCACTATGAGTTGGAAGCAATTTGAGAGCAACAGCTTTTTTTTTTTTTAGGGATCAGCATAAGGAGCCCTGGTAGTGCCAACAGTAATTAAGTATTGGACTGGTAACTGGAAGGTTGGTGGTTCAAACCCATCCAGCTGCTCCATGGGAGAAAGACCTGGTGAAGATCCCATAAAGATTACACCCAAGAAACCCCTATGGGGCAGTTCTACCCTGTCATACAGGGTCACTATGAGTCAGAATCAACTCTACAGCGCCTAATAACAACAGCAGTTCATTTAAGTGAGATCATGCAGTATTTGTCCTTTTATAATAATGTGTTCAAAGTATATTCATGTGGTGGCATGTTTCAGAACTTCATTTCTTTTTATAGCTGAATAATACTCTGTTGTATGTAAACACCACATCTGTTAATGGGCAGTTGGGTTATTTCCACTTTTTGGTACTGTGAATAATCCTACACAACTAATGCTATTGGCGTATGTGTGTTTGTTTGAGTCATTTCTTTGAGTTCTTTTGGGTATATATCTAAGAGTGGAATTGCTAGGTCATATGATAATTCTGGGGTCCCTGGGTGATGTTCAGCTGCTAACTGAAAGGTTGGCAATCGGAGTCCACTCAGAGACACCTTAGAAGGAAGTCCTGGTGATCTACATCCAAAAAACCAGCCACTGAAATCCCTATGGAGCACATTTCTACTCTGACACACATGGGGTCACCGTAAGTCAGAATCAGCTCAACAACAACTGGTTTGGTTTTTGGTATGATAATTCTATGTTTAAGTTTTTTTAGGAACCACCAAACTGTTTTCTATACCAGCTGCACCATCTTACATTCCCACCAGAAATGAACAAGTATTCCAATTTCTCCACATCTTCACAAACGCTTGTTATTGTCTTTTTTTTTTTTTTAAATATTAGCCATCATAATGGGGGTGAAGTAATATCTCATTGCGGTTTTGATTTGCATTTACCTAATGACTAACAGAAGCACTGGTGGCGCAGTGGTTAAGAGCTTGGCTGCTAACCAAAAGGTTAGCAGTTGAAATCTACCAGCCTCTCCTTGGAAACCCTATGAGACAGATCTACTCGGCCCTGTAGCATCGCTATGAGTCAGAATAGACTTGACAGCAACAGGTTTGGTTTTTGGAGCCCTGGTGGTACAGTGTTTAAGAGCTCAGGCTGCTAACCAAAAGGTAAGCAGTTTGAATCCACCAGCCACTTATTGGAAACCCTATGGGGCAGTTCTACTCCATCCTATAGGAGCAGTATGACTCAGAGTCTACTAGATGAAAATGGGTTTGGTTTGTTTGTTTTTTTAATGACTAATGATGTTGAGATGAGCAAATTTCTTAGCCCCTCTATCATTAAGTTTCTGTATCTCTAAAATGGAGATTATAATAGTACCTAATTTGTACAGCTCTGGTGAGGATTAAACACATTTAATAAATATAAAGCATTTATAAGCGTATCTGGTACCCAAGTGCTATGTGCTTGCTATTATTATCAGGGAAGGCTTTATGGGAGGAACTAATAAAGGTAAAAAGTTTTCCAGGCAGAGACTGGTTAAAGGATGTTAAAGACAGAGTCGTACAATACACAAAGGCAAAGCATCCCTGGAGGTATATCAAAGAGTTCAAGTGAGAAAGGACCAAAGTTGAGGCTAGAGAGGTAGGTAAGTTAAGGGTCATATGCTTATTTCTTCCTTTGCTAGGAATAAATGACTTAGGCAGGAAGAGCTTGGGAGGTTAGCAATGACCAAACCATAAGGAGAGACACTTTAACGGGGTTGTGGGTAGGAAGTGGGGGAGTTGCTTTGCTATGACAGAAACCAGGACTAGTGTACCTGGAAGTCATAAACATGCTTGTGACCTCATCTGCTTCACACAAGACTGTCAGAAGTGTTTAATAAAAGACCATAAACCCACTGTCGTCAAGTTGAGTTGATATATACTCATAGCAACACTATAGAACAGAGTAGAGCTGCCCCATAGGACTTCCAGGGCTGTAAATCTTTAGAGAAGCAGACTGCCACATCTTTCTCTCGCGGAGCATCTTGTGGGTTCAAACCATCGACCTTTCTGTTAGCAGACAAGCACTTAGCCACTGCATCACCAGGGCTCCTGTTTAAAAGACCAGGATCCTTAAATTGATTTATTACAGTATTAATTTCTTACAGAAAAAGTAATCCAATTCATGCCTCTGCTCTTCCTAAGGGACCACTCGCCATGTTGTTGCCCAATAAATATTTGGGGAAAGATTTGTGTTATAATCTCAACATATAGATTAGTTTCTCAGGGCAGTACAATCTACATTACAGCTAGTGCATCCAAACTTCCTCGGGCTGTGTGATACTTTCTTTGGGTCCCTAAAGGCTTTGGAATCATCTTGGCTTCAGCATCTTGACTCTGGTTCTGCAAATAGAATGACAGCTGTTCCTCGCTGAAGCATAAATCCATTTTTTAACCCCAGAATCAAGCAGTTCACAGTTTCATAGCAAGTAGTCCAATGGAACTTTGGCTAGGATCTTGTCATTAATATAAAATTCGTCAGTAAGATATCACAGTTTTAAAAAATTGACTGCAGCATTTTTATCTCCAGATGGTGGTGACAGGGGTGTCATTGAAATCCCCTAGCCCTTCCTCTTTCCTCCATATGTTGGCAGAGGCCATGCAGACATCTCCATAAATGCTACCTCTGTGTTTTAAGACTTCTGCCAATGTTCTGCCTTCCCATTCTCTATGATTTTTAGATCTGGCTTCTTCAAGAAATTTGTTATTTCATGTCTCAGAATCGTATATTGGCATAGCTCCGTTGGGGATTAGTAGACCCATGATAAACAACATCACGCTAGAGTCAGAAATATTGACTAAATTGGCTGTGCCGTGCTTCTCTTGTGTCAATGAAGACATTTGGAATGGTGTTGGCTTCACTGATATGTTGATTCTATTTTTTGTTTGATCATCACATTAAAGCTGATTTTAAATGCACTATTTATAACAAGTTTCTACAAATTTATTAAATTCCACTGGATTCTTTCTTCTGCTGATTTACACATTGGCTTTTAAGTCTGGCTATTTGCAGTGACATTATTTCAGATGTATTCCATTTCCTTCATCTCCGAATTGAATTTTCCATTTTTCTAAACTTTCAACATGTTCTCTGTATCTTCCATAGAAGCGAATTCTGTTTCCTCTGCTCTTTTCAGATCTTGATAATTAAATGCATTTCAGGATCAACACGCTCTATATCCTGCTCCTTTGTGACTCTGCCTTCTTTATTCATCTTGTTTATTATTTATGCCTTAACTACCATTATCAACAAGAATAAACGTTTGTCAAATGTGCACTCTGTGGTGATATATAGAAAGATAGAATGTGATCCATATGTGTGCGTGTGTGTGTGTGTTGTTGTTGTTGTTGTTGTTGTTGTTGTGTGCTATTGAGTTGATTCCGACCCATAGCAGCCATACAGAATTGCCACATAAGGTTTCCTAGTCTGTAATCTTTAAGGGAACAGATTGCCAGGTCTTTTTTCTGGTAGGTTTGAACCACTGACCTTTCTGTTGGCAGCCGAGCACTTAACCCTTGCACCACCAGGGCTCCTTTATGTATGTATATATACGTACTAGCCAACATTTCGGCTAGTGGAAGAGTGCTTAACTGTTTGTATCACCCAGGGACTGTCTGTCTGTCTATCTATTTGTGAGTCAAGGTTTACTTTCTCTGTTTTTGTTATTCTCTCTTGTCTTACTAACAGCAAACCTATATTTTCTTTTAGCCTCCGTCCTTTTGAATTCCAGATGCCTTTTTCTTGGTAGTTTTGCATCTGCACTGATAGAATTTTGCTCAAAAAGTACAAGATGGCACAGAGTCTGTCAGGAAAAGAGTTAAAAACTTCTACCTTTCCAGCTAACTGTGGCCCACAGGCTGCTAATTAGCTTGATGGATCAGCACCTGGTCTGGTCATGAATACTCAGAAGCCCATTGGCTGCTGGCAGCTGATTCCTGACTCCCTGAGGTTTGGAGATGTATCAGGCCTGGATAGGGAGAGCTGGCACTTGTTTAAAGGGCAGCTGTAGCCAATTATTCATGTGTTCCTTTGGGCTTGACTTGGCTGAAGGAAGAACCGTGCTTCTACATGCATTCGAGGCAGACTTTTCTTGCACAATTGGTTGCATCGCTGGTACAGTTTCTCTTTTTTGGTGTCATTACAATACAATGACTAACATCAGTCTGACCCTGCAATTCACATCTTTCTCCCATGGAGGGGCTGGTGGGTTTGAAGTACCAACCTTTCAGTTAGTAGATGAGCACTTAACCCACCGTGCCACCAGTCTTTCCCCCATGTTCTTGTTCTTCCTCCCTTTAGTTTTTATTCTCTAGAAATGATTTTTGAAGCCCTGAAAAAAAAAATTTTTTTTTTTGGTGGTGCAGTGGTTAAGCACTTGGCTGTTAGCCAAAAGGTCGGTGGTTCAAACCCACTAGCCACTCCGTAGAAGAAAGATGTGGCAGTCTGCTTCCCTAAAGATTTACAGCCTTGGAAACCCTATGGGGCAGTTCTACTCTGTCCTATAGGGTCTGTATATGTCGAAATTCACGCAACAACAATGAGTTTGGGTGGGTTTAGAAATGATTTTAAAGTCAATTTGTCTTAGCCTTCTGATTTCAGTGAGGTTTTGAGATATATGTGTGTGTAATGCTTGGTTTATATGACACCAAAATTCTGGACAGTCTTCTAAGGTCTCATGTGCGAGGGAGGCACCATGTTAAATCATTGGGCATAGATTTATGTCTCCATTTTGCCACTTAGTAGCTGTGTGACCCCAGGCAATTTTCACGGCCTCCCTGAGCCTCAGATACCTCATCAGTAAACTGGAGAAACTAATTCCTAGAATAAAGGGTTGTTGCAATGACTATGTTGTTATTGTTAGTTGCCATCAAGTCAGTTCTGACCAGGGCTTCGAACCTGTCTGTTAGAAATACATGTGAACCGGAACGAACCAGTTCAAAGCCCTGGCTTCGACTCATAGTAAGCTTATACATAACAGAACAAAAAATTGCCTGATCCTGTTCCATCTTCGTGACTGTTGTCATGTTTGAGTCCACTGTTGTGACTATTTTGTCAATCCCTCTTATTGAGGGTTTTCCTCATTTTTGCTGACCCTCTGTTTTATCTAACATAATGGCCTTTTCTAGTGATTAGTCTTTCCTGATGACATGTGCAAAGTAAACAAGATGAAGTCTCACCATTCTCGCTTCAAAGGAGCATTCTGATCGTACAATGAAATGATTGTACAAGCAGTTCTTGGTAGTTACCACTCACATTGATCATCCTTGAACATTTGAGTGTCGGCTGTGTGGTGAGCTTGGTGATGGGGCTTGTGGAAGAATATAAACTAAATGGAATACACATTGCTGCTGTAATACCACCCAAGAATGCATGGCCCAAACAAAGAGAAGATCCCCCAGAAGAAACACTCAAAGAATAATGTTATAACCAGCATCAGCTCTACATGCATCTTCTGGCATGTGCACCCACAAATGTCATCTATTTTCATTGTGCAAACATGGATGAGAGTCTCAAGACCTCATTGAGATCCTCTCTTCCCCATTAATCTAATTACACAGAAAAGCATTACTCAATTACTTAGCCTTTCTGAAGAGTTTATGAAGGTGGGTAGGTGGAGGTGTTTACAGCATAAACCCAATACAATTTTATTTTTAAGTCCCATTCAATATTTTCATTCTTGAAAAGCTGTATTGTCACTGGTATTGTCTTCCCCCACACAGCCCTTGCTCTCAGTGACTCCTCTTTTTTTGCCACCTTCCTCCCAGGGACAATGCAAATTTCTTCCCTTGTCATAAGTGCAGAAGTTAAGCAACTTTCTTGAGTTACTAAAACCCAAAATCTGTTGCCGTCAAGTCGATTCCAACTCATAGCAAACCTATAGGCCAGAGTGTAACTGCCCCACAGGATTTCCAAGAAACGACTGGTGGATTCAAACTGCTGACTTTTGGTTAGCAGCCTGAGCTCTTAACCACTGTGCAACCAGAGTTCCTGTGAGGACTAAACAGTGTAACAGACTGTTAAGTGTTTGCCCCATTGCAAGGCATAGAGTAGGTGATGACAGCCTTCACTTGCAGTAGTAATAACAGTAGTACGTGTAGTCATAACATCCTTGTCCTAAGTAGCTGCGTGGGTAGCATAATGAATGTCAGTAACAGGGCCAGTTACAGAATTTGCAGGGTCCAACACAAAATGAAAATGTGAGGCCCAGCCAGGAGGAAGGAAGTCAATCTGCCCTTCTCCTGGGCCTGTGTCCCAAACTACAGCAGATGAGCAACCCCCAAGGGCTTGCAATCTCCGTGCCCAGTGTGCTTGGTACTTGGGTCAGGGTGGGTTAGAGGCCCTTGCTGAGTCACCACCAAGTTGCCCACCAAATGTGCCATGATGCTGCCATTTTCATGCAGGGATGGCCACTGCCTCGACCCAATCCAGAAGCCACAGGATGGATAACCCTCCAAACCCAGCCGTACCCCCACTCCTTCACAGGAGAAGAGGGGTCAAGGGCTAAATGAAGGCCGCCCTCTCCTTCACCCCTGTTGATGCCTCAGGCAGAGGGCAGCAGTGGTTGTAGGGTGAGCTGGGGAGGGGAAGGCCGGGTAGGGCCTGGAGCAGTCGATAGGGAGCAGGCAGCCAAACGCTTATGCCAGAGAGATAGGGACATAGCAGGAGACAGGACTACTTGTGAGTTGAAGCTCCAAAGAATGGAGCAAATGCTCCACTATCCCAACAGACTTTACTTACAAAATGCATGTTCACAGATAAAATCATTAAGAATTGCAAGACGGCAACTACAAGCATTAAACCAAGTGTGGGGCCCTCTGCTAGTGCGTGATTACATGGCCTGCATTCTCATGAAGCCAGCCCTGATCAACAATGAATATCCAAGTGCTTCAGAAGCTTTAAATGCTGTGTAAATGCCAGGCATCATTGCTAGGATCACCACTGTGCAATGATATAGGCCATAAAAACTGAGTTGGGCACTTACTTGGTGGCCCCAGGTTTAAAGGAGCAAAGGAGACCTCTGATACTTTTGTTTCAACCCAGGGAGGAAAAGTGTTCTCAATGTCTTCAATAAACAGTGGTTATACATTCTGAGTGATAGGGCAAAGCCAACATCTTAAGGAGAAATCCCTGCTCTTCCCATAAATCTCCCTTGGAATCAGCGTGCTAAGGCAGAGATACCGACTCCTTTTCAGGTCAGATTTGTGGATGCTCCCTTCTAGGTGGGGAGAAAGGGCTTCTGCCTGGTGCTTCCCCCAGTGTCTGCTCCCCTCCACCTACTTCCCCAGGCCCCAAGGAACTTGGCACTCTCTGTCTCACGCACACACACACACACACACACAGACACGCACACATACACACACAAAACAAATGGGTTGCCATCAAGTCAACCCCAGCTCGTGGCGACCCCATGTGTGTCAAAGTAGAACTGAGCTCCATAGAGTTTTCAATGGTTGTGATCTTTTGGAAGTAGATCACCAGGACTTTTCTTCTGAGATACCTCTGGGGGGATTTTAACCACCAACCTTTTGATTAACAGCCAAGCGCTTAACCATTTGCTCCGCCCAGAGTGCCCTCTCTGTCACACACCCTCCACTAACCCAGAGCTGGAAAAGCAGGGATGTCTTGGAACCTTAGGTCACCCCTCAGTCCTGTTTCCCTCATCTCTGTGGGAACTGGGCTGCAGCCCCCAAGCCTCCACACCTTATACATAAATTTGATTCCACACATTTCAGTATAGCAGACCTGCAGGGGCATTTTTGGTTATTTATAAGAGCATCTAGTGATTTGGATCACACCAGTTATTAAACAGCTTCTTGGTCTACATCATAATTGGAGAAAGCAGCTGAGAGGAAGGGGAGAAAATGCAAATTAGACCATTCCCACTAGGGACCCATTTAGAGCACTGAAGTAGTAATTTACTAAATGATAGCCTAATAGCCTGAAAGAGTTAATGTGACTTCCCAAAGTGCCTTATTTCAGCCCACATAGTTATCTGTCCTAGGGGTATGTTGGCTCATTTTAGCCTGAGTTCTGAAAAAGTGTATAAAACTGATTGCCTTCAAATTGATTCCAAGTCATGGTGACTCCATGTGTGTCAGAATAGAACTGTGCTACCCTGGATTTTCAATCGCTGGTTTTTCAGAAGTAGATCACCAGACCTCTCTTCTTGGTAAATTCGAACCTCCAACCTTTCAATTAGCAGCCAAGCACATTAATCATTTACACCACCCAGGGACTCCAAAAGAACATGTAGACCTAGAAGATTAAGTGGATTTTCCAAGCACTGCATGTAGACCCCACCCTAGTGTTCAATTGAAAGGGAGAAGCTAACAGTTCTTGAGGGGAAGACCCCGTACTCCCCATCAGAAACTCGAGGGAGCTTGTGTTCATTTTATCCTTGGTATCTTTCTCTTGGAAGCCAGTGAGGGTAAAAGTCAGTACTACTACAAGTGTCAGGCTGGGCACTGCCCTGCAAAGAAGAGAATGTTTTAGGGCAAAGCTGTTATCGGTCTCTATTCTAACAAAACCTTAGTTCACCGCAGCTTGCCCAGTGCAGTAGCTGCAGTGTGATGGGAAAATACAAGGCTTGGGGTTAGAAATTTTGAATTCCAGCCATAGTTCTGCTACTTACTAGCTGTGTAACTCTGAACAAGTCACTCACAGGGACTCAGCTCCCTCGTCTATAAAATGGGTGCAATATTAATATTGACCTTCTGGGTTGTTGATATGAGGATTAATTGAGATAGCATATGAATATATTTTGTAAACTAGAAAACAGCTTACAACTGTTATTTAAGGAGAGATCATAGTATAATAAAGAAATCATGGATTGCAGAGCCATGTATTGTATTTTTAGGAAAATAACAAGCACCTTCTGTGTTTGTTTACCAACCACGTCCTCCCCGCCTCCCCAGGTATTTTCGTAAGCATGCTATGTTAATTTTTTTACAATATTTTAAAAAATTATTTTACAGCAACATGTAAAAAAAATTGTCATAGTGGTGCTTATGAAAATACTTCAAGGAGGGGCAGTTAGCAAACAAATGTAGAAGGCGAGTGTTATTTGCGTAAAATATGGTATTCTGGATTTAATTCTAGTACTGTTTAACCTTGGAAAAATTACCTAGCCTCTCAGAGCTCTCAGAATTTCTTCATGGTGGGCTTACCAAAATAAAATACCAATCCCTACAGAACCCTGGTGGCCCAACAATTAAGTGCTTGGCTGCTAACTGCAAGGTCAGGGGTTTGACCACCCCCCCCCCCCCCCGCTCCATGGGAGAAAAGACCTGGCGATCTGCTTCCATAAAGATTTTAAAAAGCCATTGCCATCGAGTTGATTCTGACTCATAATGACAGCATTGCTACAAATCCATAATGATTACAGCCTAGGAAACCCTATGGAGCTGTTCTACTCTGTCACATGGGGTTGCTATGCGTCGGAATCAACTTGACAGCACACAACAGAATTGTTGAGATTATGCATATAAAAGGCCTAGTACATAGTAGGTATTCAAGAAATATCAGTTTCTTCCCTTCCTACCTTCTATCCATTCCCAGTAGAACCATCTTCTTTCCCCACCAAAGTTGTTTCTCCCCCTTTCGTCACCATCTAACTTTCAGAGGTCATCGTAGACTTTGCCTTTTCTCTTGCCATGCCCTCCATTCAATCACCAAGTCGTTGAGATGCTACTCCTTTACTACCTCCTGATCCGTCCTCTTCACACAGTCCCTACTGCAGCCCCTTATCATGTTTCATCTGGATTTGTGCAGTAGCCTCCAAAATAATTTTTATACCATAATTAAACGAGATAACAAATTTTACATTTGCTAATATAACATAGCAAATGGGCCATGGTCCCTAGTGGGTACAAAATAACTATGCAAAATTTCAGAAGGAAATTTCATTCAGTGTAAGGAAGAATTTTATAGTAGTAAGAGTCTCAAAGACAGGGTAGGCTTCCTCAGTGGGTAATGAGCTCCTTGTCACTGGAAGAATCCTAGTCTTGGTTGAATGACTTCTTTGTTAGAAGTTGTAGAGGAGATTCAAACATCAGATGGAGGTTGGAATAAATTATCATTAAGTTCCTTCTGAATAAGTCAAGACAGTTTCAGGCAGAAACTCAACAGAAAAGGGCTGAAGCAAAACAAGAACTTTACTAAATCACATAAGGTATTAAGTCCAAAGGTTTCAGGCATGGCTAGCTCCAGTGCCTCAAAAGCTATCACTGGAATCCCTCAGCTTCTCTCTCTATATCTCCACTTTGCTTTCCTCTGCACTGGCTTCACTCCTGGGCAGGCCCTGTCCACAGGATGTCCTTGGCAGCTCCAGGCATTAAGTTCAGCACCCTGCAGCCCCACAATCGTTGAGTCGATAACCCAGTGGAAAAAGTGCTCTTTTCTCAGTAGTTACAGTGAAGCCCCAGACCTGATGCTCCCTAGACAAATCACTGTCAGTGAATGATATAATCTTCTGATTAACCAGAGGTTATGGGCCCACTCCAGGGTCAGATCTTCCGGAGTTTCATGGCCAGGTGTGGAAGAGGTGGGTCCTCAAAGAAAAATCAGTCTGTTGATAACAGAAGTAGAGGGACTTGGTGTTCAGCAGGCAGGAATGGTGGACATCAACCACACCTTCAATTTCCAGTATTTATTATATAATACTTTCTCCCTTTGTCCCTCTACTATATTTCAACACCCTTAATGTGCATTCATGGAGAATCAGCCTAATAATATACATAAACAAAACCAAACTCCTTGCCATGAGTTGATTCTGACTAATAGCGACCCTGTAGCACAACTTAGAACTGCCCCATGGGGTTTCCAAGGAGTGGCTGGTGAATTCAAACTGCCAACCTTTTGGTTAGCAGCCTGAGCTCTTAACCACTGTGCCACCAGGCCCCATAATAGTCATAATCACCATTAAAATGTTAGACTATCTTGTCTTCCACAAAATCCTGTGGAGAAAAAAAAAAAAAACAACACTTTTTTATGAGTCTGTGTCTTAGTTTCCTATAGTGGCTTTAAAGAACAGGAATTTATTGTCTCACAGTTCTGAAGCCTAGAAGTCCAGATCAGGGTGTTGGTTCTGTTGACTCCTTCTGAATGCTCTGAGAGAGAAATAGTTCCACACCTCTTCTAGCTTCTGGTGGCTCATGGCAGTACTTGGTGTTCTTCAGCTTGCATCAACTTATACAGTCATGCAGCCGTACTTCTTCTATCTAACTTTCCAAGTCTGTTCTCCTCTTTTATAAGACAACACTCAAATGGGATCAGGACCCCCCACCCCTTACTCCAGTATGACTTCATATTAACTGATAATATCTCCAAAGACTGTATTTCCAAACACGGTCACCTTCACAGGTGCCAGGGGTTAGAACTTCAACGTATCTTTTTTGGGGACACAATTCAATAATTACAAAAAGTTACTGTCCATTCCTAAATACATGATACCTCCTTATTTAAATATATATATATACATACATATATATGCACACTAGAAGGTGCTATGGGAATGAAATTTGTTATTTAGTTCTGTTGAGAAGTTGGAGTTGCCTCTGGATCCTAAAGGCTTATGAATTAACACTTGTTGTTATTAGTTGCCATAAAGTCAGCTCTGGTCATGGTGACCCCATGTGTAATAGAACAAAATGTTTCCTGGTCCTGCACCGCCTTCATGATAGTTGGTATGTTTGAGTCCATTGTTGCAGTCATTGTGTCAGTCCATCTCATTGAGGGTTTCCTTCGCCTTCACCAGCCCTACACTCTACCAAACATGATGTCCCTTTTCCTCATGATGGGGCATCCAATGTAAGTGAGTTGAAGTCTTGAACAATATTCTGTGATCCATTGGGTTTTCATTGGCTAATTTTCAGAAGTAGATTACCATGCCTTTATTCCTAGTCTGTCTTAGTCTGGAAGCTCTCCTGAAACCTACCCACCATGGATGACCCTGCTGGTATGTTCTTCCTAATGTGGTGGCTTATGTCTTGCTATGAATTAATATGAAGATGAACCTAAATCTCTGATTGAGTAATTACTGTGCTCCGTGTATTCTGCTAGATTTTTACATGGGTGCCCTCATTTAATCTTTAAACAACTTTCTTAAAGAACAATTATTCCTATTTTATAGATGTAGAAACTGAGGTACAACATGGCTAAGCAACTTGCTCAGGGTCACACAGTTAGGAATGGTGGAGCCAGAAGTGAACCCAGGTCTGAGCCCATGGCCTTTTTTTCTGTATATGTATTATACTACCTCCTTGAGGACTCCTACCAAGAGTCTCCAACATGCTCTAAATCATAGATTTTGAAAACAAACATCAGATCTTATGGTCTGATCCTTTAACAGAGGGCTGTTTCATTCTGCATCCCACTTTGGAGAGTGGCATCTGGGGTCTTAAACGCCAGCAAGCAGCCATCTAAGAGGCTTCAATTGGTCTCAACCCACCTGGACCAAAGGAGAATGAAGAACACCAAAGGTACAAAGTAATTATGATCCCAAGAGACAGAAGGGGCCGCATAAACCAGAAACTACATCAGCCTGAGGCCAGAAGAACTAGATGGTTCCCGGCTACAACCGATGACTGCCCTGACAGGGAACACAACAGAGAACCCTTGAGGGAGCAGGAGAGCAGTGGGCTGCAGACCTCAAATTCTCGTAAGAAGACCAGACTTAATGGTCTGACTGAGACTAGAAGGACCCTGGAGGTCATGGTCTCAGACTTCCTGTTAGCCCAAGACAGGCACCATTCCCAAAGCCAACTCTTCAGACAGGGATTGGACTGGACTATGGGATAGAAAATGATACCGGTGAAGAATAAGCTTCTTGGATCAAGTAGACACATGAGACTATGTGGGCAGCTCCTGTCTGGAGAGGAGATGAGAGGGCAGAGGGGGTCAGAAGCTGGCCGAATGGACACGAAAAGAGAGAGTGGAAGGAAAGAGTGTGCTGTCTCATTAGAGCAAGAGCAGCTAGGAGTATATAGCAAGGTGTATATTAATTTTTGTATGAGAGACTGACTTGATTTGTAAACTTTTACTTAAAGCACAATAAAAATTAAAAAAAAAAAAAAAGAGGGCTGTCCCAAGAAATCTGGGATATATTTCCACTTAGTGAAATAGACATCCATATCAGGTTACCAGCGCATTCCCCCCCCCCCCCTTGCTAACCTTGAAAGTTTCTGGGAGTGTCCAGCACAGCTGCTCTGATAGTTAAAGGTGTTAGAAGGATGAAGTGCTTAACACCTGTGCTGTGTAGCTGAAACTGACTCTTGGGGTTGGTGGTGAGCAAAGGCTGCAAGCCAAAGCCCTAGCTATGGCCCAGTGGAGCTGTATGTGGTACAGGCCCTGAATGTAGTTAACATCCAAATAAAGTCGCCAGGAGACTGGGGCAGAACATTTCCTGGCAGATGGGCCTCACTGTTTATACTCATTCCCCCTGGATTCCAAGCCTGCTTGCCTTCAGGAAAAAGTGTGTCTCTTCTGCTCACTCTGGGTTGTGTTAGCTTGCTAGTTAGATCTGCAAATACGCTTGCAGTTGACAGGCAGTCTGTAAGTTGTTTTACATTTTCCACTCAAACAAAGGAATTTTTCCACAGCAAAAGAATGATGAGGCAATAAAAATAATAAAATCTATGAGTGCTGAAAGTCTTTCTATGCCTTACTTATCTTATTAATGACCAACAAGCCCTGAGCACCAGGGAGAACCATACTGCTTCTGTAGTGGACATATACCACCAATAGCCACACACACCCCCATTCCCCACTCAGAGCCAATTCTGATTCATAAGTCTTGTGGGACTCCTTGAATCTGTTGCTTCCCTAGATTCTCCCTCACTGCTGTGCTATGCCATCTATCAATACATACCAACTTCTTGTGAAATTTAAAACTCTGCTTCCTACATATTGGAAGGTAAAGTGCCACAATATGATGATTATAAATCCAGATTTATACTGTTCCTATCACCACGATAGCTTAGTTTGGAAATATCTTTCTATTAGAAACTTGTTCACATGGCTGAAAAGATTTATTGGGGGTGGTAGGGGAGAGGTAGCTCCCAAAAACTTTTATTTCCTAGCCACCTGGGCCATGTTTCACCCCATTGTGTAAAATGGAAAATATGGATGTTGCCCAAAGTTCTGACCTCAGAACTTCCCTTTCATAATTCTACCTGTGGGCTAGTTGAAAACAGTCCACATCCACGGTTTCTAATGATCCGGAGTAAGCTGATAGCAAGTTCATTACATCTTGAGTGGAAACATGTGAAAAGCAGATAGCATAGAATCTGCTTTTGCACGTTTCCACTCAAGAGAGCAACTAAAATTCAACATGTTGCAAGCTTTTCTCACTTATTCAGCAAATGTTTTCCTAATGCCAATTTGAGGTTGGAAGCTGGACATAAATTTTTGTTGTTTCGTGTGCAGTTGAGCTGATTTCGACTCACGGCAACACCATATGACAAAGAACTGTCCCATAGGGTTTTCTTGGCTGTACGCTTTGTGGAAGCAGATCACCAGGTCTTTCTCCCACGGAGTTGCTAGGTGGGCTTGAACTGCCAACCTTTCAGTTAGCATCCAAGTGCTTAACTGTTTGCCCTACCAGGACCCCTTGGATATAATAGAAGAGCACATAAACAAGGTCCTTGATGTCATGAAGTCTTATAGGGAGAGTCATAACTAAACATATAACTACAAAAAAGAATGACAAATGCAGTATTTGTGGGAAGTAAAGCTATTGTGAGAACAAAAGAGTATTGGCTAGGCCAGTGCAGGACAAGGAAGTATAAATATTTTCCTGGAAGTTACACGGTAGCTGAAATCCATAAGGATAAATTGGAATTACCCAGAGAAAGAATTCCACAAGGTTAGGATCTGTTTTCTAATTTACCTTCCCATCCCTCATCACCCAGCACAATGTTGGACACCACAGGCATTCCATAAATCTTTGCATTATGAGTAAAAGCATTTTTATAATATTACCTTTTATAAAAGCACTAATATGCCATAAAGAATCATGGGCTAGCTCTCTCCAGCTAATACCCACATGCGTGCACACACACAATTTAGAATGTGTGCATTTGTAAGAGTCACTCTAAGTTATCAGTGCTTTAGTATGAAGAATCAAAAGGCTCTTACTTCCTCATCACCTTTTTAATCCTATTTCTACCTGAGACTACCTCCCTGGACTGTGTTTACTGATCTATTTTCAGCTTTAAGTTTGGCATCATAATTCTGAAGGACAGAGGCAGCTTCTATTTAAGGAAGTTTTACCATGTCTGTGTTTTAGTGTTTTTTTTTAAGTATTTTTACTTTGCTTAAAAATGCTCAAAGTAAACTAAAATTTGTAAGATATAATATTGTAAAACACTACAATATGCTAACGTTGAAGCAAGAAAACTTTTTTTTAATTTTTATGGTGTTTTAAGTGAAAGTTTACAAATCAAGTCAGTCTCTCACACAAAAACTTATATACACCTTGCTACATACTCCCAATTGCTCTCCCCCTAATGAGACAGCCTGCTCCCTTCCTCCACTCTCTCTTTTCGTGTCCATTTCGCTAGCTTATAACCCCCCTACCCTCTCATCTCCCCTCCAGGCAGGAGATGCCAACATAGTTCAAGTGTCCACCTGATCCAAGAAGCTCACTCCTCACCAGCATCCTTCTCCCTCCCATTGTCCAGTCCAATCCCTGTCTGAAGAGTTGGCTTTGGGAATGGCTCCTGTCCTGGGCCAACAGAAGGTCCGGGGGCCATGACCACCGGGGTCCTTCTAGTCTCAGTCAGCCCATTAAGTCTGGTCCTTTTATGAGAATTTGGGGTCTGCATCCCACTGCTCTCCTGCTCCCTCAGGGGTTCTCTGTTGTGTTCCCTGTCAGGGCAGTCATCGGTTATAGCTGGGCACCGTCTAGTTCTTCTGGTCTCAGGGTGATGTAGTCTCTGGTTCATGTGGCCCTTTCTGTCTCTTGGGCTTATAATTACCTTGTGTCCTTGGTGTTCTTCATTCTTCTTTGGTCCAGGTGGGTTGAGACCAACTGTTGCCTCTTAGATGGCTGCTTGCTGGCGTTTAAGACCCCAGATGCCACTCTCCAAAGTGGGATGCAGAATGTTGAGAAAGAACTTTTACTCTACTCTACTACACTTGAATATAAAATCGGATTCCACCTCCAAGATTCCCATGCAGTGGTTAAGCACTGGGCTGCTAACCAAAAAGTGGGCAGTTTGAATCCATCAGCTACTCCTTGGAAACACTATGAGGCAGTTCTACTCTGTCCTGTTGGGTTTCTGTGAGTCAGAATCAACTCAATGACAACGGGTTTGTTTCGTTTGGTTTTTCCAAGAATCTCAAAGCAGTTCTCTAAAGTATGTAATCCTCATTGGCTTAAGACCAACAATCATAAATGAATTTGTATTATATCATGAATTCTATGGTTGATCCATGGAATCCCATCTTCCTGGTTTCAGGCACCTAGTCTAGATGGGTCTATCAAGAGATGAATGACTGTCTTTTTGATCATTGTCTTCCTACAACAGTCCTCGTATTAGACTTGCATAATTCCCCTCCAGATGGAATTGGCACTTTCCCCTTGTTTTCCTGAAAATTTTACCAAGACATTGATTTCCTTCTTGGTTGAGGTTATGTCATTGAAGGTAATAAAAATCTATCCCTATTTTATTTCAGACTTCTCAGATATTTTTCTCAGAGTACATACCTCAATACTGTGAATGTGACAGGTACTCAGTAAAGGTTTTTTAAAAATTATTTTAGCTAACACTTTTTTGATGCTTATGATGTGCTAAACACTACTGTTAATGTTTTACATGATATCAGTTAGGGCTCAACAAGAGTAGCAGAACCAGTAGAGGGATATATATATAAGAGATTTATTGCAAGGAATTGGCTCACATGATTACGGGAGCTGGTTGGGCAAGTCTTAAATCCGTATCACAAGGCATCAGGAAGGGGAGGCTGGAAAGCTTGGGCATGGGTTGAAACTGTTGTCCACGTGTGGAATTTCCTTTAAAGTCTTTCACCTGATTGAACCAGGCCTATATGGATTATCTAGGATCATCTCACTTAAAGTCAACTGATTATGGACTTTAAACCCATCTGCAAAATACCTCCACAGCAATACCTAGATTAGTGTTTGACTGAATAACTGAAATTACATGGATAACCTCATTTCATCCTTATCATAACTCAATGAAGTCTCCACCACACCCATTGCCATCGAGCTGATTCCGACTCATAGTGATCCTATAGAACAGAGTAGAACTGCCCTATAGAATTTCCAAAGAGTGCCTGGTGGATTTGAACTGCCGACTTTTTGGTTAGCAGCCATTGCTCTTAACCACTAAGCCACCAGTGTTTCCAACTCTATGAAGTAGTTTCTTTTATTATCACGTTCATTTTACAATAGGAGCATGGAGGCTCAAAAAGGTTAAGTAACTTGCTCAAGATCATGTAACTATTAAGTGGAATAGCCATGACGTGAACCCACTGATCTAATTCCAAAGTTGGTGGCTTAACTATTGCATTATTCTATCTCCCAACAAATAAATAAGTTATTGTAATTCTATTCCTCTAAATCTGTGGAAGGTGCCTCATATCCCTATTTTACATGTTGCTTTTTTGAAAAGTTACCACCATCTGTGGACTCGTGAGACTGAAATATTTACCTTCTTTATAATTTCTTTTAATACAAAGGAAGAATACAGGAAGTTGGGGATTTCGAGTGCTAGTCCACTCTGATATAAAATTGCTTTTCTTAAATCAACAGTTAATATTTGAAAATGTCACGTTCTTGATTACCTGTAATAGAATGAATGCTTTGTTTTTCTTTGGGGAGACAGATTGGAAATTGGCACTGTAAGATTTTTTTTCTAAATGTCTCATTTTGCAAAGAACAATGTAGTAATTAATATAACCAAGGTTTTAAAAAGAAGATATAAATCCCCTCCAAGTGAAAGAACATGAGACTATGTATTAGCCATAATTTAAGTGACATAAATTGGAATTTGAATGATTTTTCAGCAAAAAAAATAAATAAATAAGATTACTGAAGGAAAAAAAAAAATTCTGACATGCAATATCCCGGGGCACCATGGTATCATGGTAAGAGTCCTGAACAAGTGGCAAGGATTCATGGTTTTGCTCCAGCCTCTAATTAGGGTGAGTCCTTAGGCAAGTGACTTAACATCTCCAGGCATCAATTTCCTTTTCTATAATATGAAAGGGTTTGAGTAGACGATTTCTTACATCCTTTATGCTGTTTCTAGAACTTAAAAATGTGTGTAATTTCAACAATGCATAATGGCTATTTTAGTGCAAAAAGAGTCAAAAGTCATTCTTCTGTGAATTATTTAATTTTCTTACCCCGACCAGTAGGATATTACACTGATAAGTCCTTTATGTTTTAATATATATGCCTGGGGGTTATTTTCAAATTTCATTAGTGCCAGATTGAAGTTAATTTCCAGGACTACAGTATTTAATACATGAGCTGATTGCTCAGAATGAGGCATCAATACAGGCACCATGGACAGCGACTTGCTCTCCCAATTCCCTGTCGAAGAGGATTTCACCCAGCCAAGCACAAACGCTGACTGAGAATTAGATTTCCATCATTCTCTGGAGGTTATGCAGACACAAAGACTGCCTATAGATCCCAAATGACTCTAAAGTGCAGGGACCTCAACGCGATGAAAAAAATGATAGTATGCCTCCTTTCTAAAGAGCCTGTAGTTTACTGCTAACAAATGGCATCTCTTTGAGCAGCCCAGTACTGTTGCCAGAGAACCATATTCATAAGAGAATGATGTCTTGAGAAATGTCATTTTTCAGTCATTCTAATAATTGGGAAACCAAGAATACAGTTATTCTATCTCAAGTCACAGGTGTTTGGATTACAGGGTGAGGAATAGAACTAAGTGGCCTGATTTCCAAATCCAATGAAAGTTTATTAATCTCAAAGAACAGGAGATATCCAGTCATCCCCAGGTAAGTAGTCAGGTCATATTCATTCAAGTGTCTCCCAGTTAAGAAAGCAGGTCATGTCCAGCCTGTTTCTCATTCTCTACACGTACGATGTAAAAGTCAAAACAAGCTTCATGGATTTCTTATGTAAGTAGAGAAATGGTTCCCATACAATTAAGTGCTCATACTCTGGAGCTTGCTTTTAACCATTAACCAGGTGTCATCCAGCTGATTCTGACTCATGGCGATCCTATGTGATATAGGGTACAACATAAGCTTTTCAAGGTTGTGACCTTTTGGCAACAGATCACCACACCTTTCTTCCAAGATACCTCTGGGTGGGTGTAAACCACCAACCTTTCAGTTAATAGTTGAATGCTTAACTGTGTGCACCACCCAGGACTCCTTGGAGCCTGCTAGGCCTCGGTTAATGTCCCGGTCCTGCCTCTTGCTAGCAGGGTGTCTTCTGGAATGCTATTAACCTGAACTTGACAATGGAGACAGTGACATGAGGGTCGGACAAAACAGTGGACATTTAGTGTTTCTTGCTGAAGGAAGAAAACATTGCCCTGTTTAATAGTTGTAAACTTCTCTAAGCCTTTTTTAAAATTTTATTATCTGTAAAGTGAAGATAGTAATAACACCTACCTTGTAGAGTTGTGGGATTTAAATGAGATGTTGTTATTTTTGCTGGTAGGTGCTGTCCAGTCAGTTGTGACTCACAGTGACCCTATGTACAACAGAATGAAACACTTCCCAGTCCTAAGCTATCCTCATAATCATTGTTATGCTTGAACCCATTGTTGCAGCCACTGTGTCAATCCATCTCATTGGGGATCTTCCTTTTTTTTTTTTCTGCTTACCCTCCACTTTACCAAGCATGATGTCCTTCTCCAGGGACTGGTGCCTCCTGATAACATGTCCAAAGTATGTGAGATGTGGTCTCATCATCCTCGCTTCTTAGGAGCATTCTGGCTATAGTTTTTCGAAGATAGATTTGTTCATTCTTTTGGCAGCCCATGGTATATTCAATATTCTTCGCAACACCACAAATCAAAGGCGTCAATTCTTCTTCAGTCTTCCTTATTCACTGCCAGCTTTCGCATGCATATGAGGCAATTGAAAACACCATTGTCTGGATCAGGCATACCTTAGTCCTCAAAGTGACATCTTTGCTTTTGAATGCTTTAAAGAGATCTTTTGCAGCAGATTTGCCCAATGCAATGTATCATTTGATTTCTTAACAGCTGCTTCCGTGGCTGTTGATTGTGGATCCAAGTAAAATGAAATCCTTGACAAGTTCAGTCTTTTCTCCGTTTATCATGATGTTGCTTATTCATCTGGTGGTGGGGATTTTGGTTTTCTTTGTGTTGAAGTGTAATCCATACTGAAGGCTGTAGTCTTTGATCTTCATCAGTAAGTTCTTCAAGTCCTCTTCACTTTCAGCAAGCAAGGTTTTGTCATCTGCATAATGCAGGTTGTTAAATGAGATAACGACAGGAAATCATAAATGCTTGGTAAATGTTACCTATTATAAAAATTGATTCACATTTCTATTTTAGTGCCTGAAGAGTTTTGCACCTGATTTGTTTCTTTGTTTGTTTGTTGGCTTTAGTGCAGTAAATGTATACTATGAAAGTTTAGAAAGTGAAGTTAATGTACTCTAACAACAGGATTGCTTAATAGTACTGGTTGGGGCTCATTGTAATGTGATCCATTTCCTTAAATAACGTTTTCTTAAACTAGCTTCATTCCAAACTATTTCACAAACTCTTTGGGTGCCGTTACCTGTTTTCAAAGGTTGGCTTCCTCTGTGGGAATCTGTTATTCTTAGGTATGGCCAAACGGAGGCTAAGTAAGCAACTTACACTTTTGTGTAGAACGTTGAAACGCCAAAGAACTGAAGCGTGTGGGTTGTCAGATATGCTAATTCAAGTGTTATGATATTAAGCAGTTGCTAAGCCACAATTATTTTTATTTATTTACGGTGAGGAAAAAAGATTTAACAAAAGAAAAGCCTTGTCCTTTGAAGTCAGATGTACCTTTTTAACTGGCATAATTTTAAGAGAAAGCTTTGCCAAAGTAAATTTCAAGAACAGTATTGGTAGATGGTATCACGGTAACTTTGGCGCAAACTGGGGGCAGAGGCAGTGGGGATAGTTTGAACCTATCGGAATGTTACTCCAAGTCTGAACTGTGACCCTCCAAGTCTATCGGGGTCCAATCATAATACCCCTCTGAAAGCAGCGGGGATGCTGAGTCCCACGGGATGGGGCTACCGGTCCACAGAGGTGAAGATTTCTGTGGCTTCTCCTACGTCGTAAACCCGAAGCAGCTTGTTTAGTGACAGGAAACCCGAGGTAGCCTCGGGGCAGAGCGGGACCTGCCTTTTCCCCCTCTGTCTCCTCCTCTCCCCAGCGGTGGCGGCTGCCGCCACCGCTGCTGCCGCTGCCGAGCTGGTCACCTGGGCGCCTGCGGAGCTGCCTAGTTGCTGCCGCTGCGGCGGCCTCTCAGAGTGCTAGGAGGGGGTGGCGGAGGAGCGAGATATCCATAGTAACAGAAGATGCTCCGGGCGCTGAGCGGGAGCGAGTGCGGGAGAAGGAAGCCCCCGCGCACCGGGAACCCGCGGTGCTAAGAGCCCTGCAGCCCCCGCGCACCCTGCCCGGGCCCGCGGCGCTCTCGCCAGGAGGGTGCGCCTCAGTGGTAAGCTTCCCCCAGCTCCCCGCGCCCTCTGGGCAACGAAGCTGACACCTCCCACCCTCCCCAGCCGTCCACCCCCGGCAAGCCGCAGCAGAACAATGGAGAGCGCCGCGAGCAGCCCCGGAGACGGCGCTCGGGGGTGGACTCTGCGCCGCTGCCGCCGCCGCCCGGGCTGGCGCGCGCCGCGTGGGGCCGGGCGCGTGCGAGGGCGCGCGGCGGGGGGCGCGTTCCGGCGCGCAGGCGGGGCGCGCGCCGCACGCAGGGCGGGCGGCGGGCAGAGGGCGCGCGCGCGGGCCCGAGAGCTGGTAGAGAGAGCCGGGCGCTCGGCGCAGCGCGGCTCAGCCAGGCTCGGCTCCTTTCCCGCCCCTCCTCGGCGCGCTCGCCCTCGCCTCGCCGCTCGCATTCGCTGGGGGCGCCCAGAAAGATGCGCGGAGGCAACGGCTAAGGGAGTGGAGCTTCCAGCCACATGTCCGCCTCCTCGGGGGCCGGACCCCGCCAGCCCTCGCGGATCCCGGCTCGCGGCCAGCCCGCAGCCGCTGCCGTCGCTAGTCCAGAGCGGCTCGGGTGAGTAGCGGCGGGGCGGTGGGCGGCGCGGGGCAAGGCTGCCAACCCGCTCCGTAGCCGGCACTAGCTAAGGGACGGTTCCGAGGAGTGGTGCTGCAACTGGGTCAGAAAAAAGGGAAGCCAAGTCGGAAAATCTGGGAAGGCTGCGGAAACGATTGGCCGGGTCGTTTGTTGCCGCCTAGGCTAGTGGTCTTCACTGTATCGGCTTTTTTTTTATAAACATTTTTTGGTTAGTAATCACCCCTCCCGTGCTGGGGCACGTTGTCCATTTTCTTCTCTCATCATTCAGGCTCCGTGGAGTTTGAAGCGTTCTATTGCTGCATGTTTCCAAATGGTTTGACTTTCATGAGTATATGTTTTCCAAAGGTCATTTGTCTTCAATATTAAAAAGCCACTCCATTGCCCCATGTAATTTCCAGGTGCGCTCTGAATCCCTTTTAAGGAGTAGGAGGAGGAATAGAGGCTGGAAAGGTTGGTATTGAGTGTGCTCGCTCTCTCGTATTTATACGTAGATTAACCGGCGGGGGAAGTGGGCATGGACTTTCCAATGCGACGCCTTGGAGAGCAGTCATAGAGCAGCAAAGGCTGCAATTTGCAGTTTTCGGGAAGGTCGGGTCAGCGTTCCTCAATTTCCGTGGCTTGTCACTTGCGTGTAATTTTACTCCAGACTGAAACTTGCCAAAGCCAAGCAAGATTAGTTTTTGTAAGGATGCTGCCACTGCCGATTTTTTTTCCCCCGTAAGAACGCCAGCCGTTTGTAAACACGAGCCACTAAAACGAGCATCTTAGGAAGGTTTTGCATTCTCAGAGATTGGCCAGGAAGGCTAGTCCTTGATGCGGTTATCATTTCTCCTCTCTGAGCGACGAGATGTTAGTTTTAGAAGACTAGAAATTCAGTCCCCGTGCTACGTATGTTTTACCAGTATATTGGAAGAGTGTGAACTTTGAGGTCCTTAGGGTTTCTTAAACTCTTATTAGGATGCTGCTGTGCTGACTTCTGCAACCCTAAAGACAGAACTAGAGGAAATAGTGTTGGAACTGCAGCATAAGGAATTTCGGTTCACCTGAAGACTTTTCTGCACGTTGAGACAAGTTACCGAGGGAGTCTGTAATTCTCCCCTTTGGGAATTTTTACCATAGGGTAAATTCAGGTTGAAGTTCGGCGCAGGAAGGGAGAGAGGAGAGTTTAGAATATCTTTGAGAGCCCCTCCAACCCTGCGTTTGTTGTACCTGGGTTTTTTGAGTCCCCGGTGTTGATGGCTCTGTGACAAAATGGGCTGTAACGACTGGTCCAGGCATCACTGCGTGTTAAAGCCTTCGTCACAAGTATCCATTCTGTCCTGTCAATCCTGAGTAGCTCTTGGTGTAATGGCAGTGGCTCCCTTGACTTCTGATGGAGGAGAAATGGAATAACTTGGGTACCGATGAAGTTAAAACAGCTGCTGCCACCTGGGAGATTTAGTAGCAGTGTCATACAAAAGCATTGTCACAAAGGTTTGTTTTGCCTGTTTATTGTTTTTAACTTATAGAGGAAATAGAATGTTGGAAAAAGAAGCGAAGGATTAGTGGCTCCTTTTTTCAGGGCTGAGAACTTTGTCCTGCAGTTGCTAATTGCCAAAACATAATTTCTAGATTGGAGTTACTTTGCCTGCTGCACTTCTGCACTTTTAGCAGGAGCAATTTGTCTTTTCTTGGGCGGGAGGGTGGTTTCAGTGACAGTAGAGTGATAATAGATCACGTTATTGTGCAGAGGAATGAGGGACAGCATACTATTACAATTGTACTAAGAGGGGCCCAGAGAAAGCAAAGTGTTTTGCCTCTACTCAGAGATTAAATCTCCTCTAAAATAATTTTGAAATACATATGCAGCATGATAAAATATTTAATATTTGCGGGTAATTAGTTTAAAAAAACTGTAAAACCTTTGTCAGCAATTGAAAATGATAATCACTCAACAGCTATTAACAATCTTAAAAGTTTTTAAGTTTGACCAGATTTGGTTATATGAATGGAAGTCTGATGTATTTTTTGTCAGTTTACTGCATATTGTACAGGTGTTAGGGAACGTAATGTTAGGAAATTGCTTTCTTTAAAATGGTAGCATTTGTTTAAAGTTATTCTGCATCTTCTAGATAGGGTATAAATTAGCTGATAGTATATGGTACAGAAAAGGCATTATTAGTAACCATTCATGATCTTATTCTTCCATTTTAAATGTTGGCGAATGTTTTCTGGTTTATAATCTGGTCATTCTCATTGCATCATTCGTTGAACACGCATTTTTGAGCACCGTGTGTTTTGAAGCAGATTTTATTCCTTCTCTAACTGGGAGGTAGACATGTTCTCTAAATATATTGAAATAAGTGCTTTTGTGTTGCCAGTGTGTATAGCATTGGCAGAGTCTGTAGAAACACTAGGGAGAGTTTATTGAGGCCCCTGTTTCTGCCCAGATGCTGGTATCAACATATGTCACAGTAATAGCCATCAAACCCGTTAATGTCCCAGGAGTAATGAACAATTAGCAAAATTAATTAGGAGATCTGCTTGATTAAAAGTCATTAATGTTCATGAGTAAGACATTTGCATTTCCATAGGTATGTTTGATTCTTTTCTACATTTTGGATTTTATAGCAGTAACTCAAGCATGGTTAGCATTTTCAAGCGCGAGTACCGGTAATCCAGGGACAGGGTCTTTGATAGGTCATTGACAGATATGTGAACAGAATCCACATTTGTCAGTTGGCTTACCTATTTTTCTTTCCATGAACAGCAGCCAGTAACAAAGCATAAATGTTTGCCATTGAGAATCGAATAGCGGTGTGTATCAATAAACCTTGGAGAAATTGTTATATGCATTTTTTTGAGCGAAAGATTTATTACATTTGCCAGAATGCCTTTAGTCTTGTATTAATATTTGGTTCTTTAAAACGACTATTTTCAAAGTGCAGTACTGTCAATATATTTCATAATTTGCTTGAGAAAGAACATTTGCATGAGTGCATTTATTTTCCCACGCAACTGTCAATAATGCATTGTTCTAGGAATCTATTTTTACGTAGATGTAATTTTCATGTAAAAATTAACCTTTCTTATAATTCTAGTGTGAGCTGAAAACCATTCCTGTTCATCTGGTTTTTTGCTTTCTCTGCATAGAATTATGACGTGGTTTTTTTAGAAGGCAAAATATGACTTAAGCTGAGTCATGCATTTTCTTTTAAAAATTGTGAGAATATATTTGCTTGTTTAGATGAAAATCCAAGGAACCCCTGGCAGCTCAATGGTTAAGCGCTTGGCTTGCCAGTGGCTTCATGGTAGAAAAGACCTGGGGATCTGCTCCTGTAAAAATTTACAGTCTAAGAAATCCTATGGGTACAGTTCTGCCCTGTCCTATAGGGTCACTATGAGTCGAAATAGACTCGACAGCACACACCACCACCACCACCAACAGGTGGAAATCCAAGATTAATTCTGTAGAAATCTTTATGTTTGACCAGTATCCCTCGATTCTGGTATTTATACAGCAAAGCCTTACTGGTAGTTTCTCATATGGGAACAGGAGGAGAGGCAGAAAAGATCAAAGCAAGATTTGAACTGGAGGAAGCAAAAGGGCATGTTCTAATCCCCTCTGTTACTAAATATAGTGTTTGTTTTCTGAGTAAATCTCAAAAAGAGGTGGTCTATAAATGACTTTTATGAGTATTTCTCTTTGGGGTTTGGAATTACTGTTACTATCCTGAAACTGGAGCCCTGGTGACGCAGTGGGTAAGAGCTTGGCTGCTCACCAAAAAGGTTGTCAGTTCAAATCCACCAGCTGCTCCTCGGAAACCATATGGGACAGTTCTGCTCTGTCCTGTAGGTTTGCTATTAGCCAAAATTGACAACAACAGGTACACCCGAGTATACCAAATCTACTGGCCTTGGAGGACAAGCTACAAGCTCATGCACTGGGAAATTGGTAACTGCTTTGAGATTTTCTTAAATACCCAAGTGGCAGAGGTGCCACTACAGGCAGCAGCCTCTGAGGCACATGGGCAGACTTTGTTGGAATCGGTGGGTGCCACCAGCATGCATCTCAGCATCAGCGCTTGGCCATATGTTTGGTCGGTACTTGGTTCTGTAGCTCTAGTAGCATTCAGCAAGGCTAGGTTTCGTGGCGATTTTAAAACCAAAACTCTTGGCAAGAGAAAATTATATTTTAGGAATACTTGAGCATAGTGTCATTTCTTAAGAATGTTTCAATTAGGATAGTTGTTTTATAACCATAAGCTTTATGATCTGTTTTTGGTTTTAATTAAGGGTTTGGAGTGACTTGCCCATAGTTGTAACTGCAACAGTTGGTATGTTTTGTGTTGTATAACGTTCATAAAAGTCTCCATTCCCTAGGCTTAGAAGTCAAGACCATGTTGTAGTTATTCTTCTGGAAATATAAAATGTAATTGTAAAACTCAGCTCCTTCTCTTTGTCTCCATGATTCATTTCCCCAGAAAAGACTTACAGACCATGTACAGTATCTCTTGGCTCCTAATACATTTCTTTCTGTCTTAGCTGTCAACTTAGTGTAAAAATAATTGGTTCAAATTGTTTTCTTATAGTATAGCTTTCCCTCCAGAATGAAAGGTCTGGCATTGCCTCCTAAATATTTCCCAGGGGTGTTTGGTACTCCTGATATGAATGATGCTATTTATTTCACCCTAGTTTTTAGTGGTAGATTAGTCATAAAAATTCATGCCAAACCAAATTTGGGACAAAGCCTCAAATTAGAAGTATATAGTCCCTCCCAAGTTTCAGCATCATTTGCACACTGGCTTCCCCTTCTTTCACCCACCAGGAGCTACTCCAGACAGAAACCAAGACGTCTTAGACCATGAAATTTCGGAGAAACCCTTCTTCCCACCTTCTTCTGACCACTCATCATAGATAACCTCTTTCCACCTTATTCACTGCTCTTAGCTTAGGTACCTTCCAAACCACACATCCTCTTTACTGTCTTCTATTCTTAGTCCCATCTCCTCTGATACTTCAGGAGAATCATTCTGTTCTCTCCTCTTTTACATTTTTGATTCACACAGTGACCCAGGTCATGACAGATAAACGTTCCTGATGGTAGTGATATGCCTGTTATCAAACAAGCCAAGAGCTGTAAATTTTTAACCGAAGTTATACCCAGTAAAGAACCAGCACCAGAAACCTCTACAGCCCTTGAAAACGTTCTGAAGCTTCCTTCCGAATATCCACAAGAGTCTTCACTAATATGTTCCCCTATGAGAAACTACCGGTAAGGCTTTGCTCTGTAAATACCCAAATCAAGAGCTACTGGTCAAACATAAAGGTTTTTACATATTTTTACAGTATTTAGATAAGTTATCTCTTTTTAGCTTTCTGTTTTTCAGTGATAATTTCACTTGTTGATTTTCTAGTATTTTTGTTGCAGATATTTAGAATTTTGATCCTTTATGAGTCTAGTAAACTTTTGTAGGCAAACTTGGGTGTTGAATCATTATTTGTACTGTGACTTATTTGAATAAAGTGCATTCTGAACTCTAGACGACTGACTTAAAAGAAAACTTTGCTAACACAGCCCTCCTTTTGTGACTGAGAAACAATCTCTTTGTGTATCCATGCATTTTAGAAATCTTAATTGAAGGTCTTCTATCTTCTAGGCACTGTTCTTAGGGCTGGAGACATAATGGCGAACAAGATAAGACAAGGTCCCTGTTTTACAGAGCAAATATTTCGTGGGGGAGGTCTGATACAAAACAAGGAAATAAATAAATGAAGAAGATAATTTCAGATAGTGATAAACATATTACTTATGTGTAAAGTGCTTGAGAGTGATTTGTAGCTGGCAGGATGCTACTTTTAAAAAGTTGTTCAGAGAAAGTTCTTTCTCAGAGAGACCCTAAACCTAACCCTTAAACAGAGACCTGAATGATGGTAAGGAACCAGCCATGCAGAGGTGCTGGAACAAGAGTATTCTGGTCAGAGGGCACAGCAGGTGTAAAAGCCCTGGGGAGCAATGGGGACAAGTGCTGTGTGTTTGGGGAACAGAGGGTTGTCCAGTGTGTCTGATTCCTGGCCAACTCAGCTCACCCTTTTTGGGCATGGCAAAGAGTTTGGGTTTTACTCTAAAAACAATGTGAAGTACATGGGGAATTTAAAGCAGCAGTGTGATAGCTTTACCTTTGAAAAAACTGCTCTGGCTGCTGTGTGAAGACTGTATAATATGAGGGTAAGAGTGGACACAGGAGCACCACAGTGAGGACTGTTAAAGTAGTCCAGGTGAGAAACGATGGTGATTTGGACTAGGACAGTGGCATTAAAAAAAGAGATCTGGAAAGAGACAGAATTTCAAACTTTTGAATATTTTTTATTTAAAAAATAAAGGAAACTACAATTAGGAAAATAATAAGTATCCATAGTTCTCACCATCCAGAATAAAAAAAGAAAAACAAAAAACGTGTTGCTGTCTAATTGGTTCTGATTCATAGCAACCCTATAGAATAGTATCTGCTAATAAGACATTGGCATTTTTTAAGGAAAAAAAATCATTCTGTTAGTTTTGGAAATTTTGACATACGATCATTGTAAATAATTCAAGCAGTGCACATAATGCAAAAATTTAATTTTTTAAGTTATTCTAAATCCCACCACCCAGAAATATCCATCTTTAACATTAGACTAACATCATTCAGGGTGTCTTTCTATGCATATGTACAAAGAGATTGATAAATGGATGCATGGATAGACAAAAATACTCATAACAATGCAGTCATACTGGAGATGCTATTTTTACATAAAAAGCATTTGTTTTTTATCTTACATTTAACAGTGTATATAGAAATAAAAAAACAAAAACAAAACCTGTTGTCATCAGGTTGATTCCAACCAATAGCAACCCGATAGGACAGAGTAGAACTGCCCCATAGGGTTTCCAAGGATCAGCTGCTGGATTTGAACTGCCGACCATTTTGGTTAACAGCCGAACTCTTAACTCTTGACCATGGTGCCACCAGGGCTCCGAAATAATCGTTAAGCTTCAAATCTTTCCTTACTACAAAAGATACTTCCTAAAAGATCTCCCCTCATGGTTAAGAAACATGATTATAAAAAATGATAAGGGATTGGAGCAGGGCTAGATCAGGTTTTGTTGAAAGGTCACAAAATGTGGGGTCCCTCTTTAAGAAAATGAGTATATTTTGCAAATTTTACAAAAACATGACCATGTGAATGCATTATTGTGACCCCTACCAGGGCCTGGAAAAAAGCAAATCACACTAAGTTTTAAGTCTTGAAGCACAGCTTTAGTTTCATAGCAAATGAGCCTTGTCGCTGGAGCCATTTGGCTTTTTCAACTACATATTCCAATTTAGGCACTTTTGATTGATTCCTTGCAATGAAAGATGGTACTGCCACACTATCGCCACCTCCCATCTCCCATCTAACCGTTGTATTCATTAATTTTGTATGGGCCATGTGTATAACATTTACATGTTATTCTGTAATCATAGTTACTATGGTTATTTAGTGTAAATTCTGATATTAAAATGGATTTTATGCTTTTTAGTATAGCATTGTCATTTCTAATTTGCTAGATTTCACTGTCAGTTGCATTTGGTTCATATTTGGAAGAAGGAATTATGTCTACTGTACTTCTGAGGTTTTTTAAAAAATGTATTTGAGGATGTATTCATGTTACTTTTTCAATTGAACAGTATCATGGCTGAGTATAATATTCTTGAGTCATGCTTTCTTTCTCTTAGAACTTTGCAGCGATTACTCTATTGTTTAATAGCATTAAATATTGCCGTGGCGTTTGAGGCCACCCTTTGTAGGTGATTTGGTCTTTCTGCTTGGATCCCAAAGAATTGTTTATCTTTCTAATGCAATAGCATAGCTAGGATATGTCTAGGTGTTGAATATTCTTTGTCAAAATTTTCTGCAATACAATGTGCTCTTTAAATCTGCTGATATTGTTTTTGCTGCTTTGATATAAAAATGTATCATATCTTTGAATACATCTTTTATTCTGTTTATATTGTTACCTACTTTAGGGACACCAGTTATCCTTACTTTGGATCATCTTTGTCTATCTTCCATATCTATTAGTTTCTTTATAATTTAATCTTTTTGTAATTTTCATCTGCATTCCTTTCCTCTGTGTTGGTAATTCAACTTTCATATTCTGTTTCTTGATGCTCCTGATTTATATATTAGTTCTGAAATGATGCCGTTTGGTCCTTAATTTGTTTTTTTTAGGTCCCCAGTCTCCCTTTATGTCACATTCACTAGTTTCATTATTCTGTATTTGAGCTTCTTTTTTATTAATTCTTCTATTGAAGGAAAATTGTGTGAGAATTTTCCTCTTTTTCTGAGTAAAGTTTTTCTAGATTTAGTTTTTTATGCTGTGACTATTGCATGGTGTGTTCTTTCCTTCCTCCAACCCTTTTCTTCCTTCCCTCTCTTTCCTTCATCTTCCCTTCTTCTTTCCCCGCCCCCTCCTTCTTTCTTTCCTCCACCCTTTTGGATATTTGGATATTTTCCATGATATTTCTTTTCATCTTGCTTGTGCTTGGACATCTTTGGCCAAATATGGCGGAGATAACTTTCCAAATATCTTTCCATCTTTTGGGGGACCAGATTGCTTTCTTCTTTGAGCCATGTTTTGTTGCCTGCATCTGACCACTTTTCTGCAGTCTGAAGAGGGAAGGAGATACCTCAGCCCAAGCTGTATGCAGTTGTGGCTAGATTTCCTGGGCTCTGCTTTCTCAGATCTTATAAAATGTACCCAATATCAGTATTTATTTCACTAAATTGGGGTAGTGTATGGCAGCTACCAAGGATCACCTCTTTCTAATTAATTCAAGGGTTCTAGTAACTACCCTGGAGATAACATCTAGGACTTCATGAGTTTCTCCAATACAGTGGGTAGCCCTGGACTCTTCAGTTCCATTTGAGTCAGCCATTTGTTTTGTTTTCCTATTTCATACATTCCCATTACTTCTTAGTAAAAAGAGGAAACAGATAAGGATATTTGCTGAGTATACTTTTCTCTGAATTTGAGGTATTGTGAGAATTCTCAGAAATTTGATGACTCACCTCTCTGGAGAAGAGAACAGAGTAAAGAACCAAGCAACACCTTGTCTCTTCATCCTGCTCCAGAGTCTTTTGTTTCCTTCCTTGACTGAAAGTTTGGGATTTATTATATTTGTTTATGTTTCTTTCCTTCACTGGTTGCTGTCAGTACTTTTTCCCCACTAATGTTTACTGCTTTTTCTTGTTTTGTTAGATATTTAGGTGGGAAAGTTCTGTAAAACAGTTTAGATTGGCCATCTTAAATCAGCCTCTGGGATATGTTTTGGAAATAAATCTTTCTGATGAATAGATTTGAAAGATGAAGGAAAGAGAGGAGTTCTGGGTGACCTGAGCAGTTGAGTGGTTGATGAACTCATTGGGCTAGTGGCGGAAGAAAGAATCAAGAGTCCTGTTTTAAGTATGTTAAATTTGAGAAACTTGACATCCACGTGGAAATGTCAGGCAGGTAGTTGAATCTACTAGTATGAAACACAAGGGAACATCAGAACTCTAGTTATACATCTGATAGTTTTGGTATATACATGATATCTAAAGCCATGTACCTGGATGACACCACCTACAGAGAGAGAATGTGAATATAGCAAAGTGTGTAACAAATATACACTAATCAAGATGTATATATCTCACTAAGCTCTTTAGTCTCCTAGTAAACTGTTCTTAACCCAACAAATGTCTGAAATCCTTCAGTATAAATGTATCGGATTAATGGTATTAATTAGTGAGAAATATAGATCAGAGAACATCTTTAAAAAAGATTGGAAATTTTATATTTTAGGTCTATATAGTAACACTAGTTGTGTTGCCTTTTGGAGGTCATTTAGACTTGTTTTTAGCTATTAGCACATCAATTAACGTGTATCTGAAGGTGATAATGATTTGACTTTAACTGAATAACTATAAATTGTTAGTTATGAATACTTATTTTTTTCTGTTTTCAAAGTGAATCTCTATATACATTTTTATTTAATACACATTCTTTAAAATTAAATCTGTCCTGGAGAAAATACAGCCAGAGTGCTCCTTAGAAGCGTAGAAGCGAGGATGGTGAGACTTCACCTTACTCACTTTGGGCACATCATCAGTAGGGACCAATTGGTGGAGAAGGACATCATGCTTGGTGAAGTAAAAGGTCAGCAAAAAAAAGGGGAGACCCTCAATGAGATGGATTGATATAGTGGCCGCAACAACAAACTAAAATATAATACTGATTGTGCAGCTGGTGCAGGAGCAGGCAACATTTCGTTTCTGTTATACTGTTATTCTGTTGACTATGAGCCAGAGCTAACTCGACGTCACCTAATAACAACAACAAAAATTAAAATACAGCTTTTTCTTAAAGAAGATGCCCACTGTGCATTTTAAAGCACTACTATATTTTGAAGCACTGTATTTTGTGAAAAGGATACTGTCTTAGAAGTCAGGAAGCATAGATTCTAGATCTGACTTGCTAATAATAATAATAATATCAGACACATACAATGCCTTTGGTGTGGCAGGCACTGCTGGTCATGCTTTACAGATGCTTATTTAAGGAGTTGTGTTACACAACTTCCAGCTACTTAATCCTTCTGGACTTCATGCCTCACATTTGTAGAACCAGTGTTCCCTCTGACTTTAAAATTCAGTATCATTTATCTTAAATTGTACAGTTCTGTCAAGAAACTGAAAACCATTTTGATGACCTCATTTACCAAAGCACATGAAAATATACTTCCTCTTCAGTGAGAAGATGAACTGTTATGTAAGAAAGATTAACCAGCATAAGGGTTAAAATGATGGAGATTTTGGTGGACTAGGACTGCATCACAAACATACCCTTCCCCATGCTTTTGCTCATGCTATTTCAAAACTTATCCTTTGTTCCAGGTTGTATCTGTCACTTATTCCATACAGTTTTTAATTAGAAGTACTAGTCCAACCCTTCTCTGAACTCATGCAATTTTCTGTGCCTTGTGCTTTGGTATTTGCACACACGTTATATTCTCTATGAGTCCATAAGGTAGCTGAAGGCAAGTACAGTAGCCATTATGACATTGCTTCACTCTGAAAATGTCTACCACAATGCCTTGCACATAAAGAAACTTCGTAATTTTTTTAATTCAAATGAATATATGTGTACAGAGTACATATAAAAAATAAAATTTAGGATTATCTTTATATAAACTGACCACCACTCTTCTGTCCATTTGTCATATTGTGGTAGATTGCTTATCCCTGTGAGCTGGAAGCTATGCCCCCAGTATATCGAATACCAGCAGGATCACCCACAGTGGACAGGTTCAGCAGAGCTTCCAAACTAAGACAGACTAGAAAGAAGGACCTGGCAATCTATTTCTAAAAAAATTGGCTAGTGAAAACCTTATGAATAGCAGCAGAACATTGTCCGACACAGTGCCGGAAGACAAGCCTCTCAGGTTAGAAGGCACTCAAAATACAGCTGGGGAAGACCTGCCTCCTTAATGCAGAGTCAACCTTAAAGACGTGGGTGGAGCAAAGCTTTCGAGACCTTCATTTGCTAATGTGTCATGACTCAAAATAAGAAAAAACATCTGCAAATATCCATTAATGATCAGAACGTGGACTGTATGAAGTATGAATCAAGAAAAATTTTAAGTTGTCAGAAATGAAATGGAACAGTTGAAGATAGATATCCTAGGTATTAGTAAGCTGAAATGGACTGGTATTGGCCATTTTGAATCGAACAATCGTGTGGTCTTCTGTACTGGGAATAACAAATTCAAGAGGAGCAGCGTCACATTCTTCATCCAAAAGAACATTTGAAGGTCTATCCTGAAGTACAACCCTGTTGGTGATAAAATAATATCCATGTGCCTACAAGAAAGACCAGTTAACACGACTTATTCAAATTTATCCACCAACAGCTAATGCCAGAGAGGAAGAAACTGAAGATATTTAGCAACTTCTGTAGTCTGAAATTGATCAAATATGCAATCAAGATGCAATGATAATTACTGGTGATTAGAATGCAAAAGTTGGAAACGAAGAAGATTGGTAGTTGGAAATACAGCCTTGGTGACAGAAATGAGGAAGATGTTACATGATAGAATTTTGCAAGACCAATGAATTATTCACTGCAAATATCTTTTTTTCAACAACATGAACGACGAGTATACGCGTAGACCTCTCCAGATGGAATACACAGGCATCAAATTGACTACATCTGTGGAAAGAGATGATAAAAAATCTCAATATCATCAGTTAGAACAAGGCCAAAGGCCAACTGTAGAACAGACCATCAGTTACTCATGTGCAAGTTCAGGTTGAAAATGAATGACTAAAGACCAGATGAGTTGTGGGATGACATCAAGGACATGATACATGAAGAAAGCAAAAGGTCATTAAAGAGACAGAAAAGAAAGAAAAGACCAAGATGAATGTCAGAAGAGAAGTGAAACTTGCTCTTGAATGTAGAGTAGCTAAAGCAAATGGAAGAAATATATGAAGTGAAAGACCTGAACAGAAGATTTCAAAGGGTGGCTTGAGAAGACAATTACTGTAACGAAATGTGAAAAGACTTGCAGTTAGAAAACCAAAAGGGAAGAACACACTCTGCATTTCTCAAGCTGAACAAACTGAAAAAAAAATTCAGGCCTCCAGTTGCAATACTGAAGGATTCTATGGGAAAAGTATTGAATGATGCAGGAAGCATCAAAAGAAGAGTGAATACACAGAGTCACTGTACCGAAAAGAATTGGTTAGCATTCAAATATTTCCCCTGGATATGATCAGGAATCAATGGCACTGAAGGAAGAAGTCCAAGCTGCACTGAAGGCATTGGCAAAAAACAAGGCTTCAGGAATTGACGGAATACTAATTGAGATGTTTCAACAAACAGATGCAATGCGCGAAGTGCTCACTTGTCTGTGCCAAGAAATTTGGAAGACAGCTGCCTGGCCAACCAGCTGGATGAGATTCATATTTGTGCCCATTCCAAAGAAAGGCGATCCAACTGAATGCAGAAATTATCAAACAATATCATTAATATCACACACAAGTAAAACTTTGCTGAATTGTCATTCAAATACGGTTGCAGCAGAAAATCTACACAGCACTGCCAGAAATTCAAGCCAGATTCAGTAGAGGATATGGAATGAAGAATATCATTGCTGATGTCAGATGGCTCTTTGCTGAAAGCAGAGAATACCAGAAAGATGTTTACCTGTGTTTTATTGGCTATGCAGAGGCATTTGACTGTGTGGATCATAACAAATTATGGGTAACATTGCAAAGAATGGGAATTCCAGAACACATAATTTTGCTCATGAGGAACCTGTATATAGACCAAGAGGCAATCATTTGAAAGTGAAGAGGACTTAAAGCACTTACTGATGAAGATCAAAGACCATAGCCTTCAGTATGGGTTTTACCTCAACATAAAAAAAAAAAAAAAAATGAAAATCCTCACAACTGGACCAATAAGCAACATCATGATAAATGGGGAAAAGATTGAAGTTGTCAAGGATTTGATTTTAATTGGATCCTCAGTCAACGCCCATGGAAGCAGCAGTCAGGATATCAAACGATGCATTGCGCTGGGCGAATCTGCTGCAGAAGATTTCTTTCAAGTGTTTAAAAGCAAAGATGTCACTTTGAGGGCTAACGTGTGTCTGATCCAAGCCATGGTCTTTTCAGTCACCTCATATGCATACGAAAGCCGGACAATGAAAAAGGAAGACTGAAGAAGAATTGATGCCTTTGAATTATGGTGTTGGCGAAGAGTATTGAATATATTGTGGACTTATAGAAAAATGAACAAATCTGTCTTGGAAGAAGTACAACCAGAATGCTCCTTAGAAGTGAGGATGGCAAGACTTTGTCTCATGTTATCAGGAGGAGCAGCTCTTGGAGAAGGACAACATGCATGAGAAAGTATAAGGTCAGCAAAAAAAGGAAAAACCTCAAGGAGACGGATTTACACTGTTGCAGCAATAGGCTCAAACATAGCAATGATTGTGAGGCTGGCCCGGACAGGGCAGTGTTTTGTTCTGTTGTACGTAGGGTCGCTATAAGCCAGAGCCAAATCAACAGCACCTAACAACAACAACAAATACGAACAAATAATTTTACTCACTTGACCTTAAAGCAAATGTTTTATTAAAGGCATTGGCCTTGGAATCTAGAAACAGGAGTCCTGGCTCTGATGCTTACCAGCTCCTGTGGGCTTCAGTGGGCCACTCTCTTAGCCTCAGTTCCCCATTGGTCAAATTGGCAGTATCAGTGTTACAAAGATGTGAGCATTGAATGAGATAATGTATGTGAAATTACTGTTTAAAAGAAAAACACTGCAACCACATAGAACATTTCCATTCCTCTCTAGTAAAATGTGGTGCACATGGCCAATTATCTTTAACCAGTTTGCAGAACTTCCGTCTTCTCCGAAAGCCTGCATCTCCAACTCAAAGAGGTTATTCTCCTATAACTGCAAATAAATCTGATTTATTTAGCACATTTAATACATGTTGTTGTTAGGTGCTGTCGAGTCGGTTCTGACTCATAGCAACCAAACACTATGTACAGCAGAACAAAACACTGTCTGGTCCTATGCCATCCTCAGAATCATTGCTATGTTTGAGCCCATTGTTACAGCCACTGTGTCAGTCCATTTCATTGAGGGTCTTCCTCTTGTCCGCTGACCCTGTATTTTACCAGGCATTATGTCCTTCTCCAAGAACTGCTCCTTTTAGATAACATGCCCAAAGTATGTGAGATATAGCCTCGCCATCCTTGCTTCTAAGGAGCATTCTGGCTGTATTTCTTCCAAGACATATCTGTTTGTTCTTTGGGCAGACCATGGTATTTTCAATATTCCTCGCCAACACCATAATTCAAAGGTGTCAGTTCTTCTTTGGTCTTCTTTGTTCATTGTTAACTTTTGCATGCATATGTAGCAATTGAAAACACCATGTCTTGGGTCAGGAACACTTTAACCCTTAAAGTGACATCTTTGCTTTTTTTAACACCTTAAAGAGACCTTTTGCAGCAGATTTGCCCAATACAATGAGTTGTTTTGTTTAATACATGTTACATAATAATATGATTTAATACATACTACTCCTCTAATCAAAGCAGATGAGTTTGTAATAATGTGAGAATGAGTTAAAGCCAATGAAAACAGAATGGTGAGTTCTACTACCAAGTACTTAATTTTCACCTTAGCTCTTCCTTAATTAGGCTTCTTTATATTGATGCCATTTAATAATCTGAAGAGCCTTTTGAATTGATAAATGAAAACATTATACATTATACCAGCACAGGAATGTCATGGAAGCAATGAGTTTGGTTACTCTGAAGACCTTGTTCAGCGCTCCTCTATCTGCCCACAGGACAATCTCAGCTTGAGTGGAGCGGTGTACCCTTTTCTCACTTTTACTCCACCATGATCATGAGGGCCGTGGCCAGTCAGCCTGCATCACACACCAGACAGAATTGCTTTCACATTGGGCATGAAAGATTGCCCAACTACTGAATTTTGGACCAAACCAAACCAAAAAAAAAAAAAAAAAGACAGCCGAAGTCAAATGATATAATTGCTCCAATCACCTGTTGGTCTTGTAGAGAGAATTTTATGCACAGAGACAGTCTTAGAATCCAGATTTTTAGCAAAACTGAAACAGAACTTAGATTCCATGTCAAGCCAGCCTCTCCCCCTTCCATGAAATAAATTTAATTCATTAAACTGTTACATGAAATCTAAGAAGTAATTAGGGATCCCTGACAGTGAACTAATTACACAGAACTGTTTTATTGTATTTTAAATAAATAAGCATTACCCTTTCAATAAATAGAAGTCAGTACATAAGATCTTGTTGGGATTCCTTTGTTCATAAAACAGTACAAGTTTTAAAAGTAGCAATGTATGGTGATTCTTGAAAAAAAAAAACTGTACACAGTGTTGTTCATGATCAGCTCCAGTGAAAGATTTAAACACTGACTGTTTTCATTACAGCAGGGTATTTTTAAATGTAGGCTACGCACGCATGTGAAATAGTTAGCAATTGTACCTTAATATATATTTTGGATTTATCGACATCTTAATGTGGAGTTGGTGAACGTTCTCACTCCCTAAAAAAATAAGAATTTTTTTTGGGGGGGGGGCAGTATGGCAGTTACTTGCCCAGTTGCTAGGTAACGAGGCAGATCTCTATAGCTTTATCTGAACACGCAGCAGGTGAGTTTTTCGTGACAATTATTTATATCCAGCGTATTAAACTATGCTGTAGTAATAACGATCAGGCAAACTGTTGATTGACTTACTGTGTGTTAGAGAGAAAATGGGTAGTAATTCACAAAGCTAGTTTTGTTCTAATCTTCTTTAAAAAGCAATTATTCATTGTCACCACGAAGAATGATCTGTTTTCCAGCAAAGCAGCAATAACCAGACTGTTTATTTGAGAGTCCCTCCAACTGGCCGTTTGTAATCAAACGCACCACCTCAGCTTTCCGACTAATTATACTGCGCATCATCTGGGAAGGAACACTTTGCTCTTTGATGGTGTCCATTAAAATGTCATCAAGTTTGACTGATTTGAAAATTTGTATTAACCTTTGTATCCTTTACCATTTCTCATACTGAAGTCGTTCAGGAGCTTAAAGACCTACACACCTAGAAGCAGCAGTCAATTTAGAAGGTATTCTTGTTTAAAACACTGCCTAGAATATTAACAGAATTTTTTGTGTTTTTTTTTTTGGCTTTGGGTACAGAGCTGAAAAAAATCACAGAAGCAGTTCACCGATGTTACATAATCAGCCATGATATCTTGTTAAAGATCTTTAAACAAAAGTTACAGTTAAAGTAAGATCTGGCATTTAAGTACTATCACCAGTGAATTTCCATAGGAAGGAAGGAGGCTGGGAATCTCTTTGCACGGATTGTGGATTTTGTACATAGTATTTGCCTTTGATCGAATAGATTCATTTGCTTGAATACTTCTGACTCTATGCCAGGAGCTATGTGAAGTACATGCTTTTCCAAGTTAATATCACTCCATTATTTATATTAGTAAATTTAGATCATTATTTCATTTTCTAGCAAACTACATAGACAGAATAGATAGATGAAATCTGGGCATTGAATTAATAGCCACTTGTCATGGTTTTTTTAATTTTTTAAATAAAAGGTCAAAATGGTGTTTTAAACTGTAATGAAAAATGTTATCGGTTGAACATTGTACTTTTATGGTAGAACGGCTGTAATTAGTCCATCAACTATGACATAATTAGAAATTATGGTACAGTTTTCTTTATAACCTAAGAAATATCACAACACGTAGTGTTAGCATTTCAGGTTTGTCTTAAAATATTTAGTTTGTAGAACAATGGCAGAAGAAAAATCTTGGAGAATATTTGTTCGGAAACAGTATTTTTCAATGACAGCAGAAAGAATGTGTCCTGTAGAATCAGAAAACAGAAAGATGAGCTATTAACTGTCTGTTGGGTGAACTCAAAATAACCCTGTCATTTGCAAGTCAGCATACCAGAAGGTTAGTTTATATAGGAAATAGTTTAATATGGAAAATTGCCCTTTAATAATAGATACTAATTAAATGCCTGCATTCAATAAAATATAGCTCTCAATACCGGCAAGTCTATAAAAGCTACCTGGAATGATTGATTACTCTGAATGTCTGTAGTCTTGAGTAACCACAGGCAAGGCATGTATTTTATTGACGAGGGACTGCAGGCCTGAGCAATTTACAAGACAATTTAACAATAATTTATTTGACTCTTTACACTGCAGTGTTCAGCTATCAGTGTGGCATTTAAATACCAAAAGTAAAATGGAAGCCAGCCCTCTGGCCTTTTCTCTTCTTTCCATATTATTTGCAGTGACACACAGGTTTGCCTTCTTTTTCAGAAATATATGGTGTTATACAAATCTTCCTTTATTATAAAAATTGCTTTAAAAAATTTTAAGGCAAGGAGTCAAAGCAGATATTTGTTTACCATTTAAAAACATTTCTTCCTTTGCAAGGGAATTCACTGCAAGATTTCATTAGGTTTTTTTGTTTTTGTTTTTTAACTCTTAGTAATTATGGGAAAAAGAAATTTATGTATATGGAACTTTCTAGAAGCCTGTCCATCTTGTGGAGCACGGCATACATATACATTCCAGTTAAGCCTGGCTTATTTATATTCTTATTTCTGATTGACGTACTGTTAGCAAAACCCAGCTCCCTGTGACGGCTACCTGGTGCTTGTTATTTCACTGGGCTTTGATCATCTTTTGTTGTTTTTTGCACGTGGAGATCTTTTTTGTTTCTCTTGATACCAGATCCTGTCTCCTGTAGAGAAACTAGATAATCCTGAATATGGGCTATTACTGTCTCACTTTTAGGCTCTACTTACGTTAAAAAAGGACTCCGTGGCTGTAGAAAATAAAGCATATAGATTTGACTTTCTAGCTGACAGAGGTTGGCATCCCAGGGACATGAAGGCTCTATTCTGCAGAGCATTGGAAATGGTCCTGTTTTGTATTGTTAAAATCTATTTAATACTTTTAATCATTATCACACTGTGCAAAAAAGAAAAAGCCAAAGAATCTCAGTATTCAACTCCTTTTTTGTTTACCCAGGCATTATGCAAATCTTGACTGATGGTGAGAGTCATATTTCATAATGATTATAAAAACAAATATTATTTCTGATTGGAAAAAATGGCTCTAATCTTAAATATATGTATGTCAATGTGACACTTCAGAGAGAATTTGTCCAATATTATGGGTGTCTGAAAATCTAAATAAATTTATCCATACTATATGGCATTTTCTTTAAAGATTATTTTTATGGTGCTTTTTCTCAGAAGACCTGCAGATACTGTTTAAAAATTTTTCAACTAATGTTTCTCAAATGTCACAGAAACAGAGGAGGAACAGCACTTGAAACTAGAAGAGGGGAAAACAGGAAGCAAGAGAAATGCGTGAAGTAAAGCAAAATAAGGACAAGCAAAAAGGTTAAAATTTTATAACATGTCAGCAGAATACCTGGTACAGGTTGCTGCATTTCTTCAGGGCAGTGGTGAAGAAGAATGAGTTTGGGATTACTTGTCAGACCTTGGATTGTAACTCTACCATTTATTAGCTGTATGTACCTTTGGGAAAATTACCAGACTGAAACTTTCTGAGCCTATTTTCCTCAGCTGTAAAATGGGCATGATGTCTACCTTGCGTGGTTATTGTGAGAATTAAAGATTACATAGATAGATAGATTGATAGCACTGTGATGCACAGGACTCATTAACAACCTGCATTATGAAGATGACACAGCCTTGCTTGCTGAAAGTGAAGAGGACTTGAAGTACTTACTGATGAAGATCAAAGACCAGAACCTTCAGTATAGATTACACCTCAACATAAAGAAAACAAAAATCCTCACAACTGGACCAATGAGTAACATCATGATAAACTGAGAAAAGATCGAAGTTGTCAAGGATTTCATTTTGCTTGAATCAACACCCATGGAAGCAGCAGCCAGGAAATCAAAAGACACATTGCAATGAGCAAATCTGCTGCAAAAGACCTCCTTTTTAAAGTGTTGGAAAGCAAAGATGCCCCCTTGAAGACTAGGATGCACCTGACCAAAGCCATAGTGTTTTCAATTGCCTCGTATGCATGCTGGGTGATGAATAAGAAAGACCGAAGAAGAATTAATGCCTTTGAATTGTGATGTTGGTGAAAAATATTGAATATATTATGAACTGCCAAAAGAAAAAACAAATCTGTCTTGGAAGAAGTACAACCAGAATGCTCCTTAGAAGCAAGGGTGGCAAGCCTACGTCTCACATACTTTGGACATGTCATCAGGAGGGATCAGTCCCTGGAGAAGGACATCATGCTTGGTAAAGTAGAGGGTTCTCAAAAAAGGGGAAGACCCTCAATGAGCTGGATTGACACAGTGGCTGCAACAATGGGCTTAAGCATAACAGAGATTGTGAGGGTGGTGCAGGACTGGGCAGTGCTTTGTCCTGTTGTACATAGGATTGCTATGAGTCAGAACGGACTCGACAGCACCTAACAACAACTGATGCACAGTAGGTGCTTAATAAATGCTAACTATTATTTTATGATCACATTCATCTGTCAGTTTGTCACACTGTGGTGACTTGTGTGTTGCTATGATGCTGGAAGCTATGCCACTGGTATTATAAATACCAGCAGGGTTACCCATGGTGGACAAGTTTCAGTGGAGCTTCCAAACTAAGACAGACTAGGAAGAAAGGTCTGACAATCTACTTCCAAAAATTAGCCTATGAAACTTTATGGATCACAACAGAATATTGTTCAGTATAGTGCTGAAAGAGGAGCCTGGTTGCCCAGTGGTTAAGCACTTGGCTGCTAACCAAAAGGTCAGCGGTTTGAAAGGTGTGGTAATCTGCTTCTGTAAAAATTACAGCCTTGGAATCCTTATGGGGCGGTTCTGCTCTGTCTTGTAGGGTCGCTATGAGTTGAAATCAACTCGATGGCAATGGGTATAGTGCTGAAAAATGAGCCCCCTCGGATGGAAGGCACTACACAATAACCACAAAAATGGACTCAGACGTATCAACGATCATGAAGATGGCACAGAACCAGGCAACATTTTGTTCTGTTGTACATGGGATTGTCATGAGTCGGAGCCGACTAGACATCTACTAACAACAATAACATTATTTTATGAAGGGCTCCTATAATTGTTGGAGACATTTTCTTTCACACTTAGGCCCAAAATGTCATTACATTTCCAAAATTAGGATCAAGAGTGATGCTTCCAAACCAGGTGCTGCTGAGTCGGTTTCGACTCATAGTGATCTTACGTACAACAGAATGAAACACTGCCTGGTCCTGCGCCATCCTCACAATTGTTCTTATACTTCAGCACATTGTTGCAGCCACTGTGGTATCAGTCCATCTTGTTGAGGGTCTTCCTCCTTTTCACTGACCCTCAGCCTTACCAAGCATGATGTTCTTCTCCAGGAACTGGTCCCTGCTGATAACATGTCCAAAATAAACAAGACAAATTCTCAGTTTCCTTGCTTCTAGGGAGCATTCCAAACCATACTAATCTGAGAAGTTAGAGCCAGGCAAGATCTTAAAGCTCAAAACAAGCCCAGAGCTGCTGAATGTGGTCTCGCAGGTTGTCCTCTACACACCTCCAGGGGGCACCATTCATAGAGTCAGTGTGTGCAAGATGATGCCCTGATACATTAGATATGCTTTATGAGAATCTCTGATTTCAAAGACTCACAAAAATCAAGGCACTGAAAAATTGTTTTTGCTCTAAAATTACTTAGGTTTTGAAAAAACGCTTGTATAAAAGGGGGACAGCAAATTGCTCCCTGATTTTTGACTCAGAATGCCTCACATAAACCATCGTCTCTCAAGGACACTCTCCACCCAACAGCAGAGATGATTGAAGAATAAAGTAATATTGGTCATCATATCAGTTATGTCATCTTTGGGCCTCCAGTCCACTTAGTTGATTTTGTTTAGCCAAAATGATCACATTAACTACTCGTTTTAATAAAAGCCTTGAGCATGTGCCTCCAGCTTTCCTTCTTCTCTCCCTGCTTCTCTGTCCTTACATCTTCTTCCAACACATTTATCACCTTTCTATAATGTTCCTGGATCCATACCAACAAGAAACCAAATCCAATACCATCAAGTTGATTCCCTCAAGGCAACCTCATGTATACAGAGTAGAACTGCACTCCGTTGGGTTTTCAGTGGCTGCAACCTTATGAAAGTAGATCACTAGGCCTTTCTTCCACAGGGTGCCACCAGGTGGTTTCGAACTGCCAACCTTTCAGTTAGTAGCCAAGTGCAAACCATTTGTGCCAGCAAGGGAATCTGGACCCACAGTAGTTCATTAAGCTATTAAAACAAACAAGACAGGGTCCCTGACCTCAGGGGGCTTCCTTGATGGTAGGGGAGAAGCAGATAAGTAAGCAGGTAATTATAATAGATTTTGTGATCAACAAAACCCTCTGCTGCCTTTTCCAGAGTATGAGCAGTGGTGCTTTTTAAGTATTCAAAAGTAGGATAAGATCCCAGGCTACTAGATTAATTTGGGGGGGGGGTTGTTTTGTTTTTCATCTTTTATAAAATAACTTTTTTTTTCCTTTTTACATGAGTAATACACCCTCATTATAGGAAAAAAATTAGAAAATATAGAGAAGCAAAAAGAATAAAATAAAATTTGCTATTCCTCTACCAGATAACATTTTAGTGTGTATGCTTCTAAACTTTCATATATACAATTTTAATGAAAACATAAGATTGTATTGTGGGATGGTTTTGTGGTTAAATGACTAGATTGCTTTTCCCACTTAAAAAAATAACATAGGAGGCGGAGCCAAGATGGCGGACTAGGCAGACGCTACCTCGGATCCCTCTTACAACAAAGACACGGAAAAACAAGTGAATCGATCACATACATAACAATCTACGAACCCTGAACAACAAACACAGATTTAGAGACGGAGAACGAACTAATACGGGGAAGCAGCGATTGTTTCCAGAGCCTGGAGCCAGCATACCAGTCAGGTACGGCACAAGCACAGAGACCTGCTCCACCCCCCTGAACTAACCCCGGGAGGGGGACTAGCCGGTTCCACGGGCGGCGTGGGACGCAGCCGTTAGGAGAAGTCCCCGGGAGGCAGTGACTGATCTTGGAGCAGAAAGAGCAGCATCCGAGCCGGGGAACCATCCCACAGGGATTTGGACTGCACGCAGGTACGCCATAAACACGGAGAGTTGCTCCACCCCCTGAACTAACCCCGGGAAGGTGACCATCCGGGTCGCGCGGGCGGCGTGGGACGCAGCCGGTAGGAGAAGTCCCAGGGAGGCAGCGACTGGTATTGGAGCGGGGAGAACAGCGTTCCAGCCGGGACACTCAGTCGCGGCACAAGCACGGGGAGCTACTCCACCAATCTGAACTAACCCCGGGAGGGGGCCCACCTGGTTCACGGGGGCGGCACGGCCACGCGGCTGGAGGGACGAGAAGTCCCCGGGAGGCAGCGACTGATTTTGGAGTCGAGAGTGCACCGTCCCAGTAGGGGAGCCTTGACGCTGGGCGTGGGGCTGGAAGCGGAGGATCTGACCGTGACTCCAGCGGGCCAGACCCCCCGGGGGCAATCTCCACACAGACAGCACACATAGGCGACGCGCCCGCGGGAATCTCAGATATAATAGTCATTCCAAGCAAGACAAGCAACTCTGGCTATATTCTGAGGTGCTACTCTCCTATCTCTCTGTTCCCTCCCCCACCCTCCCCAGGCGGCTTCATTAACATCTGAATAGCCTGAGCCAGAGGGAGAACTCTGATAGGGATCTGACTGCAGTTTTTTTTTAGCGGATTTTCTGGAAAAACTAGTTTCCCAGTGATGGCTCGGAGACAACAATCCATATCAAACCACTTAAAGAAGCAGACCGTGACAGCTTCTCCAACTCCCCAAACAAAAGAATCAAAATCTTTCCCAAATGAAGATACAATTTTGGAACTATCAGATACAGAATATAAAAAACTAATTTACAGAATGCTTAATGATATCACAAATGAAATTAGGATATCTGCAGAAAAAGCCAAGGAACACACTGATAAAACTGTTGAAGAACTCAAAAAGATTATTCAAGAACATACTGGAAAAATTAATAAGTTGCAAGAATCCATAGAGAGACAACATGTAGAAATCCAAAAGATTAACAATAAAATAACAGAATTAGACAACACACTAGGAAGTCAGAGGAGCAGACTCGAGCAATTAGAATGCAGACTGGGACATCTGGAGGACCAGGGAATCAACACCAACATAGCTGAAAAAAAATCAGATAAAAGAATTAAAAAAAATGAAGAAACCCTAAGAATTATGTGGGACTCTATCAAGAAGGATAACCTGCGGGTGATTGGAGTTCCAGAACAGGGAGGGGGGACAGAAAACACAGAGAAAATAGTTGAAGAACTTCTGACAGAAAACTTCCCTGACATCATGAAAGACGAAAGGATATCTATCCAAGATGCTCATCGAACCCCATTTAAGATTGATCCAAAAAGAAAAACACCAAGACATATTATCATCAAACTCACCAAAACCAAAGATAAACAGAAAATTTTAAAAGCAGCCAGGGAGAAAAGAAAGGTTTCCTTCAAGGGAGAATCAATAAGAATATGTTCTGACTACTCAGCAGAAACCATGCAGGCAAGAAGGGAATGGGACGACATATACAGAACACTGAAGGAGAAAAACTGCCAACCAAGGATCATATATCCAGCAAAACTCTCTCTGAAATATGAAGGCGAAATTAAGATATTTACAGACAAACACAAGTTTAGAGAATTTGCAAAAACCAAACCAAAGCTACAAGAAATACTAAAGGATATTGTTTGGTCAGAGAACCAATAATATCAGATATCAGCACAACACAAGGTCACAAAACAGAACGTCCTGATATCAACTCAAATAGGGAAATCACAAAAACAAACAAATTAAGATTAATTAAAAAAAAAATACACATAACAGGGAATCATGGAAGTCAATAGGTAAAAGATCACAATAATCAAAAAGAGGGACTAAATACAGGAGGCATTGAACTTCCATATGGAGAGTGATACAAGGCGATATAGAACAATACAAGTTAGGTTTTTACTTAGAAAAATAGGGGTATATAATGAGGTAACCACAAAAAGGTATAACAACTCTATAACTCAAGACAAAAACCAAGAAAAACGTAACGACTCAACTAACATAAAGTCAAACACTATGAAAGTGAGGATCTCACAATTTACTAAGAAAAACGCCTCAGCACAAAAAAGTATGTGGAAAAATGAAATTGTCAACAACACACATAAAAAGGCATCAAAATGACAGCACTAAAAACTTATTTATCTATAATTACCCTGAATGTAAATGGACTAAATGCACCAATAAAGAGACAGAGAGTCACAGACTGGATAAAGAAACACGATCCATCTATATGCTGCCTACAAGAGACACACCTTAGACTTAGAGACACAAACAAACTAAAACTCAAAGGATGGAAAAAAGTATATCAAGCAAACAATAAGCAAAAAAGAAGAGGAGTAGCAATATTAATTTCTGACAAAATAGACTTTAGACTTAAATCCACCACAAAGGATAAAGAAGGACACTATATAATGATAAAAGGGACAATTGATCAGGAAGACATAACCATATTAAATATTTACGCACCCAATGACAGGGCTGCAAGATATATAAATCAAATTTTAACAGAACTGAAAAGCGAGATAGATACCTCCACAATTATAGTAGGAGACTTCAACACACCCCTTTCGGAGAAGGACAGGACATCCAGTAAGAAGCTCAACAGAGACACGGAAGATCTAATTACAACAATCAACCAACTTGACCTCATTGACTTATACAGAACTCTCCACCCAACTGCTGCAAAATATACTTTTTTTTCTAGCGCACATGGAACATTCTCTAGAATAGACCACATATTAGGTCATAAAACAAACCTTTGCAGAGTCCAAAACATCGAAATATTACAAAGCATCTTCTCAGACCACAAGGCAATAAAACTAGAGATCAATAACAGAAGAACGAGGGAAAAGAAATCAAATACTTGGAAAATGAACAATACCCTCCTGAAAAAAGACTGGGTTATAGAAGACATCAAGGAGGGAATAAGGAAATTCATAGAAAGCAACGAGAATGAAAATACTTCCTATCAAAACCTCTGGGACACAGCAAAAGCAGTGCTCAGAGGTCAATTTATATCAATAAATGCACACATACAAAAAGAAGAAAGAGCCAAAATCAGAGAACTGTCCCTACAACTTGAACAAATAGAAAGTGAGCAACAAAAGAATCCATCAGGCACCAGAAGAAAACAAATAATAAAAATTAGAGCTGAACTAAATGAATTAGAGAACAGAAAAACAATTGAAAGAATTAACAAAGCCAAAAGCTGGTTCTTTGAAAAAATTAACAAAATTGATAAACCATTGGCTAGACTGACTAAAGAAATACAGGAAAGGAAACAAATAACCCGAATAAGAAATGAGAAGGACCACATCACAACAGAACCAAATGAAATTAAAAGAATCATTTCAGATTATTATGAAAAATTGTACTCTAACAAATTTGAAAACCTAGAAGAAATGGATGAATTCCTTGAAAAACACTACCTACCTAAACTAACACATTCAGAAGCAGAACAACTAAATAGACCCATAACAAAAAAAGAGATTGAAACGGTAATCAAAAAACTCCCAACAAAAAAAAGTCCTGGCCCGGACGGCTTCACTGCAGAGTTCTACCAAATTTTCAGAGAAGAGTTAACACCACTACTACTAAAGGTATTCCAAAGCATAGAAAATGACGGAATACTACCCAACTCATTCTATGAAGCCACCATCTCCCTGATACCAAAACCAGGTAAAGACATTACAAAAAAAGAAAATTATAGACCTATATCCCTCATGAACATTGATGCAAAAATCCTCAACAAAATTCTAGCCAATAGAATCCAACAACACATCAAAAAAATAATTCACCCTGATCAAGTGGGATTTATACCAGGTATGCAAGGCTGGTTTAATATCAGAAAAACCATTAATGTAATCCATCACATAAATAAAACAAAAGACAAAAACCACATGATCTTATCAATTGATGCAGAAAAGGCATTTGACAAAGTCCAACACCCATTTATGATAAAAACTCTTACCAAAATAGGAATTGAAGGAAAATTCCTCAACATAATAAAGGGCATCTATGCAAAGCCAACAGCCAATATCACTCTAAATGGAGAGAACCTGAAAGCATTTCCCTTGAGAACGGGAACCAGACAAGGATGCCCTTTATCACCGCTCTTATTCAACATCGTGTTGGAAGTCTTAGCCAGGGCAATCAGGCTAGACAAAGAAATAAAAGGTATCCGGATTGGCAAGGAAGAAGTAAAGTTATCACTATTTGCAGATGACATGATTATATACACAGAAAACCCTAAGGAATCCTCCAGAAAACTACTGAAACTAATAGAAGAGTTTGGCAGAGTCTCAGGTTATAAAATAAACATACAAAAATCACTTGGATTCCTCTACATCAACAAAAAGAACACCGAAGAGGAAATAACCAAATCAATACCATTCACGGTAGCCCCCAAGAAGATAAGATACTTAGGAATAAATCTTACCAAGGATGTAAAAGACCTATACAAAGAAAACTACAAAGCTCTACTACAAGAAATTCAAAAGGACATACTTAAGTGGAAAAACATACCTTGCTCATGGATAGGAAGACTTAACATAGTAAAAATGTCTATTCTACCAAAAGCCATCTATACATTTAACGCACTTCCGATTCAAATTCCAATGTCATATTTTAAGGGGATAGAGAAACAAATCACCAATTTCATATGGAAGGGAAAGAAGCCCCGGATAAGCAAAGCACTACTGAAAAAGAAGAAGAAAGTGGGAGGCCTCACCTTACCTGACTTCAGAACCTATTATACAGCCACAGTAGTCAAAACAGCCTGGTATTGGTACAACAACAGACACATAGACCAATGGAACAGAATTGAGAACCCAGACATAGATCCATCCACGTATGAGCAGCTGATATTTGACAAAGGACCAGTGTCAATTAACTGGGGAAAAGATAGCCTTTTTAACAAATGGTGCTGGCATAACTGGATATCCATTTGCAAAAAAATGAAACAGGACCCATACCTCACACCATGCACAAAAACTAACTCCAAGTGGATCAAAGACCTAAACATAAAGACTAAAACGATAAAGATCATGGAAGAAAAAATTGGGACAACCCTAGGAGCCCTAATACAAGGTATAAACAGAATACAAAACATTACCAAAAATGATGAAGAGAAACCCGATAACTGGGAGCTCCTAAAAATCAAACACCTATGCTCATCTAAAGACTTCACCAAAAGAGTAAAAAGACCACCTACAGATTGGGAAAGAATTTTCAGCTATGACATCTCCGACCAGCGCCTGATCTCTAAAATCTACATGATTCTGTCAAAACTCAACCACAAAAAGACAAACAACCCAATCAAGAAGTGGGCAAAGGATATGAACACACATTTCTCTAAAGAAGATATTCAGGCAGCCAACAGATACATGAGAAAATGCTCTCGATCATTAGCCATTAGAGAAATGCAAATTAAAACTACGATGAGATTCCATCTCACACCAGCAAGGCTGGCATTAATCCAAAAAACACAAAATAATAAATGTTGGAGAGGCTGCGGAGAGATTGGAACTCTCATACACTGCTGGTGGGAATGTAAAATGGTACAACCACTTTGGAAATCTATCTGGCGTTATCTTAAACAGTTAGAAATAGAACTACCATACAACCCAGAAATCCCACTCCTCGGAATATACCCTAGAGATACAAGAGCCTTCATACAAACAGATATATGCACACCCATGTTTATTGCAGCTCTGTTTACAATAGCAAAAAGTTGGAAGCAACCAAGGTGTCCATCAACGGATGAATGGGTAAATAAATTGTGGTATATTCACACAATGGAATACTACGCATCGATAAAGAACAGTGACGAATCTCTGAAACATTTCATAACATGGAGGAACCTGGAAGGCATTATGCTGAGCGAAATGAGTCAGAGGCAAAAGGACAAATACTGTATAAGACCACTATTATAAGATCTTGAGAAATAGTAAACCTGAGAAGAACACATACTTTTGTGGTTACGAGGGGGGGAGGGAGGGAGGGTGGGAGAGGGTTTTTTTATTGATTAATCAGTAGATAAGAACTGCTTTAGGTGAAGGGAAAGACAACACTCAATACATGGAAGGTCAGCTCAATTGGACTGGACCAAAAGCAAAGAAGTTTCCGGGATAAAATGAATGCTTCAAAGCTCAGCGGAGCAAGCGCGGGGGTCTGGGGAACATGGTTTGCGGGGACTTCTAAGTCAATTGGCAAAATAATTCTATTATGAAATCATTCTGCATCCCACTTTGAAATGTGGCGTCTGGGGTCTTAAATGCTAACAAGCAGCCATCTAAGATGCAGCAATTGGTCTCAACCCACCTGGAGCAAAGGAAAATGAAGAACACCAAGCCCACATGACAACTAAGAGCCCAAGAGACAGAAAGGGCCACATGAACCAGAGACCTACATCATCCTGAGACCAGAAGAACTAGTTGGTGCCCGGCCACAATCGATGACTGCCCTGACAGGGAGCTCAGCAGAGGACCCCTGAGGGAGCAGGAGAGCAGTGGGATGCAGACCCCAAATTCTCATAAGAAGACCAAACTTAATGGTCTGACTGAGACTGGAGGAATCCCGGCGGTCGTGCTCTCCAGACCTTCTGTTGACACAGGACAGGAACCATCCCTGAAGACAACTCATCAGACATGAAAGGGACTGGTCAGCGGGTGGGAGAGAGACGCTGATGAAGAGTGAGCTAATTATATCAGGTGTACACTTGAGATTGTGTTGGCAACTCTTGTCTGGAGGGGGGATGGGAGGATAGAGAGAGAGGGAAGCCGGCAAAATTGTCAAGAAAGGAGAGACTGAAAGGGCTGACTCAAGACGGGGAGAGTAAGTGGGAGTAGGGAGTGAGATGTATGTAAACTTATATGTGACAGACTGATTGGATTTGTAAACGTTCACTTGAAGCTTAATAAAAGTTATTATAAAAAAAAAAAAAAAAAAAAAAATAACATAAAAAAATTGATGCACATTAGCCAATATGACATTTGCTGGATTCCTCCTGATAAAGACGAGGATAACAGGACAACTCTTGAAGGATGCCTTCTTGTCCATAGCTTGAATCTTTCAAAACTGGAATGCTTCTATATCTTAAACAAACAAAACCAAAACCACCACCACCATCCCCCAGAAAACTTAATCATTAAAAAAGGGATAACATTTCTTGGTTTTGACTTTATGAATTTGCTCATGGTTGCCACATATAAATCACTGAAGAAGAAGGAAGAAAGTTAATATGGCCTTCCTCTGCCCCTTGTTTTCATTATAGAATATTCAGCCTGTTGAAACAGCCAAGTAATGGGTCAGGAAGTGTTTCTTCACGTGGATCTAAAATAATCTTTGACTAATGTTGTTTTCCTATTCGTTCTAGTAATGGAGGGGTCAACCTGATAATGCTGGCAGCAATATGTTTGGAGAGAATTTCCGGTCTCATTGGATGTTTTGGATAGTAAGAATCAAGATGGCACCTCAGCTTCCTCTTGGGCAGAAATGCCAGGGATGCTGCACATCTCTGAGCATTCTTTATCGTTATCTGTTTAGTCACAGGAAGGACTGACTCATTAGGCCATAAACCAAAAACCAAACCCATTGCCATCAGGTTGATTCTGACTCATAGCGATGCTATAGGACATAGTGGTAGAACTGCCCCATAGAGTTTCCAAGGAGTTCCTGGTGGATTTGAGCTGCCGACCTTTTGGTTAGTAGCTAGGCCAAAGGTAGACTGCAATTCAGTGTCCTTGTAGGTGCCTATCATTTAACTACGTAATGTTTTTATGAGTTACTCATACCCAAACCTGGCCCTCTCAGATCAGCTGCGTTGCTGTTTTGGTTAATTACATATCATCTAATTGCATAATTTAGCTATATATACATAGTGACCTGAAGGCCAAGTGCTTTTCTTTATTGTACAATTACTCTGAATAAACTCACAGTGAAAATAGAATTTAAATACCTGTTGTAAAATGCCATTTCTAAAAGGTTGTTTTTGGATTTTTACAATGCTTTGATGCATTTTAAAAGAAAGCAATATAAAAATATCATGTGATTTCTATCTTCTTGTACCCTAAGGCCACTAAATAAATTGTTCTTGTCTTCAGTTGATTTAACCAAAAAGTTTGGCATCCTCATAGTTACTGATGATGAGGGGCTTTCTGAACATTCTTGATCGTTTTCATTCATTCTGGTAACGTTCCCTATTTTCAAATGAAAAATAAAGGATAAACCACTTTAGTCTTTCCTTTCAGCTTTGGATAAGTGTTCTCTTCCATATGAATTCAACAAATACAATTCAACAAGTAATTTACTGAGTTCTTAATCTGAGTCTGGTGTTATGCTAGACTTCCAGAATACAAACATGTGTAAGGCCAGGGCCTGCCAAAAGGAAGGAGCAAGCATGCAAATGACGACCAACTGTTCACTTACATGGTAGATTACAAAGTACATTGGAGACACCAAGGAGGCTTGCTCGCCTTTACCTAGAGAAGTCATGGAAGGCTTCTGAGAGGAGATGACGGTTGAAATGAGTCTTAAAGGATGATCGTGGGTTCACAAGGAAAACCTGAGGACAAGGAGAGGAAAGGGCACTTTTGGTAGAGAAAACAGAATGTACAAAGAAGGCATGAAGGCATGCACTGTGTGGTGCCTGGTAGAAACCACTAGTGCTGTTGTTATTGTTAGCTGCTATCTAGTGACCCTCGACTCATGTCTAGTCCTGTGCCATCCCCATGATCAGGTGCAGATTAGACCATTGTGATCCATACGGTTTTCATTGGCTGATTTTTGGAAGTAGATCACCAGGCTTTTCTTCCTAGTCTGTCTTAGTCTGGAAGCTCCCCTGAAACCTGTTAAGCATCATAGCATGCTACACTTGAGGTGCATTGCCTGGGAATCATACCTGGGTCTCCCACGTGAAGGCAGTAATAGTACCACTGAATCACCAATGCCTCGTACTAGTACTGTATTATCAGTGAGTAATATGGGTGAATGTGAGGAAGCAGAGGAGATTAATGAGGCTGTTTGCCTTCAGCCTCCAGCAGTGGATGTGATGTCATTGTATGTGTAGTTTGGAAGGGTCACTTTGGTGCAATCTGCATTTTTCCTCCTCTCCTGTGTCATTTGTATTTCAAGACCAGCCCCTTCTTCAGTTTTTTTTCACAGTTCCTGCAAGGTTTGATCCAAACTACAGCATTTTCTATGCCAGCTGAGCTAGACTGAATTTAACAGCCACTGCAGTTATTCCGTAGCCTGTCACAGCAATATTTAAGGTATGTCATTACTCTAGTCCATCTTTTGCAGACCATTTCTACCTGTTATATGCTGCTCGTAAAACTAATGAGCTTTTGATTGCAAGCCCAGACTTGCCTCAACATTAGATGCGGTCCCTGAGTATGTTGACGGTCTGGGTCCATTCATTCACATATACCTGAGGGCCCACTATGTGTCCTGGACTGGCAACATAGAGGAATAAGCAGTTCCTGCCTCGCACCATTGGGGGGAAACAGTAAGTAAACCATTCCAATGTAGTACAATAAGTACCATGATAGAAAAACTAAAGAAAGTAGGGAAGAGAGACTCCAGGAAGGCTTCATTTAGGAGATGGCATCTGCACTGGGTCCTGAAGGAGGAGGCAAACAAGGATGTACAGGGTGAGAGGGTGTGAACAATACAGGGTGGATCCTGCCCACAAAGGACTCTGGGGAGGAACCACAGTACCTGACTGAGAAGTGACTTGGGCCAGGAAAAACACACTGAACACCCAACTTCATGGGAACTTCATTTGTAACCCATTAACATGTACAAAAACAACCCATTAAGCACTGTTTAGATATCCCTGCACAAACGCACATTGTTCTCCCTACACGTTACTATTAGAGGTTTTGGTATATAAACACCCAGTACTCACTATTGTGCATAGACCTCTACCTGGGTGACTCTTGGCACTTCACTGTACATCTTGAGATTCTTGGCACTAATCTTCGTATGTAAGTTCCCTAATAAGGCTAGATCTGATCAATCTGACTTTCTCTGCCTCTCTTTTTGCAATCTGACCTGCACCCCTTGGAGCCACTCCTGCCGCTGGTCTGGTGGGTTGGGACACAGGGATGGGTGTTCAGGTATGAGGCAGACAGACTGAAGAGCTGTTGAGAACTGGAAACTCTGGGGTCTGGAGTGTGGAGAAGGCAGAAGGAATTGGAAAGAGAAGGGGCTGAAGAGTTTGAAAGGGACCAGATCCTCAAGGGCTTGTCTGCCTTACCCAGGCCTGTCCCGAAGGCACGAGGACCCAGTGGAGGATTTTAAACAAGGAGAATGAATATAGTCAGCTTTGCAGAAAAATTGTTCTGGCAGCTAAGAGAGTGGCTTGGAGAGGGACAACACTGGAGGCATGGAAACTGCCTCTGTTTCCCTCTGTTCCTGGTAATAATGCTGGGAAGAAGTAATGAGTGCTGTATCCAAGTTAGCATCTGTGGGATGGAGAGACACAGATGGTCTAAGAGAGAGCAAGCGAGGAAGCAAAACTGCCAAGGGTTGGTGATTCCATGGAGTCCCTGGGTGGTGCAAACGGTTAATATGCTCAGCTGCTAACTGAAAGGTTGGAGGTTCGAGCCCACCCAGAGGGACCTTAAAAGAAAAACCTGGCAACCTACTTCCAAAATATCAGCATTTGAAAACACTATGGAGCACAATTCTACTCTGACATACATGGGGTCACCATGAGTCAAAGTTCACTCTATGGCAACTGATATTTTTTGGGTGATTCGCTGGATGTGGAGAGGCATAGGAGGATGAAGTCAAGGGTGAAGAATGGTGGTCCCTAGTCCGTAGATGGTACCATTTTTCGATGAATATCACCATTCTTATATGGAGTTGAATGGAGTTCTTATATGGGCTGCAGTTGAATGCCCCACTGCACAGTCATATTAAAGGATGCTTTCTTCTCCTTGATTCATTTTTATATTCTTGTCAAAAAAAAATAAAACTCATAAACTGTATGTAGCCCTGTAAAGTGTCTTCATCTCTTCAAAAACCTGTGGGGAAGGTTAGACAAGTGGTAATATCCTCCTTTTGTAGATACAGCTGAGTCATACTCAAAAGCAGACAGCTAATGTGGAAGGGTAAGGTTAGACTCCTTGCCCTATTTCCTGCTCTAGACTGTATTGTCTGCTTTGAAGACCCATCATTATGTTATGTAATCCTAGTGAGATGGAATTCATTTTTTTGTTTCCAGCAAATAGTCATTGGTAGGCATATATAGAGCTATATATAAAGTTTTTCTCGGAAATTCATCTTTTTAAAATTTGTCATCTGCTCACAGCGAGTCTGTTTTGCACTAGCTAACATTTATAGCAGGCTCACTATGTGCTTTACATACTATTAATTTATTTAACCGTGTAACCCTATGAGGTAGACAATATTGTCATCCCCTTTTAAAGATGAGGAAACTAAGGCACTGAAATGTTAAGTAACTTGCCCGAGGTCACCCAGCCATTAGGCAGTTAAGTCAGGATTTGAATTCGTAATGGCTTTAGAGCTTCTGCCCTCAATCACTTCGAAAAGAATGCTTATGAGTTTATACCACACACATGAACCTGCAAGTGGACAGAGTCATTATTTTTCAGCAGCTACTCACTCAGGAGCGTGTGTTTAAGGGATTTCTTTTTTCATTTCCAGAAGACAGATTTCTGGAAGCAGCAGCAGCAGCAAACTCTCTCAGTGGTGCTCAGGGCCCATTAAGTGGGCATATAGCACTGTTTATGAAGTTTTTCTCTGAAACATATCTTTTTAAAATTTGTCATCTGCTCTCATTTTTAAATTTGTGGTCATGACTGCATTACCGAAGGTTCCTTTATCCTTAAATAGTTGCGGCCAAGCTGGGCCTCTTTTAGGTCCAGATAAAAAGCAAGACAGCGTCTCAGCAAGAGGCTATGATAAGTTGTCCCTGTCCCAGAATAGGTGGCTTCAACTGTTTTAATAGTTTTATTGTTAAATTTGAGGGTTGAAATTTGTAACAGCACAATCTAAACATGAGTAAAAATCAGCCCTTTTGAACCTAAAAGTTACCTTGGATTAAGGTACCTATGTATCTTCATTATGATGCAGTATGTTTTAAAATCTGTGTTACAGTTCAAGCTTAGAGCAAAGAGCTCCTAGGCGTTTTTCAGCAGTATTAATTTCTGTATTCTTTCTCCTGTGTGTGTATTTTTGTAAATATTTTTTCCAAAAATATTTACTTTTTCTAAGTATATATATTTGATAGCTTTCATTCTTCTCTATTTTCAGATACTTTTAGCCAAGTTTCTAATCCCATTGTCCAGTAAGTTTCTATGTTTCCTCCCTGCCACCCTAATTCTTCCTTTTTTATAGATCATTAAAAAGAGTTCTAGCCACACTAAACAGCGGGAGACCTTGTGTCACCCCTTACACACCTTCCTCCCAGCGAGATTGTAACGTATTGCTAGGCTTCGTTTATTATCTCCTCAGTCCATGTTCAAGCCAAAGTCACTTAGTTTTGTGAAGGAAATTGTGTGAAATGCTCTTCCAAATGCGCTAATAAAATTCAGATATATCACATCTGCTCCATTCCCTGAAACGGGAATCTTGTAATTCCATCAGAAAAGCAATCAAATTTGGTGTGCTTTTTTTTTTTCCTTCATAAAGCTCAGCTTCTTATTACTTTGGTTTATTCCCTCTAGATGTTAACAGATTTTTATTACTCTCACGATATTATAGACTTGGCAAATTACAATTTCCAGGGTCACTTTCATCCTTTGAACACTGGGGCTCTCTTTTCGTTTTACTTCATTTTTTAGCACCTAAGTCATTGGGTTTCTGTTGATTCTATGTGTCTTATATTAACCAGAGGAGTCCCTGGGTGGTACAAACGGTTAATGTGCTTGCCTGCGAACCAAAAGGTTGGAGGTTCAAGTCTACCCAGAGGTACCTTGGAAGAGGGGCCTGGTGATCTGCTTCTGGAAAAGCAGCCATTGGATCCGTGTGGAGCACAGTTCTACTCTGACATGCTTGGGGTCCCTTGAGTCAGACTTGACTTAACAGCAACTGGCTTACATTATTTTTAGAGGAGGAAAAAAAAAAAAATTTTTTTTTTTTGGTGACAGTGAGGCAAGGCAGACAAAGAGTGGTCTCCCTGCTCCCCACTATCTCATACCATTTCCAAGTCTCCTGACAACTGTCTTCTTAACAAACCAACAGGCCTCTCCTCCACTGCAGGATTTTGTAATTTGTACCTTTCCCCCTTACACAATCCATTAACATTAGCTCATCTGCTTTTGCTGACCTCCGGAAGAGAGCACGCACATAGTTCATTTTTATTTGCCTGTTCCCCGTTCTCTGATGTTTCTATGTATTGCTAAGTAAAGTTATTTTTACCTCCAGGATCATGACTGTCTTTTCTCAACCACATATGGCATATTCTTTGAATCTTTGGTTCTTGAACTTCATGATGAGGGTATTGTTTTTAAGTTGGATGCACCTGTCTCTGTGAATCCTTCCCCCCAGGGAGTATTTGTGTTATCAAGTCTGCACCCTTTTAAGGTGCAGCCCTTTTAGATTGTATTGGTTTGTTCCAAAGTGTCTGCTTCCACCTTTTCCATTTTCTCATCCCCAGTTACCTTCTTCTCTGTTAATAAGTTCTTCAGTAGGCACTTTTCTTTCTATAGATTTTATTATGCTTTCTTTTAACTTTGTATCACTAATACCTTTCTTTCCTCAATAAACATATATGACTGTACTTAAAACTGTGCTGGGAACTAAGTTATTTATAGGCTTATTTTAGGAGCTGTGGAGGCCCCTGGGTGATGCAAACAGTTTGCACTCAGCTACTAATCAAAAGATTGGCAGTTCAAACTAACCCAGCAGTGCCATGGAAGAAAGGCCTGGTGATCTGCTTCTCTAAAGATGACAGCCAAGAAAACCCTATGGAGCTCAGCTGCACTCTGTAACCTATGAGGTCACCATGAGTCAAAATTGACTTGACAGCATCAGGTTTGTTTCTGTGTTCATTTTTGGAGATCTTTTTCTTTTCATTCATTCATTCATTGAGCAAACAGTTAAGGAGTACCTCCTAGGTGTCAAATACTGTAATACAAAGATGAATCTTTTCCTTCAAAGCATTCACAAGACCGTCAAGAAGTTGGCAGCAATGGAAACACTCCTAACGTGGTGTAATACATGCTGTGGCAGAGGTGGGTTTAGGAACCACCCCTGGGGGGATGAGGGCTCTGAAGGAGAATCAGGATGAGTTTGCCAGGCAGACAAGAGCAGTTGCCACTGTGATCCCTGTGTTTTATGGGAAGGTGTAGTCTTATAAGATGAATAGTCTTAATTTATCCTGATTCTTCCTTCCGGATCCCTCCATCTTTATTTTCATGGCAGGTCAAGGAGGAGAAACTAAAGGTCTGGGAGACACAGGCAGAGAGGCTGGAGGGAGAAAATAAATGTTAGGCTTGTGCTTAGTCTTCAGGAGTGTTTGAACTAATGGAGTAGCTAGTCTTCAGAGTCACTTGACTTAACTAAAGGGATATATAATGAACTATTATCTGCTGAGCAAAGCTATTTAAATGTCTCACATTTATACAAAACGTTGTCATAAATGTCCTAGATTTTCCCACGCAGCCCTGTTTAGAATTAAAGTATTATAGAAATCATACCTCATTAAATACTAAATTTTGTCCCAAAGGCCCAGGACATGTGATAGTATGTGAACACTGTTCATACTGCAGTGGAAGCTACATCACATTCATTATCCTTGATAAAGTGGTTTAATTTCTAGTAATTTGTTCCCACCGTAGAGATAAATTCATTTACCCTAATTTAGATGGATCATTGTGCAGAATTTCAAAGTAGATAAAGAATATGATAGGAAAAAAAAAAAGGTTCCTCAAACAAATGCAACACTTTCTTCGAGCTCTTTTATGGAAAACAATTTTTGGTTATATATGAAAGAGTTTGAAATCTGTGCATTCGCAGACATTCGTCATGTTTCTGGTGTTGTCTTCTGTGGTCTGACAGGAGAAGTTGTGTAATGGTCACAAGATGTCAATTCTGCTTTTAGCTGGTCTCCCAGGTCTTCGTGAGGCATTTAATCTCCCCAAGACTTTGACCCCTCATCAGTCAGATGTGGATTATTGTATCTGTCCTCATTTATAATTTTGTGCATTTTTCCACTGTAGGACCTGGGACATATGGAGTCAATATGCAAGGCAAATACTTAGATTTTTAAATATCAAAATTTATTTTTAAATATTAATATAATGGTGGAAGAGAGAAAATAGTGGATATGGTATTTATGTGGGCAGAAAGTAATAATGTCTTACCAAGAGGGAATTGGAGGGAAAAAAGAAATTTGAAATTCAGAGGGTGGAAGATATAAGAAACCTTACAGATCACTTACTTTACATGAGGAAAAGGTTAAAAGGTAGGCCATTATTAAAGTCGTTCTTAAGGTAAAATGAAAAAGACATCTTTAAGGCAAATTTAAAAAAAGGAAAAAGACCTGGACCAGTTCAAAGAGGTGGGAGGAAAATTTTGGTTAGATGAGAAAAGAAGAAATGATGACACCTCCTTTGCCCCTTACCCACCCCCGCAAAAAAAACCAAACCCAGTGCCGTTGATGGGTGCCCCTTCCCCATGTCTGAATAATCAAAGAAATGGCACAGGGAGCACAGAACAAGTCTCTTACAAAGCCTCCCATAAAGGACGTTATTGTTACGCAAAAGCGTTCTGTAAGCACCACTGGAGCCTAGTACTTGTTGCGTGTAACACAATGGAGGCTGCAGGCTTAGCTCCTGCCTCCTAGACACTGATAAAGACACAGATAGGTGGGAAGGGACACCTGGATATCCAGGCTGTTGGATGGACATGGGAGAGCCAAGTATTTTTATTTGTCGTAAAAGCTTTGTTAGTATCGGGAGTTAAATGTGATTAGGGGATCATCACTGCACTTCCAGTTGTTTGGGGAAGATTGAATGGATGGGGCAGAATAGCCGGAGCTTAGTCTGTTTCCTCACAGCTGGACTCCCCAGCTGCCCTGACATCTCCCATGCAGTACTGAATGCTGTTGCTTGTTTAAATAGGAAAGAAAAAATGAAGGATGGGAAAAAAGGGGCAGGAAGTAGGAGAGAGCACATTCCCTAAAAAGCTCTTTTCTTTTGGTTCTTCTCTGGAAAAATGACTTCTGAGAGCACCACCTTTATTGGATTGTGGGCTTGGGCCTGCCCACCCCTCACCCTGGCACATTATGGAAATGAAACCCATTGCCATCAGTCAGTTCCGACTCATAGTGACCCTATAGAACAGGGTAGAACTGCCCCATAGAGTTTCCAAGGAGCGCCTGGTGGATTCAAACTGCCAGCCTTTTGGTTAGCAGCTGTAGCTCTTAACCATTATGCCACCAGGGTTTCTAGCACATTTCTGAGGACAGCTGCAAATAAACCCTTCCACTGCTCAGGAAGCATGTGTGACTGACCGGAGTTGACATTTGGACGGTAATGCTGAAAACAAAATAGTAATCATGGCTACGATTTATTGTGATCCACAGGGTTTTCACAGTAACTGGTAGCTATGATTATTGTTCTAATCGTGGTGTTGGCGAAGAATATTGAATAGACTGTGAACTGCCAAAAGCAAGGAACAAATCAGTTTTAGAAGAAATGCAACCAGAACGTTCTCAGAAGCAAGGATGGTGAGACTTTGACTCGCTTACTTTGGAAATGTCACCAGGAAACATCAATCACTAGAACAGGACATTGTGTTTGGTAAAGTAGATGGTCAGCAAAAACGAGGGAAACCGTCAATAAGATAGATTGACACAGGCGCCGCAACAGTGGACTCAAACATACCAACAATCACGAAGATGGCACAGGACCAGGCAGTGTTTCATTCTGCTATACGTAAGTTCGCCATGAGTCTGAGCTGACTTGATAGCAGCTAACAAGAACAACCATTTATTGAACATTCCCGTGTACTGGCCTCTTCTAGGTGCTTCAAACGTGTTATTTCATTGAACCTCCCTTCCCAGCCTAGGAGCTGGGCACATTACCCACATGTTACAGGTAAAGAAATGGAAGCACGTGTTCTCCTGAACTTCCCTGAGAGCACATGGCCAGAAGTGGCTAAGGCAGGGCTGGGACCCACTACTTGCCTCTTAGCTACTACACACTGTATCAAGAAGACAGTAAAGGCCCTGCCGTCAGTGAGTCTGCTTTCTGGTTTTCAGAGTATTTTAGCATATACCATCATATGCTCTTCACATGAAGCAGGAGACTTTATTATCCCCATTTTACAGAGAAGTCAGGCTCAAAGAAGTTAAACAGGGTCTGGTTAAAGAACCAAATTATTAGAAAAGTAGTAGTGGACATGGTTTCTTCTTGTTTTAAAATTCAAATATTCCCTATAATCAAAGATTGCCCCCCTAAAAAAATAATTGTGTGTGTATGTGTAAATATATATACATACACATATATATGTACATATATGCATATATATACACAAATATATATACATATATATGCGCATATATATACATATATACGCACATACATACAGAATGTTCCTTAGAAGCAAGGATGGCAAAACTGTGTCTTACATACTTTGGACATGTTGTCATGAGGGATCAGTCCCTGGAGAAGGACATCATGCTTGGCAAAGTACAGGGTCAGCGGAAGAGAGGAAGACCCTCAGTGAGGTGGATTGACACAGTGGCTGCAACAATGAGATCAAGCATAACCACAATTGTGGTGAAGGACCAGGCAGTGTTTCATTCTGTTGTGCATAGGGTCACTGTGAGTTGGAGCTGACTCAACGGCACCTAACAACAACAACAACAACAATGTTCTGAAACAAAAATATTACTTCTGTCTAATTGACTTATGAAAACTTTGAAGTCATACAAATCTGAGAAGTAATCTAGTCACAAAAACATGAGCTGATTTATTTATCCATAATTTTTAAAAACAATAAAAAAAAACTTTATTTTGTATGATTTGTTCATTTGTAGCTCAAAATCAGAATATTACAAAACTTTCATTTGATTGATGGCTATTAAAGACAGTTGTCACAATTCTGGGAACCTCTAGAATTACACAAATTTGGTTATTTTAGTTTTAACCAGAAATGGGAATTAAACACTAAAAGATGGGCCTCTGGACACATTTTGAGGCTGTAAGTCACTGGCCTCCATCCAGGTCTCACAAGTTGGCACAAGTCTTGTCCTGACCCAGGAGTCCTTAAACATCCCAAGTCAAACAACTTCTTCATCTCCAGGGATTGTTTGGCTTGTTTCCAGCCCTCCTGAGAGAAGATGTCACTCTCACATGTATAGAAGGTAGTTCTAGAGGCAGAAGACACCTTCCCAGGCTCTTGGTCTGTTCATTTTTCAGTAAACGTTTACTGAGCACCAACCATGCATCAGGCACTGGGGAAGGTAAGTGGGGGATACAACTGGTGATGAAGAATATAATAAAAGTCCTGTTCTCATGTAGTTTATGGCCTGAGTGTCTTTGGGGACGTGGCACGAGAGAACAGGAAGGTGCCAGGGCCACCCTCCAAGAGCACACGCCATTCTGGAATGCATCCGAGTGGGGCTCCTGTGAGTCCTGCTGATAGAGAACAAGTGTGAACTTTGGAGGCGGGCGCCTGCGTTTGTATCTTCACTATGCACCAATTATCTTTGGGCCCTTGGACACTGTTAATGGGTTGAATGTGTCCCTCCAAAAGGTGTTGCAAGTCCTAAACCCCAGTACCTGTGAACATGACCTTATTTGAAAATAGAGTCTTTGCAATGTAATTAGTTAACATGAAGTCATACTGAAGTATGTGCCATTGGGTTGATTCCCAACTCATAGTGACCCTGTAGGACAGAGTAGAACTGCCTCCATAGGGTTTCCAAGACTGTAATCTTTACAGAAGCAGATTGCCACATCTTTCTCTTGCAGAGTGGTTGCTGGGTTCAGACTGCCAACCTTTTGGTTTGCAGCTGAGGGCTTAACCACTGCACCACCAAGGCACCTTTGGAGTAGAGTGGGCCCTAATCCAATCTGGATTATAAAAGAGGAGAAGAGACAGAAACAGGGGAGACAGCCATGTAAAGACAGATGTAGAGATTGGAGTTATGTTGTCACAGCCAAGTAATACCTAGGGGCATCAGAAGCTGGAAGAGACAAGGAAGGATCTTTCTCTAGAGCCTTTGGAGAGAACAAGGCCCTGTGGATCCCCTGAATTTCAACTTCTGTCCTCCAGAACTTTGAGAATAAATTTCTGTTGTTTTAAGCCACCCACTTTGTGGTACTTTGTTATGGCAGCCTAGGAAATGAATACAGACACACTTAAAGTCTCCAGATCCTTCAAGCTTTGTTTTTGCAAAACGGGTCTCTGAAAGACAATTTAGAGGATGAAATGAGAACAGCATCTCAGGCAGCTAACAGAGTGCCTGAGACATACAAGGTGCCAGATAAATGTTAGTTCTTTGGCACAAAGTCCCTCATCCCACCTTTTGTCAGGAGCAGGGGCCTTTCCCATCCCAGTGCTGAGCTGGTAGGTGATTGGATAAATAAAAGTAAACATAATAATAATAGCCCGTGACTCAACAGCAGCTAACAGCAACATTGAGCATTGCTCATGTGAAGCCAAGTCTCACGCTAAGTGCGTTAGCTTTATCGTCCCCATTTTGTAGATCTCCTTTTGAAGATTTCACCTCTGCTCAAGTTCTCCCCTTCCCTCCCAAAGATAGCCAGCACATTCGGGGACGTTTATTTTCATGTATTTGTTTTTTCCCAAGGGAGCAATTAGTCATGCCATCAAAATTTGAGATAGTTTGGGAAACACCTTGTCTACACAGCTGAAGATAAATACCTGAATGCTCTGTGCTCATTTAAAGCCATTGGGGTTTTGTTTTTGAGGACTTCTTTCCTAACATGTGCATCCTGCAAAAGATTGTGAGACTCTGTCTCTGCAGTAGGCACCATCCGTGGATTCTTCCACCTCCAGACAGCTGGATTCCTGGTTTGTAACATGAGGCATTCGCTCCTGGGATGTTCCTAGCAGCCCACACCTAACACCAGTGTTCCCGTTCCAGGCACAGCCCACACTTGGCGCCTCTCTACAGCCCACTTGGGCCCTGAGCTAACTCTGCCTTCAATTATGGTTTTATGTATCTGAGTCTTGGCCTTTTCCCCTCTAGACTATAAGCCCTCAGAGCTAATCAATAAGTGCGGAATGCGTTTTAATCAGTGGTTCAGTAGGAGACAAAAGGGGGAGGTGTTTGGGGAAGTTGCTCTGCTAAGAGAGAGTGGGCTCTAGTGAATCAAACACTGAAGTGGGGTTCAGAGGCAGCTTCTAACTTGGGGGATGCAGAAGATGCTCGCCTTCCATAAATAGCTGAAGCAGCATTAAGAAGTAATATCCAGAAAGAAAACTGAGCTGTATTCTAAAAGACGTAATTTGCTTTAAGTAGCTTATGAAAGAAATGAAGCTGACAGCTGCCTTTTCCTGACTGTTAGTTGCTGATTGCATTTGGTCATATTTCATTTTGATTCAGCCCTTTCCTGTCTGTATGATGTTACCATTACATTTTTTATGCCATTTTAGATTTTCTTTGTGGCCAAATGTAGGAAATGGATTACATTCTTCTTGTCTGTGAAACCAGAGATCCTGTCTTGTTTGGAGGTAGTCTCGCATGGGGTGGACTAAAAAGTACAAAAAGGATCAGATGTTGGAATAGTCCACCCTTGAGGTGAGGTTTATTGCAATGGTTCTAAAGAGGGATCAGGGTAATCCACTTGACCCAAAAACTCATCCTGACCCACTAACAGAAGCTGCAGAAATCACTACTTCACTCCTCCGGATGGCTGCCTTGTCGTTAACAGATTCTGTTCCTGTAAGAAATTTCTTTTTAGAAGAGGTTATATGCAGTTTATACATTTATTTATTTTTCTTTCCTATTCACACTACATAGTCTTCAGTTTTCCACATGGGCATTATTTATGTATTCATTCATTCAACACAGGTTTATGTAGCACCTCATATGTGTCAGGTTAGGTGCTAGAGTATAAATAAAGCATGATCCCCATCCCTGCTTGGAACCCAGTGGGGGAGACCAAGAAATAGAGAGGCCACGAAGATACAGTGTGAAAGGGCTGTGTTAGAGATACGCCACAGCTATGGTGGAAACATAGTGGAGGGACACCTAAACCAGGGAGCGGAGGATCAGGGGAAGCTTTCTGGAGGAAGTGGTGTTGTGAAGAGAGAAGAGAGATGGGACTGACCTGACAAGACCAAGAAGCATGAGAAAAAGGTGCGAAAAGTGATGAAAGAGGGTTGGAAGGAGGTGTTTTAGGCAAAGGAAACAGCATGCACAAAGGCACAGGGGCCAAAGGGAACTTGGTGTGTTCAGAAAATTTCACATGGCTGTGTAGAGGGTGGGTGGGGCATGGCAAGAGATGCCGCTGGAGTGGTGGGCTGAGGCCAGGTGGGAGAGGGTTTTCTGAGTCCTGTTTGAAGAGTGCGCACATCACCCAATAGGCAATGGGGAGCCGTGGGAGGATTCCAAACAGTAATACCCTCCAACGTTAAACCTATATAAACCAGTTGCTGTCCAGTCATCTCCAACTCGTGTGTCAGCATAGAATTTGCTCTCTAGGGTTTCAATGCAGGTTTTTCAGAAGTAGATTGTCAGGCCTTGCGATGCTCCTTTGGGCGGACATGAAATTCCACCCTTTCGGTTAGCACCCAGGGACTCCTTAAACCTGTAGAACATACTTTATTCAATATCTCCTTCAGAAAAAGAATAAAAAAAAAAGAATAATGACAAATAATTTTCATGCAGCCCGTATTTATAAATATTGGACTAATCAGCATCTTAAATGAAACTAGCAGAGCGTTTAGCGTAATGGAGAAATGCAGTTTGCACACATAAAATTGCTTCCCTGAAAGCCAATCGCATAGTCAGAAAGTAAATATCCAGCACTTCCCGCATCCACCCACCATCACTTTTTTTTAACTTTGAGGTCCTGATTCTCAGGAATATAAGGATTTGCGTTCATAAATACCACAGCATAGGAAAAGAGACAAAATTACAACTTTTTAAAATAGAAATTTGCATTGATTTTTTGATTGCCCAACGTATGCAACGCAGCCCCCCCAAAAGAAAATCCAGACCCATTGCCATTGAGTTGATTCCAACTCGTAGCTACAAAAATACAACATGCAGTCTAAAGAGCAATCCATTCTAAAAGCATTTTATAAGTGTGATTTTCATGTGCTTCTCTAGAATTTCCTGAAATAGTTTCAGGTCAAGATATTGGACTAGGACATATTTACCATGGATTTTGTATAAAAGAAGTGGTATTTATAATCACAGAGGAATTAAAAGGGTTTGTGGCCATAATCAGACTAGTCAGGGTCCGCACCTAACCAGGCATGGAGCATAGAAATGCCTCACGTGGGTCATATTCAATGCCATTTGTAGCTGATAATGAACTTCAATAATCTAATTTGCATAGCTGATGTCTCCAGTTAATTGCCGTTGGAGAGACTGTTAGCAGCAGAGGTCACAGAAACTGAAGTCCAGCAGAGCTGCCGGGAAACCCTGCTGTTTTGTTCTTCTCAGGTGAGAGAGGCCAGAACCTCTTTATTATTAGTCATAATGGTTAATAAACATTTACTAATAGGATGAGTAGTAAAGACTATTTTGCAAGGCAAATCTGGAATTGTGTGTATCTCTGAAAGTATCCGCAAAAGCTTATCTTCATGATGAGGGTATCCCAGTCACAAATAGGTCAAGGACCTAGGAGTTTGGGAGGACCCCCAGCGATGTGAATGGGTTTTAGACTGAGTGGCACATTGTAAATGTGTTGGAGGTCACATTGAATGATCTGTCAGTTTTCATACAGGAACGCTACTGGACCATAAATGTAACTGTCCATGGCAGAGATTAAATTTATTGTTTTATACCCGGGCCACAGAATTCTTTGGAAACAAATCCCTATCAGAATAGTTGACTTTGCACATCACATTTCAGAACTCTAAATGTCCTCAGATGTGGTGGTGTGTAAATTGTATCATATGTAAAGCAAGATTGCCTGAAGGAATTTTTTTTTGAGGTATTATTGATTCATGCTTGAGAGTGAGAGCCTGTATGCTTGTTTAATTTTTTTTTAGTAAACAGATTTTCAAACTGCCAAACTTGTTCACATCAATACATTTCCCCAATATCTAAAAGTCAGAATCATTGCTAAATTACATTATTTGAGCAAATAATTTTGTGTTGAAAATGTCTATTCAGTCTTAACGATGAAATTTTATATTCTCATAGTGTGTTGTGAGGCTGAGTTCCCACTACACATGAGAATAGCAATTATAGAAAATTACTTCTCAATTTTTCCTCTTCTAATAATAATAATGTTGCTCTGTGCCTTCAAGTCAATTCTGACTCGTAGCAACCCTATAGGACAGAGTAGAACTGCCCCATAGGGTTTCCTAGGCTGTAACCTTTACGGGGGCAGATGGCCAGGTCTTTTCTCCTATGGAGCTGCTGGCGGGTTCAAACCACAGACCTTTCAGTTAGCAGCAGAACACTTACAGTTACACCACCAGGGCTCATTCAAATAATTATAATAATAGGTGCTAACCGTATTGAGAACTTATTATGTACCAGCTACTGTTAAAAAATAAATACGTTTCTGTCAAGTCAGCTCCGACTATAGTGACCCTATAGGACAGAGTAGAACTGCCCAGTAGGGTTTCCAAGGAGCAGCTGGTGGATTCAAACTGCCGACGTTTTGGTTAGGAGCCAAGCTCTTAACCACTATACCACCAGAACTCCAACTTCTGTTTAGTGTTCCGTATACATTAGCTCATTTAATGCTCACATAAAACAACCCTTTAAAAAAAAATGCAAAGAAATTTAAGTAACTTTCCCAAGAAAGTTACCATTGGGAAATGGTAGGGTTGGGATCTGAATTCAGGCAGACTGTCCCCAGGGCCTGTACTCTCGTGCTAGGTCAAGGTCAAGCATTAGTTTTACTTTTAGAAAAGGAAACTTTTATGTAAGCATAAACACATCAAAATCATATACACTAAGGGATGATTAAAACAATTCGGGTAAAAAGAGAACTGACCCAAACTCTTACCTTTATAAATTGATAAAGCAAATTTTTCTCTCAAAAAATCACTGCTGAATTTAAAAAAAGGATATGAGATTTAAAATGTAATAAGTAGTGCTTACTACGGCTGCTGACCAAAGGGTCGTTAGTTCGAATCTGCCAGGTGCTCCTTGGAAACTCCATGGGGCAGTTATACTCTGTCCTATAGGGCCGCTATGAGTCGGAATCGACTCGATGGCACTGGGTTAGCATATTAAATACACGAACACAGAAAGGTCAATATATTTAAAGAAAAGCAATCAAAGGAAAAAAAAAAAAAAAAACCCTGTTGCCAAAGAGTCAATTCCAACTCACAGCAACCCTGTAGGACAGAGTAAGACTGCCCCGTAGGGTTTCCAAGGAGTGGCTGGTGGATTTGAACTGCCGACCTTTTGGTTAGCAGCCAAGCTCTTAACCACTACAACACCAGGGCTCCTACAAAAGAAAACTAACCCCAAAATGACAGTGTTACTTTCTGTCATTCCTTTTCGAAGTACGAATCTCATAAAGTGTAATTTGCAGTGGAAAAGGCAGCATTTTATAAAACCCAGAAGCACCAGGCTTCAGTCCTCTTTCTTCTGTTAACCTTGAGTGACCTTGAACATATCACCCTCTCTGAGTCTCAGTTTCTACAACCTTAAAATTTTCTTCTGTAATCACCAAAGTTTGTGTCAGATGTAATATTTTACAAACATCTCCAGACTAGAAATTGGTGTAGAACTTTTATACTCTCACTTAGAATAAAAACTTTCTTTTCTAAGATGATTATTGTGGGCTTTTTTTCCCCCTCCGATGAGCTCAACATCTGGGCAAACATTTTTTTTTCAAACATGGATAACTGATCACATTAACTCCATCATCACAGTCAGTCCTTGGTCATTTGCTAAAGGTGGTAAAGCCTCCTCTTTCTCCCCGAGAAGGCACTGTCAAATCTCACCCACAAACACTGTGTACAGAGCCATATGGAACAGTTAAAACAACAAAGATGACCTGTTAGCTAAGCAACCAAGCCTTCCCTTCTTCCTTCCCTCCCTTCCTTCTTTTTTTTTTTTTTTTTGCAGAAACATTAAATCAGTTTTCTCTTTGTATCAGAATGTGGACCCCAAGAAGAAGGCCCCCCAGAAAATTGAGAGGAGAAATGCGAAAAATCAAGATATGGAGCCCAACCCAAAAAACCAAATCAATTGCCACTGAATCATTTCCGACTTGTGGCAACCCCATATGTATCAGAGTAGAGCTGTGCCCCATAGGGTTTTTAATGTCTATGACCTCTCACAAGTAGATCACCAGGCCATCCTTCCAAGTGCCTCTGGGTGGACTTGAACCACCAACTTTTCGGTTAATAGCTGAGTGCTTATGTGTTTTTTTTATGTGGAGCCCACGTAAGCACTGAGAGCTGGAAATTGCAGAATACTGGCATGAACTGTGAAGGAGAAGCAGTCTTAATTTCATCTTAAAAGAATTTAGAATGACAATTTTTGATCCTTCCCACCAACCTGACTCTGAATGGGAGGGGGGCTGGGAGTAGATTAACTATGAAATGAGTCTTTCAGATTGCCACAAATCTGTCAATAATCCTTTCATTGACTTAAAACCACTCTGACCGTGTTGCCTCTCACCTCTCCAAAAAAAGAGAGGGGGAAAAAGAAAAAGATCAGTGAAGGAAAAATGAGAAGAATTTTTATTTAAGGGCCTTGAGAGGAAAAACAGTCAGAGGAAGTCTTCAATGCACCGTTCAGTGAGGCTGTCTTCTCCCCTTGATGAGCTTCAACCCCTTGCCCTTTTTTCCCCTTCTAATTTTGTGCATATTTTAAGTGAGGGCTGTAGTGAGGTTTAATTACCTGTTGCCGTGGAATCGATTCCGACTCATAGTGTCCCTAAAGGACAGAGTAGAACTGCCCTGTAGGGTTTCCAAGGAGCACCTGGTGGATTTGAACTGCTGACCTTTTCGTTAGCAGCCATAGCTCTTAACCACTACACCACCAGGGTTTCCAGAGTTTAATTAATACATTAGTGTTCAGTGAGTAAGCATAAGCCGTTTTATCTAGAAGGAGCAGAGATAGACAACAAAGGATCAAACTTGCTGAAACAAAATTATGACATCTTTTCTTCAAATTCAGAGCCTCTGATTTTGGTGTTTATGTGACAGCTGACACAAGACAGCTTCAGAATGCCATGAGAAATCCATGGTCCCTTTCAAGTCCCTTTGTTCATAGAATATATTGTTGGGTCGGTGTTCAGCATCCACATGAGAATATGATGTGTATTAGGATATTCAGGACAGAAACTGATAGGTTTTTAAATCTTTGAGACTGTAGAAATTGCACATCTACATCAGCAGAACAGGTTTTTAAACTCTTCTTAGAATGACGGAAAACGTGAGTAGCCTACGTGAAACATATGGCAAGAACTGTTCATTCTGTTTGCATTTGTTTCTGGGAGCTGTACTTATTGCAGCTTAGAAAATCCATTCAGTGTAGCTTCTGCTTCTCTGTACAATAAATTATTTTCTGCGTAATAATGGAGATACAAACCCAAAAATATGGCTGTGAAAATGTTTTTGTCACAAACAAGAGACTAATATGTTGGCCCAATTATAAGTAAGATTGAAAAGCTTCCCCTTCCCCAAAGTCCTAAGATTAGGGAACATTGATTTCAGTTGCAATGATTTTTAAGCAAAATGGAATATATAAATGTTGGTTGTTTAGAAGACTACACATGCCTCTACTTTTACATTTCCTGGATTGTATTGACTTAAATGTTGTCTCAAAAAAAAAAAAAAAAAATCTAAAACCATTGTCATGGAATCAATTCTGACCCATAGCGACCCTAGAGTACAGAGTAGAACTGCCCCATAGGGTTTCTAAGGAGTGGCTGGTGGATTTGAACTTCCAGCCTTTTGGTTAGCAGCCGTATCACTTAACCACTGCGCCACCAGGCTCCAAATGTCTCATACCTTATCAATTTAAATATGATCCACTAAAATGCATTGTATAAAAGATAAGCGATTTTCTCTGTTGTTACTGTTGAAAGCATTGAATCAGCATCCAAATTATACTTTCCTGATGAAATTCTTCATTTAATGAGTCCTTTTTGTTTGTTGTCATTCATAGCTATGCTTCTGATTCAGTATTAACCACAGCTCATGTGCTGACTTGCTATAAATTGTTCCTAATGGCTTATTTGTAGTTCTTCCGTTTCCTTTAATCTCTCTACAGTGAATTACAGTAGAATTTAATTTACTTGTTGGCGTTATTAAGTAGTTGATTAATGCCCACATTAAAAGCTGTTGGTCTTTTGTTATTTTTATAAAGAACTGAAAAATCAGAATTTCCTGCTCTTGCCAGAAAACAAGAATTTTCAAAATATTTCTCTTTGAAGACTTGGGCTCTGATAGCCTCACATATATGAATACTCTGTTGAAGTTATTTTTTGGTAGCTTGAGCTCCCAGTGCTGTCTATTCTTAGTTGTAGGGTCAGATGTCCTGGAGTTAGACCCCAAAGTTTTTTTTCTAAAACCCAGCCTTAATTTTTTCATGATCTAAATTAGTTGATGGGAATGAGAATATCATCTGCAGAATGAATCACAACAAACTAGATACACCGTTCTTTAGCAAATACACAATCAATGAAAATGAAGCATTAACTCACTTGCCTGAGATCCCAAAAGAAGACAGTAACTCTAAGAGAAGCTAAAAGTCTTCTTAATATAAATGGGTAATATATGCTTTTCCTCATCCCACGGGAAGCAGATGGCTCATAAGACTAGTTTCCTCAAGGGAAGTTGAGAGAAATGCTAAGGCTGTGTTTAGTTAGATCTGCTAGTGAGCCTAGGTTGGACATCACAACTTCCAGCAGTGCAGGAGAACTGTCCTACCCCTGCTCCATGGCTCCTTATGGCTCATAGAGTGAGGGTCGTATTCCTTAGCAACCCCTCCTAGCCTTAACCTTTCAAGCTCTGCTGAGAGAGCCCTGTCTTCCATTCAACTGGCCAGCTTTTCCTCTGAACGTACTGTGCCTATTCCAGCCTCTCTCTTTTACTTTGAAATACAGCTTTTCATTGATTCAACAGCTTTCTTTTTCAGGGTTACAATCTAATGCTGCCTTCTCAGTGAAATTGTCTTTAATCATACCATTGACTTACGGAGAGTGAGGAGCCCTGGTGGTGTAGTGGTTAAGAGTTTGGCTGCTAACCAAAAAGGCCGGCAGTTCGAATCCACCAGTTGCGCCTTGGAAACGCGGTGGGGCAGTTCTGCTCTTTCCTGTAGGGTCACTATGAGTTGGAATCGACTCGATGGCAACAGGTTTGGTTTGGTTTATTTGGACAGGGTAATAGGTCCTAGGCTGTGACCTGAAGACCCCAGGGTTGAGAGGAAGGTGGAACATGCATGGCATTATTAAAACTGGTGCCCAAACCTGTCTGTCCGCAAGTGTTGTCAGGAACCTGAGTAAAACTTAAAGTATAACTATTGCCCATGGTCAGGCTGTGAAATTTTTTAGTATTAAGAAAGGAACACATACCCAAAAAAGATTAGAATACACCATAGTGTACTATACAGAATGTAGCTACAGATTTCTTTCTCAAGCAGTTCATGAACAGACTTTTCTCTCTGAACATATATTTTATGAACCACTCATTTAACTTTCTCTGCTCTGAAAAGACGTGTGATATTCTTACACGTTTTTCCAACTAGCTTGCAAATACATTGAGTTCAAAAGCTATGTTTTCATGCATTCCATGTTGACTGATCCCCCACAAATAACTCTTCCAAACATTTACTATGCTTCTTAATGCCTTGCCTAGCCAACTTCATTCATTCAACCACCTCATCAAGAGCAGAAGGTGACAAGGCATGCTCTTTTAGAATTCAACCAAGTAACACCCAGATTCATCTGTCCCTCCTTACATCCAAATCTATTTACTCCCATCTGTGCTCTGGGCCTATCCACACCCACCTTTCCAAGGTATATCAGTTCGTCTCTCCTTTTAGCCTCAAGGCCCCCTGCAGTGTAACCCCAACTCTCTGCCACTGATAGTGATAGAGTGGCATTGTGACATGCCCCAGCAGTCTCAGACTACCTGTGCTTCTCCAAGCATCGCACACACCATGTCTCATTCCTAACTCGTGCAGTTGCATCAGCTGTCTATTAGTTCCTAGGGCTGCAATAACAAAGAACCACAGAGTGGATAAGTTTTAAGAATGGAAATTTATTGTCTTATAGTTCTGGAGGCTACAAGTCAAAATTTAGGGGTGTCCACAGGGCCATGCTCTCTCTGAAGGCTCTAGGGTAACATCCCTTTTTGTCTCTTTCAGCTTCCGGTAGCCTCCTTTGTCAAGCACCTCTTCCCTCCATCTCTTTGTCTCTCCTCTTTTAAGGACATCACTCAGATTAGAACCCACCCTACCCTAGCATGATCTCATGTTAACTTAATTGGTAACACCTTCAAAGATCCTATTTCCAAATAAGATCCCATTCAAAGGTTCCAGAATTTAGGACTTGAACATACGTTTTTTGAGGGACACAGTTCAATCCCTAATAGCCTGTAATGCCTCTCTATCCCTCCTTTCCTGTGAAAATCCTATTTCTCCTCTAAGACCTAGCCTAAAATAACATCTTGATCTTCACCGCATTGCACCTGGTCCTCTGAAGAATAGCTCCTTCCTTTTCTGTGCCCCCATTGCACATTGTTTTCTATTACAGGATTAATAAAAGCCTGACAGAATAGTTTCTTTGGTACAATACATGCTTCCCTGTCAGATGGGAAACTCACTGAGTGTGGGATATGTCTTATGGATCACTGTATGCCCCTTGCATGGCCTTCTCCCATACCTGGTATTTTAACAAATGTTCGTCATATAATTTTGTATTTTTTTCTTCTCATCAGATAGGGCCTCATAAGAGTAAACACACATTCATATCATGTAATTTTTGTTTAAGAAAAACTTTCTTTTGAGGATGGGGCTTCCTATTGATTCTTCTAGACATAGCAGAAAATACACTTCCAATGCTGTTGTGGATTTTCCTCTTTTGTTCCTAGCTAGTTGAGTCATCTGTCCTCCCGGGCTCACAGAGGTTATTCAGTATCTGCCTGCAGCTGCCCTCCCCCCATTCTCATTTTACACGACACTATCTGACCTTTTTTTTTATCTGACCTTTAAGGAGCCCTATTTTTTAGGGGTACAATGTTAACCGCCCGGCAGTTAACCGAAAAGTCAGCAGTTCAAAATCACCAGCTGCTCTGCAGGAGAAAAGACCTGGCCATCTGCTCCCATAAAGACTACAGCCCAGGAAGCCCTATGGGGCAGTTCTGCTTTGTCATATAGGGTGGCTATGAGTCGGAATCTTCTAGATGGCACAGACAACAATCAGTTTCAGCTTTAAAAGGGAAGAGGTAAATAGTAGCACTGACCACCCCCTTTACAGTCATAGTAAATAATAAAGCATAAGAAAAGTGGAACATTTATTAAGCCTTCACCAGACACATGAACAAGTGTATGTAAACGCATGTATAAAGTCTTAATTTGCAAACATATCAATTTGCATATATATGTATATGTGTGTATATAAAATCAACACCTTCGATGCTTTCAGTAGGTGTATGAAGGTGGTTTTATTATCATCTCCTTTCACACATGAAGAAATTAAACTGAGGAAGGTTAAATACCTTCCCTAAGATACAGCCTTTAAATATTAGAGCCAGGATTCAAACTAAGGTCTGTCTGGCATCAAAGCCAATACACTTTCTATTAGAGGTAGTGTTCAAAAATGGAATAATGGTTGTATGCATGTATGTATGACTTGTGGTAGATTATTCATTGCTACATTGTGTATATGTCATAAAATATAAATTATTTACTAAACCATGATGTATCAGGGCCCAAATGTTTTCCTAAGTGCTGATACATTCATCTTATAAAACACATTCACTGAGGAATTAATTTATGTTTGCAACCTTTATCTGAGACAAAAGACGCCTCATGGTTCAGATAAGAAAACCAAGGTTCAGAGAAGAGCAGATACTTCCAGAAAGTCGGAATGGTATAGTTCCAGCACATATCTACATCCTGGACTTTGGAGTATATGTCTACCTACCTGTGTTTTTTGGGAAAGACGTTATATCGACTGGTTTGTCTTGTGAGACAAAGTCGACATTCTCCGTAATTAGATTATGGAGCCCAAACAACTAATTTGGAAGGAACACCAAGTTCATGTGACAGTACCAGTTGTAAAGAGGGGAGGGGGAAGGCACCAAAGGCATTTTGCAGGACATTAATATTTGAGGACCTTTTTTTTAAACAATTACCGGCTAAGAACTAGTTTTGAATTTTGAATCCCCGTTTCCGAACTTTTCACATTGAATATGTATTTATATAGACAGTCTCAGCTTTTAAGCTAATGCAACTCTAGAAACTATACATGGGTAGAATTATGGGAAACAGATTGTTTTAGCCTCCATATATTTTCTTCATTTAGTAATACTGTCCTTACTGAGCACCTCTTGTGTGCCAGGTACTCCATAGTTTTGGCAAAGAACCAAAAGTGATCATTTTCCATATCAGAACATTGAGTATGTTACACAATGTACTTCTATTTTCAAAAATTGATGAATAAGCATATTAAACAGCAGTAAATGATGTGTGGACATATTTAGGGCACTGAGCCCTTTGGAATGACATCAGCAGAATGCAATGTGAAAAGAATAGGTTTTCAGTATTACAAATATGGCCAGTGGATATTTCAACTCTTGATAAATCTGGGCAGGATATAGAATTCGTATACTTTGATTGGATTTTCAAAGAAGATATTTAATGAAAAATAAGCACTTTGCAAGGAGATAGTTTCTAAAAGAGGTAAAAACTGTTCAGTAGGATTAAAATCGTTTGGTGAGAATTGGGGGAAATTCCCAATGCCTGTGGTTTTAGTTGACAGTGAGAAAGTAAAACTACCCTTCCCCTAATTCTGTTTCCAAGTGGAAAATGTAACCCATCTCTTGGAACCAAAAAAAAAACCCGTTGCCATCGAGTCAGTTCCGACTCATAGCTACCCATAGGACAGAGTAGAACTGCCCCATAGGGTTTTCAAGGAGCACCTGGTGAATTCAAACTGCCGACCTTTTGGTTAGCAGCCATATCTCTTAACCACTACGCCACCAGGGCTTCCCATCTCTTAGAAGCTACCATTTTTAAAAAATATTACCCTGCCATCGGAAATATGTTCCTGGTATCTAAGAGATGTATCAGAAATGGCATTGCACTAAGTAAATTAGAGTTATACTGTAAACAGCTAAGTTACATTGGCTTCGGCTCCATGGTAAAGAAAGCATAAACTTCAAAATCAAACAACTTAGGTTAAAATTTAGCTCTGTGGCTTGCATAACCTCTCTGAACCCACTCCTCATCTGTCACATGGTGGGTAATATTACTTTTCAAACAATTGTAAGGATCTAATGTGATAAACTATGCATAAAGCCTAGTCCATAAATTAGTCTTCTGTGGCTTTTCGACCATATCACTATATGTTATCTACTCATTTTCAGTCATAACGATTTATTTTGCTGGTAGAAATGGAGGAGAACAAATGCAGTTCCAGAACCTGCCATGCCTAAAATATGTAAATTATTTCATAAAGTACCATTTCCTGGAGTAGCTTCTATTCCCACCCCTGGCACATTCCCCTAGAAGTCACACCACCCACTGGATGGTTCAAACACTTTCCTGGCCTACCTTAAGCAACTGTGAGTCCTTCTGTCTGCACAATTATTTTTATGTAGCATGCATATTTAACTAGGAGAGCAAGGGCACTATGCCATGGTTCAGGAATAGTAACGCATATTATCTTCTTTGGGACTTGTGCATGGACCCTCATTTGGTTGGCATGTCTTGCTGATGAGGTCGAAAGGATCTACTTGTGAGCCATTGCTGTCTTGTAGGGAAAAGCTCCACTCTTGGTCCCAGATCAGAACTAAGCCTGACTGTGATTTACACTGGAATGAGATCCTCCAAGTGCTGAGTGGGCCTCTGTATTCCTTCACTTGTCTCATCATCTAAGGATTAACATTGTTTATTCATTAAATTGTGGACAGTGGTGGTTCAGTGGTACAGTTCTCACCTTCCATGCAGAAGACCTGGGTTCGATTCCCGGCCAGTGCACTTCATACACAGCTACCATACACCTGTCTTTCAGTGAAAGCTTGCATGTTTTAGCAGAACACGTTTTAGCAGAGCTTCCAAACTAAGACGAATTAGAAAGAAAGGCCTGGCAATCTACTCCTGAAAATGAGCCAGTTGGAAACCTTATGGACCACAATGGTCCTTTCATTTCGTTGTGCATGGGATTGCCATGAGTCAGAGGCCAACTGAACAAATGGCATTTATTAAATCAACGAATCAGTCCTAAATGCCTACCGCATGCCAGGCCCGTGATAGGTACTGGGCTGAATCTAATAGACACACTTGCTGTCCTCATGGGGCCTGCAATCTAGTTTGACAGGTAGGCAGCAGACAAGCAAATGTGCGATTGTAAACTCCAGAAAGAAACAAGTGAGAAATGAACAGAGGGCCATAATAGAGAGCAGCAGGAGGGCACCCATGGAAGTTCTCTCGGAAGGAGTGGCACCTAAGCCGAGAGCTCAGTGGAGAGGATGAGTTCGTTCAGTTCCGTGGAGTGGGCACCTTCTGTGTGCCAGGCATCATGCTAGGCATTGTGCCTATGGTGTGAATGGAGATACACCTGGATGCACTTCTGTCCTCAGCAGCTCACATAGTGATGGGCAGAGAGTCACGTCCCAGGACTTGCTCATGGGCCCTCAACTGTTCAGAGGCTTTGCCCAGCACAAGAAAAAAGCACGTATAATTATTGTTCCCGTCCAGGGACCACTCCAGCAGGTCTCTGAGAGAGCTCTGCAGACACAAGTGAAATGAATTTCAATTTACTCAGAACCAAGGGTCTTTGAGAGAAGAGTGACGTAAGTAGAGATATAAGCTCCCTGATTTTGGAAGGCAAAAATTTATTCTTTACCCCGATCTCAAATCTATGTTTTCACTTTTTAAGAAAATTGAGCCTTAAAGACAGACCAAAAAATATTTTAACAAGCTTTCTGTACTGTGATTGGAAAGAAGCCTTCACCAGTCAAATGGTCCTCATACAACATTCAGCTTCTATCATCTTTTATACTTCTCTAGAATTCTTTAACACGAATCTTAGCATGGTTTTCTTCTCTTTTTTATATCATCTTGTTTTTATATAATGCTTTGTTTTTTCAGAGGATTTTTACATCCTTCCTAGTTGCTAGTAATTACTCTGAATTAACAAGACAGGTTTGGAGTATTAATGAAGCAGAAATTTAATAGAAGCTACTCTTAGGTTCCTTTGCAAAGTTTTTTTTTCCCCCTGAGATTTCTGAATATGAAATATACCTTTTTTTTTTTTTCATTTCAACCGGGGAGGCAACATGATGGAGTGAAAAAAGCACCGGCTTTGTGGCAGAAAGGTCTGTGGCTTTTTAATCTGTAATCTACACCTAGTTCATATGTCGTCTGGAGCCTTAGTTTTGCTCGACTGCTAGTCTTTGGCAGTTGAGACCCACCCAGAGGCTCTTCGGAAGATAGCGTGGCAATCTGCTTCCAAAAGGTCACAGCCTTGAAAACACTCTGGAGCAGTTCTCCTCTGTACACACGGGGTCGTCATAAGTCATAATTGATTCGACAGCAACTAACAGCAACAGGAAGCAGAGATAACAGTACTGACCTCACAGTGGGTTTGTGGGGGTTAAATAGGTAGCATGGTGTCATGGATTGTGTCCCCCAAAAATATGTGTCAGTTTGATTGGGCCATGATTCCCAGCGTTATGTGGTTGTCCTCTATTTTGTGATTGATATAATTTTCCTATGTGTTGGAAATCCTAATCTCTGCCTGTGGTTAACAAGGCAAGATTAGATTATATTAAAGAGGATCAGGGTAAGATCTAACACCCTTGCTCAAGCCACACCCCTGATCCAATGTAAAGGAAGTTTCTCTGGGGTATGGCCTGCACCACCTTTTATCTTACAAGAAATGAAAGGGAATCGAGCAGAGAGGCGGGACCTCATGCCACCAAGAAAGCAGCGCTGGGAGCAGAGCAGGTCCTTTGGACCCGGGGTTCCAGCGAGGAGAAGCTCCTAGTCCAGGGTAAGGTTGGTGCAAGGACCTTCCTCCAGAGCCAACAGAGAAAGCCTTCCCCTGCAGCTGATGCCCTGAATTTGGACTTCTAGCTTACTAGACTGTGAGAAAATAAATTTCTCTTTGTTAAAGCCATACACTTATGGTATTTTTGTTATAGGAGCCCTAGATAACTAAGACACGTGGAAAGCACCAAGCTCAGTGTCTGAACCTGGGTGAGGAATCACTAGATGGAACCGCAGTGCCTGTTTGAGGGCCTTTTGCCTTCTTCTCTTGGCTGCTTTTTGTCAACATCAGGAGAGGCAGAGCCCAGCAAATGTACCCCAAGTTGTACTCACAGAGTCTTGCCTTCCCTGCTAAACCCAGCCCTCCTCCTTTCTCCTTGACTGCAATACTTGGCTACACTATCCTCTCAAGCCAGATTTTGCAGTTATTGTTGTTAGGTGCCATCGAGTCATTTCCAACTCATAGCGACCCTATGTACCACAGAACGAAACACTGCCCAGTCCTGTGCAATGCTTATAGCCGTTGTTATGCTTGAGCCCATTGTTGCAGCCACTGTGTCAGTCCATCTTGTTGAGGGTTTTCCTCTTTTCCACTGACCCTCTACTTTACCAAGAATGATGTCTTCCTCCAGGAACTGATCCCTTCTGACAACACGTCCAATGTATGTAAGACGCAGTCTTGCCATCCTTGCTTTTAAGGAGCATTCTGGTTGGACTTCCTCCAAGACAGAATTGTTCGTTCTTTTGGCAGTCCACAGTATATTCAGTATTCTTCGCCAGCACCACAATTCAAAGGCATCAATTCTTCAGTCTTCCTTATTCATTGTCCAGTTTTCACATGCATATGATGCTATCGAAAATACTATGGCTTGGGTCAGGCATGCCTTAGTCTTCAAGGTGACATCATTGCTTTTCAACACTTTGAAGAGGTCCTTTTCAGCAGATTTGCCCAATGCAGTGTGTCTTTTGATTTCTTGAGTGCTGCTTCCACGGTGTTGATTATGGATCCAAGCAAAATGAAATCCTTGACAACTTCAATCTTTTCTCCATTTATCATGGTGTGGTTTATTGGTCCAATTTTGAGGATTTCTGTTTTCTTAAATTGAGGCATAATCCACACTGATGGCTGTGGTCTTTGATCTTCATCAGTAAGTGCTTCAAGTCCTCTTTACTTTGAGCAAGCAAGGTTGTGTCATCTGCATAATGCAGGTTGTTAATGAGTATTCCTCTAGTCCTGATGCCCCATTCTTCTTCGTATAGTCCAGCTTCTTGGATTATTTGCTCAGCATGCAGATTGAATAGGTATGGTGAAAGGATACACCCTGACGCACACCTTTCCTGACTTTAAACCACTCAGTATCCCCTTGTTCTGTCTGAACAACAGCCTCTTGATCTATGTAAAGATTCCTCATGAGCACAATGAAGTGTTCTGGAATTCCTATTCTTCCCAATGTTATCCATAATTTGTTATGATCCACACAGTCAAATGCCTTTGCATAGTCAATAAAACACAGGTGAACATCTTTCTGGTATTCTCTCCTTTCAGCCAGGATCCCTCAGACGTCAGCAGTGATACCCCTGGTTCCACATCCTCTTCTGAATCTGGCCTGAATTTCTGGCAGTTCCCTGTCGATATACTGCTTCATCCACTTTTGAATGATCTTCAGTGAAATTTTGCTTGCTTGTGATATTAATGATATTGTTCGATAATTTCCGCATTTGGTTGGATTGCCTTTCTTGGGAATAGGCATAAATATGGATCTCTTCCAGTTGATTGGCCAGATTTTCCAGAGTCATCCTTAAAAAAAAAAAACTCTCTCCTTTACCACCTACATTTATTACTCACCAGCCCTGTCATTTCTGGCGCCTAGATCTGCTCCTTCCTCTCGTTGCCATTCATTTATTCATTCAACAACTATTTATTAACTACCTACTACATGCAGCCTCTGTACTGACTGCTGGAAATAGAGTAGTGGATAAGACTTAATTCCTGGCCCTCATCTTCACTCACTTCATTTATGTCAATGTTTTATTGGCCTGTGGCCAGTCCATTTTCAGTATTGACATCTCCATTGTTATAAACCAAATCTGATCTTATCCCTTCCCTTGTTTAAAACCATGGTTGGATTTTGCTCAAAGGTTCAGTAGGAGAATCCTGATCAAAAGAAGGGAAATGCAGAACAAACTTCAGATTCTCATGGGATCCAAACTTTCCGGAGCCACGGAGGCTAAATGAACCACCCACCCAAATGACTGTCCTGAGATAATATTTAACCTTAAACCGAAAATCCCCCAAAGTCTTCTCAAAACCAAACAATAGTTTAGTTTAACTAGTAAAGACAGTCTGCCTTGAGCATTATGCTTTTTTAAGATCTACCTATATGAGATCAAATTGACAACAACAACTCAAAAGATTAGATAGGACACTTAAGGGGCAGTGAGTTTATGTTAATGGAGGAGGAACAAATCAGAAAAGGAGGTAAGAATGGTTATACAACTGAAAGGTTGTAATCAGTGTCACTGAATTATACATGTGGGAACTGTTGAATTTGTGTATATTTTGCTTATATATTCTCAACAACAAAAAAATAAGTCATCAAAAAAAAAAAAACCCCCGGTTGGTTTCCCATTGACTTAAACATAATAAAAACAGCTTATATTTACTGAAGAGTCCCTGGGTGGTACACATGGTTAATACCTGAGCTGCTAACCAAAAGGTTGGAAGTTTGAATCCACCCAGAGGTACCTCGGAAAAAAGGCCCAGCAATCTAATTCCAAAAACCACCCTATGGAGTGCAGTTCTACTCTGCAACGCATGGAGTCGCCGTGAGTCAGAATCGACTCAACAGCGTTTTTGTTTTGTTTTGTTTTAATTTACTGAGTGTCAGGCATCATTCTAAGCACTTTACATGTATTGCCTAATTAAATTAAGTTGAAGTCCAAATTTCTTAGAGGGCTCAGGTTGGCCACAACCCACCTTCACAGCCTCATATCCTGCCACTCCCCCACACAATTCTCCCTTGCCGAAAATAAATAAGAAAATAAATAAATGTTTAAAACTATAAACACACCTGTTGTATTCTTATGTTTTTGCACATGGTATCTCCTCTGCTTTGAATTCTCCTCCCTTAGCTCTCTACCTGGAGAACTCCTACTCATCCCTGAAAGCCCATCGCCTACTCCTTGCAGCCCTTCTAACTCCCCCAGGCAGAGCTCATCAGCCCTAGCCTGTGCCTTCATAAACTTACTCACTTAGAGCATTGGTCATTTCATCTAGTAATTCCTTGTTTTCCCCACTACTTTGGGAACTTCTCAAGGTAGTAAGGAGTCCCCAAACATGTCTCTGTGTCCCTAAGCAACCTAGTGTCAGCCAGCACCGTCAGCCCTCAGTGTGTATTTGTTGGGTGAATGAATGTGTACTAACTAGTGCTGCCTTGTGTGTGTCCACCACCAGGTGTTACTCTCAGAACAGAACTGCCAACAGGGATGACAACTGAAGGAATTTTCATTCTGTGAAGGACACAGTGACCAATGTTTATAAAACATGCTGTGCTTCTTTAAAAAGTTCTCTCTTCCTTTAATGTTTTGTACCTTAGTAACAAAGGCAACAGAGCCCTGTGCTTGTCTTAACTAACAAAGTGTATTTCTTTACCCTGTTGCATGTAATGTTAGGTCTGGCTGGCCTAGGTGCTGTGAAGATGTACGTATAGTCTCATTAGTAGTTTAGCAGAGAGAGTTGGAGAGAGTCTTTTTTGTTTCACCTTAAATGTTGATTCTGTAGTCTCCATCACCTATATTATGTGGGATGTAACTCACAAACTTCCAAAGGAAGCCTTCTGCTCAATTTTTAATCAAAGATCAAGCTGAACCTTTGGAATAGCCAGACCCTTTGCCATCGAGTTGATTCTGACTCATAGCAACCCTGTAGGACAGAGTAGAACTGCCCCATAGAATTTCCAAGGAGCGCCTGGTGGATTTGAACTGCTGACCTTTTGGTTAGCAGCCGTAGCACTTAACTACCACGTCACCAGGATTTCCTTTGGAATAGCAGTATCTGGTAAAGGAAGACCAAGCATTTGACATAATTTCTGATATGTGATACCCAAAGCATCCATCTTCCGGGAAGTCTCCAGTTATGGGAATAAAACAATGGATTGGGAATTATGGCAACAAAAAGCTTTCCCACCTTCTGAGAGGTAGTTCAACAAAGACATAAGGAGCAAAAGATAATTGATGCTGAGATTTTGAAAGTAAATTTTTAAAAACGTTTTAATAGGATGTATTCCAAATAGGAAGTGTGTTACGGGCAAGTGTCTGTCTGTCGGTCCTATTTGGAAGTCAAGTAAATTTTCAGTAGGCATGATGATTTGATGATCAAATAAACTGAACTAATCAGACAAAGCCCATTTATTCCCTTGTCTTAATGATCAATTCAGATCTTCCAGCTTCCTAATAAATTGCTTGGCAGTCAGCCCAAATTAACCAGAGGTCCATTTATTTGACCTTGCGTATAGACAGGATGTTAGCCATGGGGTCATTCCAATGCATGAATTGAAAATCTAAGTTTAAACAGTCTTGAATTAAAGCCCTTTTATACTGAAATGAATAGTTTATAAAACCTTTCTTCCCTGAAAAATGAGTACAATGTTACCATCTTAAAATTAAGACTCTTTTTCAGCTCTAGGTTGACTAGAGATTTTGCAGATATCCGTGTAAATGATTATAAAATGGAGGGAGGAGGGTGAAAAGTTGCCTTTTTATTAAATTCCTAGCTAGGTGCAAATTTTTTTCTCTCTCAAATTCGCAATATAAATTATTCGGTTTTTGTTTTGTCAAATGCAGTCTTTTTTTTAGGAAACAAAAAATAAGCCATACTTTTGTAAGATTCAAGTGCTTCATAAAATCACTGTGTTAATAATACTTTTTTTTTAAATGTTGTGTTTGAAAGGTACCATCTCTTTTCTGCCATCATCCTTAATTAGCATTTCTCATATGTGACGTTTCTGTAGGAGACACCTCAGCTAAGGATACCACAATGATTTTCCCTCTGTGCATGGTTTTCCCACAGGGAGCCTTCAGCACATTCTGTCCATGTCTGTGAAGTATAAATACCATTTTTTATAAACCTTGGTGAAAGAAGAAACTAAATCTAAATAAAAACAAAGTAACGCTGGGAAAGGAAACAACTTTCATCTCAGGAAATTAAAATATGGAATGTCAACTTTTGAGACGTTTGGCCTGAAACATCAGTGAATTATTTTAAAAAGTTGGGATTAGAATAATTCTCTGGCAGACAATCAGTTTGCGTATACTGGAAGTGAACTTTGGTATTTAAATTCTTCATTAAAAATTATGAATTACTTGCATCTCCTGAAAATTAAACCAGGGATTGCGGGAAGATTTAATTTAAGCATGGGTAGAAAAAATGTTATGTGATCAGTAGGTGTGATATTAACACAGTGGCACTTTCATCGTTAATTACACATTTCATAACCACCGAGTGCCCACTGTGTGAATAACGTTGTATTAGTTAATTAATGACATGCTCCACACCATCATTATTCTAGGGCAATATAAAGTAAGTTACCAATTTTTCATCATGTTGTTTTCCTGTCCAGCTGAATTTGACAATGATCTTGAAGACTGAGTAATTTCTCACCATGTGAATGATGTTATATGTAGGTAATGAGTTCAGTGACATTGCAATTTAAACCGAGTTTTCTACCAAATGCTAAGTCATTATTTATTGCATGGGTTTCTTTGGAGACTTGTTAACTATAATGAATTACACTGGCAAGTAGAGATGTTACTTTTCCATTTGATAGTTCAACATCTGCTTAGAAAGCTTTGTTCTTCCTTTTTCTTTTTCATCTTGAGCTCCTAATTTTGATCAAGAAGCTTGTAAACCTAACACAGAATATACGTATAGTTCATATTTTCCATAGAATGACAATGTGCTAAATTGTTTTTTTTTCTTGGAGCATGACTAGTTTAATATTATTTTTCAAAAGGCCTGTCGTTATTGGTTTTGAGATTTGTTATGGTCTAGTTTGGTTTAGTTTTGAGCCACCTTCTAATAGGTTAGGTGCTTCATACGCAAACAGAAGAGTCCTTAGGAGGCACAGTTACTTGCTGGACTACTAACCAAAAGATTGGTGGTTCGAATCCACCCAGAGGCACCTTGGAAGAAAGGCCTCTCACCATCTACTTCCAAAATATCAATCCTTAAAAACTGTATGGAGCACAGTTCTGTTGCGACATGCATGCGACAACTGGTTATACAAAGAATAAGACTTATTTCTGCCTTTAAGGATATTTTGGTTGGAGAAGCAAACAAGTCAAGAACTGATTATAGCACAGTGTGACAAGAAAGCAAAAGAAGGATAGCAAAGGGCACTGGTGAAAGTTTCACCTTTCACAGAAGTCCTATTTGAACTTGGTCTTGAAATATTGAAAGATGAGTATGGCTTCACCAGGTGGAGAAGTGGGTGAAGGACAGTCTGGAAAAAAGGCACTGCTTGTGTGAAGCCCACTGGGGCTCTCAGATTTGAGCTTAAGAACTTGAAGGAAATACCCCACTTTATCGCAAATTCAAATTGTTCTGGCCCAAAAGAATCCTTTACCCCACAGTGATCATTTTCTCCATATCTTTATAAGACAGTTTATAGTAGAGATTCTCTGCTTGTCCACTGTACAGGTCCACCTGGCCACTCACCACCATCCTTTCCCTGCCAGGATGGGAGGACCACACCATCAGCTGCTAATGACTCTCTATCTTGCTGTGTGAATCGCAGCAGGCCTAGCAGAGGGAAAGAAGGAAAGAAAATCAAAAGGCGCTCACGTACACACACACACACGGAGGATTATTTTTACAGTAAAACTTGAAACTTTTAGAAAGCTAGCATTGCAAGAGACAATGACAACCAACTGCCCCTAGGAATGTATTTATTAAAAAGGGGAAAATCTGCCAGGAAGCTGCTGGGGCCATGTGCATTCCTCAGCTGCCTCTGCAGCAGTGAAGAATGGCTGGTACAGAGGATGACTCAGTGTAGAGCAGTATTCCAGAGATGCAGGAAAGAATTAAGGTTCATCAGTAAACTTACAGCAGGGTAGATATAAATATAAATATGCATTTAAATATCAGTATATGTTGTTGTTTGCTGTCGAGTCGATGCCGACTCATAGTGACCCCATGTGACAGAGTAGAGCTGCCTCATAGGGTTTTCGAGGCTGTGATCGTTACAGAAGCAGATCACCAGGTCTTTCTCCCACAGAGCCACTGGGTGGGTTCGAACCATTGACTTTTTGGTTAGGAGCTGAGCACTTAACTGTTGTTGCATCGCCAAGCCTCCTTAAATATATACATATTTGTAAATATATATATGTGTATGTAGAGAGAGAATACAGCCATACATCGCTTAACATCCACAATAGGTTCTGTGAAATGGGATGTTAGGTGATTTGGACGTTGCGTGAACACCACATTATATACTTGCGAAGCTATATCGGATACCTTTTGTTTCACTTCCAAATCCAAACTTCTTCTTTGCCTCTTGCTATTGCTATCACCAGTACAGGTTTTGCTGTGTTTGGAAGCCGTGATGCACTTCATGGTAATATTTTCAGAAGAAAGAGAGATAATACTACAATAATCAAGAGACGCACGATACATGAGAGTGGAGCCTACAAGTTGAAGCATACACGGTTATATAGTAAACATATATAGTAAACGTTTTATTTGTAAGGAAGCAAAGTTCACATTAAAATAATGATAGAAAGTACAGTACATACATAAACCAGCAACATAGGTGTTTATTATGACTCTGAAAACATACATGTTATAGGCCATATATGTACTGTACCGTTACGTGCCTGGCAGCACAATCCCTTTGTATACAAGAAACATGAGGTGACACATGTCACATGCGGGAAGCTGTTGCGTTCACTGTGCCTGGCTCCGTCTGCTACATCCCATTCTCTGATTGGATATTCTGAACTCTATTATAACCTAATGGGACCACGAACTTACATGTGGTTGGATGCTGCCAGAACGGATGTTACGCAGCCCATGAGTGTATGCATGTATGTGAGGGCATTGATGATTCAGTGGTAGAATTCTCAGCTTCCACGCAGGAGATCTGGGTTCAGTTCCCAGCCAGTGCAGCTCACACGCAGCCACCGCCCCACCTGCCTGTCAGTGGGGACTTGTGTGCTGCTATGCTGATGATGATGAACAGGTTTCAGTGGAGCTTCCAAACAAAGGAAGACTAGGAAAAAAGGCTTGATGATCTATTTCTGAAAATCATGCAGTGGAAACCCTATGGATCACAATGGTCCAATCCACAATTGATCATGGGGATGGCACAGGATCGGGCAGCATTTCATTCCAATTGTGCATGAGGTCACCAAGAGTCAGGGGCCAACTTGACTGCAGCTAACAACAACATATGCATGTGAAAGCTGGGCAGTGAATAAAGAAGACCGAAGAATTGATGCCTTTAAATTATGGTGTTTGCAAAGAATATTGAATATACCTCAAACTGCCAGAAGAATGAACAAATCTGTCTTGGCAGAAGGACAGCCAGAATACTCCTTAGAAGGGAGGATGGCAGGTCTTCATCTCATCTACTTTGAACATGTTACCAGGAGGGACCAGTCCCTGGAGAAGGACATCATGCTTGGTAAGGTAGAGGGTCAGTGAAAAAGAGGAAGACCCTTAACAAGATAGACACAATAGCTGCAACACTGGGCTCCAGCATATCAACGATTGTGAGGATGGCACAGGACTGGGCAGTGTTTCTGTTGTACATCGGGTCACTATGAGTCAGAATTGACTCAATGGCACCTAAGAACAACAGTGCGTATATATATTATATATGTGTATGTGTATATATGTATGTATATACCCACACATACACACATAGACAAAGAATTCCAGTGACTCCAACAAAGAGTTTCTCTTAACCGTAAGTTACACTAATTAAATAATTGAATTAAGTGAAAATTTAGTACATTCTATATGCACACCATTATACTAAGGTTAGTTAACACACCACCTCATTACCTAAAGGTAATTGAGATTTTATCATGTAAATACGCAACATTGAACCACTAATGCAGTCCTTGGAAATTACCTTAATTAAAAACAAAAGTTTCAGTTATCTAGGGATCATTACTGGCTGACAGAGATTTCAGATCGCCCTCAAATTTCCCACTGCCTGTTCCTGGGCCCCTTCCTCCTCTGGCATTAAGTCTTTTAGAATGTTGGTGACTGAGTGAAAGGAGTAATGCGAAGAAAAATTGACAGTGATTTCTGTGATAGTTATGTTAATGGTGAAACTTGGAAAGACATAGAATAGAATGCTGGGAAAATATTATAATAAATAATATTTTAGGTAAGCACACACCCTTACCTCGAAATAAGTCTCTGGGAAAAGACGGACAACTTTTGAGCAGAAGCTAAGGGCCAGGCACTGTGCTAGATACTTCTATTAAACTTGTCACAATTGAGCCTCACAGCAACTCTGAGAAGTAAATGGCAACATGATATAATAAATATAAAATGCAGGAATTTTTGAAGTCAAAACTGGGTTCAAATTCTGGCTTTTTCACCTACTTAGGCAAAACCCAGTGCCGTTGAGTCGATTCCGACTCGTAGGGACCCTATAGGACAAAGTAGAACCGCCCCATAGAGTTTCCAAGGAGCGCCTGGCGGATTTGAACCGCTGACCCTTTGGCTAGCAGCTGCAGCATTTAACCACTACGCCACCAGGGTTTCCTAACTTAGGCAAGTTCCTTAAATTCCTGAGCCTCAGTTTGTTCATTTTCTAAAATGGAGATAATTACCAACCTTGTAAAGTTGAAATGGGAAGGTAATGAGGTAATACTTCTGTAAAATCCTTTAACCAATGCTGACACATTAAAAAAAAAAGTTCTGTCCAGTCAGTTCTGACTCATGGTGACCCCATGTGTGTCAGGATAGAACTGTGCTCCATAGGGTTTTCAGTGACTGAATTCTCAGAAGTAGATCTCCAGACCTTTCTTCTGTGATGCCCACTGGGTGAACCTCCGACCTTTCAGTTTGCAGCTGAGTGTGCTAACCATTTGACCACCCAGGGGCACATCCAAAAACCAAACCCATTGCCCTCAAGTTGATTCCAACTCACAGGGACTCTATAGGACAGAGTAGAACTGCCCCATAGGGTTTCCAAGCAGCCGCTGGTAGATTTGAACTGCCGACCTTTTGCTTAGCAGCCAAGCTCTTAGCCACTGTACCACCGGGGCACCAGGGGTTCATAGTAGGTCCCTTATATGTATGTGTACCCTTTCCTTCTAACCCTTAGTCTAGCATTCTTTCCACTAAGCCTCTTTTTGTGTTCAGCCAAAAACTCAGATCCTCCTTTGAAATGTGGCAGAGCCCTGTCTTCCTCCTCTTGAACTTGCACAATTGATTTATTCTGAAACCTTAACGTAGGACATTACATTTCTGTTAAATTGCATCTTTTTGGTGTCAGCTTGGCCTTTCTGCTGTTAAGGGAATTTTGAATCTTACATTGGTCTATTATCATATTAAACATCTTTCACAGCTTTATGTCATAGAAAAATATGATAAGCATGCCTCTTATGTCTTCTTTGATACCATTAATAAAAATATTAAATAGAGCAGAATCCAGGGGCAGAGCCCTGTGCATTCAATCAGTGGTCCCCCTGCAGGCTGTGACAGAGCCATCCATCAAGCCTCGTGGGTGTAGGTGTACAACTAGGTGTGAATTTGCTTCATTTTTCTCCCACAGAGCCTACCACCTTATAGATAATGAAAGACCTCATCAAGTGCTTTATTGAAATCAAAGACAATATGTCTATGGCATTCTCCTGGTCTGTCAACTTCACACTAATAAGTCTGTCAAGAAAAGGAAATTAATATAGTTCAGGGAAAACTTCTTTTTAATGAGACCACTGAAGTTTGAAAAGAAGAATGTCTGTTGGCGCAGGAGTTGTTGCCAGGGAAAAGGCGCCTGGCTGGCTGCTGAGCTGTTTCTGGTTGTGATGTTACGTCGATGAGCTGACCACATGCCCAGATTGGGTTCAGCCCTTCCAGTTCAGAAACTGGACTTAATCAAAACACTGAATGATAATGGTAATAATAATAATAAACCATGATGGAGCAGGAGAAAAGAGGAATGCAGGCCCCAAATTCTAGTAAAAAGACCAGACTTAATGGTCTGACTGAGACTGGAGGGACCTCAGAGGTCATGGTCCCCAGACTCTCTGTTAGCCCCAAACTAAAACCATTCCTGAAGCCAACTCTTCAGACAAAGATTAGACTGGACTATAAGACATGAAGTGATACTGATGAGGGGTGTGCTTCTTAGCTCAAGTAGACACATAAGACTATGTGGGCAATTCCTGTCTGGAGGCGAGATGAGAAGGCAGAGGGAGACAGGAACTGGATGAATGGACACAGGAAGTACAGGGTGAAGAGAAGGAGTATGCTGTCACATCGTGTGTATAAGATTTTGTATGAGAAACTGACTTGAATTGTAAACTTTCACTTAAAGCAGAATTTAAAAAAATAAATAATAATAAACCAGTTGCAGCTGAGGTGATTCTGACTCATGGCAACCCTCTGTATGTCAGAGTAGAACTGTACTCCTTGAGGTTTTCAGTGGCTGATTTTTTGGCAGTAGATCGCCAGGCCTTTCTTCCAAGGTGCATCTGGGTGGACTTGAACCAGTAACCTTTCAGTTAGCAGCCAAGCAGATTAACCATTAGCACCACCCATGGAAAATAATAATAATGGTAGTTGCCATTTACTGAGACTCTTTTTTATGTCAGGCATTGTACTAAGTGCTTTTTATGTATCTCATTTCATCCTGACGAACCTAAGAGGTAAGTATTGTTTTTAACCCCATTTCTTTAGATGAGTTAGATAAGGCTGAGAGAGATTAAATAATTGACCCAAAGTCATATAGTAATTACCAGAGCCAAAGCTCTTGCCCAATCGCTCTGGTACCCGAGCCCTGCTCTTAATCGCTGTGGCCTCCTAAGCAGATTCTTGTGCCTCAATGTTGATTAAAAGAGAAAACCATACAAACAAGATTACCAGTCTGTTAGTGTATGGTTGGAATGATTCTCTGTGACCAAATGCTTGCCGCTATCCTGTACCATTAATACTTCCTTTCCTGGTATCTGGATACCCGGGAAACTGATTCAGTGATTGCTGCCTCCTGGTGCACATGGTACTGGGCGAAAGGGAATGTTGAGGGATGGTTCACTGGATCAGTATGAGGCCTGATGAAGTAGCCCGTATCCCATAGCAAAGAATACCTCTTAAGTGGTCAGAGATCTTACTCCAGATTCAAGCTCTCTCCCAATGACAGTGCCAAGGCTAGGCTTTCCCATTCTCTTCTATCCATTGTTGCATTGCTGGAATCTTCCCTCTACCCTTGTTTCCCCATGTCCACCCCACCCTTAAACAATACCTCTTTATTTTGCTGGGTTTTCATGTCACTGGTAAACTGTAGTCAAGTTGCCAGTCTGTTTCATTGGCTCTTTTGTACCTGGAAGTTACCTGTCTCTGTTCACTCTGTTGATGTGATTAATTGTTTAGAGGATGGCTCATCCTCTAGTTCTTGAGGGACATCTTTTTATTACCACCTCTTACTCCTCCTACAGAACCCATGCTGGCTCCTAGTGATCACCACACTCGTCATAATTCATCATCCATTTAGAAAGCATTAATATTTTTACCAAAGTGTCACAGTTGGAAGGAATAACACTCTCAAAAATATGCCCACATATGGGAATTCAGAGGTCCTAACTTATTGTACACATGTAACTTTGAGGCAAAAAATATCCTACCCATTCATTAGCCTGTTGTACTAGGCTTCTTGAGCACAGCTGCCCTCTGGGTCATATTTTCCTTGAGATGTGTTGGACACCCTACAGTTTATGTGTATTCTACCCTTTGGTCCAGCTGGTAAGTGATGCATTCTAGACAGAAGTCTCTCTGTGGAGAGCCTCAATTACAGTCTTCAGGAATGGCCTTACTTATACTGTACTTAGTGAAAACCGAATGCCTTTTCCCAGCATTATTATTTTTTAACAGCTTTATTGCAATATAATTACAGATCATAAAATTTATCCATTTTAAGTATACAGTTCAATGAGTCTTAGTAAACTTATGTAGTTGGCCAATGATCAAAGCAATCCAGTTTTAGGGCATTTCCATCAACCCAAAAAGTTTCATCATGTCCATTTGCATTCAGTCTCAACTCTCATTCTTAGCCCCAGGCAACCGCTGATCTCCTTTCTATCTCTATAATGTTATATTTTCTAGAAGTGTCATAAATAGAATCATAAAAAAAAAAAAATCTTGTGCATCTGGCTTCTTTCACTTAGTACAAAGTTTTTGAGATTCCCCATGCTGTAGTATGTATCTGTAGCCTGGTCCTTTTTATACTTAAGTAGTATTCCACTACATGAATATATCACATTTTATTTATGCATTCATTTGTTGAGCCATGATTCTCAGTGTTCATATGTGATCACCCCCATATTGGGATCTGCTTTGAGAAGCCAGTCAGTTAAAAGGGTGTTTCCCTGGGCGTGTGGCCTGCATCTGAATATAAGTGGATGTTCTGCCTTTTGCCTGCACTGGATCCCGCAGCTGCCTCCTGCTCATCTGACCTCCAGTTTTGGGGACTTGAGCTAGCAGCTTACCTGCCAATCTTGGGATTCGTTGATCTTCATAACCTGTGAACAAGAGCCCTGCTTTCCGACCCACCAATCTTGGGTTCACCTGCCCCTGCAGCTACATGAATCAGGAGAAGCCTCTATCCTGATCCACAGACTTGGGACGTTCCAGCCTCTACAATTGCGTGAGCTGTTTCCTTGATATAAATTTACATACATATACACATACTTTACTGGTTTTGCTTCTCTAGAGAACCCAGCCTAAGACAAATGGGAATTCCAGAGCACTTAATTATACTTATGAGGAACCTGTACATAGACCAAGAGGCAGTCATTCCAAAAGAAGAAAAGAATACTGAGTGGTTTAAAGTCAGGAAAGGTATACGTCAAGGCTGTATCCTCTCACCATGCTTATTCAATCTGTATGCAGAGCAAATGATCTGAGAAGCTGGACTACATGAAGAACACGGCATCAAGAATGGAGGAAGACTCATTAACAACCTGCAATATGCAGATGGCACAACCCTGCTTGCAGAAAGTGAAGAGTACTTGAAGCACTTACTGATGAAGATCAAACACTATAGCCTTAGGTATGGATTGTACCTCAACATAAAGAAAACAAAAATCCTCACAACTAAACCAGTAAGCAACGTCATAATAAACAGAGAAAGGATTGAAGTCATCAAGGATTTCATTTGATATGGATCCATAATCAACTGCCATGGAAACAGCAGTCAAGAAGTCAAATGACATGTTGCATTGGGGAAATCTGCTACAAAAGACCTCTTTAAAGAGTTCAAGAGCAACGATGTCACTTTGAGGACTAAAGAGGGCCTGACCCAAGCCATGGTATTTTCAGATGCCTCATATGCATGGGAAAGCTGGACAATAAATAAGGAAGACCGAAGAAAAACTGATGCCCTTGAAATATGGTATTGGCGAAGAATATTGAATATATACCACGGACTTCAGAGAACAAACAAATCTGTCTTGGAAGAAGTACAGCCAGAATGCTTCTTAGAAGTAAGGATGGCAAGACTATGTCCCACATACTTTGGACATATTATGAGGAGGAATCAGTCCCTGGAGAAGGACATCATGCTTGGTAAAGTAGAAGGTCATTGAAAAAGAGGAAGACCATCAACGAGATGGATTGACACCGTGGCTGCAGTGGACTCAAGCATAACAATGATTGTGAGGATGACACAGCACTGGGCAGTGTTTCCTTCTGTTGTAGATAGGGTCGCTATGAATCAGAACAACAACAACATATGTGTATAGCACCTTTTGTTTATCCATTTGTCTGTCAGTGGACATTTGGGTAGTTTCCACCTTTTGGCTATTATGAATAATACTGCTATGAATAAGGGTGTATGATTACCTGTTTGAGTTCCTGTTTTCAAGTCTTTTGGGTATATACCATGGAATGTTGTTAAAACCTTAATTTTAGCTAGTATTTAGGTATATTTTTACCCCTTCCTACACTAAACTCTTTTATCAGAGCTGCTGACAAGAAACAGAACTGACTGGATTGAATTCATTGCCTCTCATTTCACTATTCTGTTCTCTGATAGAGGCTATTACATGCCTAAGGTAGCTAAACAGCAGGAAGGGAGGCAGCGCAGCAACAGAACAGAAGAGGAAACCATTTATAATCCACAAATTGAATAAGCAGGCCCTCATTTGCCTAGGGTTACCTTTTGAGATTCAGTTGTCTTAAAGCTTCTCTGTACAAATATATGCATATTCATGTATTTTGCGTATTTTGGTTTGTTTTTCTATTGAATGAAAATATGTTAATAATGAATTTTGTTAACTACAATCTCATTTACAAGACTTGAGAGCATTGGGCATACAACACAATAGATCATAAATTTTATGATCTTGACAATGGTAAGAAAATACGTTTAGAAAATGTCCTTAATAGCTGTAAATACCCTGCATGGCTAGCAAAATATAAGCAAAACAATGACCTCTATACTTCTTAAGTTGCAGAACATTTTTATGTATTAATACTACAGAGAGCTTTGCGTTTTCAAATGATAGTAGCACATCAACACGTCTCTAAGAGTAACTTCTAATGTGGGATGTGGCATGTATTTCCCATTTTCTTTTGCAACAATTTTTTCCTTCAGTATGCCTGATGATTGGGTTACTGAGAGATGCAAACCAGATTTGTCCTGTGAAAATTCAGCTTGCAGGAAGTTGTACTTAAAAGTAACTTACACAGTTACCCAAGAAAAGAAAAACTAAAGGAAAAAAAAAAAAAGTCATCATACTGCATCATGAAAAAAGTAAAAGTAATTTACAGAGAAATTAGGAATTGATTGGTTGGTTTTGTTGTTGTTTTTAATCTTCTGGAGCAATGTTTATGAGAAAATATAATCAGAAAATTGGTGCCTTCATCAAGAGGTAATTCAGAGAGTTTTACAAATAAACCTAAGATTCTCATTGATTACAAAAGAAGGTTTTCTACCTCCAGAACCCTTAAATGCTCACAGGCAATTATACCATTAAGGTCTCTTTCCATGCAGAGATTATCTCATTTCCTCATAATTAGCATTTCCTGTTTATTGAGACAGACTGTATTCATAAAACACACTCTTCTTGCTCTCTCAGTCTCTTAACTCACTCTTGCTCACTGTCCTTCACTCTCTCTGGAGCTGTGTTACTTGGAACCTCGTTTCCTGCCCGCAAGTTAACACAGTTGTATTTTGGTGCCATCTGTCATACAAACTGTCATTTGCTGATTATCTAGTAACCATTGCTTTGAAAACTAATAATAGAAGGAAAAGAGAATTGGGATGAGGTGGTAGAGGTAAAGGGAAGGAGTTCTAAATGGTGGGAGGTAAAGAAGTTTTAGAGTCCATGGATGGTGTAACTGTTAATGAAGGCACTTGGCTACTAACCAAAAGGTTAGTGGTTCAAGTCCATCCAGAGGCACCTTGGAAGAAAGGCCTGGTGATCTACTTCCAGAAAAATTAGCCATGGAAAACCCTATGGAATGCAGTTCTACTCTGACACACATGGGGTCACCCTGAGTTGGAATCAACTGACAACAGCTGGCTTAGTTTTTTGTTATTTTTCAAGGAAGTTTTACCTCACCTGGGCTAAGACGGTGTGAAGTAATTAAGCTGCTAAGGCTCAGAAGGGATAGAAAATGAGAGTTTTCTATTGAGAGTAGAAAGGGAAGGGAATAAGGTATGAGTGTTCTGTAGAACCTCTTTTCCTTTCCTCTTTGCCATTCAGAGCGATCTCCCCTGCGTCATTTGTGTGCACTGCAAAAAGGGATCAGATTTGAGATCTTAGGGATATGCCTTTGAGGTGCACCAACTATGTCCATTTGAGTGCTGGGTGCTCTGAGGGGCCCAAGGATGCATGACACTGTATCTGACCTCATAGAAACTAGTCTGGTTAAACAGATAAGACATTGTCTTAGTCATCTAGTGCTGCTATAACAGAAATACCACAAGTGGGTAGCTTTAACAAAGAGAAGTTTATTTCCTCAGAGTAAAGTAGGCTAAAAGTCCAAATTAAGGGTGTCAGCTTCAGGGGAAGGCATTGTCTCTCTGTCGGCCTTCTCATCAGTCTTCCCCCAGACTAGGAGCTTCTCCACACAGGGACCCGGAGTCCAAAGGATACATTCTGCCTCCAGCACTGCTTTCTTGGTGGTATGAGTTAGATAGGAAGGATTTGTTGTTGTTGTTGTTAGGTGCCGTCAAGTCGGTTCCAACTCATAGCGACCCTGTGCACAACAGAGTGAAACACTGCCCAGTCCTGAGCCATCCTTACAATCATTGTTATGCTTGAGCTCATTGTTGCAGCCACTGTGTCAACCCACTTCGTTGAGGGTCTTCCTCTTTTCCGCTGACCCTGTACTCTGCCAAGCATGATGTCCTTCTCCAGGGACTGATCTCTCCTGACAACATGTCCAAAGTATGTAAGACGCAGTCTCGCCATCCTTGCCTCTAAGGAGCATTCTGGCTGTACTTCTTCCAAGACAGATTTGTTCGTTCTTTCGGGAGTCCATGATATAGTCAATATTCTTCACCAACACCACAATTCAAAGGCCTCAGTTCTTCGGTCTTCCTTATTTATTGTCCAGCTTTCACATGCATATGATGCGATTGAAAATACCATGGCTTGGGTCAGGCACACCCTAGTCTTCAAGGTGACATCTTTGCTCTTCAACACTTTGAAGAGGTCCTTTGCAGCAGATTTACCCAATGCAATGCATCTTTTGATTTCTTGACTGCTGCTTCCATGGCTGTTGATTGTGGATCCAAGTAAAATGAAATCCTTGACAACTTCAATCTTTGTTTATCATGATGTTGCTCATTGGTCCAGTTGTGAGGATTTTTGTTTTCTTTATGTTGAGGTGTAATCCATACTGAAGGCTGTGGTCTTTGATCTTCATCAGTAAGTGCTTCAAGTCCTCTTCACTCACAGCAAGCAAGGTTGTGTCATCTGCATAATGCAGGTTGTTAATGAGCCTTCCTCCAATCCTGATGCCCCGTTCTTCATATAGTCCAGCTTCTCGTATTATTTGCTGAAAAAGGAAAGACTAGAGATAGGAAAATATATACATATTCATGTTTGTTTATATTTTTCCATCTCCTGGGTTGAAAGTCCTTAAGGGATTGAATATTTTTCTCCTTTGTGGCTCACAAATTGCCTAATACTGGTCGTATATGGAAGAAATCCAACGAATGTTTCTTGAATAAAATGATTAGATTATTTTCCCCTGTATACCATGGTTCAAAGATGTTAAAGATAACTTGGTTAGAAGAAGAGTCAGGACAGGATCCAAATCTCATGACTTTTCAGGTTCAGAAAGGTCTTTCCCTCCATCATTCTATGCCAGGCATGCATGATTACAGTCCAAGAGATGAGAGAGAAAATGCCACAGTCAAAAATTGGATGCGAGTTCAAACGAGGATTCCTGGGAATGTGGGAGGTAGGCACCTTTGCCTTGATTCCCAGGTGGAGAAGTTTTCAGAAATTATTGCCAGGCAGGGGGAGAACTCTTCTACATTTAATTGCGATTTTAGTTCTGCAGATGAGAACAAAGCAGATAAACCTACACCTCAGCTTCCTTTCTAAGCCTTGAAGAACCCCCAGAATTTCTCAGAACACTTTCAGTTTTGTTAGAAGAGGCCACTCTGAAGCCACATGAACTCTTTAGACTTGTGTAGAAGCTGCTGTTTTTTGTTGTTAAATACCTAGGAAAAGACAAACAGAATAACCCCCCCCCCCCAGAATGGGAGGGGTTCTAATGCAGGATGAAGCTGTTTCTTCTTCTCGAATAAGAATCCAGAAATTAAAAGGATGCGCCTAGTTCTAGGGTGGTGGTAACTGGGATTGCCCCTGTATCCAGCTTTGCTGCGTGTGTAATCGCTGAAGAATTCCAGCTACACGTGTTATTTCATGTCCGTCAGCTAAATCTGAATTTCAGAATATAACTGAGGAGCATTATGTGGACTTGGGAATTTCGCTGGAGGATTTGGTCCAGCCGGCAGTCAATGGACTGAGATTTCATGCGGAACGTGGAAGACAGACTGCCGCTACATGACTTTTCTTTGTGACTCATGTGCATTCTTGCAATTTTCTTTGGTGTCTTTCATATTGTGTCTATACAAACATGTCGATGAAAATGGAAATTGTCGGATGGTAGGTTTTTTTATGTACGTGTGGAATGTTTGATATCCAAAAAGAAGCATAAACCGAATTTCCAACAATAGGGTTAATGGAAGTGGTTAAAGAATTCTGACATGCTTCTCTGAAGCAGCATCATGGGGTCACTTATAAGGTAACTGAGAATTCTTTATGTCAGAAACTTTTTTTGCTTTAATACTAAGTGGAAAAAAATCCAAGGTAAAATTGTGCTTACGGTATGGCCATCATAAAACATAATTATGTGGTTAGCCTATGGATAACTTATTCTCTTAAATACATTTTTCCTGTATTTTATAAAGTATCTACAATGAGTAAGTAGTATTATCATAATCAAAGCAGTTTAATTTTTAAAAAGCAGATAAATAAGAAACATGTTTAATTTACATTACATTATTAAACATGTTTAATTTATAGCACATAAATTTAAAAAGAAAAGAAGGAAATCTAACCACATGGACTTCCAGCTTTGCCGTGTCATTTATTCTGATGTACGCTAATGGGCCAGCTAATGTCATGATATTGTCTAGCAGAATTCCCACAGCTACACCTAGAAGCATAAATGACAATGGCATAATATTATAGCATTGTCACTCAGCATATTTTTTCTTCTATCGCTGGAATTTGAAGTGGAGTTTCCAGAGTTGTCCTGTTTTATTGATGTTGGAGAAAATTACCAGAGGCATCCAACTACTCTGATGAATGGATACCAAGCTATAGCAAGCTGGTGTTTTTTCAACCATATTGCTTGCCTTTGACCCACATTTCTTTTATGAAAGTTACAATAAAAACCATTTAAGAAAATATGCAACAACTTTTATTTCTTATCTATTGGAACCACGTTCATATGCTTATGTGTGTAATAATCCGTTTTCATCTAGTTAATGGTTTGAGAATGTAGTTATTTGTGTCTGAGCTATCCAATATTATGAGTTTCGTTAGTCCCATTTCCCCTTCAAGTCCCCCAAATAATTCATTGGCAGAAACAGTCTTGTTGTTTTTTTTTTTAGTTTGAATTGGATCATCTCAATGACTTAGAATAACTAAATCCACCAAATTACCATTATCTTATATTTTAACCACTCCCTATTAGGTTTCTTATACTTAAGGTTAATTTTCACTCAAGTTGTAATGAAAACCCTGCAGAGTTTTTCTCTACCACAGTAACTATTGCTTTGGTTTTTTGAAAACTTAAGGTTTGTTGACTGGTTCCATCAGTCATAGCACATTGGGTGGTAGAATTCTTCTATTTCAAGGGCTCTATCTGCTTCCAAAGATGATCAGATTAAGCTGTTCTCTCTCAAGGCAAACCCAACTGCCTTTGGACTTGACTTTTCCATAATGGCTGTCTTTCTTTGGAATAGTCTCTCCCTTATTGTCTTGCCAATTTGGTTTTTTTTATTGTCATCTTGGGTGCTTTTAAGCTGAATTTAGCTAGACATTTAAGCTAAATGTCACCCTCTCCCCCAGTCCACTATTAGCCAACTCAGATTGAGTCTTGGGTTGATCTCCATATGCACTTCATAGGGCATTCTCTGTGGTATCTGCCCGTCTACTTGTGGACTGTAGCTTTAACACTACCATGAGCCTTGCCCTAAACCCAGGCTGTATTTTAAGGTTTTCAGATGGTCAAGACCCAATATAATATTTTAAACATAATTCAAAATAAGAAGCACTATCTTAAGAAGCATCACAATGATCTAATAAATAGTGTGGCTAGGGCTGAAAGCATAGAGGTTACAAACGAGAAGAATATGGTGAGCAGTGAAGAACAGGTTAAGTGTCAGATGCTAATCTGAGCTGTGACACCTGTTAGCAATGTGACCTTAGGGAAGTTACTCAGTGTTTCTGAGTCTCAGGCTTTGCGTCTCTACAATGCAGTTTCTTGCACAACAAGAACACAAACTAGAGCATAGCAGATGACCAGTAACTGGTGGTTGTTATTGTCAATATGCTCTGTAATATAGGATCACCTCTAATAAATAAGGAGGTTTACCTAATTGTTCTTGACATGAATCATCACTCTGTGTTAATCCTTAATCCCCATCTCTCTCTCTTCTCTCTTTTGGGCAGTTCTATGTAGGAGGCAAGGAGCCTTAGTGGTGCAATGGTTGAAAACCTTGGCTGCTAACCAAAAGATTGGTGGTTCAAACCCACCGGTTGCTCCATGGGAGAAAGATGTTGCAGTCTGCTCCCATAAAGATTACAGCTTAGGAAACCCTATGGGGCAGTTCTGCCATGTACTACAGTGTTGCTGTGATTCAGAATCCTCTCAACAACAACGGGTTTGGTTTTTTGGTATGGAGGAGACAGGAACAGAGCGCCAGTGTAGAGAAGTGCCTCAGTGTACCTCTTATTGGAAATTAAATAGTATGAATGGGAGAATAGCATACATTCCTTTAAATTTGATCTAGCAGTAAACTAACTGATAGAAACTTGACCTGTTCCTACCAGGATATGTCACTTCCATGTGAACTTTTCCAAGGTTAGCCAAGTCTTTTCATGTAAAACACCAGCATATTTGTTTGACATGATTAACTTTATGAAAATGAGCCAAGCCCTCATGCTTCTGGATCAGGATGCCAGTGTGTCCTCAGATTCCATTAGGTGGAAAAAGCACACCTCACAGGTTTAACTCTTGCACCTTGCAATTTAACTCTTCATCTTCCTGACAACACTGGAGATTGGCATTAAGTTCTTCACTTTATAGTTGAGGAAACTGAGATCAGAGGAGTTTGGTAACTTGCCCAAAATTGAGTTGTGGGAGAGTAAACCCAGCAGTGAAGCTATGCCAGCTAAATTTTACCCCAGTCATTTGTTATTTACTGTCATTATTTGTCAAATAATTTTGAATATCTTTATTACTATTAAAAAAAATTCTTAGCAGGACTTAGGGGCCCAAGGTAGAACCATCAGCAGCAAGTCCAATAACCTACTGGAGGAAAGGCTGTGGAGTTTTTATATTCATGTCCAATTATGTTCTATTCTATTTGTATCTAATATAAACCTTTGCCAAAGTAATTGAGAATAAGAATAAAGAGGAATAAGAAAATGTAGTATATTTAGACTTACAGAAGGCATTTGAAAAGGTTAATGTATTTTTCTGAGTTGGGGGAATTCTTTGATCTTCATGCTTTAAAAACAAAAAGAAACACAATGCAATGTAAGGGCTTTTCTCTGAATCTTATAAACAATGTTGCCTGCAAGCAAACAGCACTGGGACCACACTTAATTAGCATGTTTATAAATCATCTGAAAGAAGCGGTACATAGTGTAACTTCCAGATTTGCAAAAACTGCTAAGCTCTTCCAGGTAGTGAAATGCCAAGCTGGCTGATAGAAATGCAGACAGATAACACAGGGCTACATGAGTGGGCAGAAGGATGGCAGCTGGGCTTCAGCATGGACAACTGTAGGATAAGGGATGCAGGGAGAAATCATTCAAACCACGCTTCCAAGATCAAAGGGCTTTGAACTATGAGCCTTAACAGAATTAATAGACTTTGCAGCTAGTGTATACTATGTCCATAGCTTTTCCTACTGCAACTAAAACGCCGGCCAGAAATCAGGTGTGCTTAGGAGAGGCATTCAAAAGAGGGCATTAAAAAGCAGAGAACAGTATTCTATTCAAATGTAATGCCACAGTTCACTTATACCTGGAATATTGTGAATAATTTGTTCAACAAATCCTAAGCAATTGTAATAGGGTAGGACAAGTTACAGAGAAAGTCAGCTAACATGATCTATGAAACAAAATGGAAAGATTAGGGTCCATCGGCCTGGGAAGATGAGGGTTTATATAATCATGGGAATATGGTCCACGTGGACATTCACCTTGGTTATTATTTGTCACCCCCATCATCATCAATAGACACGGGTCAGGTGCCCATCAAACACTGTAGCAGAGGGTGGACATAAAAGGAATAGGACATAGTGCTAGATTAAAATCCAACTCAATTGAGGCAGAAAGGCCAAAAAGTTAACTGACAAATGTTGTGTGCCATGGAGTCAATTCCAACTCATTGCGACAATATATGACAGAATAGAACTGCCCCATAGGGTTTCCCAGGCTCTAATCTTTATGGGAGCAGATCTCCAGGTCTTTTCTCCCATGGAACTGCTGGTGGGTTTGAACTGCCAACCTTTTTTGCATCACCAGTGCTCCTTAATAGGCTAGTAAAAATTTAAGGTAGTGTGTAATGAGTGCTAAAAAAAGAAATGCCTGCCCCTCCCCCTTAAAACTTGAAAAGAAAAATGTAATAATTCATACAATGGATAGTATATTGGGGGACTAGTTACTCACTAAAGTTGTGATATCCTGGAAATATACATGGGTGAAAAAGGAGTAAATACATTTTTTTGTCAGTGGATTTATAATGTGCTAATACTCAAACTTTGCAGTTTATACCTTGGAGCAAAACAAGGTTTGAAATCAGGCAAACCTGATTCAAATCCCAGAACCACCACTAACTAGCTTTTGAGTGGGCTACCCAACTACTCTGAACCTCAGTTTCCTCATCTGTAAGACAAGAATATCCTTTTCCAGATAGGGATATTGAGGTGATTCAAAGAGTTGGCATTTGTAAAGCACAGGGAACAGGTTCAGGAATCAAGGCACTCTGTAATTGTTAGTTCCCTTTGACATCACTTCTACAACGTACCCTTTGCAGCACTAAAACCAAAAGAAACCAAACCCATTGCCGTGGAGTTGATTCTGACTCATGGCAACCTTATAGGACAGAGTAGAACTGCCCCATAGGGTTTCTAACAAGCAGCTGGTGGATTCAGACTCCCGACTTTTTGGTTAGCTGCCAAGCTCTCAACCACTGCACCACCAGGGCTACTTTGCAACACTGGGAGACCCAAAGTATGATCCTGGTAGACTCTGAGTCGGCCCCAAGGAGACAGTGCTTGTGTTCTAACCGTAATTATGCTACTTTCATCTATATTAACATTCATTCTTCCGTGTTCATTGAGCTTCTACTATTTCAAGCATTGCTTTAGACATTTGGGATACAAGTAATGATAAAGATATACCAGGGCACTGTTCTCAGAAAGCTTACAGGATGAAGGAGGGACCCAAACAATACACTTGTGAATGAAGTTATTTCAGAGAATGATAAAAAGAGGATCATAGGGTAGAGCATGATGGGGGCTGAGGGCACAGCTCTTAGTGCAAAGGCTGAAGAAGGCCTTTCTGAGGAGACAACATTTGAGCAGTGTTCAGAGTGATGAGAAGCTGCCACCATTTGAAGACCTGAGGGAGAACATTCCAGATGGATGAACTACAAGGGCAGAGGCCCCAAGGTGGGAATGAGTACAAGGTGCTAGAGGAATGGAGGAGGCCAGTATGACTGAGCATACCGAGGGCAGGGACAAAGAGAGAGAGAAAGGACCCAGTTCTTGTAGGGCCTGAGGCCAGAGCAGTACTCGGATTTTATTCTAAGGGCAATAGGAACCCATTGGAGAGTTTTTAGCCAGTGACATGATTTGGTTTACATTTTTCAAAGATCTTTGGGGCTGCTGTGTGGAGAATGGGACTCTTGAGCCGCCCAAGTAAAGGAGAACTTTCTCTGCTTTCTCTTTCTACCCTCACTGCTTTGCACTAGACTTCCTGGCTACTGTCCCTACCATTCTTGACTTGAGGGGTTACACTGATTCCACACTACATCTCTCATTGCAGAGGCAGCTCTGTGCAGATCTTTTAGCTCCTTAATGTTTTAGAACATATTAGAATGATGTTTCTCCAATGAGATATTTAACCCAAATGTATGTTGTTACAGGTTTTAAAAATCAATTTGATTGGCCACAGGAAACGTATTTTGGCATCTCTGGGAGACCGGCTACACGACGACCCTCCGCAGAAGCCCCCACGTTCCATCACCCTCAGGGTAAGTGGCAGGCACCTTCATTTTATTCTCCACCCTTATCCTAAGAAGTTATTTTGTGCAATATAACAAACTGAAGCAATGGGTCAGGAAGTACAGGCTGTTCCTCTGTAACTTACCTCTCTGTATCAAAAACCCTCTCCTTTTTTACTGCATTTTATAAGAGAAGATTTGCTTTTCTCCATTGGCTAAAATATATATTTTTGAGATTTAGATATACATCTTAATGGAATTCAGTCTGACAAGCCACTGCCTTTAAGAACCACCTCCTCATCTCCCATCCCTCACTCCCATATATGCCAATAGTTGGGAAATGTGTGTTCTGTTAAACTCATCAAACCCATGGAAAGAAAATCACTCAAGCACCACAGTTACGAGAAGATCAACTTAAAATTAACCTCAGGGTCTTCTATTTTTTAAGGATTAAAAATTGCTTCAGTTTTACAGACTTCAAAAAGTTAGAATAGAAAACCTAAAACTTTATTTAATAAGCTATATTTCATCTATTTTTTCTTAATTATGGGGGAGAAAAACTACAGAAGGGAGAGAGAAATACAGTGGAAGAGAAAGGAAGGCAGAAAGGAAAGGGTGGGGAGAATGAGAAAACGAGAGAGAAACGATTGCCAGGCAAAACGGCAGCAAGGAGTAGCTGATAGTCACTTATTTTCTTGAGGTCTGTCAGAAGTTTTCTAAAAGTCATCGAAAAACTGGAATCTGTCTGACAAGTTGGAGAGAGTCCCCGCTGTTCTCCTCTTTATTTTATCGTGCACTGGCTTGCTTCTGAGTCCCTTTCTGGATGCATGCCCATATCAGAAAAGGTGGTGATAGTACAGGGTGCTCAACATACCTGCCTGTGACCACCAGTGAACTTTAGCAGGTAACTACTGTCAGTACTGCACAGGGTGGGGCAGGAGAGGAGCCAGTAAGATATTGAGTCTGATTTCAGTCATGAAGGAGAAGAAAGTACACAAAATTTCAGGAAATGGAAGAGAATTGGCTCTAGGAGGAAGCCAGGAGAAAATTGATTATGGGGCGGGGAAGTGGGGATTGGATACACTAGGATATTGAAGACTTTGGAAGTAGTGAGAATAGAAGCAGGACCCATTCTTCTCCCTTACTAAGAGGAGCCTCAGATACATTTGGGGAAAAATGAAGCTGAAGAGAGATTATTGTCTTGCTTCATTTTGCTACATGGAAAGGGAAGGAGGCTAAAGCCATCATCAGTGTTATCACCCTAAAATCACTCTTTGGGGGAGAAATCCATGCTACTTCCTCTACTCCCTGTCCTTCCCCTTCTGAGCCTCTCCCTCTGACTCCTTGGATTTAGGGGAACACTAAATCAAAGATGGAGATTCCCCAGAAAAAGTACAGAAGCTGAATCCCAGGAGATCCAGGTCATCTAGCAGGGAAGTGGCCTAGAAAATCAGCATGACCCCAGTCTTCCTCTTCCTCGCAAACATGAGAGCTCTGCTCTCTGCTGCCCCTTATGTCACTTCTGACCAGTTCTCCCACCTTGAGTGCTCTTTGCCACTGAAGAGTATCCTTTGCCATTGTATGCATCGCGCTACGGTCTGTAGGTGTCGTATGCTGTGTTCCCACGCTGTGTCCTCTTGCTGCCCTGTTGTCAGATACTCTAACGGAGGATCAGCACCCTCTGTGTTCCATTTTAGCTTTCTCATGACATCTGCCAGGCAAAGGACACTCTGCCCTTCATAAAGGCGCAGTTCCTTTGTTTGTAATCACACGTTATAGAGTCAAGGGTGCCCAGCATACATGTGTCTCTTCTGAGGTCGCTCATATTGCTACCTTAAGAAAACGGAGACTGATTCTTTATACTTTAAACTCTTGACCTGAAATATTTAGGGGGGAAAGTGTGGTCTAGATCAAATAAAATGGTGGAATGTCATCAAGTCCTTGGCAGTTGATTCAAAAATGACTCCCCAACCCACGGTTTGTCTTGTCAGTATTTCACAGTTTTGAAACCAGAGGTTAGCCTCAAGGACATGGTATTTACTTCATGATGTATTTCCATTCAGGAACCCAGTGGTAATCACACTCCTCCTCAGTTGTCTCCATCACTTAGCCAAAGCACTTACACCACTGGTGGCTCCCTAGACGTTCCTCACATTATCATGCAGGGCGATGCAAGGAGGAGAAGAAATGAAAACTACTTTGATGATATTCCCCGATCAAAACTGGAGAGGCAGATGGCCCAGGTAAGGTGTTATACCTCTGTGATGTTTTGCCTTCCACGCCTATCAAGAGATGCCTTCTAACATTGAACATGTAGCTTACTATGGTTTGCGTATAGGCCACACCTAACAGGAATTTCACCACTGTACACTGCGTCTTTCATTCCCTGCTCCCTTAAACTAGACTGAAACAGGTCTTTCTGGGAACGCAGTGTATATACCTACGCTTGTTACGTGTGTACGTACCCTTGTATTCCATTCTTCCTAAAGAAATGATGCCTGATCTCATTGCACTCAGAAAGTCTTTCCCCTAAAGGGAATGATACTGTGTAAGAATCCAGTCATAATGAAAATGAATAATAAAAGTCCAGATTATAGAATGTAAATTGGTTGATAGGGCAGACATCGGGGGCAGGGGAGTATTAACTCAATGTAATGTTTTTAATTTCCTACCAAGTTTACACAGTTGTATAGAACTGTGCTCCTGGGATTAGTTGCATCATCTTATGCTGTCGCCTTGAGTGAAAATGATGATGCTTTCTGAAACAAATAACTGGAAGGAGAGATTTGTCACAGTCAGGCCTTTCCCCATCCTGGGTGTGGATGTCCATGTCTGGCCTGTCCTCAGAGCACTGCTCAGAAACTTGAGTCAGCCATAAGCAAACAGTGGGCCTGTTACTGAAGCATATTCAGGTGGGCAGTTAGCTCTGCAGCTTCACCCAGAGATTCAAAGATGTGGATTTGTTGACTACTATTGGCCGAATCAACTCTTTTCATCCTCATTCTAGGTTCAGACTGGTGTGCCAAGAGGCTTCTCTCTACCTCCCACACCTGAGATGAGAGTCTCGAGGTGAAAATTTGACTGTAATTGCTTTGCCTTGGTTATTACATATTTCTCTCAACTGTTTGATGAGATTCCTTTTTTAAAAGCCTTTAGTAAACATTTTATGCTGAAGCTCACAAAAGAAAAATGTGCAGAGAATGTTCTGGAAACCATGGCTATTCTGCCTACAAAAGCCCTGAAGACAGAGGGCCTGGGATATTGTACCTCTGTTCAGCTCTCTCAATATTGACTTATTTGCAGGGAATAGCAATTTGGAGGATTATGAGGAGTCTTTTATTGAAGGGAGATGGAAAATATACGGGAGACAAGAAAAGAATGATTTTCCCTTCCTGTCTTGTTAGGTATTGTCTTTTAATCCATATTACTGTTTTCATTGATGTCTCCTTTAAATAGGGAGTCTGAAAGCTTTTTTCCCCAAAATGTTCATTTATATATTCCCTGTTATTTGTTAGTATTTGTGGACCATATATGTGGTTAAATTTCTTTAATGATGGTACTCAGAGACATAGTTTGGTTTAACTTTGAACCATGTGGGCTTTATATAGTAAGGCAAACTGGGTCTTTTCTGAACCTTTTTCTTCCCTGAGAGAGGGAGGGTAGTTCACTATGAGCATTAGTTGTTGAGTGTGTCAACTTCAGTAACAGAAACATCTATCTCAGTTGCTCACAATAGTTTTTTTTTAATTTCTCCAAATAGAACAGTTTCTTCAAAGAGGAATTACTCTTATGCCTATTTACGAACCCTCAGAAGTAATCTAACAAGGTTGCTCCTTTACTTCCTTCATGAGCTTCACAAGCTAGGGCAGTAGTGCCCTTTGGATTCCTCAAATCTTTTTCTTGTCACCCCCTTTGGGATGCACGTCTCTCCGGAATTGTCTTGCCTTGAGAAAATTGAATGAACTTTTATCTGGCTGGGCGAGGAGAGCCTAGAAGCAGAAAGAAGAGTGAGATAAGCAGGTTGATGGGTTGTGGTGAGTTACGCAGGGTCTGTGTGAGTGTGCTTACTTCCCGATGCATACAACTAATAATGATTGAATGACTGGCAGAGACATAGGCCTCCATCAGCAACCAGGAGCTTACTAGAAGCTTTCTAAAATCCAGCTGCTCAGTACAGCACATTTGCAGTAGAGAGAATAGGACATGGCACTATAGGAATCTGATCAATAAGAAATAGGGATTCTGGGATTGCAGCTCTTTAGGTTGTATTAATTGTAGTTCTTTATTTGTTTTGAGAGTGTTCCTTAGTCGGGCAATGCCAAAAATTGTGGAGAAATGAACGTGTACCTCTTAAAAATAGTGCGTGTTAACCTGTCAAAATATAAAATATTATTGAACACTTAGATTTATGTGACTTTTCTACCACTCAATCCATGTTTTTTCTTATTCCTTTTTTGGTCATTTGCTATAGTGATAATTTCTGAGGTCCATTTGCTTTTTTAATGACCCGTCATCCTCTCTTCAGACCACACTGTTCCCTGAAGATCTGTGCTTAGCCAGTAAAGTTGGGTCTTCCTAAAGACTTGAATTAGCAATTAAAATTCCTGCAAGGACCAACTAGTTAAGTCTTCTTCCAAGGAGGAGTTCAGTCCCTTGGATTCTTTCCCAGGAAGTTTCTTCTGAGGGTCTTTATGTAGTTTGGTTAAAGCTTGCCTAACCAATGTCTGTTTCCCACTAAAAGGCATTAAATACACCCCACACTTTTTTTCTTACCTACAAAAAAGGGAAAATGCAGGAAAGAGAAAATCATCAGGACAGATTCATGTTCTCAGATACCCCTCTACTTTTTCAAGCTTAGGTAAATCCCCACTGGAGTGATTTGAAATTCTCACCATAGGCCAGAAACTAACTTCTTGGTGGCTGCAATAATTCATAGGAGTTTTGCCTTCCTAAGGTCTGCTCAACAGACATTTTGGGGATACATTGCCTAACTTAGAAAATCAGTGCTTAAAGTTAAATTGAGATAAATTTAATATCCATTCCAACTATTGCATTTATTAGAAAATATTTATTTAAAAAGTAATATTAGAACGGTGGAAAACCCTAGTGGCGTAGTGGTTAATAGCTACGTCTGCTAACCAAAAGGTCAGTAGTTCGAATTCACCAGGTGCTCCTTGGAAACTCTATGGGGCAGTTCTACTCTGTCCTATGGGTCACTATGAGTTGGAATCGACTGGACGGCAATGGGCAATTAGAGTGGTGTTGAATTACTTGTTTTCAGTTTGAACCAATATTAAAAATACCTGTCTTGGAATACAGGTGGCATGTAAATATTTTGGCCATTGTTTGCTTTTATTCTGGTATAACCAGTATTCTAGCACCAAATTTTCTTAAATGAACATGTGAGAGCCAAAATTGAGTTCAGCACTAATGGCTTTTTTCTTTTTAAACCACTGAATATAATGCAAACACATCTGAACAATGGGTTTCCTATGATGCTGTAAACATCACCTCTGAAGCTTATAATTCTAAATTGGACTCATTAGCCCAGAAGTTCTGAAACTCTCCCCCATTTCCTCACTCCTAATAAATAAACATGTTGCACTCATATTTGTATAATTACACCTTAATGTGTGCTGTGCTTTTAAATTTTCAAAGTGCTTCCGCATCTATTATCTCATTTTAGCACAAACAAGGTATCTCACTCAACTACTCATATGCACAGAACACATGGCTGATCAGCTTTTTAAGTCAAAATTCTGTGGCAATAGCATGGTAAACGAAAATATGGAAAATAAAGCAGAAGGAGAAAAAACATTTCCGGTATTTAGGGCTTAATTGCAATCTTTAGAAGTTTTCTTGAATGATGTTCTGGGAAACCAAAGTGTTCTGAAAACGAATAATAAAGGAGAGTGATGGGATTCATAAGGTTTAGGGACCACATTCTCCAAACCTAGGAAGAAAGGAAAAAGAGTTTCCAAATGCTGAAACACATAGCCATTTCAGAAGGCCTCCATTTATAGAAATACATTATGTAAAAATGAAATTGTACTTATATTTTCACAAAATAAAAAACAGACTCCTCAACCATAAGAGAAATCCATATCTTTATACAAATTTTAGCTTAAATATTAGTGAGGAAAATCCATAACGTAGAAGTCCTTGTGTTATGAATGCTCACCCCTAAATAAAAATATTAGTATTGCCTGGGGCAATATGTTGGCCACTGTAAAAAGCTGTTGCCATTGTGTCGATTCCAACTCATAGCCACCGTATAAGACAGAGTAGAACTGCCCCATAGGGTTTCCAAGGTGCAGCTGGTGGATTTGAACTGCCGACTTTTTGGTTAGCAGCCTAAGCTCTTAACCACTGTGCCACAAGGCACACCGTAAAGGCTTTTTCTAAATTGTCTCTAAATCATTTGAAAATTGGTTCAGTTGAAAGCCTAATATATCCTGATTTAAACAGTACTGTTTGTTGTGTTTAATAATTATGGCTAAATCAGAGATGAAAGAAAAAAAGACTCATGGCCATCGAATCCATTCTAACTCATGTCAACTTCGTCAGTGTCACAGTAGAACTGGGCTCCACAGGGTTTGCAATGGCATGACCTTTCAATGGCTATGACTTTTCAGTGGCTATGACTTTTTGCCACCACTCATCTATCAGTTTGTTGTACTGTAGTGGCTTGCATGTTACTGTGATGCTGGAAGCAATGCCACCAGTATTTCAAATACCAGCAGGGTCACCCACGGTGGAGAGGTTTCAGCAGAGCTTCCAGACTAAGACAGGCAGGGAAGAAGGACCTGGTGATCTTCTTCTGAAAAAACTGTCCAGTGAAATCTTTATGTATAGCAGCAGAACATTGTCTGATATAGTGCTGGAAGATAAATCCCTCAGGTTGGATGGAACTCAGAATACAACTGGGGAAGAGCTGCCTCCTCAAAGTAAAGTTGACCTTAATGACGTGGATGGAGTCAAGCTTTTGGGACCTTTTTCTGCTGATGTGGCACAACTCAAAATGAGAAGAAACAGCTGCAAACATCCATTAATAATTAGAATGTTGAATGTACGAAATATGAATCTAGAAAAATTGGAATGCATCAAAAATGAAATGGAACACTTGAAGATCGCTATCCTAGGCACGAGTGAGCTGACATGGACTGATATTGGCCATTCTGAATCAGACAGTCACATGGTCTGCTATGCCAGGAATGACAAATTGAGGAGGAATAGCATTGCATTCATCATCAAAAAGAACATTTCAAGATCTATCCTGAAATACCACACTTTCAGTGATAGGATAATATCCATATGCCTACAAGGAAGTCCTGTTAATATGACGGTTATTCCAATTTATGCACCAACCACTAATGCCATAGATGAAGAAACTGAAGATTTTTACCAACTTCTGCAACCTGAAATTGATCAAACATGCAGTCAAGGTGCATTGATAATTACTGGTGATTGGAATGCAAAAGTTGGAAACAAAGAAGGATCAATAGTTGAAAAATATGGCCTTGAAAATAAAAACAATGTGGGAGATGATATGATAGAATTTTGTAAGACCAATGACTTATTCATTGCAAGTACCTTTTTTCAACAACATAAATGATGATTATACACATGGACCTTGCCAGGTGGAATACACAGGAATCAAATAGACCACATCTGTGGAAAGAGATAATGGAGAAACTCAATATAATCAGTCAGAAAAAGGTGAGGGGCCAACTGTGGAACTGACCATCAATTCTTCATATGCAAGTTCAAGCTGAAGCTGAAGAAAACTAAAAACAAGTCTACGAGAGCCAAAATGCGACCTTGAGTTTATCCTACCTGAATTTAGAGAGCATCTCAAGAATAAATTTGACATACTGAACACTAACCAAAGACCAGACAAGTTGTAGAATGACATCATACATGAAGAAAACAAAAGATCATTAAACAAACAGAAAAGACCAAAATGGATGTCAGAAGAGACTCTGAAACTCACTGTTGAAGGTAGAGCAGCTAAAGCGAATGGAAGAAATGATGAAGTAAAAGAGCTGAACAGAAAATTTCAAAGGGTGGCTTGAGAAGAAAAGTAAATTATTATAATAAAATGTGCAAAGCCTGGCGTTAGAACACCAAAAGGGAAGAACACACTCAGCATTTCTCAAGCTGAAAGAACTTAAAAAAAAAAAAAAAATTTAAGCCTCGAGTTGCAATATTGAAGGATTCTCTGGGCAAAAAATTGAATGACACAGGAAGCATCAAATGAAGTTGGAAGGAATATACAGAGCCACTGTACCAAAAAGAATTGGTCAGTGTTCAGCCATTTCAGAAGGTAGCATATGATCAAGAACCAATGCTACTGAAGGAAGAAGTCCAAGCTGCACTGAAGGGAATGGTGAAGAACAAAGCTCCAGGAATTGACAGAGTGCCCACTGAGATGCTTCAACAAACAAATGCAACACTGGAAGCGCTCATTCGTCTGTGCCAAGAAATTTAGAAGACAGCTACCTGCCCAGCTGACTGGCAGACATCCATATTTGTGCCCATTCCAAAGAAAGGTGATCTAACAGAATATGGAAATTATCGAACAGTATCATTAATATATCACATGCAAATAAAGTTGTGCTGAAGATCATTCAAAAGCAGTTGCAGCAGTACATTGACAGGGGACTGCCAGAAATTCAAGCCAGGTTTAGAAGAGGGTGCGGAACCAGGTTATCATTGCTGATGTCAGATAGATCCTGGCTGAAAGCAGAGAATATCAGAAAGATGTTTACCTGTGTTTATACTAAGGCATTCAGCTGTGGGGATCATAACAAATTTGGATAATGTTGTGGAGAATGGGAATTCCAGAACACTTAATTGTGCTCATAAAGAATCTGTACATGGATCAAGAGGAAGCCATTCAAACAGAACAAAGGGATACTGCATGGTTTAAAGTCAGGAAAGGTGTGCATCAAAGTTGTATCCTTTCATCATACCTACTCAATCTGTATGCTGAGTAAATAATCTGAGAAGCTGGACTATATGAAGAAGAACGGGGCATTGGGATTGGAGGAAGGCTCATTAACAACCTGCATTATGCAGATGATACAACCTTGCTTGCTGAAAGTGAAGAGGACTTGAAGCACTTCCTAATGAAGATCAAAGACCACAGCCTCCAGTATGAATTACACCTCAACATAAAGATAACAAAAACCTTCACAATTGGACCAATAAGCAGCATCATGATAAACAGAGAAAAGACTGACATTGTCAAGGATTTCATCTTACTTGGATCCACAGCCAATGCCCATGGAAGCAGCAGTAAAGAAATCAAACGCCGAATTGGGCAAATCTGTTGCAAAAGATTTTTTTTAATGTTAAAAAGCAAAGATGTCACCCTCAGGATTAAGGTGCCCCAGACCCAAGTTATGGTATTTTCAGTCGCCTCATATGCATGCAAAAGCTGGACAATGAGTAATGAAGACCGAAGAAGAATTGATGCATTTGAATTATGGTGGTGTTGAAGAATACTGAATATACCATGGACTGCCAGAAGAACGAACAAACCTGTCTTGGAAGAAGTACAGCCAGAATGCTCCTAAGAAGTGAGGATGATGAGACTTCATCTCAAGTATTTTGGATATTTCTCAGGAGGGACCAGTCCCTGGAGAAAGACATCATGCTTGGTAAAGCATAGAGCCTACAAAAAAGAGGAAGAACCTCAGTGAATGGATTGACATAGTGGCTGTGACAATGGGCTCAAACACAGCAACGATTGTGAGGGTGGTGCAGGGCCAGGCAGTGTTCTGTTCAGTTGTGCATAGGGTTGCTATGAATTGGAACTGACTCGACAGCACCTAACAGCAACAATTGACCTTTGGAAAGTAGGTCCCGGGTCCTTTCTTCCAAGGCACCTCTGAGTGGATTCAGGCCATCAACCTTTTGCTTAGGAACCAAGTACTTAAACATTTGTGCCACCCAGGGACTCCTATGACTAGATGAAAACCAAACCAAACCTGTTGCCGTGGAGGCAATTCCAATCACAGCAACCATATAGGTTAGAGTAGAACTGCCCCATTGGGTTTCCAAGACTGTAATATTTACGAAACCAGTCTGCCACATCTTTCTCCTGTGGAGCAGCTGCTGGGTTCGCACCACCGACCTTTCAGTTAACAGCCGAGTGCCTAACCCATGTGTGTTAGTGCAGAACTGTGCTCTGTAGGGGTTTCAATGGCTGGTTTTTCGGAAGTGGATCACCAGGCCTTTCTTCCAAGGTGCCTCTGTGTGACCTCCAACTGCCAACCTTTCAGTTAGCTGCCAAGCATGGTAACCATTGGCACCGCCCTGGGACTACTCATTGACTAACATGAATGGTTAAATACACCTTGCTCTACTTATGATGACTTTGGGGTTAAGAATGCCAGTACAATTTGTGTCTTTCAGGAAACACTGGAGACTTACTGTATATCCTGTACATCATTTTTTTTTTTTTAAATAAGAGGAAGAAGTGAGAGAATAACTTAGTTTTTTGTTTTGTTTTTTTATTTAGGTTTTGATACTTACCTCACAAGTCTAGATTCTTTTGTTCTCTGTCAAGCCCATCAAGGAGGCAAATTAGATGGCTAGAAGTTTGCTCTGACAGACCAGTCAGACCTAAACACTTCCAGTCACTTTGCCAGGGAAGCTTTTTGTCCCCCTCCATCCCCACACATGCTGATGCTTAACTAGGGTGAATGTTTCCAGTTAAAATCAGACCATGGTTTGTTTTGTTTTGTTTTGAAAACACTAATAGAAAAGATTCTGTTTTCAACTGAAAAAATAAGAAATCTGACTATATGAAATCCCCATTTCAATGGAAAGGACCTTGTGATGTTTATTTATTTATTTTAGGCTTGCTGACATTGAGTAGCTTGTTCACAGAGGCACACCAGGCTATTTTCCACTTACTAAACTTTTGGAATGTTTCTCATTATATTCAGTCCAGTTCTTGGGTCCACAGGTCAGAGTTTTGGCTGTTATAATCTGTCCTTGCTGAATTTTCAAGGATAGAAGAATTCTATTCTTTTCCTTCTCCCTCTTCCTTTTCTTTTGCACTGTAGAATAGAAAATAAAGGGAAGGTTTTTTAATGTCTAGAGGAAATTTTTTTTTTTTTTAGGGCTGATCATGTGGTCTATCCAGTTAATCCCATTTGTATACGACTAAAGTAAGATATTAGTAAGGTCTGTTCTGGGTACACAGAGCCTTGGTGGCACAATGATTAAGTGCTCGGCTGCTGACCAAAGGATCGGTAGTTCAACCGCCCCCCCCCCCCGAGGCTCCATGGGAGAAAGACCTGGCTATCTGTTCCTGTAACTATTCCAAAAACCCATTGCCTTTGAGTCTATTATGAGTCATAGCAAGCCTATAGTACAGAGCAGAACTGCCCAGTATGGTTTCTTAGACTGTAATCTTTACAGAAACAGACTGCCACATCTTTCGCTCTAGGATAGGCTGGTGGGTTTATACAACCAACCTTTCGCTTAGCAGCTAAGCACTTACCCACCACACCACCAGGGCTCCTTTTCCCATAGAGATTACAGCCTAGAAATTCCTATGAGGCAGCTCTGTCACATGGGGTCACTATGAGTCAAAATCGACTTTATGGCACCAAAGAACAACTTCTAGACTTGTGCATGTAACAAAAATCCACCTCAAGATGGCTTAAGCAGAAAAAGAATATATTTGAATCATTTCACTGTGAAGTCCAGGCAGACCTGGATCCAGGTGCTCACATGATGTCTTGCTCTCTAGCTCTTTATCTTCTGGCTCCGCTTTCCTCTGTGTTGCCTCTTTTCCCAAACAGGCTTTCTCTAGATGTAGGAAGCTTGAAGCTTTAAGCTCAATTCCTGCTAAACTTGAACCTACAAAAAAGAGAGCTTATCCTTCCAGGAGTTCCAACAAAATCGCCAGTATTGAGTCCCGTGGGCTCTGATTAACCTTGTCTATCCCTGAGCCAATCAGAAGGGCAGAGAGGAAGAGCAGTAATGTGATTGGCTAAGCATAGGTCACATGCCTGGAGGTGGTTTTAACTCCACCTGAACCACATGTACTGAAGGTGAGAGGGAGGTCCTTTCATAGACAGTCAGGATGCTTTTGCCCCAAGAAGTAGGAATGGTTTCTAGGCAGGCAGAAATAGCAATAGTGGACACTAGGATAAATGTACTTTGGCTTTCGAACTTCAAGACTGTCTCATAGAAAATTGTTACATCACATGGGTATTGATTTCATTTTTTCATATTTAACTTGATGAGATGAAAAATATACCAGACTTGAAGTAATAAGATCAAGGGTAAAATCCCATCTCTGATACCTGTTATTTCTGTGACCTTGAACAAGCTTCTTAGCTACTCAGAGCCTTAGTTTTTTCTTCCTAAAGAGAGTTGAATGCCTACTTCTCATCATTGTTGGGAGGCTCTAATAAAGTAGCATTTGTCCAAGTATTTTACAAGGTATACGTTTGGGTTGTTGTGTAAATTATTATTTTGAGATAACTTCTAACTTTCTACTATATTATGCTTTTTCGCCTGCAAGTGGGAATAAATATATTTTAAAGTAAAGCTCCTGATACTTAGCTATATTTTACAAAACTGTTATTTCTCAGCTTGTAATCATAAACTAATACCTCTCCACTGATATGTAAAAAATAGTTTTTAGAAATGCAAATGCTAGACAAGAAGTTCCTGTCCATGTTATGATCTCGTTAGCATTGGAGCGCTACCTTTGGAAAGGATTTATGGGGGGTGCCCATACTTAAATATTTTTCAAGTCTGAAGTATCCTTGTGAGTTAACATACTTCAAAATATGTAAGTGATGTCTTGAAATTTTTATTTAAAAATTTTCTATCTCTTATGGTAAACTGTATGTGTGCTGGCTATATAGAGGCAAGTCCGGACTTTCCCGTAGGCATTGTCGTGTTCTCCTGTAATGAAAAAGCACGCCGTAAATATTTATTGACTGAGTTACTTTATGTATGGTGGTAGATACCGAAAAACCGTATGGTTTTGTGACATACCAGGCCGGTCATGAATGGGGATAGTCTCAAATCTTTTAGGGAAATAAACTGCCTGAAACAGTAGCATATCACCTGCCTAGCTTGGATCTAGTAGTTTATCGTCGTCATCTTCAGAGCCAACACAGATTAATACAACTTTCTAATGAGGAAATTGAGGCAGGGAGAGTTTATGTTGCTTGCCCAAGGCCACACAGATTATAAAGCGTGGAGCCAGGATTTGAATGCCTGGGGTTGTCTCTCCCACCTGGGCGGCAGCGGACATGACACCTTCTATAAATTCTATAACTCCAAAAGTCTCCAATGCAATATTTTAATTCCCTTGTCAAATATTTTATTAATAATATCTAATACTTTACGTAAATACGAGTAGAGAATTTAATCTCTAAGGTAGTGCAGATAAAGATTATAGTTGCAGAAAACCTTTTGCTCTTGATAGCCAGTTTTTTCCATTTTTTACCAATCAAGAACAGCGAACGATGGCTTCATGTAAACAGTTGTCAAATGATATGAACCCTTTTCTCTATGGGCCTCTATTTTAATGAGGTGTGAATACAGCATCTTAGAAATTTCCAGACTTGCCCCTCTCTATATGCATTAATAGCTAGAAGATTCTTCTGTACTTCTGCTAAAGAAAAGCACAGAATTTTTGGATGGGAAGGGGCCAGAAAATGTGTCCAGTCCTGTCTCTTAATTGATGCAGGCTCTTTTTCTAATGCATCCTTAACAGTCAACCCCAAGTTTCTGCTTAATCTTGCCGCCGGAAAGGTGGCGTCCAAAAAGTTCTGACTGATAGAACGTTTGCCTTACAGTGACTTGATATAAAACCCACCCAGTGCCATCAAGTTGATTCCGACTCATAGCGACCCTACAGGGCAGAGTAGAACTGCCCCATAGAGTTTCCATGGAGAGCCTGGCAGATCTGAACTGCCAACCCTTTGGTTAGCAGCCATAGCACCTAACCACTACGCCACCAGGGTTTCTTGATGTAAGACTTCCTAAAACACCTACCTAGTTCGTGCTATCGTCTGAAGCAATGAAGACTGAATCTGCTCCCTCTTGCTGAGGATAGTTCTTTAAGAATTGAAGGCAATTTGATGTATTCCCTTCACTATATTAAACACATCCAGCTCCTTGCCAGCATCATTCTGCTAAGTAGGATACAGGCTACACAGCTCTGGGCATGTCTGTTGTGTTGATGTTCACACTGAACAACATTAACACATTACTAATGCTTAATGAGTTTCTCTTCACAAAAATTTCCCAGGCTATTGAGCCATGCCTCCCTTCTCAACCCTCTGCAGTGCTCCGTGTGCATGTGTGTGTGTGTGTCTGTGTCTGTGTATGTAACCTTAGTGCAGAGTTTTACATTTACATTATTCCTTTCCAGACAAAACCATTTTATCAAGTTGTTCATCCAAACATCCTAGTCTATGAAGACCTTTTTTAAACTTGATCATCACTTGGTATACCAGCTATCCTTCCTAACTGGCAAGGTGCTAACTTAAAAAGTTTGCCTTAAAAGAGTTTGCCTTCCAAGTAATCATCCAAGTTATTGATCTAAGTGCTGAACGAGACAGAACTAAGAAAAAAAATTGTGTAGACTACCTTCTACCAGAGACCTCTTAGGTTGACAGCATTCTAGATGATTGTCCAACTAGACCTGTCTTTCCATATTTTTCACTAGGATAAAATGAGGAAATAGCAAGGGCTCCATAAACATCGTTGAATGAATGGCTTTATCCAATACCTTTTTTTTAACCAGAGGCAAGAGGCATGTAGTTAATAAATGGGTTTAAATAAAGAAAATGATAGCCTCTGTTTACAAGAAAAGAACAAAATTTATTTTTTAAGAAGATGTTACCCACAAAGAACAGTATTACATTGCAAAATATACTTTCTTTGCAGCGATTCATGTTATGATAAAAAGCTGATCACAGCATCTTTGAATGAGCTATTAATACTTCTGCTTTCTAGTGGTCTGAAAAATGTATCAGTAGTGGTGGTATATCTAAACTTTGAGGTCGAGCAAATGAAGTAGTCCCTATTGCTGTAAACAGCATCATCCCAATTGACTTAAATTCCCTGCAACATCCAGAAAACCTGGGGAACTATAAAATAAGCTCTATAAAATAAGATCGTGCTGGCAGTGTTCAGTTTTTTTCTCTGCTCTATTTTTCTGGTGACGAGGTATCGTAAATAATTGTGTAATGCCATTTAGGACTACAACTGTCACATCAGGGAATACAGGATGTGTATTATCTCTACAAACAAAAAACAAGTATCACATAAGCCTATAGTTCTCTCCTCCTTTGGCAGCTAAGGGTTTATTTTATGTGCTGCCAGTACCAGAAGGAGCCCTAGTGACACTTTTCTGCTAACCAAAAGGTTGGCATTTCAAACCTACCCTTTGGCTCTGCAAGAGAAAGACCAGGTGATCTGCTTCCATAAAGATTACAGCCAAGAAAACCCTACGAAACAGAGTTCTGCTCAATCACATAGGGTTGCTATGAGTTGGATTCGACAGCACCCAACAACACGTCAGTACCAGAATCAGAGCTAGCTTAAAGAAAGGAAGGAAGAAAGGAAAAGAGGGAAGGAAAGATGAAAAGGGAAAGGAAAGGAAAAAGGGAGGTAGGGAGAAGGGAAGGGAGCCTTAAAATGGAGCAAGCAATAGGCAACATCAAGAATTTATATTGTTGAAAAGACAAACTACCAACTGGGAGAATATCTTTGGAAAACACGTATCCAATAAGAATCTAATAAGCAAAGTATATATAAAACTTCGGCAGCTTAACAACAAAATACAAATAACACAATCATAAAATAGGAAAAGGACTTGAATAGACATTTCACCAAAGAGGACATTCAGAGGGCCACCAAACACGTGAAAAGATACTCAGCATCATTAGCCAACAGAGAGATACAAAACCGTAATGAGATGTCATTTCATTCCTACTAGGATGGCTAAGATAAAAAAGAAAATAACAGTTGTTGTCAAGGATATGGGTAAATTGGAACCCTTATCTAATGCTGGTAGGAATGCAAAATGGTACAGCTGTTATGAAAAACAGTGTGGTAGTTCCTCAAAAAACTGAAAATAGAGCTACTATATGACTCAGCAGTTCCACTCCTAGGTATATACCCAAAAAACTTGAAAGCAGAGACTCAAAAAGAGACTTGTACACCAATGTTCACTACACCACTATTCACAATAGCCAAAAGGTGAAAACAACCTAAATTCCCATCAACAGATGAATGAATAAACAAAATGTCTTATATACATACAATAGAATACTACTCAGCCAATAGGAGAAATGAAGCCTCGATACATCTACAGTGTGGATGGACCTTGAAGACATTATTCTGAGCAAAATAAGCCAGTCACGAATGGACAAATGTTGTATGACCTCACTTATATAAAAAGACAAGAAAAGGCAAATGTATAGAGACCAAAGTTTATGAGTGGTTACCAGGGGTGAGAGAGGGGGGAAAGGGTGTTAACAATGATGGAAAAATTGCATTGATTAAGGGTAGGACTGCAGAGCCAATTACGGTAATTACTGTCAGTGAGTTGTATACCTGTACAAAGTTGAATTGGCAAGGATTGTGTGATAGATATGTTTATAGCAACTACCAAAAAAAAGGAGTAGCTACTGAGGCTGCTTATATACAAATAAACACCTCATGGGGTTTGGTTCCTTGGTTTGGAGGTTTAGGGTCATGGTTTCATGGGATATCCCAGTTAATTGGCCTAATACTGTGTTTAGTGCTTCTTTTCTACCTCTTACTTTATTGGGTAGCATCTGGGGTCTTAAAAGCTTGCAAGTGGCCAGCCAAGGCACAACAGTTGGTCTCTATTCACCCGGAGCAACAAAGGAAGAAGGAGAGTCAGGAAGAGGAGGAGAATATGGAATGTGTGGCTGATTGCCTTCATGAATAACTATGTCCTTTGCCATGAGACCAGAAGGACTGGATGGTGCCCAGCTATCATTACTGAACATTTTGATCAGAGATTCCATAGAAGAATCTTGATCAAAAGGGGGGAAAACAAAGAACAGAATTTCAAATTCCCTTGAACTTCAGACTTCTGGAGCCATGGAGGGTGGATGAACCCTTGAAACTATTACCCTAAGATAATCTGTACACCTTAGACCAAAAATATCCCCTGAAGTCATTTTAAAACCAAACAGTAGTTTAGTTTAACTAGTAAAAAAGGTCTGTCTTGATCATTAAGCTCTTTTATGAGCTATCGATATGGGACCAAATTGCCAACAGCAACTCGAAAGATTAGATAGGAACCTAAGGGGGCAGTGAGTTTATGTTAATGAGGGAGGAACAACTCAGAAAAGAAGGGTAAGAATAGTTGCACAACTCAAAGAATGTAGCCAGTGTCATTAAATTGTACACGTAGAAACTGTTGAATTGGCATACGTTTTGCTATGTGTATTCTCAGCAACAACAAAATAAATAAAATTTAGGAAAAAAATAACTTATATCATTCCTGTGGACTTAATGATGGGACCAAACGTGATGTTTTCTCCCTCCTGCTTTGGGTGGATTAATTAATGCTGATTCCAGCAATAGTGGATCACACATACAGACATTACCGGAGAAGCAGCTGTTGACCATACCAAAGCGTCTTCCCAGTAGACAGGGAGAAGCAGCCCAGGATCAGAAGAAGGTGAGAGAGGACTACTTTTTAGAAAGGTGGAGAAATGATGGAAACAGCATTTTCTTGAGTGCAGCATTCCCTATAAAGTAGTTCATCTGAAACCTAAAAAGGGTCAGGGGCATATCCATTTCTTTCTTTTACCCGTCGCCTTAGGTCAAGCCAACTTGAAAAAAAGAGACAGACTCTGAACTTGAGAAGTTGACAGTGTAGTTGAAGAGAAGAATCGAAATGGCATGCAATTGTTAGAGCTGTGAACTCACAGAGGAGGTCATTCCTGTGTGTACAGAGATGGAATAGAAGTGATCAGATGCAGGTCTGGAGCCTCTGGGTAACACCACGAAAACAAAACCAAACCTGTTGCAGTTGAGTCGATTCTGACTCATAGCAAACCTATAGGACAGAGTAGAACTGCTCCACAGGGTTTCCAAGGAGCGGCTGGTGGAGTTGAACTGCCGACCTTTTGGCTAGCAGCCGTGGCTCTTAACCACTGTGCAACAGATGAGACCAAAGGCTCTAATTTTCTGATTTGCAGGCAGGGCTCTGTTAGAGCTCATGGAGGAAGGGGCCAGGGCTGTCACTGCTGGGAGGAAAGCTGCATAGGAGGTGGGTGGTGCATTACTCCCTGTTCAACTGAATTTGTTTGGCTGCATCCTTTGGCAGATCGTATGTCGCTGAGGTCTCTGCTCCGGGAGTTGCCGAGTTTGCTGTCTACTGACCGAGGCTTCCTTTGTTCTATGCCCTTTTTTCTTCTGCCTTTGAAGCTGCTTTGTTTGCTCTTCACATTTGTTTTTGTTTTTTTTTTTAGAAGCACTGTCATCCAAAAGAAGGAATGGACTTCATTATTCTTTTAACTTTCCCTCTGAGGCTTTCACACTTCTTGTTGGATTCTTTCTGGTCAATTTCTGAACACCCCGAAGTGTGAAAGAATTACGACAAATATCAGAGAGAAACAAACGAAAAGCCATTTTTTTTTTTCAGGGTGAGAACAAGGCAGAAAATTTCATCTCTGGTAGAATCTCACTGGAGGGCTCTATTCATAAAAGTTTCTTTATTAAACTAGCTACACAACATCGGCAGACTTCCTGAAGGTTTTCAAAGCCTAATGGTGTTGTTTGAATAGATGGAGCAGTTGTCAGCTTGATCTGTTCTGAGACGCACCATCGGCCTCTCAATCCCGGTTTACTTCTGGCCCCAACAGTGGAAAGAGGATCATGTCTATGGCAATACTCATTCCATAATGCTGAGTAAAAGCAGGACTGATACCTACTCATCTTCATGACCTGTGTTTTAAACACAGCAAATTGCCAGTAACCAGCTTGGGTTGGGACATTTAATTTAAGGTTGCCGCGCTTATTTAACTCAAGTCCAAGGGAGAGGCCTGGATTGAGGATACACATTTGGGAGTCAGGACTGGATGAGACCACCTAATATAGCCAGAGAAGGAAAAAGGGCTGAGGTCTGATGCTCAGGGATCAGAGGACAGTCAGATGAGAGGAACCAGCAAAGGAGGCTCAGAAATGGAGAGTGGTCACTCATGTCAAGTGCAGCTAATAGGTCAAGGAAATGGAGAAGTGAGACTTGATCATTGGGTTTGGGAGAGAGGAGGTTACTGAGTAGAGCAATTTCAATACAGGGCTCAGGCGAAGACAGGGAAAGAGAAACTGGAGGCCATTAGTACAGACACCTCTTGGGTAGTTTTGCATGAAGAGAATAGAGAACTTGGACAGGAGCTCCAAGGGGATGTTGGGTCAAGGGAGGCGGCTTGTTTGCTTTTTTTTTTAAAGTAGTTTACATTTCTTGTTGAAAGTAAACACAGGAATATATACACCAATTCAGCAATTTCTACATGTACAGTTTGCTGACACTGATTACATTCTTCAAGTTGTACAATGCTTTTCACCCTCCTTTTCCAAATTATTCCTCTACCATAACATAAACGTGCTGTTCCCCTAAGCTTCCTACATGACCTTTTGAGTTGCTGTTGTTTATTTTATCCCATATAGATAGTTCATTAAAAGAGCACAATGCTCAAGGCAGACGTTCTTTACTAATTAAGTTAAACTACTGTCAGGGGATATTTTTGGTTTAAGCTTTAAAGATTATCTCAAGGCAATAGTTTCAGAAGGTTTTCCAGCCTCAGTGGCTCCAGGAAATCTGGATTCCATGAGACTTTGAAATTCTGTTTCATATGATTGCTTTTAATGGAAACTGTTACAGCACATTGTGGGGGATACTCCAGTAAAAAGGACAGAAAGAGAGGATGAAGGAGAGAGAATTTATTGAAAACTCCTGAATCACTACCCACTGAGTAGAAAAGAAGTTCACCTTTAGGAAGAAAACTTTGGAGATTGGTAATGCTGTTTTTGACTTGTGATTAGGTTTGAATGCAATTACATTTGCATTTTAAGACAACGTTTTCAGAGCCAGTACAGGGGTCCAGGCTGGAGATAAAATCGCACACCCTCAAATGCGTGTTGACTTCTTCATCAAAGAAGTAAACATTAAATTATTGATAATATCTCAGTTATAAGACTATGTAATATATCTTTACTTAAACCTCATTTATTTGGATGTCATAGTAATTCAAGTTCAGATAAACTTGTAGTATAAGTGGAAAAGGGACTGAGAAAAAATTAACAACCAAAAAAAATTGCAAAGCCAGTGTTTAACGTCCTTTTACAGAATTGTTTCCGAGTACTCTAGGAGCAGCCCTTTAACAAAGGTATGCTGATTACAAATGTATCTTATCTCTTCCGCAAAGTCAGCAGGCCTTTTGCAGCCCTTATCAAGAAAAACAGGGCTATTCTACCAAGAAGCCTGCAAGGCTAATTTCCAGTGCATTTTATGAGAAGCCAAGATGTCTGTTAGTGGTGATTTAATTTACAAAAGGCACAAGTGACAACTTAAAGTGGACCAGCTACAAATGATAATGAATAACAGTAGTAACTAGTGTTTACATAGTGCTTTACGATTTGCCAAGAACTTTTGAACACATTACACAATTCCATACATTCGTTAATATTTGAGGGCTCTCTTTCTATGTTCTGTTGCTGTTAGGTGCCACGGAGTCGATTTAGACTCGTAGTGACCCCATGAGATAGAGTAGAACTGCTCCATAGGCTTGTGTAGGCCGTAATCATTAAGGGAGCAGATTGCCAGGTCTTTCTCCTGCAGGGCCTGGATGAGTTGGAACCGCCAACCTCTAGGTTAGTGGCTGAGCTCTTAACTGTTGTACCACCAGGGCTCCTTTTTTTGTGTTCTAGCCCCTGGGAGGAAACCCTGGTGGCATAGTGGTTAAGTGCTATGGCTGCTAACCAAAGGGTCAGCAGTTCACATCTGCCAGCCATTCCTTGGAAACTCTATGGGGCAGTTCTACTCTGTCCTATAGGGTCGCTATGAGTCAGAATCAACTCAATGGCACTGGGCCTGGGTAGGCCCTGGGAACTTAGCTGAGAAAAAGTTCTTTCTCTTGTGAAGCTTAGCATGAGCCATACTACAACCTGGAGACATAAGTAGGACACGTACTATTATTACTTCTCTTTACAGATGAAGAAATTCTAAAGCTTAATTAAAACTTAAATTAAAATCACTACTTCTCTAGGAATTTGGGCTGCAGATGAAATTGTATCACTGGTATTCTAGTTTCTTTTGCAAAACTTCTTAAAAATCAGTACTTCAGTACGTTTTGTACCCTGAAATATTATCTTCATAAACATAATGAATTTCTGCAGTAGAAACTCTTGCATTTAAAAAATTCATTACAACACTCAGTCTCATAACCATGCTTCTAGGAAAAGAGCCATTTTCTGTTACGAATACACCAGTTACAGCTGGTCCACCTTAAGTTGTTGCTGTATGGGCCTGATAAAATACTTACTGCCAACAAACTACTGTGATACCTGGAATGTATCAGAAGTTAACCTAATAATCTTACTTTTTTTTTTTAACAACCCTCATAGCTCAAACACAATTAACTGTCTTTAGTTTAAACTCTTAAAATCTAACTTTTTTTTTTTTTTACCATTTGGGCTGACCCATACATTATTGAAAATCATAGAGAATTAATTATGCATTGTAACTTATAGAAATTACAAACTTTTTCTAAGTTTAAAACATAGCTTGTAAATTGAAAATAGTTATTTTAGATACTAAAAATGTATACTGGCCGCATATATACTGTATTCAGTGTATTTCTTTCCTTCATTGAGAATATTTTGATATGAATTTAAAAAAAATTTTTTTAGTTTATGTACGGCATGGGTTCTCTCATCCCTTCTTAACCCTGGTAACTTTCTATGACTGTGTAAAAGAACACCAAGTGGGAATTTTCTGATAGGTAAAATTACAGCCTAGAAAACACTACTGGGCACTTCTCTGATTCATGGCAACCTTATGTGTTTCAGAGTAGAACTGCGTTGCATAAGGTTTTCAGTGACTGGTTTTTTGGAAGTAGATCACCAGGCCCTTCTTCTGAGGCACCTCTGGGTGGATTTGAACTGGCAGCCTTTCAGTTATTAATCAAGCACTTAATCATTTGCACCACCCAGGAACTCACATCAGCATTTACTAAGGGGCGTCGAATCCTGCCTGCCACAGTCAGCCTCTTGTCCATATAGGCGGAAGGTTCATGCTGGGAACGAGCAGAGAATTGTCTGAGTCTCCGTGGAAAGAGCTGAAGTGTTTCCCTCTTTTCCCATGGGAGACACAAGAGATTGTGTCCCCATACTCTGCAGGCTAAGTGAGGAGGGGTCTCAGAGGAATGCTCATACCGTAGTGGCTGCAGGTGGGGAAGCTGGCATCTCTTTCCCCAGGTGGACTTCTGGCAGGCAGAAGCTTTGTTGATGCTCCTAGCGCCTACCCAAGCTGAAGAAGAGAGAATTGGAGGGAGATGTCCAAGCAGAGGGAGTCCCTCGAAGTACAAGTGGTTAACATGCTCAGCCGCTAACCAAAAGGCTGGAGGTTCACATAGAGGTACCTCAGAAGAAAGGCCTGGCAGTCTGCTTCTGAAAAATCAGCCATTGAAAACCCTATGGAGCACAGTTCTACTCTGACACACATGGGGCTGCCATGAGTCAGAATTGACTCAATGGCAACTGGTACTGGTTTTTTTATCCAGGTAAAGAAAGGGAGTGGTGGGATAGCAGCCTGCACCCCCACTGTCCTGCATGGCAAGGATTAATATGTGCATGTGGGTCACGTGGACATGCAGAGAGAAGCTGGGCTTTTACCCTGTCCCTTGCATACCACTCAAGGGGTGTGGGTGTGCCCCTGGAAGAAGTCAAGCTAGAGCCAAATTTCTCACCTCAGGAACTATGCAGTGGGGACTCCCCAAAGCCCCAACAGCTCTCCAAAGAACTCACAGGTACACAGCAGAACCAGAGGTCGGCACTTGCTACACAGAAGGCATTGGAGGCCAGATCAGTGTTGGCCTGAGGAGCGGTGACAACCATCAGAGAGAGAATTCCACAGCATCCAGATGAGGAAGAGGTCTGGGTCCTTTTCCTGTTCTCTCCTCCCCAACTAAACACATGAAGGAGCTGGAGAGTTTGAGGTGAGGGACTCCCAAAATAGCCCATTCCCCTACTTGGGGAGAAGGGCAGAGGAGAAGAAGTAGAAGAACAGACAAAGCCTGTCTTACCCACATTGGAATCTATAAGCCCCAAGACCTGTCAGTCATGAGGGAGGGAAAAAATTTGAATCAGATATGAGATTTGAGTTTTGAACAAAATGTGTTCAATCCATTCCTGGAGGGACTATTAGAGAGGTCCTAGGAACCTGCCACACCTGACCCTGTAGCGAGGCGTCTGCACCCAGGCATGGCTCATGCGTGGCTATGCCCTTAAATCGTCTCTAGGAGAGATGGCACACCTTCTGCCTTCCCCGGGCCAAGGTCAGATTTGGAGTCCAGCCAGTCAGAAAGCAGGCAGCAGGTGAGGTCCCACAGAGAGAGGGTGGCTTTGGGACTAGAGATTAGGGCCTTGGGCATGTCCTCTGCTCAGGCGAGGCCGCACAGAGTGGGCATGGGACATGCCTGCCACTCTCGCTGAGGGCTTTGGCTGGTCCCTATTCCTCTCTGGGTCTTTTTCTCCATATGTAAATTGAGGAGCCTGTCTGGACAAGATGATTGCTAAGGCCTCTGTGAGATGGTCTGTATCCTGGGACATCAGAGGGGCACCTACTGAATCCTCAGGGAAAAATAAAAACAAAACAACCAACCTGTTGCTGTCAAATCAATTCTGACTCATGGTGGCCCAGTGTGTTGCAGGGTGTAACTGCTCCATAGGGTTTTCTTGGCTGTAATCTTTATGGAAACAGATTGCCAGGCCTTTCTTCAGAGGTGCCTGTGGGCGGGTTTGAACCATCAACTTTTTGCTGAGTAGCCGAGCACATAACCATCTGTGCCACCCAGGGCACCTCCAAATCCTGTTGTTGTTAGGTGCCGACGAGTCAGTTCCAACTCACAGCAGCCCTGTGAAGAACAGAACGAAACACTGCGCAGTCCTGCACTGTGCTCACAGTTGTCGCTATGCTTGAGCCCATTGTTGCAGCCCTGTGTCATTGTATCTCATTGAGGGTCTTCCTCTTTTTCACTGAACCACTACTTTACCAAGCATGGTATCCTCCTCCAGGGACTAGTCTGGGTGTTAAATATTTGTTGAGCTTTAAAAAAAAAATGTATTCGTTCATTCTACTCAAAGTGACCGGAAAATCATGCAGTTTGCCCAAAATGTTAAATGACGTGGCGCTCATCAGGGAGGGGAGAGTGAGTATGGCCCCCTTGGGGGTGATGATTGTAAAGCAGTAAAACGGTAGAGTTGAGACTGTTCATGAGCTGTTTGCATTCATATGTTCTTGTTTCAGAATCAGTAAAACAAACTCCACATAACTGGAGTTTTCCTCTGCCTTCTAGGGAAGTCAGTACTGGGCTTGTATTCCTTCCTAGCCAGTCCGGCACACAGACGTGTCATGACCTTCCTCCTGTGTGACTTGAGCAAGCCACTTAAGCTGTCTGAACTTCAGTGTCTTCATCTGTCTGGTGACAGGTGGTCCCTGGGTTACTCCTAGCACTAAAATTCTGTGACGGTTGTAGAAGATGTGATTTATGTAAAAGAATTAGTTCATAATTTGTGGTGAATGTGCTAAAAAGGTCAAGTGTATCCAAGAAGTTTGTTTTGTGCCAGCTAAGATGGTAATCCTACTAAAGTGTGGAGTTCCCCCCTCAAAAAAACCCACTGCCATCAAGCCAGTTCCACCTCATAGTGACCCCATAGGGTTTCCTAGGCTGTAACTCTACAGAAGCAGACTGCCACATCTTTCTCCCACGGAGCTGCTGGTGGTTTTGAACCGCCGACCTGTCAGTTAGCAGTGATCACTTTAACCACTGCACCACCAGGGCTTCTTAAAGTGTAGAGTTAGTATATTTCAATCAGATGGCTGTTACTGGAGATGAGGAGGCCAGGGCCAGATAACCTAATGGGCCCAAGACAACTTGTTAGAGAATTAATTTTTGGAAGGTAAGAAAAGGAAAATCCTTCTGTGGAGGAAATTGAGTAAGATTTGGAGAGGGAACAGAGAATAGAAGAGCTGGCTTAAGTGCAAGGTGGTTGAACCGGCCTCTTGGTCAGACCATGGGGATCTTACTTCCTTACCAGTGACCGGAATGTCAATAACCTGACAGTGTCCCCAGCAATCCACCCAGATGACAGACTGAGGAAAGATGGGAAACAAAGGTGTAGGTGTGTATGGAGAAGCCATTGTAACGCAGGAGAGAGATGTTAAATTTCTGGCGTGTCTTTCTGGTGGGAGGGGGCGATGTGTAGTCAGAGATAAACTTTCTTGTCCATAATCCATTTGCTGATGATAGTCTTCTTTGCTGGGTTTCTGACCATTTTGTGGATATGTCCTTATTTCCTTCCTGCAATGATCTTTGTACATTCTGCTTACACATTCTGAGAATGATCACGGTGCTTGCTGAATAAGTTTAGAGGCTCTCTGCCAGTTCTGTAATTCAATTGCTTGGTGTCTTTTAGAATTTTGGAATTCAGGTAAAGAACTATGGAAAGGTCAGGACAGGAGCCCAGTTGCTTTACTTGGTGGTTTCAGCTGTAACTCTTGGGGTGGGATGTTGGTTACTTTGGTGCTTGGTCCTGAGCAGGAACGGATTACCCCAAAACCAAGATATGCCTGGGCTTACTTGTGCTTACTTACTAATCTGTAGTGCACAATTTCACCTGTTTTTCACTTCATCAAAGATGAAGTCCATATGAAAATTGTGCACTACAGATTAGTAGTAAGTAAACACAAGTGTGCCTGTGCGTACCTGCTTACTGTAAGCCTGTGTGTACTTTGCTTACTGGTTGATCTGCCCATGGTTCTGAGCAGACGTTATTGCCTTAGATTGTTAATGGTGTGAAGGAGAGCCTGAATTATGGAGCTGATGCATTTGGCTCATAACTGCTATTCCAGAAAGTTTCTGCTTGAGTAACAGAACTGAACTTCCCCGGCCCCAATCCCTCCTTGTTCCAACTTCCTTCCTGCCACCACACCCCACAGCCACAGCTGGGTGGCAGACTGACACTTCTCCCTTTGCTAACTAGAGTTTAGCCCTCAGGAATCCTAGAAGGACAAATATCTTCTAGGTTTATGGACTGGAACAATGACTAAATCTGGGAAGTCATTTTATTGCCTTGTTTGCTCTCGGTCACCAAAGAGAATAAAAATGATTAATCTGTGTTAAAGGTTTTTTCCCCATCTTTCTTGAACTTAATGAAAATATTTCTCCTCTGAAATTAATTGTGTCAAGAGGGGGAGAGTATTTCCAATCTCTTTGACAAATGTACAATAGTTTGTTTTTGGTTTTTTCAAAATGTGAATTTATTGGTAATTTCCCTTGAACTAATGCATAAATGGTCTTTTTTTTTTTTTTTTTTCCAGCCAGCCTAAAATGTTTCTAGGGAAAAAGAATTCTTTGGAAATGAATGATTAAACCTTGGACATCCTAAAATGTTTTTTGGGGGGTTATGAAGAATTGCGATCCTTTGCTTTTGATCATGTTGCTCCTTCCTTTTCTTGAGGCTGCCTTGGTAGTTGCCATGTTTTAACTATTGACAAGATGAGATAGTTTTCTGTTTATATCAGCAGTCGTCTGTCTGTGAAATATGGACGAATCAGAACGCTGGATTTCCTTTCTCAGCGATCCATCAGGTTCATAATGTAAGGTTACAAATGGTTATTTCTCTTTCCTGAACTTAACGCTCTGTAATGTGCTGCAAAGTGTTGTCAAAAGCTATAGGTACTCTGTCCTGGCAATGCAGAAAATTTGTAATGTCTGGTGAGCCGGAGATTCTTTTTGTCTATTTTACTTCATTTACTGTGCCTTGTGACGAGTTGATGTGCAAAACGTGTCCTGAAACAAGATGCATACTTGGTTTTAAAGTCTACAGTTAAATCTGTCCCTTGTGAGTTTTGGCTTTCATTCCAAGTGTCTGTGTTAACTTGCCTTTACAGGAAAAAGGAAAAGGGTAAATTGATATATACATACACATACACATGTATATATCACTGTTATTTTCCCCCATTTTGTCCTTCCCCTTGTCCGTGGGCTAGTCAACCCTTTGTGTCTAATAATTCTCAAAGGTCCACCTGCTTTACTCATAAGAAATAATTATGATTTGCATGATATTCTGTGTAAATTTTATGCAAATGTGGAAGGAGTATGAGGGAGAGGCACTATTGCAGCTATAAAGTGGTTCTCAGCCTTTTTCCGCTTGACAATACTGAATTGATCTTTGGAATGTGTGTGAAATTGTGACCCATTTGACTCTGAGCTGCTTAATATTCCATTATTCACAATTGACCTTCATATACTTTAGAAAAATTCCTTTTTGTTTGGGAAGTAAATATTTTTAATCTTTTATTTTAATATACAATTCTGTTTTTACCTTCTGTTAAATTTTCCCCGTTGCAGAGTCTGCTGTCCCAGAAGTTGAGGCATTTGGTTGAGAATCGCTGAGCAGAGGTCTTGGGGTGGCATGCAAGGGCCTCTCTCGGGCAAGGTGCCACATCACAAGCACCCCTCCTGCTGTGCATGGGATTTCTGGCTGTGGGGACCAATCAGCTCTGTGGGTTATTGCCTGCCTGGTACCAGTGCTCCAGGGGCCCAGCAGTTATTGCTGAACCCCTAAATACTATCAGAAGCTTTTATGTGTTCAGACGTGGCCATCTCTGCTGTTTACTATCACAAGGAACAAATTCACTATAACCAACTGCATTTGACCAAACTAGCATTCTTTATTCTTGAAGATTTTTAAAAATATGGTTCAGCACCATGCTTACACATGTGTGTGAATGTTTGTTGGAGGCATTTTCCTTACATTCACAACCAAATATATGTCTACATATTTATCAACATACAGCTATATCTGTAGGAGCACTGGTGGCAAAGTGGTTAAGAGCTCAGGTTGCTAACCAGAAGGCCGGCAGTTCAAATCCACCAGCCACTCCTTGGAAACCCTGTAGGGCAGTTCTGCTCTGTCCTATAGGGTTGCTATGAGTCAGTCAACTCCACGGCACACAACAGCAGTATGTATGTAGCATTCTTCAGTGCCTTAGAGATTACAGAAAGTAATGCAATCAGATATATCTTATGTATGTTTGAGTAGCTAATCTCTGAAATTGGTCAAAATTATTGAAAGTAAAACCTTAAAATAACAGCTGTCATTTAAAGTCGCTTAAGTTTTTCATTAAATGTTCTGAAGAAATAGAGAATAATGTTTGTTAATATTCAGATCTAAATTTACAAGCAGGTAGGTGGGAACAATTCCTAGTAGAAAAGATTTAAAAGCTTCTATTGAAATAAAGATCAATTAAATTCTAATTTTAAAAATTTTTTAAAGAACAATATAAGGCTTAGAAAGTACCATACCTCTCTGTTCATGTTAGAAAGATAAGTCGTAATTATGGCTTTTAATTATTTACTGAGATCCTTAGGAAATTTTTTCTCAACAAGGAAATAAGAATATAGAGAATGTTTCCCCCTTTTTATTCTCAAGAGTACATAGAATATATATCTTGAATTTTCCTTTTCTGGGGAGAAAACTACATGAGATGGTATGTTTTAGAATTTATCTTAGGTGTCTGGCATAGATGAACTAAAATCTTATAGCTGTTTACCACTTTTAGAAATAATACAAAATTTAAAAGTTGCATTTTGGATTTACCATCCAACAAATATCTATCTATAGAGTTTTGTCAATTTTTTTTCTGTGTTCTGAGTAAATTAGTTAGTGGATTTATATTTTCCAGCTGATGGTATAAGGGAACATGTCATTTAATTATATTATATTAGTTGTCGCCTAATTATAGTTCTTCTAACTCAGCCAGACTCTAAAATAGGAACCAAAAAAAACAAACCCATTGCCATCAACTTGATTCTGACTCATAGCGACCCTATAGAACAGAGTAGAACTACCCCATAGAGTTTCCAAGGAGCGGCTGGTGGGTTCAAACTGTCGACCTTTTGGTTAGCTGCTGTGCTCTTAACCACCGTGCCACCTATAGGGTATCTATGAGTTGGAATCAACTCGACAGCAACGGGTTTTAAATTTATAGGAGCCAGTTGGTAAATACCAATTAAACAGAATCAATTCTCTATTTAAAACTCTAATCTCAAATTATGTTTGCCTTTACATTAAAAGGCTAATTTTTATTTGAATGTAAGTAGTTTGAAAAGGTAGTTAATCATGTACATTTTCCTCTATTTAATTGATGTCCTTTAATGTGTTTGTAAAAAACCTTGAAAAAGCCTTTAAGTGTTCGTATTTTTAAAATAATAATAACGAATACCAATACAAACAATTTTGGAATTTTGTTTTGGAATGTTAGGATCATCCAAATACATGAACCCAAACAAAGATTTTCTCCAAGTACTTTAAAATCTAAAGAAATAGCCTGAAGACATAAGTAAGAGTGCCTGGTATCATTTAATTTCTCTTCTGGAATTAACCTAAGGAAGCCCTCTAAAGAGCACTACCAGGCAATTAGAATCTTAAGGAGTCGTTTAAAATATAACAGAATTTTACCCCAAACTTTTCCTACTCCGTCTTGTTATGGTGATTAAATATTATTGCAGTATAGTTTCCAGTGTTTAGATCTACTTTTCATTCAAGGTAACATTTGATTATTCCAGATGATGGCACTGCCTAAACGGTTAATGAATGTGTCCCTGATTTCTTCAAGTGGTTATCAAATAAGAGATCGGGATGGTTTCCAGGCTGAGGTGATGTGTGCTGGAGCTTGTTATTCCCAAAATGGCTGCTAAAAAAGACTTTCTAAAACTCTGATTTTTATCTATTCTGTAACAAATATTTTTAAACCGGAAGATTATTAAATGTAATAAAAATTTGCCTGAGGAAATGCAGGCATTACATAGATGTGAATGGACTATATGACAAGACCTAATATTGGGTTTCACAATTTGAAATTATTTTATTAAAATAATTTTGTATTTATTATTTATTTATTAAACCTTTATTTACTTTTTGGTAACTACTCTACCTAGCTCCCCCATAGCTTATTCCCGTTGTAATTCAGCCTCCGAGAGGATGGAGATTTCTGAACTCTTGTTTTTACTGGCAGTTCACCGTGTAAAGCAGAATCCCACCCAAGGGCCAAGGCTATACCTGTCCTGTACGGTAGCTTAAAGCCAAGTTCAGTTTTTGGAGTCCATTTGTTCCCGTTAAATGAATTCCAGAGAAGAATCAACACCTACAAGCTGAGTCTTATAAATATTCCTAGACCTAAGGTCGAAAAAACAAACAAAAAAGAAGTTGATTAGTTTCCAGGACGAAAAACTTACTTTCTTATTAATTCAATCTTAAGAACCCTTTTCCCTCTGTTTAAGGATGAATTTCTGGAAATAGCACTAAGGATGACAAAACTCAGTTTCTATTTCCAAGACAGATTCAGTCCCTGTAGGGAATTTAAAAATATTTGGACTGGAGTGATATTTCAGAGCCACAAAGAAAATAAGGATTATATTTATCTTCCCTGTAATTATCTCTCCCCATAGCACCTAGGGGAGGCCCTGTGAGATCAGTCTGGACTCACAGCAGGTGGTTTGTGGTTTCTGGACAAAGTCGAGACCTAGGCGAGCAGATGATGGCACTGCCTAAACAGTTAATGAATGTGTCCCTGATTTCTTCAAGTGGTTATCAAATAGATCGGAATGGTTTCCAAGCTGAGGTGATATGTGCTGGAGCTTGTTATTCCCAAAATGGCTGCTACAACTTATGTGAATGATATAAACATTTGGACCAGTGTTTGGCTGTAAGTCTGCTTTAAGTGTATGGAATTCATAAAGTTTAATTACAAAAGTGTCTGAGCTAATTCAATAATTAGAGAATGAGTTTGCATATGATTTGCATGCTTAATGTACTAACAGGCTAAATGTTCACATAACCCTAGCTTCACCCCCCTGGTCTCAAGCCTCAGCGCTATTCCCCACCCTTCCCCTGCAACCCACGGTACTCCCAGCTCTCACCATGTCTGTTCAGGCTCTTTTGAAAACTGCCTGTTGAGCTCAGCCGAGGTATACCTCAGCTAAACTGTATCAGGGCTAACTTGAATCAGCGCTTGGTTTGAGCTGTCATATATCAGCAGAGACTAGAACAAAGGATCTTTTGATGCCGACCAGATCTTCCTTTTGTACCATTCCACGGAGTTGCGTTCAAACTTCTGTTGTTCTGTTAACAGTGTTACCTGTGACTTCAGTGTACAATACCTGTTTGCTATGTTGTTGTTGCTTTATCGAGGGAGTGCGGAAAAGGGGGAGGTGGTTAATGGGGGAACTGCTGATAATTTGCAAGATTTGGGAAGAGCTTTTGTTTAAGATTCCATAGCTGCATGTTTCCAGAGTTTTAAACTCTTCTCATTCAAAAGTTATTACACTTGTCTTTAAAATAATATTAAAATCCACATATCCTACGTTTTGAATTTTATACCAGTTTTTTTTTTTTTGAGAGAGATCCCAGCCAGTGGAGATAATAAAAGTTTGAGAAGAGAAGGAAAAGAAAGATTTAAAATAGGAAGCCAGAGAAAAATGTAATCCCAAATTGATTGCAGTCCATAATTGCTTCTCCAAAATGAAAATTCATGTAAATATACAGAGAAACCGCAAAAGTCAGATGAGAAAAATGCTAAAGTGAGTATTACAGATAAAGTCTTAAGAATATCAACAAACTGGAGATAGGAAAATCAAGCAGTACGCCAGTAAGTCAGCAACTAAAGAAAAACTCACCTGGAGAATAACTCAGAACAGAGCATGAGAGAAGAGTCAGAGGGATGCTGACTCATCCCCCATCCCAGTAAGAAGCCTAGGAAATAGCAGGAGGGGAACCTTGCTCTTCTGGCAGTTCAGAGTGATCTATCTCAAGGAAAAAGCTTCAGGCTGTATACCTCTATGAAAAGGCCTGTCCATTTCTGAGGGACCCTAGAATTTTCTTCTGGTTCTTTAAAGCCAGTAAGAAATTTCCAGAAGGCAACACCTTTGTCTAAGCCTTTACCAACATTGGCAGCCACCAATATGAATTCCATCTAATACAAGTCCAAACTGTGCGGAAAAAAATGCTGGTCCTCCTCCCCAAAACACACATCCTATTTAAACCCTTCCTGGGAAAGTGTGGTTCTTAACCTTTGGGCGGTTCTAGATCCTTTCAAAGAATTTAATGGAAATTATGGACTTTCTCCCCACAAACACACTTACATCCCAAAGTTTGCATCCTTGTCCCAAACTCCTTGAAAACCCAAAGTTGAAAGAGCCTCCAGAGTGCCAGCCTGTTTGCTCATACTTCTGTGGCAGTTGGTCTCTAACCAAGGTTTTATTTGGTTTTGGAGCATATGAGACCTTTTTATATTCCTCTAACTCCCAGAAAAGATCATTTCTCTTTAATTCTGTAAGACTAGCTGAATCCAGGTTAGAAGAGAGTGACTTGGGAAATCTGCCTGTTACAGAGCTTTATTTATGTCCATTTGAGATAAAGAACAGAATTTTCAAAAAATCAGATTCTTCACCCAGGAAAAGAGTAAGAAATCTCTTACATAATGTGTCAGTTAGACTAGAGCCCAGAAACACCTTGCCAACACAGGACTTTCACTTTGTAGATGCCTATACTAAGTAGTTATAGTAAAAAAAAAAAAAAAAATCAGGGAGAGCTAATCTCAGGGAAATCATAAATGAAATGATGGAATGTCTCTCTGTCTGTCTTAGTGGGTGTATATATTATATGATTTGTCATCTATGTGAATGTGCTTGTATTTGTGAATCAGGGTGCTCAAATACATGCATATGCACATAGGTCCAAACTTGGTATTTAAATGTTTAGTCTTCTTGGGTGCTTGGGGTTTTCTGAGTAGCTGTATACATCCAAGACAGTCATGGTGGCGTTATTTCAATACATTTGAATTCAGATAGGAGGAACTCATTGTCACCCATCAGTAAATTTGTCTTTTAAAATTGTGCTTAGAATCAAACTTACAGCACCTTTTATCCAGAGATATAAAATTATCCAAAGTACATGGTACGTGTCATATTTGGAAATTGGAATGGAACTGTGACTTCTGAGTGGAAAAGCAACTCACACTGAAAATTTCAGACAATTTTAAAAACAAAATTCTTTCAAAGGTTGTGTGTTCTTTTCTGTTGTATCAGACCATCTATCAATTAGTAAGTCATTCATGAATATTTTTATGTTTTATTTTTAAATTATTTACATGAGGGTGGCATTCTAAAAATAAAATAATTCAACTTCTTCACACCTCAAAAGATTAATTCAGCTTTGAGGAATATGACGCTAATACATATAAAAAGGTAATAAAAAGTAAGAGTAGTTTATGTACATACAAGACACCCAGACACCTTTGTACATTTATAAGCACATGTGTATAAAATGAACTCAGGCTAGCTGTAGGGAATGAACTTTGCCTATTGCTCATATTACATCTAGAATAAATATGATTTTCAGACAGGAGACTGGGGAGAACCTTCCATCACGTTACGACCTCCAAATGAAGCCACAGCCTCCACTCCAGTACAGTACTGGCAGCACCACCCAGAAAAGCTCATCTTCCAATCATGTGACTACAAAGCTTTTGTAAGTTAACCCATCTTCTGTATTTGGGTGCCAGAGGGGCTCGAGGGTATATTTCTGGTTTCCTTCTGTATGAAAATTATAGCAAGATGCCCAACACTGAAATTCCTGAATTCTTTTTCACCTTCTCTTTTTCCTAAGGTAGTCAGCTGCCTATCCAAAGAGAAAGCTCAAATAGAGCTTTATAACCGTACTGGTTTGGTTTCTAATATAGTAGTGTTTTTAAAAAAGAAATGTGGCCGAGCACAATCTTAAAACAAAAATGAGTATAAATAGGGCACATATATACATTTCCACTCACTCACCAATGATCTCAAAACGTTGGGTCTTCCACTTTAAATACCAAGTTCTTTTCATTGTCATCATTAGGGTTAGTTTATTGTTGGTGTTGTTATTTTATTTTTAGAGGAGTCAACCAACTGCTTAGCTGAGAATTATGAGTAATGTGAACAGGTAAATGTTCAAAAGATGCTGTAGGCTTTGTGGCAGGTGGTGGTTGTCATGACTACCGCAGGAAAAGCACCTAAGCCCTCTGTATTGAATTGAAACTGCCTCTCTTAATAAAATGTTTCAATTAGGGTAAACTTTCCTGAAATAACTTTTAAAAAAAAAGGATTTCACCGAGATCATATTCCTTAATTTGATGAAGATGTGGGCGTTATCATAGCAAATTAGGCTTTTTTTTTTTTTTTCATTTTGTGCTATCTGCTCCTCCTTTATTGCTTACTTATCTTGCAGCATTGGATTTATTTCAGTAGTGACCTCCTCAAAACTGCAGGATTCAAATGCTTGCTTCTTTCCTCAAAACACAAGCCCCAAATTCCTGCACTTTTTTGAACAGCATGCCTTTCTTCAAGGCCCTCTACCAAGCCCTCTGCTTTTGTGCCCTTGCACACCCTCCCTAAGTCAGGGGCTACACATCAGCACAACCGACCCCCAGCCCTGTTTCTGCGGAATGTCAGGGTGTCTGTCTCCAGTTGTCTCAGGAAGTGTCCTTTGAATCTCTTCTAAAATTATTTTAATTCACTTCTTTAAAAGATACATAGAGAGGAAGAAAAGAAGGGAAAAAAAAGATGGATAGAGAGCTTTTTAGATTTCTTTTCTTTCTTTTTTTTTTTTTTTTAGAAGGACACTGCAACCAACCAGTTGCCATCAAATCGATTTCAATTCATGGTGACTCCATGTATTTCAGAGTAGAACTGTGTTCCATAGGGTTTTCAGTGTCTTTTTTTTTTTTTTTGGAAGTAAATCACCAGACCTTTCTCCTGAGATGACTCTGGGCTGACTCGAACCACCAATCTTTTGGTTAGCAGCAGGACACATTAATGTTTTCACCACCCAGGGTCTCCTGAAGGGCATTAAAAAAAACTAAACAAAACCGGTTACCCTTGAGTCAGTTGCAACTCATAGCATCCCTATGGGACAGAGTAGAACTGGCCCATAGGGCTTCCAAGGAGCAGCTGGTGGATTCAAACTGCCACTTTTTAATTAGCAGCTGAGCTCTTAACCACTATGCCACCAAGGCTCCTGAAGGGCATTATAAAAAAAAAAATGTTGCTGTCAAGTCGATTCCAACTCATAGCGACCCTATAGAACAGAGAACTGCCCCATAGAGTTTCCAAGGAGCACCCGGTGGTTCGCAGCCATATCACTTAACCACTGCGCCACCAGGGTTTCCTGAAGGGTATTAAAAAAAAAAACAAAAGGAAGGAACCCTGTGGAAGCTTCAAAAGGTTGAGGAGTAGTCAACTGATACTAGGGCAAAATAGATATTTTACTTAAAACTATTTGCTCCCAGTCAGAACTTGAAGTGTGAGTGGCGTTTTATACCAGGGCAGTATTGGTTATAGTCACCTAACAGCAACCAAACCCATTGCCATCGAGTTGATTCTGACTCATAGGACTTCCAAGGAGTGGCTGGTGAATTCAAACTCCAACCTCTTGGTTAGCAGCTGATCTCTTAAACACTACACCACCAGGGGGCTTGGTATTTCCTAGCCTCTCTTATCCTTTTTCTACCTCCGTTAGGTCCTCCAAGTGTCAGTTTGCTACAGGGACTCAGGGATTCAGCTCTCTCCATTAGGAAACAACTGAGAATCACACCCTCTCTGCCCATGCCACCTCTCTCCCTGTTCTCAGGTGGATCAACCATAGGGCACACAGCTGTGAATGAAAAAGGTCCAAAAATGCCTCTCGGCCTAAGAACAGTCTAACGTTAATTACCTATGCAACCAAATAAGCCCAAATGGGGTACATGTTGCTTAGCTTCTCAGCTGTCTCATGCAACCCTGTAATTACATAGATAGTAGTGTGATTTATTTTTGCAGACTTTGCTGCCTTAAAAAAAAATGGGAAAACATTTTTAGATGCCCCATTTTGCAGTTAAATATGATTTGAAAGATGGCCTCTTTAGAAAATGCTGCAATTTATAATAAAGAGCAATTTGCTACCCCCAGAACTTTTGGTTAATTCAGCTGCATTCTCCCGTTGGATGCACTGATTTCTTAGGATTAGTTACTGTTAGCTTTTAAAAGTTGTGCAACAGTTTACAGCCAGAAAACTTAGACCTGGGGATTTCATGATTTGTTTTTAAATCATTACTGATATTTATGTTCTCTTTTTCACAAACCATTGAATCTTTATTTTATTTTAGTATCTAGGTTCTATGCTGATAAAAGAGCTCAGGGGGACAGAATCAACCCAGGATGCTTGTGCAAAAATGCGGGTAAGTTTGCCAGATATTTTATTCCAAGTAGCTGAAATAATAAATACTGGGTATGGATATAAATTGCCACTTTTCAAATTACTCTTTTCTCTATCTGTGGGCCTGCTGAATCACACTGGTGTTACATAAAAAGGTGCTTTGGTTCTGTTGATGTTTATACTTGAACTTATCTCCCTGTAGTTTCAGGGCTTATGTCTGTTATTTGGTTTTTTTATATCATATTGCATTTGCTCTTAGTTGTTTTTAAAGCTTTAAAATGGTTTGTATCTACATTGATCATTCTCCAGATGAGGGGAGGAATGATCTCTTCAGTTTATTACAAGAAAATGTTTTAAGTGCCCAGTTGGCATCCTGAGAATAATTCCTGAAAAGACCTCCAGTCAACTAAAAATTATCAAATGGAGAAGCACTGGGACCATATTATATAAAGTTTATAGTCTTTATGAGGCTTCTTAATTATTTTGCTTTTTTTTTTAAATGTAAGGAAAAAATTGAATCTGAATTAAACCATTTAAGGACAGTAAATGTTGACTGAATGGCAATGTCTGTGATTTGTGACTACTCCTGGGCTCCTAGGTGCCTGTTTTAGCCAAGCAGACCTAATCTCGCCCATATTACAGGTCCACCTTAGCTTTTTCTGTCCTTTGTCCCATATTCTTCCTTCCTTCATAGTAGTAGATGTAGAGAGAATATGTAGCTATCTGAGTAACAGTACAAGTTAAAAATGTCAGGTTGAAGGAACCCTGATGGCGCAACAGTTGAGCACTCAGCTGCTAACCAAAATGTTGACAGTTCAAATCCACCCAGAGACTCTGGGAGAAAGACCTAGCAATCCGCTCCCATAAAGATTACAGCCTAGAAAACCCTATGGGACAGTTCTACTCTGTCACATGGGACCGCTGTGACTCAACAGCATCCAACAACAACAGAGAACAACAATTAAAAAAAAAAAAGGTTAAAGAGAATATCAGGCTGATTTAATATAGCAGTTAATCAAAGCCAAACCTAAGGAGCCTAGCAGGTGAACCCTAGCTTTTATGTGTGGCATTTCTTTCATATGAACAGAGTTTGGTGGGAAATATTTAACAGCATATTATTGAACTAAAACAGTTATGAAGGTAAACATGGAATATGTAACATTCATGGAAAGCTAAATATGTGTGAATATTCATGAAATTGAAACCTTTGTATATGACTGCTGATTTTAATATTTTAGTCAATAGCAAAATGACTGAAATCATTATACTTCTATTCAAGGTAGAGTTATACTTGTCAGTACCAGTGAGTTTTTATCCCAGGTCCTGTGTGTAGATGAAGAAACTCTGATAGGTGTCAGTAACGCAAAGTTCTAGTTTTGTTTCTACGAACTTGCCTTGTTGCTAGTTGCCGTTGCGTTGGTTCTGATTCCTGGCAATCGAATGTGTAACGGAACAAAACGCAGACCAGTCCTGTGCCATTTTACTGATCTCTGGTGTGTTTGATCTTTCCATTGCTGTGGCTGCTGTGTCAGTCCAACTCATCGAGGGTTTCCCTCTTTTTTTGCTTACTTTCTACTTTACCAAACATAATACCCTTTTCTAATGATGGGTCTTTCCCAATGATGTGTCCAAAGTAAGCGAGCCAAAGTCTCACCATCCTCATTTCTAAGGAACATTCTGGTTGTATTTCTTCCAAACTGATTTGTTCATTGTTCTGGTCTTCATTGTTTTGGTCACAATAAATATAACTGCTGATATTTACATGCATTTATGATGTACCAGACTTCGTGCTGAATGCCCTGTATAATTATCTCATTTAATCTTTACCACAACTTAGGAGATTAGTACAGTTATTATCCCCATCTTACAGACGAAGAAACTGGGGCCTTAAGAGGTTAAATAACTTTTCGGAGGTCATACAACAAATAAATTGCAAATCTGAGACTAGATTTCAGGTCTTTTAACCACTATATTCTTCTGCTTCTCCTGGGCCTATTTTCTTACTTAAAAATTGAGAACATTGGACCAAATGTTCTTTAGCGTTCTTCCTGGTTTTATAACCATGATACTCTTGCATTCTAAATATATATCAGATCTAAATTACATCACCAATGAGAAAATGGGAAAGTTTTTCAGTCATCAAGCTTCATGATAATTTTAGAGATATTCATGAACATATATAAGAAATGAATCTGGCATCTCTGATTTAATATTATTAACTAAACTGAGTCCAGCTATTCAGTGTCGTCATCAGCATAAACATTGCACAGTGCACATATCACCACTGAAAATACACCAGATCTGTGATTTGAATTTTAGTCAATTTCTTGAAATTGAATGGATCTGAAATCCCATACTGACAGCAATAACAAAGCCATCGTAATAGTCTCAGTGGAGAATAATTTAGTTAAATACATTTCTGTTGCTTAAAATGAAACTTAGAGAAAGCCATCTATTTAGAAGTCCTTCTTCTGTGGTGGCGTTTTTCTCGTTTGCTACCCTTGGTGTTTATTTTGAGCAGTTTACATGAAAATGGAAAGTTTATTGCTTCTTAGACTATCCCAAACCCGTATTTTCCATCTTGATTAAATATATCTGTTTTTGATACAGTAGCTAAAGCTGCATTCATTGGGCTCACTGGAGCCTTTCAAAACCAGAAGTGCGTGTTTGATTTGTTTTCTGGGACTATTATGAATAAGAACTCACCAACCAAAGAGCAGCATAGATCTCAACTTTCAGTTAATTTTCACTTTGAACCCGAAGATGCTATTTTCTGTTTTCAACATGGTGGCATATTCAGCCACAACTCCCAGAATAATCACATTTCCCATGGGAAATACATAAGACACGTAAAAAACCAAACCAGACCCATTGCCATTGAGTTGATTCCGACTCATAGTGACCCTGTAGGACAGAGTAGAACTGCCCCATAGGATTTCCAAGGAGTGGCTGGTGGATTCAAACTGCCAATCTTTTGGTTAGCAGCCTAGGTCCTAACCACTGTGATACCAGGGCTTAGTTACTGTAAAAAAAAAAATTTCAAAACACTTTAACACATTCCCTTTTGCCCAAGAAGAAACCTCTCAGAAGACAGACCTGGCAATCTGTTCTGAAAGGTCACAGCTTTGAAAACCCTATGGAGCAGTTCTGCTCTGCACAGGTGGGGTTACCATGAGTCAAAATCAACTCAACTGCAGCTAGCAACAACGGAAACATCTGGAGTGCTTTGTAGTCAGAACTGGTTAATTTCTAAGTTTAATATATTCATTCATCTCTGATGTCCCCTCTAGTTCTGAAATACGGTTTTACACTAATTTTATGGTATTTTTGTTATATGCATAGTATTTCAATTAAAATACACTATAGTAAACTAACATGCATTAGATATAGTAATTCACATCATTCTACAATATGAAATTATTTCATTCTTTATTTGTTCAAAATTTTCCCCCTTCAAACTGTCGTAAGATTTATTCACCGTGGATCCAAACTCTAAATAATGCCCCCTTATCATTATCTTCTGAGTTGTGTTTAGTGAAGAGGAGTCAGTAGCAACTTGCCTTGAACTGTGATAATATTTTATTAAGTAAAATTGTAATTTGTGCCTTGTCTTTTAGAGTTTTTTTCTAATAAAAGCCTAAGAGATCAGGTATGCTTTGATACTGAGGTGCACTTATAGGCAGCATGATTTTTATGAATTATTTTCCTCTTTACTAGTACACTTCGGCTGCTTATTTCTTTTACCATAATACTTTTACAGACATATTTGTGCAAAATTAAATCTGAAAACTTATATTAGTAAATATACAATTAAACAAATGTGAGTTGTAAGAGACGTCTGTTTAGCCTGAACGTATTCATTTTGTGCTATCTTTTATGTTACTGGTTCAGTTTTCCAGTTAAATCCATGCTCAGAATCCGTCTTAACTTCTGAAAGGATTCTTAAGGGATGGCATTAGCCCTGGGACCCTGAATACAACGCCCCTCCTAACATGTTCCATATAGTACCAGGACCTTTCCTCTGTTTTAGCTCACATTACATTGTATAAAAGGAGCCCTGGTGGTACAATGGTTAAGCGCTCAGCTACCAACCTAAAGGTGAGGGGTTCAAACTCATCCAGCAGCTCTGTAGGAGAAAAGACCTGTCAATCTCTCCCATATGATTACAGGCTGGAATACCCTTTAGGACTGTTCTACTGTCACATAGGGTCACTATGAGTCAGAACTGACTCGATGGCACACAACACAACAAACACACTGTAAACATCTGGTTATTCATACCCTACCCTACCCTGGAAGGCAGGGACTGTATTTGTACCCTCAGCGCCGGGTACCTCATAAGGTTGTTGTGATGATTTTAATAAGATAATGTGTGTAAAATGTCTAGTGCAGTAAAATCTCAAAATGCTGGCCCTTCCTCCAGATGTTTGAAAAACTAGTTAATTTGTTCATGTATTTGCATTGGATTACTTGCTTTGTTTTTCCCCAACTATTATGCTTTTTTTTTTTTATGCTAGTGCCTCCGTCCTTACCCTGGTTTTCTGTGTACACAGTCTGTAAGAGAATATTCAAAACCTTAGGAATCCTGCACTCTTACTTCCAGTTTTAAAAGGCAGTTGCCAAAAAGGAAAAAAGAAGCAACGTCAAGAAGAGAAATGTAGAGAAGATGGTATATATAATTTTGCAGTCTTATATTTTTGGGAGGCAATTTGTTCCCAGAAATCCTGGTGATGTAGTGGCTAACTGCTACAGCTGCTAACCAAAGGGTCGGCAGTTCAAAGCTGCCAGGCGCTCCTTGGAAACTCTATGGGGCAGTTCTACTCTGTCCTATGGGGTCACTATGAGTTGGAATCGACTCAATGGCACCAGGTAGGGTTTTGGAATTTGTTCCCAAGTAGATTGGAGGTTGCTTCTTTTAAATAACGTGTTATCAGAGTTGGATCTTACAAAGCAGTAAATATGCTCCTTTAGCCTTTCAGTGCTCTCTGTGGTGAGAGTAATTGCCACCTTGGAAATCTAAGACATACAGTGTTTGGTGAAATGAGGGATTGGCTCTGGCCAGCTCTGGTTCTCCTGTTCCATTTTGCCTCTCTGGGTGCATAATCCCATTCCTCAGCCCTGAATTTTGCCCCAGGGTATAATTATCACTAATATACTTCCCTAATTAAATATACTATTAAGAAACATCTGCTACTGTAAGAGGAGACCATTTTATTAAATTTAATGCTCTCTGAAATCTTACTTTCTCTAACCCCGTAGTTGATGGTTCAGATTGTTCACAGGTGTTTGTAACTAAGAAAATTGCTCTTTAAAAAAAAAAAGAGAACTCTGTTTTTAACTAGAATATCATGGAATACTGGCCTTCTTAATGTAAGGAAATAAGGAAATATTTCAAAATTACTTTTTAGCCAGGAATAAGAAAATTTTTCAGCGTGTTTAAGTTGGAACCTTTATTTCCCAAAGGCTCAAGCAGTTTCACTGTGGTTCAGACTTCTCACTGAGCCTGCTCCCCCTTAGCTTGTTTGATTTTTAAACTTTCAGTCTGGAAGCAGTTCTGAAGTATACACTTTCAAACATAGATTTTCAAGTAAAAGTTTGTTCCATGGTAGAAAATGTGAAGGCTTTTGTTTCTCTTTATTATGCCTTTTTTTTTTTTTTAACTTTTTTTTTAATTGTACTTCAGGTGAAAGTTTACAGCTCAAGTTTCTTATACAAAAATTTATACACATATTGTTATGTGACCCTAGTTGCAACCCCTACAATATGACAGCACACTCCCCCTTTCTACCCCAAGTTTCCCATGTCCATTCAACCAGCTCCTGTCCCTTTCTGCTTTCTCATCCTGCCTCCCGACCTGACCAGAGCTGCCCATTTAGTCTCCTGTATCTACTTGAACTAAGAAGCACACTCTTCATGAATATTATTTTAAGTTTTATAGTCCAGTCTAATCTTCATCTGAAGAATTGGTTTTAGTTTTGAGTTAACAGAGTCCAGGGGCCATGTCTTCTGGTGTTCCTCTGGTCTCAGTCAGACCATTAAGTCTGGTCTTTTTTACTAGAATTTGGGTTCTGCACCCTACTTTTCTTTTTCTCTGTCAGGGACTCTCTGTTGTGTTCCCTGTCAGGGCAGTCATTGGTGGTAGCCAGGCACCATCTATTTCTTCTGGTCTCGGGCTGATGGAGTCTCTGATTTATGTGGCCCTTTTATTTTCCTTGTGTCTTTGGTGTTCTTCATTCTCCTTTGCACCAAGTGGGTTGGAACCAATTAATGCATCTTAGATGGCCTTCTGCAGGCTTTTAAGACCCCAGACACCACTCACAAAAGTGGGATGCAGAACATTTTTCTTAATAAACTTTATTATGCCCATTGACCTAGATGTCCCTCAAAACAATGGTCCCCAGACCCCAACCCCTGCCACTCTCTCCCTCAAGGTGTTTGTGTTCAGGAAACTTCTTAGCTTTTGGTTTAGTCCATTTGTGCTGACTTCCCCTGTTTTATGTGTTGTCCTTCCCTTCGCCTAATTCTTGTCTATTACCTACTTAGTGAATCCCCCTCTCCCTCCCTCCCCACCCTCGTAACTTATTATGCTTTTAAGGAAACGAATTGGTAGTGGGGAGTAGGTTGGAAAACTTGAAAAGAGTTAGGTTTTAGAATTAGATGGGAATGTTAAATTCAAGAAACCTCTTTCCTAGTCCTTGGAGGAGATTCATGTTTAGTTTGCTGTCCTCGTAGAAATCCCTTCTATGAGGAATTGTCCTTTTCAGGGATGATTCCAGGAATTACATCTCAGGAACCAGGGTGGGACACAATTCACAAACAATTGTTTTTAAAAGTTTCTGTTGTCCAAGTTTCAGGAAAGAATCAAATATTTTGCCATTCACTCTCTCCCAATATTGCCATGTGAATACAGGTCTGATCCTTTAAAGGTGTGTGTGTTTGTGTGTGTGTGTGTGCTGAAGTAGCCTTACACACAAATAAACAGCCACATTTTTAACTCCTACTGCCCACCTTTGCTCACATGTTTCCCTTTACGAACGTTTTCCTAGAGGCCTACCCAACAGAAGACCAAATAGTACCAACCATCTTATTCCACACTGGTTTCATACCTCAATTTTCTGTATTTTTTATTTTTGTTTTTATTGTTCTTGTTAGCAGCATTTTTCCCCATAGAACACTTTCGTTGCTCCAAATCACCGAAACAGTTTATGTGCTCCTTCTGTCTTTAATTCCCACTTGTCTTAAGCTCTCTTTCTAAACGTGTTGACTGAATCAGTGAGTCATTGGCCCAGGTATGTTGCTCTGCTGAATGTTCATTGTTGCAGCCACCATTTCGCTACCCTGATAACATGTCACAAGCCAGGCAGTTACTCAGCTGGGCTCAAAGATTTTGATTTTGCTTCTGCTGTCTTTCATGGTGAGGTATTGTGCTTTAGAAAGGGACTTTCTAAGTGAAAACCTCCATCCTCAGAATAATAATAATAGCTAAAATCTGTTGGTGCTCCCTACATGCCAGAAACTCAATTATCTTATTTAATCCCCACAACTCTATGAGATAGGTGCTGTATTAATATACCCATTTTACAGATCAAGAAACTAAGACAGAGAGAGATTAAGTATCTTGCCCAAAGCCATACAACTAGGAAGGGGTCGAGCTTAGACAGGAACCTGCCTCCTGGGAGAAGGAGCTCATCAAGTGAGTCCCTTCATAACTTCAAGATGAGCACATACACACAAATCCTGAAGTTGTACTTACCAGTGATGTGTTGAAACATTCCATGTGTTGGAAAAGCTAGCAAGCAGCCACCTAAGATGCATCAATTGGTCCCAACCTACCTGGAGCAAAGGAAAATGAAGAACACCAAAGACAAGGAAAATATTAGCCCAAGAGACAGAAAGGGCCATATAACCAGAGACTCCATCAGCCTGAGACCAGAAGAACTAGAATGGTGCCTGGCTACCACCAGTGACCACCCTGACAGGGAACACAACAGAGAATCCCTGATGGAGCAGGAGAACAGTGGGATGCAGAACTCAAATTCTCATAAAAAGACCAGACTTAATGGCCTGACTGAGACTGGAGGACCCCAGAAGACATGGCCCCCTGACACTCTTAGCCCAAAACTAAAACCATTCTCAAAGCCAACTCTTCAGACAAAGATTAGACTGGACTATAAGACATAAAATGATACTTGTGAAGAGTATGCTTCTTGGCTCAAGTAGATATGTGAGACTAAATGGGCAGCTTCTGTCTGGAGACAAGATGAGAAAGCAGAGGGACAGGAGCTGGTTGAATGGACACGGGAAATACAGAGTGGAAAAGAGTGTGTTGTCACATTATAGGGAGAACAGCTAGGATCATGTAACAATGTGTGTATAAATATTGTACGAGAAACTGACTTGAACTGTGAATTTTCACTTAAAGCACAATTTAAAAAAAAATTCCATGTGTTGGCTTTTTAAATTAAAATAATAAGAAATGTTCTCAACTTTATTTTGTTTCTTATTGTATAACAAAAGCAATACTTTTTGACCGTTGGCAAATTAATTTTAAAATAGAAATAGGTAAAGGAGAAATAAAAACCACTGTAATTGTACCACCCAGTAGTGACCTCTGTCACAGAATAGTTCAGTTTGGTAGAAAAGTGATGCATGTGAATGCGTGAAGAGACAGTCTGGAGAATTAGGCATAAACATTCCATTACCTAAGTCTTCTGCAACCAGTCTGATTATTTCCGTGGAATAAATCGCTAAGCATAGAATGGCTGGATCAAAGGATATACACATTTTAAAACTTTATGTAATTATTACCAAATTGCCTTCCAGAGAAATTCCAGTTTACGCTCCTAGAAGCAGTACACATGAATGTGTTGATGTTTGCTGTCACATCTCTTGGTTGCATGTACTTCGTATCTGCGATGTGTTCCTAGGTGACGGAGAATTGGGGGACTCTCATGAGAAGCCATAAACCTTCAGGGCTTATCAACTCTATTTTGTTGTAACTCTAGATTCTGTCTTTATGTGGCTGAATGCTTTATTTTATGTAAAAGCTTTATACTTTCACAGTCCCTGAGAAACCGTGGAAGAATTAAATGTTGTTGTTGTTGTTAGGTGCGGTCGAGTTGGTTCTGACTCATAGCGACCCCATGCACAACAGAACGAAACACTGCCTGGCCCTGCGCCATCCTTACAATCGTTGTTATGCTTGAGCTCATTGTTGCAGCCACTGTGTCAATCCACCTCATTGAGGGTCTTCCCCTTTTCCACTGACCCTGTACTCTGCCAAGCATGATGTCCTTCTCCAGGGACTGATCCCTCCTGACCACATGTCCAAAGTATGTAAGACGCAGTCTCCCCCTCCTTGTCTCTAAAGAGCATTCTGGCCGCACTTTCTCCAAGACAGATTTGTTCGTTCTTTTGGCAGTCCATAGTATATTCAATATTCTTTGCCAACACCACAATTCAAAGGCGTCAGTTCTTCAGTCTTCCTTATTCATTGTCCAGCTTTCACACGCATATGATGTGATTGAAAATCCATGGCTTGGGTCAGGCGCACCTTAGTCTTCAGGGTGACATCTTTGCTCTTCAACACTTTGAAGAGGTCCTTTGCAGCAGATTTTCCCAATGCAATGCGTCTTTTGATTTCTTGACTGCTGCTTCCACGGCTGTTGATTGTGGATCCAAGTAAAATGAAATCCTTGACAACTTCAGTCTTTTCTCCGTTTATCATGATGTTGCTCATTGGCTCATTGGTCCAGTTGTGAGGATGTTTGTTTTCTTTATGTTGAGGTGCAATCCATACTGAAGGCTGTGGTCTTTGATCTTCATTAGTAAGTGCTTCAAGTCCTCTTCACTTTCAGCAAGCAAGGTTGTGTCATCTGCATAACGCAGGTTGTTAATGAATCTTCCTCCAATCTTGATGTCCCGTTCTTCTTCATATAGTCCAGCTTCTCCTATTATTTGCTCAGCATACAGATTGAATAGGTATGGTGAAAGAATAGAACCCTGACCTACACCTTACTTGACTTTAAAACAATCAGTATCCCCTTGTTCCGTCTGAACAACTGCCTCTTGATCTATGTAAAGGTTCCTCATGAGCACAATGAAGTGTTCTGGAATTCCCATTCTTCGCAGTATTATCCATAGTTTGTTATGATCCACACAGTCGAATGCCTTTGCATAGTCAATAAAACATGGGTAAACATGCTTCTGGTATTCTCTGCTTTCAGCCAGGATCCATCTGACATCAGCAGTGATATCCCTGGTTCCGCGTCCTCTTCTTAAACCAGCCTGAATTTCTGGCAGTTCCCTGTCAATATAGTGCTGTTGCCATTTTTGAATGATCTTCAGCAAAATTTTGCTTGCACGTGATATTAATGATATTGTTCTATAATTTCCACATTCAGTTGGATCACCTTTCTTGGGAATAGGCATAAATATGGATCTCTTCCAGTGAGTTGGCCAAGAAGCTGTCTTCCATATTGTCTGGCATAGATGAGTGAGCACGTCCAGTGCTGCATCTGTTTGTTGAAAAATCTCAATTGATATTCCATCAATTCCTGGAGGCTTGTTTTTCACCAATGCCTTCAGAGCAGCTTGGACTTCTTCCTTCAGGACCATCAGTTCCTGATCATATGCCACCTCTTGAACTGGTTGAATATCAACTAATTCTTTTTGGTATAATGACTCTGTGTTTTTCTTCCATCTTCTTTTGATGCTTCCTGCATCGTTTAATATTTTCCCCATGGAATCCTTCACTATTGCAACTCCAGGCTTGAATTTTTAATTCAGTTCTTTCAGCTTGAGAAACGCCAAGCGTATTCTTTTCTCTTTTGGTTTTCCATCTCCAGCTCTTTGCACATGTCATTATAATACTTTACTTTGTCTTCTCAAGAGGCCCTTTGAAAGCTTCTGTTCAGTTCTTTTACTTCATGAATTCTTCCTTTTGCTTTAGCTGCTCAACGCTCAAGAGCAAGTTTCAGAGTCTCGTCTGACATCCATCTTGGTCTCTTCTTTCTTTCCTGTCTTTTCAATCACCTCTTGCGAAAATTTCTTCATGGATGATGTCCTTGATGTCATTCCACAACTCGTCTGGTCTGTGGTCACTAGTGTTCAACGCATCAAATCTGCTCGTGAGATGGTCTCTAAATTCAGGTGGGATATACTCAAGGTCATATTTTGGCTCTTGTGGACTTGCTCTGATTTTCTTCAGTTTCAGCTTGAACTTGCATATGAGAAATAGATGGTCTGTTCCACAGTCGGCCCCTGGCCTTGTTCCGACTGATGATATTTAGCTTTTCCATCGTCTCTTTCCACAGATGTAGTCAATTTGATTTCTGTGTGTTCCATCTGCCGAGGTCCATGTGTGTAGTCACCGTTTACGTTGGTGAAAGAAGGTATTTGTAATGAAGAAGTCATTGGTCTTGCAAAATTCCATCATTCGATCTCTGGCATAGTTTCTATCACCAAGGCCATATTTTCTAACTACTGATCCTTCTTCTTTGTTTCCAACTTTCGCATTCCAATTGCCAGTAATTATCAATGCATCTTGACTGCATGTTCGATCAAATTCAGACTGCAGCAGCTGATAAAAATCTTCTATTTCTTCATCTTTGGCCCTAGTGGTTGGTGCGTAAATTTGAATAATAGTCGTATTAACTGGTCTTCCTTATAGGCATATGGATATTATCCTATCACTGATGGCGTTGTACTTCAGGATAGATCTTGAAACGTTCTTTTTGACGATGAATGGAACACCGTTCCTCTTCAAGTTGTCATTCCCAGCATAGTAGACTATATGATTGTCTGATTCAAAATGGCCAATGCCAGTCCATTTCTGCTCACTAATGCCTAGGATATCGGTGTTTATGGGTTCCATTTCATTTGTGACGATTTCAAATTTTCCTAGATTCATACTTTGTACTTTCTAGGTTCCGATTATTAATGGATGTTTGCAGCTGTTTCTTCTCATTTTGAGTTGTGCCACATCAGCAGATGAAGGTCCCGAAAGCTTTACTCCATCCACATCATTAAGGCCGACTGTTTTTTGAGGAGGCAGCTCTTCCCCAGTCATCTTTTGAGCCTTCCAACCTGGGGGGCTCATCTTCCAGCACTATATCAGACAATGTTCTGCTGCTATTCATAAGGTTTTCACTGGCTAATGCTTTTCCGAAGTAGACTGCCGGGTCCTTCTTCCTAGTCTGTCTTAGTCTGGAAGCTCAGCTGAAACCTGTCCTCCATGGGTGACCCTGCTGGTATCTGAATACCAGCGGCATAGCTTCCAGCATCACAGCAACACGCAAGCCCCCACAGTACGACAAACTGACAGACACGTGGCGGGAAGACTTAAATAAGTTTTGTTCATTGCTCTGAAGACTGAGAGCTGCAGCTAAACGCTAACTAAGGATTTTTGGAACTCACTCATCAAGAGGAGAATGATGTGTTTTGATAAATTAGCTTCCCTCTGAATTAATGTAGGCTGCAGTACAAGCCACGTTTGCATGCAGAGTAGCAGAGGTGGGTTCTGACAGCCACTGTCAATCAAACCCATCAACTGCATTTCAGAGTGGTAGCTCTCAACGTGCAGTCCCAGACCAGACATCTGGAAGCTTGTTGGAAATACACATCTCAGGCCCCAGCTCAGACTTGCTGACTCAGAAACTCTGGGAGCGGGGACCTAGATATCTGTTCCTTAACAAGCCCTTCAGTGTTCCTATGCACTCTCCAGTTTGAGAGGAGTCCCTGGGTGGCACGAACGGGTAAGTGCTCAGCTGCTAGACAAAACTTCGGCAGTTCAAACCCCTTCCAAGGCACCTAGGAAGACAGGCCTGGGGATCAGCTTCCAAAAAGATCACAGCCTTGAAAACCCTATGGAGCAGTTCTGCCCTGTACACATGGGGATGTCATGAGTCAAAAATAACGCGATGGCAACTGACAACAACAACAGTTTGAAAATCACTGCTTTGGTTCATTGGGCATTCCATAAAACCTACTGTGTAGGTAAGCTGAAGACCCTGGGTGGTGTAAATAGTTAACATGCTGAGCTGCTAACCAAAAGGTTGGAAGTGTGAGTCCACCCAGGGGTGCCTTGGAAGAAAGGCCTGGCGATCTACTTCTGAAAAGCCAACCATTAAAAACCCTGTGGGGCACAGTTCTACTCTCACACACATGGGGTCACCAGGAGACAGGATTGACTTGACGGTAACTGATATTAGTAGGTAGGCTGGCCTGGGTAGAATCATTCTGCCACTGTATCTGGAAACTAGCCAGGGCTAGAAAAGAGAGCTTTATGGGGGGCCAGGTGTTGGCTAGAGTTTGTGTGCTACAGAAGCAGTACAATAGTCTTGCCTTATGCCGGAGTAGTTTGAATGGCTGCTTGCCTACTGCCTGTTCTTGTCTGTCACATGGATGTGGTTAGGCTCTGTATTCTCCCAGCCTTTGTGTCAGCGTCCCTGTGACCAGCAAAGCCCTTGAGAGGTCACATACCCTCATTTCCCAGCCAAATGAGACTGACCCCTAAGTCATTAGTGACAGTTGAGAGCCCAAAATTTTTTTCAAAGACACCCAGAGGGAGAAACTCCCCCGCTGCACCTAGTGATCGTTGTGCCCTCTTGAGAAGTCTTCCCTTTTCTCTCACAGCCTGCAATTTGAGACCGTTTCCTGTTGCAAAAAGAAGACCTATCTCTTCTCTCCTGGAGGCTGAAAAATCAGAGGATTGGTGAAGCTTTTTCCACCCCATAGGAATCTCTTAATAACTCTAATTGTATCTGTGGTTTTCTTCTGAGTTCTTCCAAGGCGTCCACGCCTGGCTCTGGGCACCAATACTCTGAAAAGTTTGTCGAGTTCCCCGTGTGTTCAGAGGTTGACACTGTGGTTCCTCTTTATAAATCCAGCTTCCTGCTTGCTGCCACACATTCGTTCATTTGCTCCTTCACTTGACAATTATGTGTGTCTTAGTTTCCTGATGCTGCTATAACAGACGTACCTCAAGCAGGTGACTTTAATGAACAGAAATTTATTTTATCATGGGTTAGGAGGCTCTAAGTCCAAATTCAGGGCACCAGCTCTAGGAGAAGGCGCTCTCTCTGCTGGCTTTCAGGGAGGGTTCTCTAGCCCTAATATTCCTCCATTTTTTATATCTCAAAAGTGATTAAGTTTAAGACACACCCTACACTGGCATGGCCTCATTAACATAAGAAAGAAAACCCTATTCCCAAATGGGGTTACAGCTACGGGTATAGGAATTAGGATTCCAGCACACCTTTTTTGGGAGATACAGTTCAATTTGTGGCAGTATATTTCAGCAGCTTTTAGATTGAATCCTATTAAATTGCAGATATTTAACCATTTTTGACCCTTAAAATGGCAATTTATTAGAATTCAACCCAAGACTATGTGCCAGTCATTATGCGGGAGACAAAGTCAAGAAGTGTGGACAATCTTCAAGAAACTTGCCTTGTAGTGAGGGAAACAGACAATGCTGAGACTCAAGGCAGTGGACGTAAAGAGAAGCAGAAGGTCACAGGGTGAACTGGGAAAGCATGAGTAAAGCCAGCCGTTGGCCTGGGACACCAGGGAAGGCTTCTCCAGCAAGTGGCATTTAAACTGAGTTTCAAAGGTTTTTTTTTTTTTTTCAAAGGATGAGTTCCTTTCAAATTACTGATCGTCATCTGCATATCTGTTATAGCCCCCGCAATGTAGCCAGTTCCTCCGCATACAAAGCCATCACAACAACACTTATCTTGTATGTTTTTTAATCATTCAAATAGGGAATTATTTGGTCCTATTTTAATTTACTTGCCGAAATTAAATATAATTAAGCTTTGAAACTAAGAAAAATATAGCAGAATTAATAGTTGTGACTCAGCCCTGAATATTGAACGAGAAAGCATTCTCAGGGCAGCCATATACAGGTTAAAAATATACTATAAGTTGGATGGCAGTAGACCATCTGGAATTCTTTTCCCCAAACTGTGCTTGAAATACACTGTAAATTGTCAGGGTATTACAAGAATGAAGGGCCAGAGACACCCTCCCCATGGACTGCCCCACTCTTTTCCCTCCCTGTGCCGATTTGGGGCACAAATGGTTCTTATTAGGGACACAAGCATCATTCCAAACTCAAATCCAACATTACAGCTCACAACTGAAGTGTTCCCCATCGTAACTCTCTTTGTTCTCATTCACGCTTGTGAAAGCCGTGCGCTGAGATCAGAGATCCCCTTCAATCTGAAAAGAACATTGGAATACTGCTGATTCTACACTAGAAAATGGGAAATTACTTATTTTTAGGACAGGCTTTAAGGCTGAAGTAAAAGGACCAGTAGTGAATTCTGACCTGAAACAAAGATTCTGTTGCTGCTGTTGTTGTGTGCTGTAGAGTTGATTCCAACTCATAGCGACCCTATATGAGAGAGTAGCACTGCCCCATAGGGTTTCCTAGGCTCTACACCCACTCCTCACTTATCGACTGTCTCGTTATCTGACATTGCAAATTTACAACAGTGGTAAAAAATCTACTATCCGACTGTTTTTCACATTAACAGTGTACATCTGGCAGTAACGAATGCCAAGTTGTGAGGTGAAAATAACGCTATTATGATTAGGAAACCCTGGTGACGTAGTGGTTCAGTGCTACAGCTGCTAACCAAAAGGTCAGCAGTTCAGATCCACCAGGCGCTCTTTGGAAACTCTATGGGGCATTTCTACTCTGTCCTATAGGGTCGCTACGAGTCAGGATCAGCTCGATGGCAATGGGTTTGGCGTTTGGTTTTTACGATGATTAAGGTTATGTGTCAATTTGCCTGGGTCATAATCTTCAGTGGTTTGGCTGTTATGTAATGATGTAGTTTGGCAGTTACGTAATAATGTAGTCATCCTCCATTTTTATGTAACACCAATTTTCACATAACAACCTGGTCTTGGAACCTAACCATGTCGATAAGTGAGGAGTGAGTATAATCCTTACAGGAGCAGATTGCCAGATCTTTTCTTCCACAAAGCAGCTGGTGAGTTGGAACCACCAACCTTTCAGTTAGCAGCCAAGCACTTAATCATTGTATAATCAGAGCTCCTTTATAAAAATTCTAAGCAGTACATAATTTCTAATTAAAAAGAAAAAAAGATGGTTATTTCTTTTCCTTGGTGAATCAAAAAAAAAAACTCTACTTTTATGAAATGTTCTAAAACTGCCCAATTATTTTAGTTACCAAGACCCCAGTACTTCAGATAGTCACCTCCAGATAAGACGTTATGGTCTGTGTTCTGTTTAATGCTTATAGGCTAGATAAATATAAGTGATGCGTACAAGGCTGCCTTTGCATTTATGATTTAAAGCTGCATTTTGTTTCAGGTTTCAGAAATGTGGCATTTCTATATAACCAAATATATGTTTCTCTTGGAATAATAAAAGGATGATAATCGTGATGTTGGAAACTGTGGACAAAATACATTTGAATGCTCTTTGCAAGAGAGCAAGATGCTGTAAAGGTCAAGGGCATTTTGGGCCTCACCCATGAGTACTCCATTGTTTAGGGACTCAAGGCCCTCGTTATAAATTAGCCTGTCCTGTAAAGCTGGCGCTAAAGGTAGGAATTTCAGGACTCTGGGAAAGCTCAGAAATTCCACAATGAGCACGGCATAGAAAAGAGCAACTAGAATCAAAAGAGAACCATAACATAAGGTTTGCCCTGAGCATTTTACTGAGGAGATAGGCCTGGAGAAGAGAATTCTGTTTATACAAATAAATAAGGCTTGAGCTTTTAACATAAACATATGAGATTATTACTCACACAAAAACTCAGGAAAGCATGCAGACAGGTCATAGAAACCAGTGTTCCTCGGAGCATGTTCTGTAAGCTTGAGCAGTGAGGTTCAGAGCTAGTACCTCCATCCCTGAGAAGGAAAAGAAGGCGACTCCAACACTGAGGAGAAAACAGGGAGGGTGGCATTTAGGTTGCCTGTGATTGCTTGGGAGCTCCATGCTCACATTTCAATATCTGTAACACCTTAATGAAACGAAATGGACGTTTATTGGATTTCTTGCCTCCCTGATTATTCTCCCTGAAGACTCAGTATACTGGCCTTCTGTCTAATGCATTTTCTTCTTTTGTTAAAGTTATGTATGAAAAGACCTCTTTGAAAGCTCTTGCAAAGTATACCATCAAGAAACCCCCTAAAAAGTGGTTGGATTCTTATTCTTGTAAAAAAAAATATTCTTATAGAGAGTATAAATGTCTTAAAGGAGGAACAGTACTTTGAAGACGTCCCACAGTCCCTTTTCACCCCAAAGCTGGCCAGGGTCCATCATCTTCTTGTCAAGGGACTCGATGGCATTGGAAGGACAGTTTGGTCTCCACATTGGAATGCGTGACCACCTCCAGTGCCGCCTCCAGTTAGGAAAGCAGGGATTCATGGGACCTACCAAAGAAACAGGCAGATGGCCATCCTTTATCTGTTCTTTGTTCAGCTCAGCTGAGCATGTGATGTGGAGTCCTTGTATTATGACAGAAACCACTGCTGATGGCTTTATTTCAGCCTAAAATCATGTGCCTTGATTTGTCCACCCTTCAGCTGTGCTCTCCCTTTCACTGACATTCATTAATGGTATATTGTATTCCTTTCTGCTCGCTGCTGCCCCTGTTCTCCTGGAGCTGCTCTTAATAAGACCAACAACAAATTCTATCTAGTTGCTAAAGCCAAGGATTTCACCCAGTAAACCCAATAAATATAGGAGCACCTACATGTGCCAGCCACTGTGCTAGGCACAGTTTTTTAGTCCTTTTTTAGTCCTCATTGCATTCGCCATTGCTTCTACCTTCTAAGCACTCTTCTGCTTGGTTTCCATGATAGTGCTCTAAAGTTTCTTCTGTCTTCATGCCAGGTCCAATTCATTGGCTCTTAGTCCTCCACCCTGCTCCTTAAATATTAACCTTCCTCTGAGATGCAGTCCTTAGCCCCTTTGTCTCTTTTTCTCTCCTTGAGCCTCCTCATCTGCTGTCATGTCCTCTGCCATCCCGTCTCTGTGGATGGATTTCCAGATCTGATTCTTACTTTCAATTTCCTCCTGGACATCTCCACTTTTTTATCAAACTCAGCACGTTCAAAGGCACTTTCATTACGTTTATGCAAAAGCATGTTTCCTTCCATTATTCCCTAGCTCAGTCAAGGGCTTCATCATCTGTGACATCATCCCATTCATTTATCTCCCACAGCAGATCAGTCAGCAGATCTTCTCCGTTCTTCCTCATTGATAGTTCATTCACTAGAGGCCCACTTCCCTTTCTCCAGGACTCCTGCTTTAACACCCGTGCTTCGGGTTCTCATTTGGCTTTGCACAACAGCTTCTTGTCTCCCTACATCCAGCCTCTAACTGCTCCAGTCCCACTTCTGTCAACCACCAGAGCTGCCTTTCTGAAACACGGATCTCATTGTGTCACTCTGTACTTACAAACCTCCAGTGCGTCCCCACTCTGCCATCATGTGGCACAGGAAGTCACAGTCTACCACACCTACCATTCTAGCCTCATCTCCCACCATTACCCCCAATCCATGTTATCATTTCTCATTTCCAGACTTCTGTGTGTGTGTGTGTTAGTTCTGCTAATAAAGCCTTTTTGTCCACTTTTGCCACCTGAAAATTTCTGCTCATCCTTTAAGTCCCAGCTCAACCATCGCTAGCAGGCAGGCAGTCAGTAACTGTTGAGTGAATGAATGCGTACATGCATGCAGACTCCCTACACTCTCATGCAAAGTTAGCCTCTCCGTGCTCTGGCAGAACTCTGCATCTCTATCTCTGGATGCATTTGTCAACACTGTATTGTACCTGTTCTTCGTATCAGTCTAGAGCAGGAATGGCAACGTGCGTCTCATGTGCTGCCCCTCCCTCTCCATCTTCCATGGCAGACATCATTCCCAGCCCTTTTTCCCCTGAGCCCAGACAGTGGGAAGAGGGCTGAAATCCCCTTCCACACAGAGCCTCAGCATCCTTCTCAACACAGCACGTCAAGTAGCCGCTTTCAGCAGATTGATGCTTTCACACAATTTGAGGTCTGTTAGATATCCCCTGAAGTAGCTTCTCCAGTGACAAGCACAGTGGCTGGCCTAAAATAACCACCCAGTTGCTGAGTGAATGACAAATGGATATTTCTTATACTAAATAAGATGTTGCTATTTCAATTTTATGTTAGCTGTATATTGTTTCGCGTTACAGATATATCTGTCCAAGAGAACATATGTGTAAAGAGGTGAGCCAGGTACTTTATTGAAATCCATTCTTTTTCTTTGCAAAGAATTCTTCCCTCACATACTCAGTACGCCAGCTACAACATTGTGTTCAGTACGCCAGCTACAACACTGTGTTGCTACCACCCTCTCTACAGAGTCCAGCCCCCTGCTTTGCCTTAAAATCTTCTAGCCTTGCCTTTGATTTATCGTGCACGTTTTTTCAGAAGTGGTTGGAAAAAGCATTAAAAAGATAAAAGTATCTAACCTTCTATTCCAATTTCATAGTATCTCTTTTTGGCAATCACAAAAGAACACTGGCAAGCCTGGGTAATTTTAAAACTAGTTTAAAAAGCACTTTAAGATGGCGGCTTTTTGCTATACTGCATGAAGCATTTGATAAATACTAAATAGCAGTGCTCTTCGTAATTCATTTTCTTTGTCTTTGAAACAGATACAGCAGCTATCAAAAAGATGTTGTATCAAAATAATGAGGAAAATCTAAAACACCGTTGGTGTGACTCAAGTGAAAGATACAGTGTAGTGACCGTTATTGAGTCAGTCAGTTTCTCTCACACTGGTCGATTCAAAGCCTTCATGAATTCTGGTCATGTTTCAGAATTTTGAAAAGGCAAATTGGGTAATGTAAGTGAAGTCAAGGAAGTTCCGTTTTTTTTTTTTTCTGATTCTGTTAACATACATAGTTAATGTAAAGACAGGTAGGTTGTTGTTGAAAGCTCAAAGTAGAAAGTTCTTGAGTGTTAGTCCTGAGACTGTGAAATGCAATAAATAGAATGATGGGAAAACAGAGAAGGAAGAGAAGAAACGTGGCCTGTGGAAAGCCACAGCAGTTTTCTAAATGACAGTTTCCCTGGCTTTTGGTATATCTGTAAAGCCTCTTCTTTTGTGGCATCATTCCTTTTTGAATGAATTTATGCTGTGTGTGTATTACTGAAACAGCTTTCTCTAACCTTTTTGTGTATTTTCTCTCCTATTATGTTCCCACCTGTCTTTTCTGGAAAATTCATCAGGCTAACTGTCAGGTAGGTTCTTCTTGGTGTTTAATGTAATTATTAGGGATGTCCACGAGGGAACTGAAGGAAACAGGCTGTTGATGAATGATAAAACTAAACAGAAAAGGCACATAATAAATTACAGAGAAACTTTTGCAGGTGCGTAAAACTGTAGACACTGCAAACTCTAAGCACATTAAGCCAGTGTGAATATCTATCATAAAAACTTAGCCTAAGGGAATACAGCAGCTCTAAATGACAAAGCAGGTTACCCTGGACCGCCCAGCATCTTGTCGTGGCTCAAAATACAGGCTGCTCCTGGAGGGTTTAATTGTTACAGAGCGGTATTATATCCTCGTGGTCACAAGCCATTCGGCTTTAAGCATAGTATCAGCTTTACAGAATTGGCCAGGTTCGAGAAAAATTCACAGTGATGTATTTTAAATTCATATGTTAAGTACGCACCCAGACATAGCCTGTGCCTTAAAGAAAGAGGGCGACTGGTCAAAACAGGGGGCTGGGGGGATGTATATATTTTGTTAATGCTGAACTCGCCCTTGGAGAATCTGATACGGTTTAACTCTAGGCCAAGGGCTGGTAACTTGAAATTACAGCAGGAGGCAGGGCTGTGCATTTCTCCCTTTGCAGTCAGAGAAACTGAGCATTCCACATGAAGCAGCAGAACACACTCTTTGTAGATCCTTAAGTGCAAGACAGATACTTTATAAGCTGAAAGCAGAGTTAAACCCAAGAGAGACAGACATTTAGAGTGTGTTTGGGGTGTGTGTATGTGTGTGTGCTGTTTTTAACCTGAGCTCATCTTTATCTTTCAAAAGGAAAAATGATGTGATTCAGTTGCCACGCAGCACAAACTGTCCTAACGGTTTTCTCATTTCATTTCAGAAGTCTACAGAGCAAATGAAGAAGGTCCCTACTATTATTCTTTCTGTCTCTTATAAAGGAGTCAAATTTATCGATGCAACAAATAAGGTAGGCACTGCACCTCTGGCTTAGACACAGATACAGCCCTGAGTATGTGATCTGACATCATCTGCTTCCATCGTGACTAGCAGCATCCTCATTGTAATCACTTCCCCACCACCAACCTTTCATGCTTCTCAAAAACACCTGCAGGCACACGCACACACACACACACACACAAACTCACATAGGTACATACATAAAAGCACATTTTATTTGGGAGGCTTCATCCAAGATTCCTATAAATATTTTACTTTCACTTTTCCATGCTGCCTTCTCTAATAGGGAGCCCTGGTGGCACAGTGGTTAAGACCTCAGGCTGCTCACCAAAAAGTCAGCAGTTCAAATCCACCAGCTGCTCCTTGGAAACCCTATGGGGCAGTTCTACTCTCTCCTGTAGGGTCTCTATCAGTCAGAATTGAGTCAACGGCAATGGGTTTGGTTCTCTTTTTTTTTCTCTAATAGACTGTTAGCACTTAATATCTGGCGTGTCTTTTGGATCTAGAGAACATTGAAACAGAAGAAAATCACTATAGAATGAAAAGGCAACAATTACGTCATTCCTCCGTTAGAAGAAACATCACTATGAAGGGCTAGAATAGTTGTCCTTCATCTCTCTAGAAATATGTATGTCCTTTCTTTTGATACACATCATGAATACCTGACACAAGGAGCACTCTCTGGCTTTTTTATTCTAAATTATATTTAATTCTCAAATACTGAAATGGAAGAGAAGGTTTCAACTTTATTCAACATAATAAATATTTTATTCCATCATCATTCTAACAAACTGTTGGATGAGGGGGAAAGAGGTGCTAACCACTGGTGAATACCATTTTCTTTCTGGACTACCTACAAAACCTGCTACTTGGACCCATCTCCATTTTGGAGGAAAGGGACAGAAGGTCATGAAACAGGTAGACTATAGCAATGGTAACTTGGGGGCAGGGCAACTGGGTTTAGATACCAGGGGAACGTCCCATGGGCAGTGACTCTTTGGTTTCTGTAATAAACGTGAACATCCGAATCAACCAATTAGAAGCTCTCCTGGTTTGTTTTCAGTAACACAGAAGGTTGCTGCATTAGCGGTCAGATAAACCTAAGCTCCCTGTAGGAGAACCAGCTCCTGGTTTCTCCTGAAACCCAGGCAGAAAGCTTTTAACCCAGCATTGTCCCAGTGCCGATGATATCCAAAGCATACTCAGAGGCTCATGCCTTACATGTAATAATAATACCATCAAGATTTTAGCTGTCGGTATCCAAATGATAGCCTTGGTTCTGCAATATGTCGTTGACAGTTACTGTTGTCAGATTCTAGTTGTGGAAACTCAAATCAGAATCATCCCGATTGGTATGCCCCCCCCTTTTTTTTTTTTTTTTCTTAGAAGTGACTTTAGTCACTGGCCCATAAACTTATTTTATTTTTAAATTGTAGTCAGTTGCTTTTAAAACTTCGAAAACTTTATGGAGCTGTCATTGAAGATACCATTGCTATCTGCTGTATCTAAATTTCAAGAAAGACTTTGGCACTTAGATTTTTTTCCTAACCTGGAGCAACTGTCTTTACCCCATTTGCATTTGAAAAACACTAAGAGCAATATATTGTCAGTGTCTGAGTTTGACACTCTTAGATTAACAACCTTAGCAAACTTGGATTCTGACAACTTCTAAACAAGTGGTATTTGCCATGAGAAGTTTCCAGCATCTTAAGGCAGTCTTTCCAGGATGCTGGTTGTATGATTGGATGCCTCTGTATTGATAGCGTCCCTGATTAGAGGGATGAGGGAGAGCTCTGTCAATTCTGTTGCATTTTGCTTAAGGGTACATCAGGGGCTTAGAGAAGTTGATGCTCCTGTACCTCTAGGAAACACTTCGCCAATAATTAGATGAGTTATTCATAAACCTCTGCTCGCTGGTGACTGCTCTTCGGAAGTAAGCACAGGAAGATACAGAGAAGATAATTCTGTGAAAATAAAGACACTAAGTAAAGAAAGCCAACATATCTTTCAAGTCCCAGCAGTGTGGCCCTGAGTATATTTTCCAAATCCAGAGCAAAGGCAAGGTATATGATGGCAGGTGCAGCCAACTTCTTTGTGAATGTAAAACAGTATGTATCTACCTGGATTTTTCAGGCATTGGAGGACTTCAGCTGGTGCTACAACGCAGCTGATCTACCCAATATAACAGTGGATGGGGAGAGAGTGGGTAGCTCAGAGCAATAGCCTGGTAGTTGCTGTGTGGGAAACTGAAGCGGAAAGATTGTATTCAGAGGGAGGGTAGAAGAAAGAAATACTGTAAGGCCACATTAGTGGAGTGTGACTATAGAAGGCTGAAAAACCTCGCCAGCAGCCATGGATGGAGGACTGGCTTCAGAAGCCACAGAGAACCCAAAGTTAAAGGGTCATCCTCGAGTTGTATTGTGAAAAGAACTGCACTCAGATACCTAGATTTTGGCAGTGTCTGCAGTGGCATCTTTGCATGCCACACTATATGCACAGTCTATATAGCACATGTTCTGTAGCAAAAATCAACCTGGAATGCCCACAGCAGGAAAGGAACAGATGGATAAATTCCAAAGTCCTGCTTTCTGTTTGCCCTGAGAAGTATTATCTTGGTGGGCTGCTCTGATCTGAGGTGAAAGACTTGTGAAATGAGAGCATATTTGAAGACCCCAATTTCAGATACTAATGGCTACTAAAGGAGCCCTGGTGGCATAGTGGTTAGGTGCCAAGCTCCTAACCAAGAGGCCAGCTGTTCCAACCTACCTAAAGGCTCCATGGGAGAAAGACCTGGCAATCTGCCCCCATAAAGATTACAGCCAAGGAGACCCTATGTGGCAGTTCTGCTCTGTTACATGGGGTCGCGATGAGTTGAAATTAACAGCACCTAAAAAAAAAAAAAAAATTTTTTTTTTTTTTCTTTTTAAGGAGCCTTGGCAACACAATGGCTAAGCATTTGGTTGCCAACCAAAAGGCTGGCAATTCGAACCCACCAGCCGCTGGCAACACAATGGCTAAGCATTTGGTTGCCAACCAAAAGGCTTGCAATTCGAACCCACCAGCCGCTCTGTGGGAGAAAAGACCTGGCAGGCTGCTCCAGTTGAGTCAATGGCACACAATAACAGTGGCCACTAAGCCTGTCTTAAGGCACAACCAAGAATCACACCTTAATATCAATATGTAATGTTGTCATTGTGCTTTAGTCCTCAGCAGTGTTCTCCTAACCGTTGTGTTTCTTTAACGCATGCCCTGTTAAGATGGGGGTGGCGGGGGGGATGAGTGTTTAATCTGCCTGTCATCGATGGACCCTTCCCTAACAAGACAGCACCAACAGCCACACAGCTAGCTGGTCAGGGAGAAAGACTAAAACTTGATCTTCCCACTCCCTGACGTGACGATTTTTCTGCTACACCATGGCTCCTTTCCATAAATTAGTTTGCAGCACCATGGCTGTTTAATTATGCGTTAATTCCTCTTTTCCTATTAGTCCCCATTAGACTACCTGAAAGATGAGCCCTCCAGTGAATCACGCCTTTCCTTTTATCCTCATAAATAAATGGTTATGGCTGAGCTCGTGGGGGAGGGTTAGCTGCCTAGTTATAAACTCATAAACGTATTGCCTAGCAACTTAAGAAACGAACTGATTCACGAATCCTGATCGAAGAAGGAAGAGGCAGAAAATGACTGCGAATTAACAGTGGAACTTGGATAGACTTAAAATGTTGCAGGTAAATCACATCAGCTTTCCACAGTTCTGTAGTACAGGGGTAACTAACCTGGTCTTCAGGCCACAGGACTGCGACTGCTTAGTTACAGACCCTCCTTCAGATCCACGAGATCTTCCAAGAGGGGACACAGCTCGCCCCACTGAGTGCGGCCCGAGAAGCACATCGCACTTTGTGTTCCTGCACTGATTCCCCGCTCAGTCTCCCCATCTGGCAAAATCAGGAGGAATACAGTATTGGGCTTTGTTTTTTTGTGTTTTCTGAATACCAACTTCAGAACTTTACACAGGGATTATACTGTTTTTTAGGCACAAAATGATGTGGAACAATTGCCTAAACAAGTGCCCACTGTTTTTTATAGCCCGTGCTTTTTTTTCTAAGAAGCTGGGAGTTGAATTCAGAGCACATTACCTAAGCATGCGTGCTGTTCTCAGAACCAGGCACTGCAGGGTGTCTGTAGTTACTCTCCCCAGGACTGCTGCCTCTGTTCCAAGGGGCCCTCTTAGGGGGGTGACACTGCATTCTTTCACTCAGAGAAAACTGGGCATGAAGAAGACACAGGAGAAATGCCATACCTGTCAGAGCCTGATGATGAAGTGATGAGAGTCTAGAGGCAGACTCTCATCACTTCATCATCACACATCCTTCTTAGGACCCTGGCATTAATTTGCTGGACCAGAAAGTTCTGTTTTACACCCACCAGCTAGACACCTCTAGCTGTTTCTCAACAAGATGGGGCCAACAGACAGGTACCTAAAGAGTACTGAGCTGTCAAACTTCCTATCTCAAAGAAAGTGCAGGGTGAGCCTCTTCCCAGTTCTTCTCCTAAGCCTTTTTGAAGCTCTGCTGTCTTCAAGCATGCTTAGAAATGGAGGCTGATCAACATAGGAGTCCATTTTAAAGGTAGGCTGATGACATCACCTTTGGATGTGGGGAGGAGCCCCTGACTGATGCATTACGCTAGGTGGAAAGAATGTATTCCTCCTTAACTTCTTCTCCAAGGAGGAAACCAACCACCCAGTCTCCATACAATCTATCGCCTAGTGCCTGTTGTATTGGATTCGTCAGACACACAGAGCACTGGTCTCACCATTCTGCAAAGGTAGATGGTGCAGAATGATGGCAGTAGTGTTAGTGAGATCCTCCCCATTCAAATTCTCATTGTCATCCAGACCTCTAGAGCCATGGTGGCTGGAAGAACCCCTCAAATGATTGCCTTGAGATAATCTTTAAACCTTAAATTTTAAACCAAAAATATCCCCTGAAGTCTTCTTGAAACCAAACAATAGTTTAGCTTAACTAGTAAAAAATGTCTGCCTTGAGCATTGTACTCTTATACGATCTATCTATATGGGATCAGACTGACAACAGAAACTTCAAACATTAGTTAGGAAACTTAGGGGGCAGTGAGTTTATGTCAGTGGGCGAAGAACTTAGAAAAGGAGGGTGAGAATGGTTGCACGACTTGAAGAATGTAATCAAAGTCAGTCACTGAATTTGCATTTAGAAACTATTGAATTGGTGTGTGTTCTACTGTGTAGATTCTCAACAGCAAAAAATAAAACAAATTAAAAAAAAAAAAAACTAGCAAGTCCTCAGGTCACTCACTACATTGTTGCACCACAGGTATACTAGGAAGTTCTCTGCTCAAATATATCTCCGTACACAGGCCAACTATACAAATTCATTTAAGCACATTTTTAAGTGCCAGTTACACGACTGAGTTTATCAGTTATTCATGCCTGACTGTGGAATATTTTTATTATCCTGTTTTCCTCCTAGTTTAGACCATGAGAACAGAGGCATAAGAATGTTGGCAATGGGAGCCCTTTGCTGTCGAATCAGTTCCGACTCACAGCGACCCTATAGATCAGAGTAGAACCGCCTCATAGGGTTCCAAGGAGCAGCTAGGGGATTTGAACTGCTGACTTTTTGGTTAGCAGCCGAGCTCTTAACCACTGCGGGCAATGCGAGAGGAGGCTGATTTTGGAACATGGGGCATTACAGAGGAGAGCAGACCTCACTGGGCAGTCAGAACAGCCCTGGGCTCCTAGAGAATAGAGAGGAGGGGCCCAAAAGATTGGAGGCAAGGTCAGAAAATTCAGAGGAAGTGTCAGAAAAGACAGAGGATGAGAGGTCTCTAAAGATCTGTGTTGCATTTTGACCCAGAGCCACAGTGCTGCCATATGATTGAAACTGCCAAGAGTGACATCCTGTGAATTGGCAAGATTCAGGGAATTCAGTGCAATCAAAACCACAGGGCACTTTTCTCTGTAATACTTTCCCAAGAAGTTGATCTTCTTTTTGCTTCTAAAGGATGTCCAGGACACAAAAGATCAATTTAGTTAAAAGTTAGAGCAAATGAAGCTTCCCTCTGTTTCCAGTGGATCCTGAATGGGTGAGACCAAATCAACAGACTTCCCGGGGTAAAAGCGAAGAAGCAGCTGCCATCAAGTCAAGTCCAGCTCGTGGCAATGCCGCGTGTATCAGAGTAAACTGTGCTCCATAGGGTTTTCAGTGACTGATTTTTCAGGTAAACAGATCACAAGGCCTCTCTTCCAAGGCACCTCTGAGTGGACTCAAAGTTCCAACCTTTTGGTTAGCAGCCAAGCATATTAACCCATTAAAATGGTGGCAGAAGCACTTAGCACCTGCTAACATCCATACCTTTAATGACTATAAACTGTCTCATTTTAAAACTCACTGGTTCCTAATTTAGTTTTCTCCTTGAAGAAATGCTGTCTGAATGCCAGAAAAGGGTCACGACCTTCTATTTTGAAACTGTATCTTGCAATAAAATATTACTTATTTATGGGATTCCAATTTCAACTTGAGTTATTTTTGACAGAGGGCTGCATGTGGTGTCAACACACAGGGCCACAGTGAAGAATGTCTTAATTTTCTTTTATGTGTTAATTCTGTAATTGCTTCCAGACCACACAGCTCACAGAGTGAGGGACATGAAGTATTTGCTGGGGGCGCTGGCAGGGAAGGACATTTTGTCAGCGTTTTTAGGCAGTGATGGGTATACGTGGAAAGTTACATTGCCGACTGGTTATTTAAGATTGTGCAATTAAAAACTAATTAGGGTAAGTAAAGCATTGAGGGTTTTAGATCTATGACAACTGTGAAAAACATAAATGGGACATTACGAGATAAAAAATGAATGCTCTACTATGTGAGGATTTTTTTTTTAATCCATCTTTGTATCAAAAGAAGATTCTAATAGGGTTTTCAGCCAGATGATAATCCGTCGTTATTTTATGCCTCAAGACAATAAACCCGTTGCTGTGGAGTCACTTCAGCTCATAGCGACCCTATTACAGGATAGAGTAGAACCCCCCACAGAATTCCTAAGGAGCGGCTGGTGGGTTGGAACTGCTAACCTTTTGGTTAGCAGCTGAGCTTTTAATTGCTGCGCCACCGGGGCTCCTTCAGGACAATAGTAGTACTGAAACCTTTCCTTGCTTACCTCCCACCAGTTAATTTTGGAGGCAAAGGGGGTGGGTGGGGAGGAGCAAAGAAATGATAGATAAAAAAGAAGTTACGTTAAAACAATGAGAGAGAGAGGTGGAAATGAGGGGCAACACAATGTGTTTGAAAGAGCGCGAGCTCTTCGTTCAGACACCCCTGAATTTCAGTCCCAGCTCCAACACCTGCCCTGGGTCCAAACCCCAAAACCAAACCTGTTGCCATCGAGTTGATTCTGACTCCCACAGGATTTCTGAGGAGCAGCTGGTGGATTTGAACTGCTGGCCTTTTGGTTAGCAGCTGAATGTTTAACCATCGCACCACCAGAGCTAAGGCACTTAAACTTTCCGAGTACCAGTTTTCTCACCTGTAAGATAATGATAGCAACAGTACCAGCCTCATAATTATACGTGGTGATATAGTCAACACAGTGTTACATCCACGGGACCCTAGATCAAGTCTGACCGCCTTAATATTGCAGCATGGTTATCTTAGCTTCCTCGGGCTGCCTTAACCATACACCACAAAGTGGGTGGCTTTTTTTCAAAGACCAGGAGTTTATTGTCCCACAGCTCTGGAGGCTAGAAGTCAAATTCACAGTGCTGGCAGGACCATGCTTTGTCTACTCTGAAGGAAAAGATCCTCCCTTGCCTCTTCCAGCTCCTATAGCCCCAGGCATCTCTTGGCTTGTAGCTATATCTACGCATGGGGTCTCCTCCTGGGTAACTGTCGCCATGTCTGTTCTCCCCTTTTATAAGACACCACTCAGAGGGGATTAGGAACCACCCTACACTGGTATGACCTTAACTGATAATTTAACTGATAACATCTTCAAAGAAAGATCCTATTTCCAAACAAGGTCAGGTTCACAGGTGCAGGCATTAGGACTTCAGCATGTCTTTTCGGGGACACAATTCAATCCGTAACAGTCATCATTCCCTTATCCTACTGTTACATCTTAGCCTCCACAGAATCATTGAGAGAGAGCACCTGGATGCTTCCAGCAGCCTCCTTCTTTCTGTACCTGCTTTTGCTCTGGTGGAATGGGGGCAGGCCACAAGAACAGTGAGCAAGCACAATAGTGAGGGGTCAGGAAACCTCTTGGAAACCAAACTCATTGCCGTTGAGTTATTCCGACTCATAGTGACCCTATAGGACTGAGTAGAACTACCCCATAGAGTTTCCGAGGAGCAGCTGGTGGATTCGAACTGCTGACCTTTTGGCTAGCTGTCATGGCACGTGACCATTACACCACCAGGCAGAAAGTGACAGGTGGTCCTTTCCAGGGTGGGTCCGCAGGAGGCAGTGCTACATATCTACGAGTGGGTATGCGAATGGAAACAGTAAAATGCTTAGTAATTACTGTGTGTTTTTTAAAGTGTCTGCCACTCAGACTACATCTGGGCATCCCACTTGGTGAGAACCACTGCTCCAGGATATGACTATTTTAGGTTGTTTTTAATTAAATGAAAGCATTCCTCCCAGATCTGACATATATTTGCCCATGGATAGTATTGGATCAATTTGGATGTTGCTGGTCTGGATATACTCTAGAGCTACTGGCCACTGGCTTTGGTTCTAAAATATGCTGGTTTGCAAAGGAAAACAATGGTCTTTTATGTCATCTCTTCTAGAACATAATTGCTGAGCATGAAATTCGTAATATCTCCTGTGCTGCCCAGGACCCAGAAGACCTCTCGACATTTGCTTATATCACAAAAGATTTGAAGTCCAATCACCACTACTGTCATGTGTTTACTGCCTTCGATGTGGTAAGTAACGACCCTTCTCTTTGGACAGATTAAAAATTTCCCAAAAATGTACCTGGACTTTAACGAAAGCCCAACTTGTAGTTAACATATAAGCTTTGGCCTCTTTACCAGATATTAATGTATACCAACCAACTATAAGGTACTTTGGCAGACTCAGATTTTCTGAGCTTTTTCTGTATTTTCATTCATCCACTAAACTTAGAACTTTCCCCTCACCTGGCACCTCAACTGTCATTGCTCAACTATGAACTTTGCTTTTCAGATTTGACAGATTCCTTTCTTTTTCCGGTACCAAAATAACATAAACTTCTGGCTTCCTCGTTCCTTTGCTGTGTCTGCTGGTTTCTCTGATATTTCTAAATACTAGGGCGTAATAGTCTAGGATTATTTGGAAGAAAAGTAAATTTCAGTGCCCATACAATATTCGTGGTTTTATATTTGTTATTGTTAGGTGCTTTCAAGTCAGTTCCGAATCATAGTGACCCTATGTACGAGAGAATGAAAACACTGCCCAGTTGCTATGTTTGAGCCCATTGTTGCAGCCACTGTGTCAGTCCATCTTGTTGAGGGTCTTCCTCTTTTTCACTGACTCTGTACTTTGTCAAGCATGATGTCCTTTTCCAGAGATTGGTCCCTCCTGATAACACGTCCAAGGTACGTGAGACAAAGTCTCGCCATCCTTGCTTCCAAGGAGCATTCTGGCTGTAGTTCTTCCCAGACAGATTTAATCGTTCTTCTGGCAGTCCATGGTATATTCCGTATTCTTTGCCAACACCATAATTCAAAGGCATCAATTCTTCTTCAGTCTTCCTTATTCATTGTCCAGCTTTCACATGCATATGAGGCGAATGAAAATACCATAGCTTAGGTCAGGCGCATCTTAGTCCTCAAAGTGACATCTTTGTTTTTTAACACTTTAAAGAGGTCTTTTGTAACACATTTGCTCAATGCAATGCATTGTTTGATTTCTTGACTACTGCTTCCATGGGCATTGATTGTAGACCCAAGTAAATGAAATCCTTGACAACTTCAATATTTTCTCCATTTATCATGATGTTGCTTATTGGTCCAGTTGTGAGGATTTTTGTTTTATGTTGAGATGTAATCCATACCAAAGGCTGTAGTCTTTGCCCTTCATCAATAAGTGCTTCAAGTCCTCTTCCCTTTCTGCAAGGAGGGTTATATATTTAATATAGTCAAATCTGACACCTACAAGTAATAATTGGAAACTCCAAAATTTGGCCCCTTTGCTCAGTAGAAGTTAGTCTTGTAATGACAACATTATGGTGTTTGTTGTTAGTTGTCAGCTCCAACTCAAGGCCACCCCATGTACAACAGAATGAAACATTGACAGTTCCTAAGCTATCTTCACAATTGTTGTGATCCATAAGGCTTTGGTTGACTAATTTTCAGAAGTAGATCGCCAGGCCTTTCTTCTTAGTCTGTCTTAGTCTAGGAATGCCACTGAAGCCTGTCCACCCTGGGTGACCTTGCTGGTATTTGAAATACTAATGATATAGCTTCCAGCATCCTAGCAATGTGCAAACCACCACAGTACAACAAACTGACAGACAGGTAGTGGCCTTCTGGTGTTATACCACTTGTATTCATACTTGTCATTAAGTCTAAAAGTTAGTCAATGTATTACAAACTTGGATGGTGAAACCAACGAATGTTCCTTTAAGATCTATAGATCCTAAAGATGGTATAGATTGCTTCAGGGTGTCTCTAATGTAGCACACTGGTCATTCTGCAGTGAAGCTGACAGATGCGTGAGTATGGCTGTCACCCTGAAATCGTTTATAATCAGAAGAATTCTAAAATGTCACTTTAGTTTTAAAATTCTTCTGCTCTGCTCCATTTGAAATATACATATTTAAAGAAGTACACAGAAACTGGAGCATAATATATTCTTGGAAGGCCAGCCACAGTTCAGTATCACGGGTAGCAGACTGTATCAAGCAATCTTTTCCAGTTCTAACAAGCACCCATGGACCAATGCCACCGTAATCCAAAATTCACACCATCAGGCTCACACTCAGAACGTTTGTGTCATGCGGCAGGTTGCTCATCCCTTTCGGTTTTTAAAGACTGAAAGCATAGGAGAGAACGTTCATGGGTCTTTAAAAAAAAATCTCTTCTATTTTGGGAGACATGACGAGAATAATTAAAAGTGGTATGTGGTAACAATAAGGACTGCAAAGCAAAGCCCAGGAAGGCCGCTCTAAATATCTGTGGATTGTGTTTGTCTGCATGGAATCTCAGCATTGATGAAAGTCATTTCAGTGGGCTTTACAAGGATGTGAGTGTTAGGTGTGTGGTGCCTTAAACATAACTCACCCTTTCTGAAGAGTACAATAGTTTCATTCTAAACAGTAAAATTTCATTCTATCCAAATATATCTTGTTTGCATGAAACACCTTGGTCCGTGAGAGTTGGGCTGGTGTGATAGAAAAAAGAGGCAGACCAAAGTTCACATCCCAGCTCAGCTACCTTGATCTTAGACAACCTGCAGAACTTTTCTGAGTCCCGAATTTCCTTATCTCTAACACAGAGACAAGGATTTGTACCTCACAGGTTTTTGCCAGGACTGAAATTAAGGAACATACGTACTCGTTGTTAGGTGCCATCCGGTCAACTCCAACTCGTAGCGACCCCATGTGACAGAGTAGAATTGCCCCACAGGGTTTTCTTGTCTGTAATCTTTATCAAAGCAGCTCTCCAGGTCATTCTGCCATGGAACTGCTGAGTGAATTCGAATTACCAACCTTTGGTTAGCAGTTGAGCACTTAACCGTGTGCACCACCAGGGCTCTTAAGATATGTAGAATGCTTCATAAGTAATAGTTGTTCAATGTTACTTCTGTTCCACCTCCTCTCTCTCCTTGCCTGCAGCATCACAGCCAACAGCCTGACCCTTTCTCTGCTAAAATACATAGGATTGAGGTTTGCCAGAAGTGTATTCCTCAGGGTCCAAGGTTTTCCCGCTGCCCTTGTAAAAGAACTTAAGCAGCAAACCTTCAAAGAAAGCATTGATTCCACAGACCTTGCTGCACCTCTGCAGTGCTTCCCATCGAAAGTCAGCTCTGAGCATGCAGCTTTTCTTTCAGTAAGATTGGTTTTTAAAGTAAAATATAATTTGCCGTCATAAGAGTATCAAAAATATTATTCTGCATTTAAACTAAAAATGATGCTTGTTGGCCATCTGCCCCTTTGAGTTTTTTAGCTATAAATATATGACAATAGAATATTGAGATGAAATGTAGGAAAAAATGGTCAGATGTTTAGCTTTATTATTGACATGATGCCCCCGATACACTTGGAAAACGTGGAGAGTTGCTTCGTATTTTATTTTTTCATCCAGATGTTTGATTTAATGCAGACATTCACTAATTTAAGATTCTGATATTAACTCCAAAGGATTTTCATCTGACATCATAAGTCCACCATTTTAATCCTCTCTAGGTGAACATAGGTTGTCTAACTTCAAAAACAGTAACCAAGGCCACCAGCCTTGACCTTAGCCTCTGAGCAATTTTGAGATGCAACAAGCTTTGCCTATAGTTAAAAGAAAAAAAAGTTTCTTTGAGCATGGATTTTTCTGTCCTTATGTAAGGCAGTTCAATATTCAGTCAATCTTGAAGGCTTAAAACTCTTTGGATGTGGATCAGTCCCCCTGGCAAAAGAAAAAAAAAAAAGGTATACCTTCTATTACCTCAAATATACATTTACTCTTTTAGCTGATATGTATACATTTTAAATTTGAAAGCTATTGTTGTTTGACCTGGTTGACCTTTTATGGGTCATGTAATGTTTCTAAGAATATCTGCTATCATCAAACCTTTAATGATGTGTAGGAGGTTTCTAGTTTATGGTGAGTTGGATTTGAAATTTGGAGCATTTTTCTGTTGAAATCCTGTGGCCTAGGAAGTGAGGACCAAGGCTACAAAAGCTGCCTGTAAGTTTAGTATTGTTTACTTAATACAGGGTGTTTCCAAGCCTTTAATGTGCTGAGATGCCCTGTCGAGTCTCCAAGACACGGGATGGAGTGTACAGTGTTTCCCAATTTTCTTTAGCCATGGCACACTTTTTTCAAGAGCACCTCGCAGGACACAGTTTGGGAAATGCTACGGTAGTGAGCTCTAAACATGTTTCCACTACGTAGAATCTATGATAAATTCAGCTTGTGATATTTTCAGTTTTAGATGACAAGTAGGTGAAAATAAAAAGACCAGAGCAAAAAAACAGAATCAGGGCTCTCAAGAAAAAAGTCAGTGTGTACCTACAAGCAAGTACCAGGCCCCTCTGCATTCTGGAGTCTAAACTAGCTATCATGGGAGCTGATTTCTCTTCAGATCTCTAACTTGCCAAGGCCCAACACATCTCACCCACTTTAGAACAAAAGGCTCCCCAGTTCCACCTTCCAGGCAAGGGAGGAGAGGAAACAGTAGTTGTTGTTGTTAGGTGCTGCAAGCAGGTTCTAGACTCATAGCAACTCAGTGTACAACAGAACGAAACACCGCACGGTCCTGCGCCATCCTCATAATCTTTGCCATGTTTGAGCCCATTGTTGCAATCACTATGTCAATCTGTTTCTTTTTTGCCGACCCTCTGCTTTACCAAGCGAGATGTCCGTCTCCAGGGACTGGTCCCGCCTGATAACATGCCCAAAATACTGATATGAAGTCTCGCAATCCTCCCTTCTAGGGAGCATTCTGGCTATACTTATTCTAAGACAGACTTGTTCGTTCTTTTGGCAGTCCATGGTATATTCAATATTCTTTGCCAACACCATAATTCAAAGGCGTCAATTCTTCGGTCTTTCTTATTCATTGTCCAGCTTTCACTTGTATATGAGGCTATTGGGTCAAGTGCACCATGGTCCTCAAAGTGACATCTTTGCTTTTGAACACTTTAAAGAGATCTTTTGCAGCAGATTTTCCCAATCCAATGTGTCATTTGATTTCTTGACTGCTATTTCCATTGGTGTTGATTGCGGATCCAAGTAAAGTAAAATCCTTGACAACTTCAATATTTTCTCCATTTATCATGATGTTGCTTATTGGTCCAGTTGTGAGGATTTTTGTTTCCTTATGTTGAGGTGTAATCCATACTGAAGGCTGTAGTCTTTGATCTCAAATCAGTAAGTGCTTTGCTTTCAGCAAACAGGTTGTGTCATCTGCATAATGCAGGTTGTTAATGAGTCTTCCTCCAATCCTGATGCCATGTTCTTCACATAGTCCAGCTTCTCGGATTATTCGCTTAGCATACAAATTAAATAAGCATGGTGAAAGGATACAATCCTGACACATACCTTTCCTGATTTTAAACCATGCATATCCTCTTGTTCTGTTTGAACAACTGCCTCTTGGTCTGTGTACAGGTTCCACATGAGCACAATTAAGTGTTCTGGAATTCTCATTCTTTGCAGTGTTATCCTTAATATTATGATCCACACAGTTGAATGCCTTTGCATAGTCAATACAACAGGTAAACGTCTTTCTGGTATTCTCTGCTTTCAGCCAGGATCCATCTGACATCAGCAATGACATCCCTCGTTCTACATCCTCTTCTGAATCCAGCTTGAATATCTGGCAGTTCCCTGTCCATGTCCTGCTGCAACTGCTTTTGAATGATTGTCAGCAAAATTTTCCTTGCCTGTGATATTAATGATATTGTTTGATAATTTCTGCATTCTGTTGAATCACCTTTCTTTGGAATAGACACAAATATGGATGTCTTCCACTCCGTTGTGCAGGTGGCTGTCCTCCAAATATCTTGGCATAGATGATTAAGTGCTTCCAGTGTTGCATCCATTTGGTGAAACAACTCAATTGATATTCTCTCAATTCCTGGAGGCTTTTTTTTTTTTTTTTGCCAATGCCTTCAGTGCAGCTTGGACTTCTTCCTTCAATACCATTGGTTCTTGATCATATGCTACCTCCCGAAATGGTTGAACATCAATCAATTCTTTTTGGTGCAGGGACTCTGTGTATTTCTTCCATCTTCTTTTGATGCTTCCTGTGTCATTCGATATTTTGCCCATAGAGTCCTTCAGTATTGTAACTTAAGGCTTGAACTTTTTCTTCAGTCCTTTCACCTTGAAAAAAGTGTGTTTTTCTCTTTTGGTTTTCTAACTCCAGGTCTCAGCACATTTCATTATAATACTTTGTCTTCCCGAGCCATTCTTTGAAGTCTTCTGTTCAGCTCTTTTACTTCACTGTTTCTTCCATTCGTTTTATCTGTTCTACATTCAAGAGCAAGTTTCAGAGTTTCTTCTGACATCCATTTTGGTCTTTTCTTTCTTTCCTGTCTTTTTAATGACCTTTTGCTTTCTTCATGTATGATGTCCTTTATGTCATCCAACAACTCATCTGGTATTTGGTCATTGGCATTCAGTGCGTAACATCTGTTATTGAGATGGTCTCTAAATTCAGGTGGGATATATCAGGTCATACTTTGGCTCTTGTAGACTTGTTTTAATTTTCTTCAGCTTCAACTTAAAATTGCATATGAGCAGCCAAGGGCCTTTTCCACAGTCAGCCCCTGTCCTTGTTCTGACTGATAATGTTGAGCTTCCCCATTATATCACATGTAGTTGATTTGATTCCTGCATATTTCATCCAGTGAGGTCCATGTGTATAATCACTCATTTTGAGTCATGCCACATCAGCAAATGAAGGTTCCGAAAACTTTACTTCATCCACATCATTAAGGCTGACTCTACTTTGGGGAGGCAGCTCTTCCCCAGTCATATTTTGAGTGCCTTCCAACCTGAGGGGCTCATCTTCTGGCACTGTATCAGACAGTATTCCACTAATATTCATAAGGTTTTCACTGGCCAGTTTTTTTAGAAGTAGATCTCCAGGTCCTTCTCCTTATTCTTTCTTAACCTGGAAGCTTGGCTGAAACCTGTCCACATGGGTAGCCCTACTGGTATTTGAAATACCAGTGGCGTATCTTCTAACATCACAACAACGTGCAAGCCACCACAGCATGACAAACTGACAGACAAGTGGTGGGGAAACAGTAGGGCTGGGTATAAAAATAAAGGGTTATTTATGAGACTAGGAGTTGTGAGGGTAAAAAACAGGGATTTAGCTTTTCTCTCCCCCTCTGTCATATCACATAATTAGAGGAGAGTTCCACACTGCTGGGATTACAACTGAGAGGTGGAGTGAGTATTCCAGTGGTCACTGAGCCCTAAATCTGCAGGATTTTTCCTAGAAGGCCCTATAGATAAGAGATAAATATAACCACAGTGATTTGGAAACTGTGGTCTTCTACATGTTATTCGCTTATTCTGCATTTGTCAGTGATAAAGTTAAGATGGATATATGAGAAAGATTTTGATGTATTCTCTGTAGGAATATCACATTTGTTTTTTTAAAAATCTGACAGGGTTGCACTCAATAGTGTCAGAATACAAAAAACATTTTTTCTAACAGCATTAAAAGCTATGGCTTTGTTGCTAAATCCTTGCTAAGTCTCACTTCCCTTCTCTGTAAAGAACATGTTTGCAGTCTTTGATATTTTTACCGTTGCTCATTTTTATCTGACTTGAAACTCCCAAATTCTGCAATCTTTAGGGTGTGTGGTTTAGACTGGCTCCAGAATGTGTAGGGGATTTTGGAGTTACGACGCTGGTGGGTGGTACATGGGGGAGATGGAGCTCTCTTTCCTCTTCTTTCCTGGCTGCAAGTGGAACATGAAAGAATCTAAATTGGAGAAACAAATGGCAAAATGCAGGAAAACACAGTCAGCAGACTGTGTGATAGCACTCTCTAGTACTCTACAATCAATATATACTAAGCAAGCCAAGTCGTAGAGGAGGAGAAATATGAGAGTTGACCACATTATCATGATCAGTGATGAAGAGTCCTACATCAGCTTCTGACTTTGGTTCTGCTATAAGTTTGCTTCTTGGTTTTCTCATCCATTTAATAAAATTAAAATCCCTGAGCCCTTCCTTAAATTCTAAGATTATTTCCATGGAGTAGTTTGAGGTTCCTAAAGAAAAGTATTTATGATGTATGTGGCGGATGTTGTCCCCCAAAGTAGGAACTGAAAGGTATAAAAGAACTTAATTTCAGTGGATTCTGACAACTAAATGAATGCTGTATGTGGAGCTAAGTGATCTCTTTCATTCTACTTCTCATTTTCGTCACTTGAAAATGGCCCTTGACCTATTCAGCTGTGATACTATGAAAATAAATGGCCATAGAAGAAAATGTTAAAATGCATAGAGCCCTTAAAATTAATCTGTAACACGTTCCCTCCCTACTCTTCCACATACAGTCTACACACAAAGTAGAAGCCATTTCCTGGCCCCGTCCACTTTGCTTAATCTCATCAGCCAGGTTGGCATCAGAAGAGATCCACTTTTGAGAGGAGAGAGTGGTCCAAATCCAGTGAAAAAGAGACAGTGCTCCGAATCTTATTATCTTTCTTCACCCCCCGCCAAAAAAATTAATTAGCTCTGCTGAGGTTTCATTTATCCATATCTCCCCTCCACTGGCAAAATCATTGAGAGTTAACGAAACCATAAAGCCAAAGGTGGGTGGATAGTCACTCTTTTTTCTGTCATCCCTATTTACTTTTGATGGGTAGCATCAGTGCCTGAAATCTATCCCGTTTTTTGTAAGGTAAGAATGACAGTAGGCATTCTGAGGAATTTTTTTTTTTTTCACAATTAGATTATTTGGCAGCATTTACTCGTTATACCTCCCCTCCCAAGTAACTGAAAATCAAGTGTCATGTTTAGGGATGTGCCCTTTATAATCAGCCTAGTTTTGAATCCCAGGTGGGCACTTCTTAGCCTCATCGTTTGGACAAGAATGCCTCTAATCTTCATTTCCTCATCTGTAAAAAAGATATAATAATACCCACCTCCTCCAGTTTTTGTAAGGATGAACTGAGATGAGGCATGCTGTTTCCAGCACATGGGGTTCAGTAAATCTTAGCTGCTGAGGATGGGGAGAATAGCAGCCACAGTGACAGTAGTGATTGTATTCCACTGGAAAAATTCTTTCTTGTCGTCAGACCCTGTGTAAGGATTTATGTCCCAGGTTTTTCTTTATAACATATGTTCACTGAGGTAATATTCATTCTACTTCTGAGGAAAAAAGGCATATTCTATATAAAATTCATGCCTATATTTGTTGAGTGCCTACCATGAGTCAAAGGAACCTGATGGCGCAGTGGTTAAGCTCTAAGGTGCCAACCAAAAGGTTAATGGTTTGAACCCACCAGCCACTCTATAGGAGCAAGATGTGGCAGTCTGTTCCTGTAAAGATTTACAGCCTTGGAAACCTTATGGGGCAGTTCTACTGTGTCCTATAGGGTTGCTGTGAGTTGGAATCAACTCTATGGCAATGAATTTGGTTTTTGTGGGGTGCCATGATGCAGGCACAGGTCCCTGCTCTCCAGAACTGCATAGTCCAATTGGAGAAGGAGGGACATAAACAAATAGTCACAATAAAATCGTATCCATGCTGTCACGGAGTTGTACTACCCCGCAGCAGGGCAGGGTCTCCAGGGGAGGGGCGCTTGTGCTAGAGGCTGAATGTTGGGTTGTGTGAAAGTGTGGTAAGTTTGGAGGTGTGACAGCTCATTAATTCAATTCAGAATGATGGGCTGAGGGCATTAGGTAGGCATCTGCAATGATCAAAGAGAGAGCCATTTATATTTGTTCTTGGAAACCTTAGTGGCATAGTGGTTAAGAGCTATGGCTGCTAACTAAAAGGTCAGCAGTTCACATCCACCAGGTGCTACTTGGAAACCCTATGGGGCAGCTCTACTCTGTCCTATATGGTCACTATGAGTCGGAATCGACGCCACAGCAGCGGGCTTGGTTTTTTGTTTGTGTGTGTGTGTGTGTTTACTAAGCCAAGGAAATGGACATGCCCATTTTAGGAAGATTTTTAAAAATAGGGGTTAAAATAAAAAGAGTTTTTTCAATCTTCAGCTAACTGGGAAATGCAGTAAGGGCCCCATTTCTAAGGCATTACAATGAATGAAAGAGACCTGATGACACCATGGTTACGTGCTTGTCTGCTAACTGAAAGGTTGGTGGTTTGAACCCACCCAGCAGCTCTGCAGGAGAAAGACCTGGCGATCGGCTCTGGTAATGATTACAGCCCAGAAAACCCTGTGGGCAGTTCTACTCTGTAACATGGGATTGCTGTGAGATGAAATCAGCTCGACAGTAACCTAACAGCAACAACACAAGTTAGTGAAGGGTTTACTGCAGCTTCCACTAGGGGCTTTTACTTTTGGATAAGTATAGACAATGATATTTAGCAAATCTCTTCCCCACATACCCGTTCCCCAAATCCCTGCTAAGTAAGAGAATAAACATCACTTTTCCCTTCTACCCTGGCAGGCCAGTACCTCCAGTATGTGTAAGTGGCCTGCATGACTGGCCATTCACCTTAGGCTATGGTTCTAGGAATGTTCAAAACCAAAGCTAGGTGAGAACAGGTGACCTCAGACTCTAGTGAGTAACCTCCGAGGAAAACCTACAGTGTTATAAGAAAGCAAGTAAGGATTTAGCCAGCAGGGCCTAACCTCCTTTTCTAAGCCTTTCTCTCAGCCAATGTATATGCATGTACTTGGGTTGAGGCATGAAGTTAAACCTTAACAGATCAGGTAGAATGCTCTGCCACCTTTAAAAATCGTGTTTTTGAAGAATGTTCAATGGCATGCAAAAGCTGTTTATGATATACTGTTACATAAAAAAAGCAACTTATAAAGCTGTCCATAAAGTACGATTCTAATTTTGTTTTTAATTTTACATATATACCATATGACCCAGCAATTCCACACCTAGGTATGTACCCAAAAGACTTGAAAGCAGAGACTCAGACAGATATTTTTATACCAGTGTTCATTGCAGCATTATTCACAATAGCCAAAAAGTGGAAATAACCTAAATGCCTATCAGTGGATGAATGGATAAATGAAATGTAGTACATACATACAATGGAATACTATGCAGGCAGTAAAAGAAATGAAGTCTTGATATATGCTACAATATGGATGGAGTTTGAAGACATTATGCTGAGTTAAATAAGTCAGTTACAAAGGGACAAATATTATATGACCTTTTTTTTTCTGCTTATCACATATTTTTATTTAGAGGGAGACAGTGCTACATAGTGTAGTGTTTCTCAAATGTAAGAAATACACCAAAACCCCCACTGCTGTCAGGTAGATTCAGACTCAAAGCGACCCTGTAGGACAGAGTAGAGCTGCCCCTGTGTGAGCTCTCTTATATAAAAAGACAAGAAGAGGCAAATGTATAGAGACCAACGTTTCTTAGTGGTTACCAGGGGCAGGAGGGAGGGGGGAAAAGGTGATTATTACTTATGGAGTACTGAGGTTCAGATTATGGTGATGGAAAAAAATGGTGTTGGTTAAGGATAGGGTCGTACAACCAATAGAATTGCTGTCAATAAGTAGTATACTTGTAAAAAGTTTAATTGGCTAAAGGTGTGTGATAGATACATTTACAACAATGACACACACAAGAGTAGCTGCTGAGGAGAGCAGTGGGATGCAGACCCCAAATTCTCATAAAAACACCAGACTTAATTGTCTGACTGAGCTGAGAAGGACCCCAGTGGTTATGGTCTCCAGACCTTCTGTTAGCCCAAGACAGGAACCATTCCCAAAGCCAACTCTTCAGACAGGGATTGGATTGGATAATGGGATAGAAAATGATATTGATGAAGAATGAGCTTCTTGGATCAAGTAGACACATGAGACTATGTTGGCATCTCCTGTCTGGAGGGGAGATGAGAGGGCAGAGGGGGTCAGAAGCTGGCCGAATAGATACGAAAAGAGAGAGTGGAGGGAAGGAGTGTGCTGTCATTAGGGGAGAGCAATTAGGAGTATATATGGATTATACCTCAACATAAAGAAAACAAAAATCCTCACAACTGGACCAATGAGCAACATTATGATAAACAGAGGAAAGATTGAAGTTGTCAAGGGTTTCATTTTACTTGGATCCACAACCAACAGCCATGGAAGCAGCAGTCCAGAAATCAAAAGACGCATTGTATTGGGTAATCTGCTGCAAAGGACCTCTTCAAAGTGTCGAAGAGCAAAGATGTCACCTTGAAGACTAAGGTGCGCCTGACCCAAGCCATGGCATTTGCAATAGCATCATATACATGTGAAAGCTGGGCAATGAATAAGGAAGACCAAAGAAGAATTGACACCTTTGAATTGTGGCGTTGGCGAAGAATATTGAATATACCATGGACTCCCAAAAGAACGAACAAATCTGTCTTGGAAGAAGTACAGCCAGAATGCTCCCTAGAGGCAAGGATGGCGAAACTGCGTCTTACGTACTTTGGACATGTTGTCAGGAGGGATCAGTCCCTGGAGAAGGACATCATGCTTGGCAGAGTACAGGGTCAGCGGAAAAGAGGAAGACCCTCAACGAGGTGGATTGACACAGTGGCTGCAAAAATGAGCTGAAGCATAACAACAATTTTAAGGAAGGCTTAGGACTGCGCAGAGCTTTGTTCTGTTGTGCATAGGGTCACTGTGAGTCGGAACTGACTTGACGGCACCTAACAACAACAACAAGCAAGGCGTATATAAATTTTTGTATGAGAAACTGACTTGATTTGTAAACTTTCGCTTAAAGCACAATAAAAAAAAAAAAAAGTAGGTGCTGAGGTTGCTTATATACAACCAAACGCTTCATGGGATTTGGTTCCTTGATTTGGAGGTTTAGGGTCATGGTTTCATGGGGCATCACAGTTAATTGGCCTAATAATGTGTTTAGTGCTTCTGTTCTACTTTCTAGTCCCTTGCATAGTGCTTGGGGTCTTAAAAGCTTGCAAGCAGCCATCTAAGCTACAACAATTGGTCTGTATTTGCCTGGAGCAACAGAGGAAGAAAGAGATTCAGGAATAGGAGTACGAAATGGAATATGTGGCTAATTGCCTCCGGGAACAAGTGCCTCCTTTGCTATGAGACCAGAAGAACTTGATGGTACCCAGCTACCATTACTGAACTTTTTAGGTTATATAGATGAATTCTATAGACGATTCTATAGAAAAGTCCTGATCAAAAGGGAGAAAATGCAGAATTTCACATTCTCATGGACCTCAGACTCTCTGGAGCCATGGAGTCTGGATGAACCCCTGAAAGGATTGCCCTACGATAATCTTTAAACCTTAGATCAAAAATATCCCCTGAAGTCTTCTTAAAGCCAAACAATAGTTTAGCTTAACTAGTAAAGAATGTCTGCCTTGACCATTGTGCTTTTTTAAGATTTGTCTATATGGGATCAAATGGACAATAGAAACGCGAAAGATTACATAGGAACCTTAGGGGGCAGTCAGTTTATGTTAATGGGGGAGGCACAACTCGAAAAAAGAGGGTGAGAATGGTTGCACAACTCAAAGAGAAACTGTTGAATTGGTGTATATTCTCAACAACAAAAAAATAATTTTTAAGTTGAAAAATATTTTAAAATTGCATATATAAATATTCATAAAACATATTAATGTATGTATATAAATTTTTTTATTATGCCAAAATGTTAGCAGTGGCTATAGCCTGGTAGTAGAATTTTTTTTAATTTATTGTGTTAAAATATTTATAACAAAAAACTTGTCATTTAACCATTTTTTAAGTGTATGATTCAAATGATATTAATTACATTCATCATATTGTACAACCATCACCAGTATTTCCAAGTTTGTCATCACCCCAAACAGAAACTCAGTACCCCTTAAGCAATAACTTCCCATTCTTTCCTCCGTCCGCCCCTGGCAAACACTAATAGACATTTGTCTCTATGCCTTTGCCTATTCTAGATATTTCATATAAGTGGAATCATGCATTTGCCCTGTTGTGTATGACTTATTTCATACAGCATAATGTTTTCAAGGTTCATTCATGTCATAGCATGTGTCAGAACTTTTTTTCTCTTCATGGCTGAATAATACTCCATTGTTTGTGTCCACCGCATTTTATTTATCCATTCATCTGTTGCCCTACCCCCTTGGTTATTGTAAACAATGCTGCAGTGAGCACTGATATACAAGTATCCAGTAGTGAACTTTTACAGGTGATTTTTATTTCCCACTTTTCTATGTATTCTCACAGTTTTCTACATATGCTCGTTATAAGTAGTGGGGAAAGTCACCACGTGACCCTTTCAGTTAGCTGAGTCAGCACTAAAGAAGCTGTTTGCATTTTGGCCAGTTGACGTTATCAGTCCCGACCCAGATAGGCATCTTAGCAAAATGCCTATTATTTATTTCTAAATGCTGACCTATGGTTAGGAAGTATTTATCGTCTAGAAATATATCGTCAAGATTAATTCCTGGCTGATACTTGAGAACTCGAAATATAGGTAGAGCTAAGGAGATATCAGTAAATTCTCTGAGTGTGCCCAGAATATTCCCCCAGGTTATATTTGTTTCAGAACGTGGATAGAGCAAGTTGTAGACTAGGTTTACCCCAAGTCTTAAGAAACAAGAAGTACGAGCAAAATACAGTCATGTGTCACTTAACTTCCACCATAGTTCTGTGAAATAGACATTGTGCAAACGCTATATTATATACAGGCAGTCCCTGGTTTACGCCCAGCCCTGCCCACTGTTCTGCCTGCCTGAGGAGCAGGAGTATACCCCCACCCCCATCCCCACTCGCAGCCCCCACCACTGCCTACCCGCCAGACAGGACAAAGCCTGAGAGCTGTATCCACTGGATACAAGAGGCCAGCCTTGTATGGCCGGCAGGGGCTGCACTGGCAGCTGGATCTGGACTTTGTGCACATGCAGGCAGGGGGACATACAGGGTGGGGAGGTGCATGGAGAGGTGGCCATAGGTCCTGGACTGGGTGGGGAGCTGGTGTGCGAGTGTCAGGAGCACAGCTGCTAGTGGCAGCCCCGGCTGCTGCTGCCCTCGCTGCTGCCACCCTGTTAGTGTGGCTGCTTCCTGATCATGTAGAGCTGCTGCCCTGAAGCTGGGAGCCTGTGAACGCTCTGTCCACTACAGGAGCCGAGGAGCCCTGGCAGGCACTGCCCTGAGCCGGGAGGGAAGGGCTGCAAGGTTGCTGGGCAGGTGAATGAAGCCAAAAGGAGGGAAAGGAGCAGGAGGTGTGGTGGGGATTGGGATGCGCTGTGGAGCTCCACTGCTCGTTCACTCTGGGGGCTTAGGGTCTTTAATACCATTAGAGAGAAAAATAAACAAAAGTAGAGCTGCTTTCCCTTAAAAAACACCTTATAGGACCATGGATGTATATGCAGTCGGACATTGCCCAAACAGACATTGTGGAGCACATGACTGTACAGCCAGAAGAGAAACAAGACTTCTCTCTAAAGACCTGTGAAGACCCAGAATTATAAATATCTCTGTTTACCTTCAGAGCCCTGGTGGCGCAGTGGTTAAGAGCTAAGGTTGCTAACCATAAGGTCAGCAGTTCAAATCCACCACCCTCTCCGTGGAAACACTATGGGGCGGTTCTCTTCTGTTCTATAGGGTCACTACAGGAATCTGCATTTTCAGGCCCCCTATGGGATTGTTTGCATTTGTTCTGCATCTGTCCACCAGGGTCTGCCTGTGGGCAGGAAGATAGAAGGAAAGAATTGGCTCTGGCCACCCATATTCACCCTTATCTTACCCTTAAAGCAGAACCCCCCTTGGGAAACTTTTCTTTCTTCAGTTCATCCAAGAAACATTTGTCAAGCACCTAACCTATTCTGTTTTTGTTGTTAGGCATCTCTAGTCGTTTGTGACTCATAGCGACCCCATGTGACAAAGTAGAATTGCCCATAGGGTTTTCTTGGCTATAATCTTTTACAGGAGCAGATATCCAGGTCTTTCTCTAGCAGAACCACTGGTTGGGTTTGAACTGCCAACCTTTCAGTTAGCAGCCAAGTGCTTAACTGTTTGCTCTACCAGGGGTCTAAACCCCAGAAATGTGAAGTCAAATGAGACTGGAGCCCTCAGGAAGCTCGGTCAGCTGGGGAAATCAGACCTATAATGAGACATAAATAATAATAATAAATCATAATAAAATGAATCTTAATAAAGAAGGATACATCCTCATTTGAATAAAATTCAGAACCTACAAAGAGAAAAATTGCCCATAATCCCAATGCTCAGTGATAACTACTGTTGACATTTTGATATCTATGCCTCTTTTCTGTGCACACATATATACCATATATCACATGTGTAGATTTATACATATATTTTTACATACAGTCTTGTAACCAGTTTGGTAAATGACTCAATTAAATGGCTGCCTATATTCCACTGTATGGCTGTATGTCGTATATTTAATCAACCTCCTATTAATGAAAACTTTAAACAACACTCTAATGAATTTTCTTGGACACATGTCATTGAATCCTTGACCCTAAAACTTTCCAAGCCAGGAATCTCCAATACAGAAAAATCCTAACCATACACCCATTAATATAAATTAACTGCCTGAGGTGGCCCGAGCTTTTCCTGGAGCACAGATTGCCCACTATCAAGGGCACAGGTTTCTCCAGTAACAAATGGATGAATGTGCTGGGTATAGGCTTGGTGACTGGATGTCCTGCAGGAGGATGACGGAACCCATCACTTGGTCTCTCCACAAGCCTCCTTTGGAACTAACAAGAGACTTAGGGGATCCCTTCATTCCCACACATCCTTCAGTGAGCACGTATTAAGCCTGGGCCAAGCAACAGGACATGCCCCTGACAGAGAAGGAGCTCAGTAAATATCCCTGGTGATGTTAAGCTGCAGTCCTGGCCGCCTTGAGGAGCCCACAGTCTTGACAGTAAATTCAGGCTTGCTTGCATGTGTCTCCAGTTTTCCTAAGAAAAACAAGCTTTGCATCTATCCTTAAAACGTGATGGCTCCTGAGTTCCTCTAATGTAGCAATTCTTAATGCACAAATCAGAATCCCTGGGGGAGGGAAGGATTTTAAAAACTGATGCCCCTTCCCGGAGATTCTAACACACCACCAGGGAGGCTCTTCCTCACTGATGTGGTTCCCTTCATCTCAGTGGTTCACGTCAAATCATACAGGATACTCTTTATCCAGAGGCTGCCTCTCACCTGTTTTTGGCATGAGAACCAGGCAAAGTGCATGGCCTTTAGGTATCCTCAGCCCAGCCAGGTTTGCTAGGACACCCAGAAGCTTCATTGCCTTTTTTTTTTTTTTTTTTTTAACATCTCTTTAGCAGTTTACAAAAGTCTTTTACTTTATTTCTTTCAAGGATAGTCCTAAGGTGTAGTGGTCAAGGGCATGGCCTATCAGACCACCTGGATTCAAATCCCAGCACAGCTTCATGAGCAGGTTACATAACTGTTCTGAGCCTTAATCATCTCACATGGAAAATGGGAATAATAATAGACCTACAGCATAGAGGTGGTAAGATTAAATGAGATAGTCCACATAAGAGCATATAGCAGGGTGCATGGCACACAGTAAATAATAAATGTCAGCTGGCATTGTCATTAGTTTAAATATTATCATTGATTTGTGAAACATCCCAATATGCATATTTTAGCATCCCCTTTTACAGTAAGAAAGCTGAAGCTCAGAGCATGCTTGTCCCAGTTATCACCTCTTAAGCCCCCAGCAAAAATATACACGCGAGTGCGCACACGCGCGCACACACACACACACACACACACCCTTCTCTTATTGGTGGTCTGTGTAAGATAGAAAATACTCAAAGCCAGTCGCCAGAGTCAGTGTTATCGTAGGCAAGAGATTCACGCTGGAAAGGCCAAGAAAATATCTTCCAATAAGCTATGTGAGGCAGGAGCCAAGATCGGACAAGGTGAGTGGTTACAACATTTGAGAGATGTGAGGTAATAAATGTAAAACTAAGTGAGTTTGAATTTATGCCCAAGGGAAGCAGTAACTAGAGATGAGAATGTAGTTGTGCTGGCTTAAAAGGGTAGTCCAGCTTTGTGTTTTTGGTTTAGCCATAGCATATGTGAGGGGACACCTTAGTGCTTAGTGACTGCTGTGGATTGAATTAGTCCCATCAAAATGTGTGTCAGCGTGGCTAGGCCATGATTCCCAGTATTGTGTGATTGTCCATCATTTTGTGATCTGATGTGATTATCCTATGTTTTGTAAATCCTAACCTCTATGATGTTAATGAGGCAAGATTAGAGGCAGTTATGTTAATGAGGCAGGACTCAAGTACAGGATTAAGCTGTATTTTGAGTCAATCTCTTTTGAGATTTAAAAGAGAGAATCAAGCAGAGGGAAGAGAGAACTCATACCACCAAGAAAGAAGAGCCAGGAGTGAAGGATGTCCTTTGGACCCAAGGTCCCTGCACTAAGAAGCTCCTAGACCAGGGGAAAATTGATGACAAGGCCTGTCCCCCGGAGCATACAGAGAGACAAAGCCTTCCCCTGGAGCTGGCACCCTGAATTTGGACTTCTAGCCTCGTAAACTGTGAGAGAATAAACTTCTCTTTGTTAAAGCCATCTACTTGTGGTATTTCTGTTATAGCAACACTAGCTAGTTAAGACAGTGACGCTGTGACCAGGGTGGTTCACAGACATCATTAGTCTCCTCACAGCCAGGGCTGAGGGGTGGTGGCTCTAGGATTGGCCTCCTATGATGAAGTACTGTTTATCACAGTCTTAGCTAATGATGCCCCTTCACGCTGCCTGAAACTGAGGGTTAGCCTTCTTTGCCATCACGTGGTGTTCCAGTTATTAATTGTTGCATAAAAAACCACCCCAAAATTTATTGGCATAAAACAACATCAATTTTATTATGTTCACAATTTTGTGGGTCAGGAATTTGGGCAGGGCCCAGGAGTTGTCCTCTGTTCTGCTCTGCAACACCTGGAGCCTCAGCTGAGATGGCTTGAATGGCTGGAGATGTTGGCACTGCTCCAGTGGGGCCATATGTCTGGGGCTTTGTGTCCTGTCCACATAGTGTCTGCTGGAGCTGGACTATCCAAGATGGCTCCTTCACTCCCGTATCAGGAGCCTGGACTGGCTGGAATGGCTATTGCTCTCCAGGCAGTCTCTCCATGTGGCTAGCTTGGAACTCTTTATAGCATGGTGATCTCAGGTCAGACTTTTTACACAAGAGTAGTTTCCCCAGAGTGAGCGTTCCAAGAGGTCCCGGCAGAAGCTGCTGTAAACCTCACAAGTCCCAGAATAGATGTCACCTCTCAGTTTGGGAACAGTATGCGTGTACAGGAAGGGAGAGAATTGGCACAGCCACCTTGGAGACAAACTACCACACTTGGGGAGGGTTTGTTAAGACTGTGTGCTTTTGAGTCACAGATATTGGCTCATATCTCATCTCTGTGACTTTCTAACTCTGAAATGTTGGGTAAGTTACTTAAGTACTCTGGGCCTCTATTTCTTTATAAAATGAGGATAAGGATCCACTATGGCACACAATTATAAGACTTAAATGAGATAAGTATGGTGCTTGGCACAATGCCTAACACCTAGTAAATTCTCATGTAATGGTTATTGTTTTTGTTGCTGTGTGCCTTTGAGTCGTTGCCGACTCATAGAAGCCCTGGTGGTGCAACGGTTAAGTGCTCAGCTGCTAGCCAAAAAGTCAGCAGTTCAACCTACTTGCACACCACGGAAGAAAAGACCTGGCAATCTGCTCCCATAAAGATTTCAGCCTAGGAAACCCTATGGGGCAGTTCTACTCTGCCCTGTAGGGTTGCCATGAGTCACTTAATGGTACCAAAAAAACCTAGCTCACTGCCGTCAAGTCAGCTCAAACTCCAAGTGACGCTATAGGACAGAGTTGAACTGCCCCATAGAATTTCCAAGGCTGTACATCTTTACGAAGCAGATCGCCAGAGATTTCTCCCGTGAGTGACTGGTGGGTTCAAACTGCTTGCCTACCTTTCAGCTAGCAGCCGAGTGCTTAACCACTGTGCCAACAGGGGTCCTCACTTAATGGTAGCCATAGAAATCACGAGTACTGTTATTATTCCAGCTTGTCCTTTGCACAGTCGTGTGTTCATTCATTCATTCAGCAAATGGGTGCTGCATGCTCAGAGTGTACCAGGCACTGGCTCCCCCCCAGTTGCAAGGATATCGTATTGAGGACAAAGACCAGTCAGCCTTTCAGACTGTTTGGACGGCATGACTGGCTCCTCAGTGCCGGCCAGCATCGTTGGAATAAGCAAGCCTGTTTTTTCCCCTAAGCCTCTGAAATCACATTATTTTTGGTCTTTTCCCAGTAAACTGTCCTGTTCTCACAATAGCAGCTCTCTTCTCATTTTGGATAGTGGGAATGTTAGTAGGAGAAGCAGGAGAAATAAACCTGCAAATGAGACCTCTTCCCCCAACTCAAACAGCATGTCCTCAGGTCCCCCTCAAGGACCCTTGTGGACTGGGATGGTCAACACAGCACTGAGCACATCAGAGCCCCTCAGGAACAGGTAGTCCTGATGTCTGGGTGCCCGTGGGCCCTCCCTAGCATCCAGCATTGATACCTCAAATGCTGAGTTTGCAGGAAATATAGGAACGGTAACTCTGTGCAGCTTTTTACTGTACTGAATCATAAAAGAACACTATCAGGCATTCTCAAATAAAATGAAAAGCAAGACATTGAGAAGAATGCAGACCAAGCCAGGAGACGCCATTTGGCAGGAAACCTTAGCCCCATAGTCTGGTCTCTGTGTCTTATTTGAGCCATTTTGTAACATGAGGATCTAATCAAAAATGCAAGGGCAGAGCTTCTAACCCATTACCTTTTAAAACCTCTAGGCTTCCCATAATAGGCGCGTGAAAAATCTCACTTGCTCAAATGAGCATCTTTGGCTTTCTTTTGAAGACACTGGTGCTTTAAGTAAATCTCACTTTCAGGAACTTGTTTTTAGGTTAATGATAAAAGAAAGTCACACTCATTAAGCTCTACCGTTGCAGCATCTAAAGGTAGCATGTTAGAGCATCACTGAATCTCACACCAACACTTCCCCTTAGTCCAGTTTCCCACCCAGAGCATGAGTATCTGCTGCATATCCCAGAGAGGTGACCATCAACCATCTCCCACGGTCATGGTGAACAAAACCAAGAGCTTATAGCTTCATTTTGATACTAGAGATGTCGGAAACCCCCGTCCAGCTTTCAAGGGGACCCAGTGGAGCACTAAAAAACAAAGCTGACAGTGACGCGAGCGCTGAGTGTAGGCAGTTGAAAGGGCTCAGCCTTCTTTGTGTGGTGATGGTCAGAGATCTCTCCCATCCTCTTCCACTATCATTTGTTGGTGAATTACTAATTTATGAGTCTGACTCATCCTGGGAGGCAAACACAGGCTCCATGTTCATTGCAGGGACGTGCTCAGCTTGCTGCACAAGGTTCAGTGTCTCCAACAAGCTGACATCTTGTCTTGTAGGGACATTATTTCTTAACAAGTAGCTCCAAGTAGACAGATGAATTCCATGTCAAACCAACTCTCAATCTCAGAAGCGTTTTCCCCACTTGGTTCTAAGACCGTGACAATTTGGCGTTGATCTGAAATCCAGTCCAGAAACCCCTGGGCCTCGTCCCTGTGGTCCTGAAGACCCTCTCCTCTTCACCCACAGATCCAACCAGCTGTCCCCATAAATATGGAAACCGAGCTACCCAGTAGGCTTGAGTGAGGTGGTGGTGGGTACAGAGGGAGGGGAAAGGTTGCAATAGAAGCATACTTGGAATACTATTTCTGTGGTTTTGAAAAACCATGAGCAGACATTTATCAGAATCTAAACTTGGGACAGGCCATGTCTGTTCTCAGCTCGTAGGGTGATTTATTCTTATTGTGGTAAAAATATGTATAACAAAATATTTGCCAGTTTAACAGTTTTTACGTGTATAATCATTGACATTATGTTCATCGTGTTGTACAACCATCACCATTATCCTTTTCCAGATTATTCACCACCATTAACAGAAACTCAGTGTCCCCTAAGCAATGGCTCCCCCTTTATCCCTCTCTCCCACCTCTGGTAACCACTTAAAAGCTTTGGTTTCTATATGTTTGCCTGTGTCATATAAGTGGCATCATACAATATTGGCCCTTTTGTAACTGACTTATTTCACGCAGCTTAATGTTTTCAAGGGTCATCCATGTTGTAACATGTATCAGAACATCATTTCTCTTTATGACTAAGTAATACTCCATTGTGAAGGTCCCTGGGGGCACAAGCACCTCGCGCTCCACTATTAACCTAAAAGTTGGCAGTTCGAACCTACCCAGCAGTGCCACAGAAAAAAGGCCTGCCAGTCTTCTTCCATAAAGATTACAGTCAACAAATCCCTATGGACCAATTCTACTCTGGAACACATGGGGTTGTCATGAGTCAGAATCGACTCAATGGCAATGGGTTTATTGTTTTTTGTTTGTTTAATATTCCATTGTATGTATGTATTCCAGTTTATCTGTTCATCTGTTGATGGACATTTAGGTTGTTTCCACCTTTAGGTTATAGTGAATAGTGCTGCAGCAAATGCTGGTGTACAGGTTTGGTGCAGTGATTTTCAGAAGATCATCTTCAGAGACCTAGCCTGTGACTAATGTGTGTCTACTTCTTTGACACACCACGACCTCTGTGGTGGTGTCAAAAGCCTGCGTCGTGTGGGTCAGATAGTGTCATATTTCAATGAGAGAGAGCTGGGTGGAGCTGTGCTTGGAATAGAAGGCAGAAATCAAAGATACCTATCTGGAGAAGGGAAGAAAACTAGACATGGTCTTAAGGAAAGACTGACTGAGGGTCTGAAAAAAAGAACCTTCGTCCCAGGCTCTGCTTGACATGGCATTTCGGCCTGACAGAATCTCCTGTCTCTTGCTGATTTGATGATAAAATATAGAGTGGACCCACAGGGAGAGCAAAAGCCTCGAGAAATAGATGGATAATTGGCTCTGAGCACTGTTTGCATGCTCGCTACTGTAACTGTGAGACGCCGCACCAGCATGACTAATGCCTCTCCCCTTAGCCGAAATTAGATTTTGATTGTGTTTAGTAGATGTTCACTGAATCACAGATGTCTGAGGTAAAAAGACCCAACCTTCTCAGAAACACCTCCTGTGGAGTGTGTGGGATCATCCTCTCAGGCCTGGCTGAGGCTTCCAGAACTCAGCTGAAGGACCAGAAGTAACCCCTTCCCTCCCAAAGCCGCAGGAGCAAACCATTCTGGACCTCCTGGGGCTAGTCAGCTGTGGGCTCTGTGCTCATGGGGTTAAATGGAGAGCCACACCTTAGTGTGACTGTAGCATGTGTGTCACATCGGTGACTGATGGCTTTTATAGAACCTAAATTGACCTCAGAATGTCCCGTTCCTTATGAATTTTCACTGAATCACAGCTGTACCAGGTGTAGCGGTTGAAGTTCTTTGTAAGTTCACCTCACACAGTATTCCTCAGCCATTCGACCAATCCTGTCATGCAGTGTGCCCCAGTCAATGCTTTCTCGTTTTTCTTGCAGAATTTAGCCTACGAAATCATTCTAACCCTGGGACAGGCATTTGAAGTTGCTTACCAGCTAGCGCTACAAGCAAGAAAAGGGGGACATTCTTCCACACTTCCAGAAAGCTTTGAAAACAAACCCTCCAAACCCATCCCCAAGCCCCGCGTTAGCATTCGCAAGTCGGTGGTAAGTAGAAGAGGTACAGGTATTCTAAAAACCTTGAGCAGGAGGGAGAGGGAGTTCCACCTACCCGGCCCTCGAGTGGTATGGGTGCCATTTAGAATCAGGGACTGCCCTTCTTCATCCTGCATTGGCCTCCTCCAGCACGTGTGTGCCATCCTCTCATCCTGGTTCTAGCAACACTGTGAGGGAGCACCTGCCGGAACCTGGAGACTCAGAAAAGTCTACTCTTCACTACCTCTTATCTGTAGCAGCTCTGTGAGGGGCAGGGGTACTGCTGCTGTCCTTGGTGAATCTTTTCTGAAAGTGCAGGAAAGTTCCCTGAGGCTTCCATTGCCATACCACTGGGCTTTGCAGAGGTGCCCAGCTAGAGGAAGCTCTGCGCACAGGCTGGTGTGGCGTCCTGTGAGCTGCTCCGCATTGTGGGAAGCCTGTGCCTGGCCCTGGGTGCTTTCTCTCTGGCAGCTGAGGCACCCTGCGGAGTGGTGACCGCTCAGAAGGTGCAGCCCCCTCTTCCTCTCATCTGCCTTCCTACGGGAGATTCCTCCCCTTCCCTCCCACAAGCTCTGCAGACATCCTGTCCTAACAGGCTTTCATGACTTCAAAGCAGCTTCCTCTGGTAGTAGCAATACCCACAAGCTGGAAGGTTCCCAACCAGTCTCCCATCTGGTTTCGCTCCGGCTGCTGTGTAGCATCCTAGAAACTCAGGACTGTCGGGGCCGGCAGACATCACCCAGAATGCACTGCTCTCACGCCCACGTAGCCTTCCACCTGCAGCTGTCTCCTCCTTCCCACCTACCCCCATCCCCAGTGTCATGGGGGAAAAGTACAATTTTTTTCACATTTGCACAGAGGCACCTCCCTTTGTGACTGTTCGAGCTGCTTGTTTACAATCTTCTCTTCTAGCCCCAAAGCCTGTCTCCATTCTTGGAAACTTCAGTGTCCATGGGAAGATCCCATCAGCATCTGGCCCCTCTGTTCCTTAACAGCTCACTTCTGGGGATCTTTTCCTCCACCCCATCTTAGCCACTCACTCTAGATGCATGCAGTTTACCTTATTATCACAAATAACCACACCTCCTCTAGAAAACCTTATTTCAAACACTACTCCCTGACTCCTTGGCACCTACACAACCCCACTGGCTCCCAGTTTTCTATCTCCAGCCTTGACCTACCCACAGAACACCAAACATATATGTTCAATTTTCTCCTTAACATTTCCACTGTGGTATATACCAGACGTCTGAAACTTACTGTGTCCGAGACAGAATGCTTGTTTCCCTCATGGCTGCTTCCCTCTAGATCTTCCCCATCTCAGTAAACAGCACAGCTATTCTCCCCTTCTGTTAAAGCCAAAAATCTAGGAGTCATCCTGGGTTCCTGTCTTCTCCTAATCCCTACCCAAACCATCAGCAAATCGCATCCACTCCACCACTCAGCCATCTCAGATCTTCCCACTCTGTCCATTTCCGCTGTCATTGTTCTAGTCCAAACTGTCATCAACTCTCGACGAAACTACCGCAGCTTACCTTGGATGACTTCACACACAGCAACCGGAAGGAACTCCTTAAGACAAATCAGATCATGTCACCCCTGCCCCAAATACCTGAAGCTTAATCTCCCCACACGCTCCCCTGGGACGCTCAGGCCTTCCGGTTTCCTGAACATTCTAAGCTCACTCCTACCTGAGGCCCTTGTCCCGCTTGTTCCCTCTGCCTGGAGTATTCCCCCCCCCCTAATTTCTGCCTGCCGGTGGCATAGTGGTTAAAAGCTACAGCTGCTAACCAAAAGGTCAGCAGTACAAATCTACCAGGTGCTCCTTGGAAACTCTATGGGGCGGGTCTACTCTGTGCTATAGGGTGGCTATGAGTCAAAATGAACTCAACAGCGTTGGGTTTGGTTTTTGGTTAATTTTTGCCTGGCTGACTTCATCTCATCATTCAGGTTTCAGCTGCTTGAAGAGGTGTTTCCTGCAGGGCTTTGAGCTAGTTTGTCCTGGTTCTAAACCCCAGTTTCCTGACCATCCAGTCTGAAGTAGATGCCCAGTCAGGCTCAAGCGTATCACCTGCTTTTAATTCTCTATGTGACCTTTATTCATTGTTTGTTGGGTTTTTCGTTTGTTGTTTTTACTTATTTACTTGTTTATTGTCTATCTTCCCCCACTAAAATGTAAGTTTCATGCACACAAGGACCTCATCAGCTTTGTCACCATCTGGCCCAGACCCACTGCGGTACTCAGTGAATATTTGCGAATGAGTCAGTGAGGACCTGTGGATGGAATTAACAAAGATATCTTTGTGAAGGAATAGGCCGTTAAATGTCCAAAAATGTTCAGAGTGGTTTTGAAATTAGATTATTGTGTTTATTTTCACTGTGGACTGGATAAGTCTATTCATGGCAGGTGCCTCCATCTGACTTTGGTCCCCCTAGACGTCTTCCAGAGGAGCACAAAAGACTAGGTGCCATAAGGGCTCATAGAGTATTCATCTAAAAGCCTTCCCTGGGAAATGTGAAAGTGTACACTGAATGATAATGTTCTTTACCCAACTCAAGAGCCTCTCTGTCCTTCTCAGCCAGTGACAGTGTTCCCTGGCCTTCTGCTCTAGTTGCTTATTGTTGAGAAATGTTCAGTGCTCCCTGAAAACACAGGAAGCTCCCTCCCCTCCCTGCCCCCCACCCCCAGCCTTGTTGCTTCGAAGCTCACAGCTCAAGAGAAAGAGGAGATGCCTTTTGCAGCTGCTTTACCCTCCAGCGCCTGAGCATAGCAGGTGGCCAGGGCCAGGGGCAGAGGTGGAAACACCAAAGGATGATGCAGCAATTTGAGAAAGAGTTCACCCTGGGCCTTTCCTGAGGGCTAACAGTTCAACCCTCACCCCAGGAATGACCAGTCTTACTTTGAATGCACAGGGACTAAGCCATTTTACCGCACAGCTGGGTTTGGTTCAAGGCGTCTCGTAGTCTAGCTGCTGATACCTCTTCACCCTCAGTTCTCTCCCCTTCCCATCCCCCTCTGTGCAGACTAACTGCGAGTGTGCAGAGGGCCACTTTCTCTTACCCCTGGGCTTTTGTACATGCTGTTCCTTCTCCTCAAATGCCCCCTCCTTCCACCTTTCCAGGAAAACTCTTGTTTATCTGGCAACTCTCTATTTAGATATCACCTCATTCATTTTTCAACAAGTATTTATTGTGTGCTTACTATTTACTGGGTTGCCAGGAGCTTTTCTAAGTTCCGGGGAAACAGCAATGAACAAAACAGACAAAATCCTGCCTTTGTGAGCATACACTGTAGTGGAGAATGAACAATTTAAAAAATAAGCTATGATGTGTGTGGCAGTCAGTACTATGAAGCATAAAGCTGTGAGTCACTAGAAAATCAGGGAGGGGAGCTCTTTTGTACAGACAAAACCGGGGTTGTCAGAGAAGGTGGTGGTGTTTGAGCTGAGACCTAAATGGCGTGAGGGCATGAAGCCTGCAGGTATCTGAAGAAGAGTGCTCCAGGCAGGGTGGATGGTGAGGGCAAAGGCAGGAGCTCGGTGGGTAAGGAACAGCCAGGCAGCAGTGTGGTTGGAGCACAGAAAGGCAGGCAGGCAGGGGCCCCACAGGTCACTGGGAGGGCCTGAGTGGGATGGAAACCATTGGAAACTTGAGAGCCGGAGAAGGACATGACCTGGTTAATGTCCTCCAGGAAGCTTCCCTGGCACCCAAACGTGTGCCCACGGAGCCCAGCCCTGTACCCCTCTTAGCTCACTTCTCAGTCAGGACTGATACCTGCTTCTTTGTCTGGTCCCCATCTGAGCTCCACACCTGCCCTTGAGGGCAAGAGCTGTGTTTCATTCAGCCGTCACACCCCCATTCCTTCCCAGTGCCGTGCACATAGTTGATATCAGTGTGTGTCCAAGAAAGAACAAATGATTCTCATATACAAACCTCGCTCCAGTCCTGCCTGGGCATAATGGGTCCTCAGGTTGGTTTCCAAGCAGGGGTAAGATGCATGTTTGCCCCCCTGTGCAGGTACCGTATAACAGGCATCAGCCTTTTTGTTTTAAAGCAGATCGACCCATCTGAGCAAAAGACTCTGGCCAATCTGCCGTGGATTGTGGAGCCGGGCCAAGAAGCCAAAAGGGGAATTAATACCAAGTATGAAACCACAATTTTCTGATACCCACCGTCCTCCCGTCCTTGTGGTGCCTTGCACGCCAAGCAGTCCCAGAGCAGGCTTTCCTTCCCGCCTCCGTTTCCACCCAGCCCCGGAGGAAGACCGCTCTGTTTGTGTGGCCTTGTCTTGGGCGAAAGGCCACTGGCCATTTCTGGGGAAGTTCTTTCTGCACCAGTGACAGAAAATGCCACCAAGACTTTCCAGCCACAACCCCTGAGAGGCAGGAGTTGAGACGTGTTTTCCCTGACACTCCCAACTCCCCATCCCCGCCACCACCCAAGGTATTTCTAATGACCCTGCCCCATGTGTGCTTTGCTTTCTTTGGGGATAATACCTTTTGAAAAATCAAAGGGGATCTCTAATACTGCCTAAAAGTCTAAAAATCTTGGGTTTCTTTTTCACTGTCAGCAGTTTTAATGGTAAAGTCAGAACAGAGCTACCCCCATAAAGCATCTGTGAAATCATTGTATCACTGAGTATTGTGTAATGCAAAAGGACAAAAACTACCCCCATGATTGCCAAAACATTCTGTTTCCCAATTTCTATATTTGTGGATTTTATATGTCATCAACTATGTCGGATAAAGAAAACCTTTACATCTAATGATTGACTCAAAATTGAAGAATGATTTAAAAAAAAAAAAAAAAGCAATTTATTATGCACAGAAAAATGAGTCTTGTATCAAATATTTTTATTAAAAGAATGTTTCATTAATGCATTGATAAGAAAGCTAGGCTCATTGCGAGGGATGTTTTGGGCTCCATTTCAGATAATTGCCATTTCTATGCTATTACCAAGAGGACTGGCTCAGTTGGGGCAAAATACCGATGATGCTTAAACGAGAGCTGGAGGTTCGGGCAAGCAGACTGGCGTTGAACCGAAAGTGCTGATGCAGCCGTAAAGCCTGCAAAAATTGGTTTTTGTTTTTGTTTTTAATCTTGACAGTGTTTTAAAGAACATGTTAAAAAAAAAAAAAAAAACACTAGGGCTCCTGCTATCAAGATTTCTTTCGTGGAAACCTTGTTTGAGAAAGGTGTTAATAAAATTCTATTGCAAAAATTTTTTTCTAGAAAAAATAAATACAAAAAAAAAGAAGATATTCCAAAGTAATAAGCTCTTTTCTTGAAACAAATAAATAAATAAATGTTTGCTTACAATTTGATTAAATAAAATTTACTTACATTTCTTTAAGGTATTTTAATTTTTTTAATGTCTCTGTGGCGTATTTGTATGATACCATAATGTATATTTATGTAGAATCAAATTATATAAACAGTACCAATATCATTATAGAAGAAATTAACATTTTAATGTATATTGTTCTAATCGATTATATTGTGAATCCTTCTGAAGTTCATTATAGCGATATTAATAAATTGTGGGGATTGTCTTAATGTTTTTTTTTAATTAACCAATATTATTTTAAACCCAACTGAGATTATTGGTTGCATTCATCAGTTGGCAGGTTTGGAAGAAGGATAACTAAATTTTATTTGAAACTGACAAATGTATATGGTTTTAGTTTGGTGTTGAGAAATTTTAATACAATATTAAATTACTTGAACTGAATAGTTCCTTGTACATATTTTGCCTATTCACTGTTGATATGTATGTAGTAAACTGAGAGTCAAATAACACTAAAATGTGGCACCAAAAGGAAATTGTATAGGAGCAAAGTAAATAATAGCTTCGCTGAAACAGAAACATATATGTAAATATGCTTGGGCTTCCAGTTATAAATTTTGTAATTTTGTCATTTATAGCCTATTAAAAAAAAAAAGCACACAAAATAAAACAGGAGTTGTACAGCCACAGGTGCTTGGCTTCTCGTTCTGTGAGCACCTGCCCACTTCCTGTCAGGAGCAGAGCTAAAGACCCAGCCTTCTCAGCATCCACAGTTAAGGGATTTTTAATTGGCAAAACCGTTGAGAACATTTGCCTATTTCCAAATTTCAGCCAGTCTGAGAAAGGTACGCTAGCTTTTGAAGCTTGAATTTCAGTCCAAAAGTTCAGTTGTCTTTGTTTAAATATGAAAGGGGTATTAAGGTCCCAAAACCAAACCAACTGCTTATTGCAAGTCACCCCAACTCACGGCAACCCCATGTGTGTCAGAGTAGAACTGTGCTCCATGGAGTTTTCAGTGGCTGTGATCTTTCAGCGGTACCTCACCAGGACTTTCTTGCTTGGTGCCTCTGGGTGGATTTGAACCACCAACATTTCAGCTAATAGCCAAGCATCTAGGGGCATAGCTTCATGAGGAGGAGCTGCCAAAATAGAAATTTCCAAAAGAGAAACCACCACCAGACTGGATCACTTGTATGTAAGTGCAGCATACAATTATCTACACATTAATCAGTTCTTCGACTTTCCCTAAAACACGTGTGGCAGCTGCAGATGGAGTGATAAAGGGGCCACGTTAGAAGCGCACTAGAAAGGTCAGTGATTCACATTCTGTATTCTGTGACCTTCCGGAGAAAATCTGCCTGCAGCTGGATCTAAATCTGTTCCTCTCAGACATCACACCAAACCCATCTGCGGGCACTCCGGCTTGCCATATGCAGAGCCCTTTGGGCTAAAACTAGCTCAACAGGAGGTGAGATTCGCTGAGACAGAAGGGTGGTTTCTGGCAGAGAGGTTGGGGCAGGGATTTTAGGTAGTATGCTTCCACCCGGCTAGTTTGGCCCTTTTTAATCTTTGTTGACACCAAGAGGCCAGCAGTCCTCTTATTTACATTTCTGTGGATCAAACCCTTATTTGTGTCATCAGTTATTCCCAGCACGAAGCAGATGGCACACTCCAATTGGGATCATTTAAGAGACTATTTATAGGATGATGAAAAAGTTTTGGAAATAGTGGTGATGGTTGTGAAAAAAAAAAATAAAAAAAGAGGACTATTTACATAGGTGTGGACAACTATAAGGAGCCTTGGTAGCGCAATAGTTAAGTGCTCGGCTGCTAAGTTAAAGCCTGACTGTTCAAACCCAGCCAGCAGCTCCTCAAGAGAAGAACCTGGTGATCTGCTCCGGTAATGATTATACCTTAGAAAACCCTACGGGGCAGTTCTACTCTAAAACATGGGGTTGCTGCAAGTCAAAACTGGCTCGACAGCACCTAACAACAACCAGCATGTGAGGAAACCAGAGGGCAGAGCAGTAACCCTGGGCTGGTAACAGCCACGAATAAACCACCTCTGGGCCTGAAGGGGATGAAGAGGGAGAAGGCTGTATGGAGAAGGCCACCCAGTGGGTTGAGGGACATGGTCAGTTGCAGTGCCCCTCAGATGCTCTTGAGTAGATTTCAATCAGGGCTTCAAACCAGTTCGTTCCGGCTCAACCCCCTGCTGAAAATTTGCATTTCTACCCCAGATACACTGAATCAGAATCTACATTTTTAACAAGCTCCTCAGGTGATTCTTACGTATAGTAAATTTTGGTCCCTAACCGGTACCATTAGAAATGCAATTGTATGTGTCAGAGTAGGCCTGTGATCCATAGGGTTTTCAGTGGCTGGTTTTTTTGAAAGTAGATCTCCAGGCCTTTCTTCCAAGGCACCTCTGGGTGGATTTGAACCTTCCAGCCTTTCAGTTAGCAGCCAAGCACATTATTAACCATCTGCACCATCCAGGGATTCTGCCAGGGGTATAAAATACCCTGTCTTCACTCCCCACCCTCCATTCTGCATTGTATGTACCCAACTGGAAGCCGGAGGGCAAAGAATCCTTTGATACAGCCCACCCAGGGCAGAGAAGAGGGACAAGAGGATCTGGACGGGCCCACAAAAGCGAGCCAGCCCCTGTGCAAAAGAAGGATTTGTAGCTAAATTTTCCTGAAAGAGAAATCTGACACACTGATAACTGCTACAGCCATGGGGTGGGGGTGGGCTCCTCAAATGCTAATATTGTTCAGGAAAGGACTTGAATAACTCCATTTCACTTCTTTCCTTTATTTCTTAAATTATATTCTATGACAAATTTGGGTGAATGAACCCAATGAAAATTATGCCTGGTTAATTCATTAATAAGTCATGGAGGTGATTTTTCTCAAGACCTAACAGGAGATTTTTGGTTGGAATTATGTTACTGGTGCATATAATGTTGGGATAAGATGGAGCGGGAGACAGCCAAATTCTCACAAATCCATAAAAATTCACCCTTGGACCCCAAATAACATTGCTTTTAAGCTATTATTGTAAAGAAATGAAAATTTGATAAGTGGTATGGCCTTCATAGTTCATCCTTCTTCCACAAAATTGGAATGGAATGACTGTTCAGAAATCTATATGGAATAAAGCCTTTTTTTTTTAGACATTAAAATTTGAACTTTTCTTTTTATATAGGCTAGTCACTGAGTATGTCTCCTAGGAAAACGAAGCAATCTGACAGTTATCAACATATTTTTTTAAAAATAAAATCGTTTAAGGAGCCATCACAGGCCAGCATAGATTGTACCTGCAGTGAGGCGGCAGCAGCCCACCCCACACTCCTCTCCCGATTCCCCCAACCCAGCCGGCACCGCTCACACTTACTGCTGTCTCTGCCTCTTAGCCGATGAACCCAAGGATCTGCCTGCCCCAGCCAGAGTCCTGCCTCCCACAGAAGCCAGTTCCAACAGGCACAGAGAGTGTGCTGTGCATCTGCCTGGGTTTGCTGCCCGATCACCATCCTGCGTAACTGCGTGGTTCCATTAGTACCCATGTTGTTGTTGTTGTTAGGTGCCATCGAGTCAGTTCCGACCCATAGCGACCCTATGCACGACAGAACGACACACTGCCCGGTCCTGAGCCATCCTTACAATCGTTGTTATGCTTGAGCTCGTTCTTCCAGCCACTGTGTCAGTCCACCTCATTGAGGGTCTTTGTCTTTTCTGCTGACCCCGTACTCTGCCAAGCATGATGTCCTTCTCCAGAGACTGATCCCTCCTGACGACATGTCCAAAGTATGTAAGATGCAGTCTCGCCATCCTTGCTTCTAAGGAGCATTCTGGTTCTACTTCTTCTAAGACAGATTTGCTCATTTTTTGGGGAGTCCTTGGTATAGTCAATATTCTTCGCCAACACCACAATTCAAAGGCGTCAATTCTTCCTTGGTCTTCCTTATTCATTGTCCAGCTTTCACATGAATATGATGTGATTGAAAATACCATGGGTTGGGTCAGGCACATCTTAGTCTTCAAGGTGACATCTTTGCTCTTCAACACTTTGAAGAGGTCCTTTGCAGCAGATTTGCCCAGTGCAGTGCATCTTTTGATTTCTTGACTGCTGCTTCCATCGCTGTTGATTGTGGATCCAAGTAAAATGAAATCCTTGACAACTTCAGTCTTTTCTCCGTTTATCATGATGTTGGTCACTGGTCCAGTTGTGAGGATTTTTGTTTTCTTTATGTTGAGGTGCAATCCAAACTGAAGGCTGTGGTCTTTGATCTTCATTAGTAAGTGCTTCAAGTCCTCTTCACTTTCAGCAAGCAAGGTTGTGTCATCTGCATAACGCAGGTTGTTGATGAGTCTTCCTCCAATCCTGATGCCCCGTTCTTCTTCATGTAGTCCAGATTCTTGTATTATTTGCTCAGCATACAGATTGAATAGGTATGGTGAAAGAATACAACCCTGACGCATACCTTTCCTGACTTTAAACCAATCAGTATCCCCTTGTTCCGTCCGAACAACTGCCTCTTGATCTATGTAAAGGTTCCTCATGAGCACAATTAAGTGTTCTGGAATTCCCATTCTTCGCAGTGTTACCATAGTTTGTTATGATCCACACAGTCGAATGCCTTTGCACAGCCAATAAAACACAGGTAAACATCCTTCTGGTACTCTCTGCTTTTAGCCAGGATCCATCTGACATCAGCAATGATATCCCTGGTTCCACGTCCTCTTCTGAAACCGGCCTGAATTTCTGGCAGTTCCCTGTCAATATACTGCTGCAGCCGTTTTTGAATGGTCTTTAGCAAAATTTTGCTTGCCTGTGATATTACTGATATTGTTCTATAATTTCTACATTCAGTTGGATCACCTTTCTTGGGAATAGGCATAAAAATGGATCTGTTCCAGTCAGTTGGCCAGGAAGCTGTCTTCCATATTTCTTGTCATAGACGAGTGAGCACGTCCAGCACTGCATCTGTTTGTTGAAACATCTCAATTGATATTCCGTCAGTTCCTGGAGCCTTGTTTTTCACAAATCCTTCAGAGCAGCTTGGACTTCTTCCTTCAGTACCATCAGTTCCTGATCATATGCCACCTCTTGAAATGGTTGAACATCAACTAATTCTTTTTGGTATAATGACTCTGTGTATTCCTTCCATCTTCTTTTAGTGCTTCCTGCGTCGTTTAATATTTTTCCCATGGAATCCTTCACTATTGCAACTCGAGGCTTGAATTTTTTCTTCAGTTCTATCAGCTTGAGAAACGCCGAGCGTGTTCTTCCCTTTTGGTTTTCCATCTCCCGCTCTTTGCACATGTCATTATAATACTTTGTCTTCTCGAAAGGCCCTTTGAAATCTTCTGTTCAGTTCTTTTACTTCATTAATTCTTCCTTTTGCTTTAGCCGCTCGGCGTTAGAGAGCAAGTTTCAGAGTCTCCTCTGACATCCATCTTGGTCTTTTCTTTCTTTCCTATCTTTTAAATGACGTCTTGCTTTCTTCACGTAATACCCATGAGCCAGAACTTATTCTTGTGGCAGAATTAACCATAAGACATTGGTGCTGACCTGGGGAATGACAGTTCCACTTAACTGTCTCCCATCTTCATCTCTGTTGTTAGGTGCTGTCGAGTCCATTCTGACAGTGAGCCCATGTGACAGAGAAGAACTGCCCCATGGGGTTTTCTGGGCTATAATCTTTATGGGACCAGATGCCAGGTCTTTCTCCCAAAGTGGTGCTGGGTGGGTTCGAACCACTAACCTTTAAGTTAGCAGCCTAGCACTTAACCATTGAGCAGCCAGGGTTCAGTCTGTTTATGAAGAACTTTGTGCTCAGTGTGACATCAGTTTACTTACTTCTTATGCTAAATGAACATTCCAGACCCAATATACCGCACTCTGTGTAACTTATAATCACAGCTAGAAATTATCAAAGTATTTTTTTTTTTTCTCCCCAAAACCTCAGAGACCTATGCATGGGCATTTAACTTCCAAAAGTTGTTACTGACCAGTTACGTAAAGACTTAGGCATACTTCAGCCTAAATAGTCTCCGTTTATCAGCTCTAGAGGGGGTCTCCCCCATGAAGGTGGCAGTCTCAGGGGTTGTTACTTGGTTCAGATATTGGAGGATGTTGAATGACAGACTTAGCACAGCAGAGCTGATGTGCATCTTACAAGTCCTGCCATTGAGAAAATCTCTTATGTCTTATCACCACAGTCAGAGCAACCCGAGATGGAGTCACCTCCTACCACCAAAGTCAGCTCACAACATGGTAATAAAAGCTGTTCAGAGCAATCCATATTCAATACCTAATTGAATTGTCCTCTGGGTGTCCCGATGCCTCAATCAAGCCTCCCAATATCGCTCCCTGGGGAGCCTGGGTACGCAAGTGCCAATAAGACACGTGGCAGGGAAGTTGAGATGCCTCCAAGTAAGAGGCAACATCAGCTGTTTTCTGACATTTGAGAGGCTGATTTCTCTCTGTTTCTCAAAAGTGTATGCTCAGTTTCCTGAGAGGGGAAAAAAAAATCCCAAAGTGTTAAATGTTGAGTCAGGGCAGACTGGGAAAGAAGAAAGGCACAGGAGAAAAACTGGGAATTCTATTTTAGCAGGCTGTTTCTGGGGTGTGGGTTTGGAAGGGGGGAGTTGAAGTTGCAAACTCAAATGCCTTCGAAGCCAACCTAAGTGGGGTGGGACTCTGGTGAACTCACCTAAGAGGAGGCTGCTACTCAGGTCCAGATGATCGTGGCTGAACAGAAAGGAAGACCCTGTGCTGACAGATGTTCTCAGAAGTATGGATTTTTATGTGAAATCATTTGATTTGGCAATGTTGGCAACATATTTGGAGTTTTTAAAAAAATGTGGGCCAAAAAAAACGATCTGCAGGCTGGGCATGGTCTGTGTATCACTTGTTTGTGAACTCTTTTTGTGTGTCTTTACGGCCTCCTCAGATTCCACAAAGTCTCACAGCTAGATGTCCAGTTACTTAACAAAAAAGGAACACTTCGTGGCTGAGGTGGAGGTTGTAGAGGAGGCAGGGAGGCAGAGGTCACTGACATTTGTTAGAACTTTTGTTATATACCATGTTGGTTTATGGGAATATTAGTTAGAAATTGAATTCAGGAATTAGTAACAAAGCCCAGACATTAGTGTCTTCAACAAGGGAGGGGTTGAGTTTTCTGTCATGTAACATGAACTTCAGAGATAAAGTACATGACTGGAATGGTAGCTCCACGGTTCTCATCAAAATCCCAAGTTCCTTCGTTCTCTCTATTCTGCCATCCTTACCATGGGTTCCAGCCTAAAGGTTACCTCATGTTCACAAAATGGCTGCTGGAGCATCAGCAAGTACAACCACATTCCAGGCAGGAAAAAAAGAGAAAGGATGGGATGGACCAAAGGGCTCCTGCCTCACAACTGAGTAAGCAACTTTTTAAGAGCTTTCATAAAACCTTCACTTCATGACTTCCATCTCATTGGCCACCCCTAGGAAGCTGGAAACTATAGCTGTCGTTGTTGTTATTGTTACTTGTAGCTGAGCACAAAACAGCCTTCAACAGTATAGGGATTGTTATAGTGAGGAAAAGGGGAAGATTGGATATTGGGGAAGCCACTAGCAGTGTCTGCCACAATGGGGTTCATTACAGCCCTGGGTAAAAGGCAAAAGCAAGCACACACAGGTGAGACACTTGGATAGAGAAAGCAGTGACTGCAGGAGGAACTGATGATCACCCTGGCAGAGTCACTCTATAAATTAGCCACCAAATCCAAGAGGATCCCCCGCAGTTATGTTAATGTGCACACCAAACACCTGTGTACCAAGCAACACTCCTGAGCAGAGCAGGTGTAAAGGAGCATGATGCATATCCAGACATCGTGGGTGCAGTTGGCTGGGGTGCAGGAGCGGGACTGGCAATGAATGGCGTGGTCGGGCATCAAGAACAGAAGCAGAGGGTGCTGGTTCTCAGCCTTGGCTACAAACTAGAACCACCGGGGAACATCTCCAGTGATTGCGAATTAATGTGTCTGGGGTGAGGCCTGGGCTTTGGAATTTGAAACCAGATAATTCTAGGTACAAGGAGTCATGGTGGCACAGTGGTTAAGCACTTGAAAGGTTGGTGGTTCAAACCCACCAGCCGCTCCGCAAGAGAGAAATGTGGCAGTCTGCTTCCATAAAAATGTACAGCCTTGGAAACTCTATGAGGCAGTTCTACTCTGTCCTGTAGGGTCACTAGGAGTTGGAATCGACTAAATGGCAATGAGTTTTGATTCTAGGTACAAAGTTGAAGAACCATCCCTCTTATCCAAAACCTGTTGCCATCGAGTCGATTCCAACTCCTAGTGACCCAATAGGACAGAGCAGAACTGCCCCATAGGGTTTCCAAGGAGCACCTAGTGGATTCGAACTGCCGACCTTTTAGTTAGCAGCCGTAGCTCTTAACCACTAAGCCACCAGGATCTCCTATCAGTCCTTATGAATCCTCTGAGAAATTGGGAAGCCCACAAAGTTCCTTACATGAAAGGCTCCCTAGGAAGTTGATCCTTGATGATATTATGTGCTGAAGGCCACACAGCTGGAAAGTCAGTGCAGCCAAAGCCCACAGTTGCTGCCACACCCCCAAGCCATTGGCCCAAGCAGCGAGCCTAAGGTCTCTCCACTCCTTCATGCCAGTCCTCCCCACCACTCGATGGGCGCGTGCACAGTCCGAAAAGAATAAAGCTAGGCCGGCTCAAGACAAAAGCAGATGACAACTTTCCTGCTAGGGGAGGTCTGTCCGTTGAGAGCTAACAGCCCAGAGGAGAAGAAGGAGGAGGAGGCGGGGGCAGGATGATGTCTGGAGAAAACTGTGTTCCATGGAGCTGAAGCAGCAGGTTCCCATTTGGTAAACCATGGAAACTCACGTGGCACAGAAACAGAGGTTTGTGACTAGGACAAAAAATAATTATGCCATTTATTAAAACCTGCATCAGATGCTTGAATATGTTTCTAAGCCTACACATTAGATGTTGTGTTTCCTGTTTGACAAATGAGGAAACTGAGGCTCTGAGAGCTTGCAACTTTTCAAATGGGAGAAAAAGGAGAAAGAGGGAAATGAACTCAAGATGGCAGAAGCAGCACTCGGATCTGCTAACCCCAGGCCTAACTCTAATTTGAAATGAACAAAGGGTTTCAAAGTAGAAACAAGTTTCTCCATCAAGGAGGCAACAGTAGGACTGATGGCCCTGCTCAATGCTTGAATCATGAGAATCGTTCAGATATCAGCCATCAGAGCCAGAAGACAGTAAGCTGAGACCAGTGGCCAAGTGCTAACAAATCCAAAGTGACACCCAGTCTCTGCTGTCCTTTGGTTCCTATCACAATGTCCGCCCCCCCCCCCCCCCTTTTTTTTTCAAAGAGCAATCTCTACAGCCACAGAGCTGGGTTAATCATCTATCGACAACCCCCTGGAATGTTTTGACAACTAAAAGTAGAAGCTCCTCAGGAGCACAGACCATATCTGTTGTCTTCTCTGAGAGCTCAGCACCCAATCATCAATCATGATGCACAGGGTAAATGAATGGAATGAATAATGAATTTAATGCCTAACTGAAATAGTGTTCCTGGGATCCTCCAGCCACGTTTTGGTGAGGAGGTACAGGCAGTGGAGTCTGCCTTGGACCAAAACCCACACTCCACTACTTCCTGGCTGTGGGGCCCTGGCAAATTAACCTTTCTCTGTTTCCACATCCATATAATAAGAGATAACAGCTTCAAGCCCTGTTGTGAGCGTTCAATAAAGACCTGGCACATAAAATGCTCCCAAAAAATAGCACTTCCCCTTCCTTCCTCCTCAGAAAGTTACTTGACAGAGGGTGAGGCAAATAAACCAAAAGCAAAGGGTTTAGAGTCACTGCCAATTGAATATGAATCAGAAATTTAAAAATACATCTCCAAAATCATCACACAAGCCAACAGATGATCTTCCCTGAGTACCAAAACCCAAGCCTGTGATCCCTAGGCTGGTGTTCACCTGCCACTCAAACGGAATTCCACTTCCAACTGTAACTGACAGTCTGGCCTTGTAGCCCAGTTGGGTCTCGGCCTTTCTATAAAAAAGAAAATCATATTTGGGTTTCAACGCTGGCTTTGTCACTGATTAGCTGCCTGGGGTTTAGTTCTTCCTCTAGAAACTGGGGATGCATAGTCTGCAAATCCACTCAACTACCGTGAGGAGAGAACGAAGGTTGGGCAGCACCTACAGTGGATAAGCAATAAATAAATGAATGACTGTGAACGTTGGTGTCAGCTCCTCAGAACAGCCACCTTGGTACAAAGCAGGAGACTTCGCTTGCCTGCTGGGTATTCTCCAGTTTGATCAGTTGCTTAGAACCACCAGACCCAAACTCAGGCCTGGAATTCTCTCTCTAGTTACCTGTTATAGCCCTGGGTGATGGTCAATTACAGAGGCAGATTTTCTATTCACTTCTATGTGATAAGCGGTATTCCCAATTCTGAGGGCCTGACCTCATAAATGAATTTACAGTGAACACCAGCGGCTCATTTTCCTCAATCATAATTGAAATGAAAATTTCCCAAGCTCTAGTCTTCTCACATCATCTGACTTGGGAACAAGTTGCCATTGATGTCAAATGACCTCAAAGGCCTGGTCTCTGATGTGAGTCCTATACTTTAACCAACTTCTGCCCCGTCCACGTGAACATACTCAGCAATTCTTCTAGCATTAAACTCAGGGCCCAGTAGTTGCTTATTTTCTAATTCAGTCATTTTAATAACTATAGTATATCCATACTCATAAGAGGAGGGCTTATGAACAAGATGTCTATTCCAATGACAATCTTTAGAGACTAAGAATTATTAGAAAATCATTTTCTCCTTCTCTAAAGGTCTGTAATTATAAAACATTTGTTGAATAACGGATTGCCATGCTTGCTGACGTAGGAATATGTTTATTCGTTTCATGTAATTTGGTAGCAACCCTTTTTTATCCATGTAAAGTTTTACTCTCCCCTAGTGATGCATCAAGGACTCCTGGTAGCACAGTGATTAAGCCTTTGGCTGCTAACTCGAAGACCGGTGGTTCGAACCCACCCTGTGGCTCTGTGGGAGAAAGACCTGGTGATCTGCTCTAGTAAAGATTACAGCTTAGAAAACTCTTTAAGGGAGTTCTGCGCTGTCACATGGAGTCACTGAAAGTTGAAATCGATGGCACCTAACAACAGCGATGCATCATAATAAAATGCCACATCAAAATGCAAAGATAAAGAAGATGCTGGTGATATGCTACATCGTAATTTGACAGTCATGATATCATTGAGAGGGGAGAACACTATTATGGGCACATAGGCATATGGGAATTTCAAATATTTATTGAGGCTTATATCAGAATCAACTCAATGGCAACTGCCTGGTTGGTTGGTTTGATAGCCTCTGATATTAAAAGATACAGACCCAGCTTTCAGAGACCTTATGATCTAATGCAGGGCCCCAATCAGTAAAAAGGAACTACCATACAGGGCAATGAAAGCCATGGCAGAGAAGGTGCTATGGCAGGAGTCAGGGCAGATCTTCAGAAGGGCCATCTCAACAAATACATGAAAGATGAGGATCAATGAGAAAAGCAGCTTTGGAGGGTGGAAGGGAGGAAGGGACAGTATACAGAAGAGGAAGCAGCAAACAGCATATATAAAGCCACAAAATCAAGAGAGCACACAGCAGATTCTGGGTTTTAAGCACAGTGACATGATTAAGATTGGCACTTTGGGAAGATCATGCTGTACAAAATAACTTGGCGAAGGGACATGACTGGTGGCAGAGATGGCAGCAGGAGAACTGTTGTCAGGCTAAGATGACGGAGGCCCAAGAAGGGAATGATGGTCCTAATTATTATTATGAAGTAATACCAAGAAATGTCTATTGAGCACTTTCTTGGTGCAAGCACTGAGATTACGTACTTCATAAGCATTATCTTATTAAATCCTTATGACGATCCTGAGAGGAACTGAAACTCATTTTATAGATAAGGAAACTGCTGATATTTTCTTGTTTGCTTGCTGTCTGTTGATCCCAACCTCCCCCAACAACTAAAACATTTATTGTCTGCTCCTTGAAACAGTGCCCGGCACATAGTAGGCGTTCAAGACATACAGGATAGATGGTTCAATGAACAAACTAATAAAGGAATTTGCCCATGATCATCTTGAGTTAAGGAACCCATGCTCACTGCACTCACTACACTTAGCACACTGCATTGCAATTTCTAGTCTTTGCTGGTCCTTAGTCTCCTGGGCTGGCTTCATCTTGCAAAACCATACTGCCCTGGACTCGGACTTGGGGTCTCCTATCTTTTCTACACTCATTTCTTTGCTTTCATCTAATCCCTTGGCTTTAAATTCATGGATGACTAAAATTTATATCTCTGGCATGGACTTCTCCCATGAACTCCATATCCTTTTGTCCAAGAATCTACTCAACATCTCCACTTGGATGTTTAATAGGCATCTTGAACTTAGTATGTCCAAAACTAAGCTCCTGGTCTTCCCTTTCAAACCTACTACTTTAATAGACTTCTTCATCTTAGTTAAGGACAACTCTATTCTTCCAGTTGCTCACACCAAAACTTTGGCACCATTCTTTACTTGTCTCTCTCATACACTTCATCAGCAAATCCTACTGACTCTCTTCAAAATAGCCAACATGTCACCATCTCTACTGCTGCCACCCTAGCCTGGCCCACCTTCATTCTTACCCACATTACCGCCAAAGCTTCACACTGGTCTCCCTGCTTCCATCCATAACTATCCCCCTTTCAGTTGATTCTCAACTGATTCCCATTGCCAGAGTGATTAAATTAAATCTAAGTCAGGTCACTCCTTTGCTCAAATACCTCCACTGGCTCCCACCTCAGAGTAAAAACCAGTATCCTCACAATGGCTGAAGAGGCCCTCCCAAGTGCTGGCTCTGATTCCCCTCTGCCCTCATCTTCTATTATACTTCCTTCACTCATGCTTCTCTAGCCACCCCAGCCTGCTTGCTGTACCCTCGGCTCAGAATGCTCTCCAGATACATGTATGGCTCATCCCTCACCTCTATCAAGTCTTTACTCCAATGCCACCTTCTCAATGAGCCACTCCATCTAAAACTACAACCCTGTCCCCTGTTTAAACAGACCACCTAATACACTACAGAATTTATGTATTTATTATCTGCACCCCGTAGCCCCAAGAGGGTTGTTCACTGCTATATCCCCAAAACCTAGAACGATGTTGGACACACAGTAAATCTCAATGAATGTGCTGAATGAATGAATTTTAAAAATGAGTGAATGAATAAGTGAATTCTCTTTTTTACAGGATCTTCTCCAGGCCAACCACACCAAGCAATAATCATCACAGAAACACACCGAGGAGACACTCAGAAAATTCTGATAGGACTGAATTTACACACAGCTGATAAAGCACTGGTGGAACGGCTGATGGCTTTAGTTTGAAGAATCTTTCACGTTAGTCTTCTAATCAACAGGTAAATGACAAGAAGTCTGAAACAATTTGAAAGTTTTTCAAAAAGATTTGAGAAATTTTATTTTTGTAAACATTTTTAAATGCATTCAAAATGTATACCAAGACAAAAAAAATCATGTAGACAATATCAAAAATATAAAACCGATGGTTTTCGAAATGAACAAGACACAATGTAAAAAATCTTTATATATACAAAGTTCAATGGTATTTCCAATGCAAAAAAATGAAGCAGGGGAAAATGCTCGACAGTGTTCATCTGCCAACTACAAACCAAATTCTCCTCTTGACTAACTCCATGAGCTGCCGTGAAATCTACAGCTGTTTTGTACTTAGCTTCTCTTCTTACCTTATGGTACCTCATTTTTCTTTTTAATTTCTTTTAAGACAAGGGCCAATCAAGTCTTTTTAAAAGCTAATGATTATTGTTATACTTTAACTCTGTGTGTGTGTGTGTATGTCTGTTAGGTATCACTGACTCAGTTACAGTTCACAGCGACCCTACGTACAAAAGAATGATACACTGCTTGGTCCTGTGCCATCCTCACAATCGTTGCTATATCTGAGCCCAATGTTGCAGCCACTGTGTCAATTCATCTCACTGAGGGTCTTCCTCTTTTTTGCTGACCCTCTACTTTACCAAGCATGATGTCCTTCTCCAGGGACTGGTCCCTCCTGATAACATGTTTAAAACATGTGAGACAAAGTCTTGCCACCTTGCTTCTAAGTAGCATTCTGGCTGTACATCTTCCAAGACAGATTTGTTCATTCCTTGGCAGTCCGTGGTGTATTCAATAGTCTTTGCCAACACCATAATTCAAATGCATCCATTTTTCTTTGGCCTTTCTTATTCATTTTCCGGCTTTTGCATGCAAAAGAGGAGACTGAATATACCATGGCTTGGGTCACACACACCTTAGTCCTGTAAGTAACAATCTTTGCTAGAAGTCTAGAGGTTTTTAATTCCAATAGTTAATATTTTAAACTCTGAGCTATATATGCAATGAGTTCCTGAACACTGCATCCAAATCATGATTTAGATACTCTAAGCAGAATATATCATTTACAGAAATTCCTTTTTATAAAATTAAAATTTTCACATATTTGCTTAAATCACAGTAAGCCTGTAAACTAATTAAAAAAAAAAAAAAAAAAAACCTCAGCAATGTGAAAAATTATTCACTCTATTTAAGGTTCCCTCAAATGATAAGCAGACCTATCTAATCTAAAATATATCTGAGTGGTCATATTCATATCCCATTCATGCCCCCATCTACTAATATGCACCAACAACAGAAACAGGCTCATTGCTGACGTACTATTAATATTAATACCAATTTGATTTAGTTCCTGTGGCAGAGCAGAAACAAAAAACTTTTGAGTTTTGGTTACTTTTGTTATATGGCAACCACATTTTTTATTAATTTATCTCCATTTCCCTTAATATTTCAGAGATAATGCTCAGGTTTAAACTTCAATTAAAGTTCTTAATTCGGGCAGTCAGAAATTGCTAGTTACTGATACTGATGAACTTCTTTCCTAGTAAAAGCTACCTTTCCTGAGTGACCCTGGTAGGAGGAGGGAGGGAGAGAGGGAGAATAGGTTGGTTGGACAGAAGATTGGAAAGCTAAAATTGACATCTTCCACAGTCACAGTGCCTATTCTGAAACTGCGTAGAAAGCAACAGAAAATTCTCTATTGAAATTCACTAAGAGAATAGCACTGGCGATGCCATTTATCTGAAAGTAAACAGAAAATAGAAAAAGACTACCATTTTAAATTTCTTAGAAAAAATCCTATTATTAAAATTTAAGATTAAAATTGGCCCCTCCCTAATTATTCTTATTTACTAACATTTAACTGTGGATCAATTGCTAAAAAAAGAAGAAAAAGTGAGGATTAAGAATGGTCAAGTTCAGACAGGTAAGAAGTCTAGTATACACAAAAACTGAGGCAGGGTAATGCTCAACTCAGATGCTAAAAACTGAGTCCAGTTATAGTCTGTGGCTGCCATAAGTTACAGAGACAAAACAGTAGACCAATAAAATCTACTGTCTCCAACGCACAGTAATTTTGCTTCACAGAACTTTTGAAATCCAAGACTCACTAATGGAGTTAATTAAAGGAAATGCAGACTGTTCACACAGACACAATATGTTTAAAGCAAATTTAAAGAGTGCAAATCAGCTCCAAGATTGTATTTGAGAGAGTGTGGTTCTGAGAGCAGGCTGCTGTTACCCTGGGGCACAGCCTGCATAATGATCGTATTAAAATACAGGTTTCCTTCAAATTATCTTCATTAATTATGTCAGCCAATTTGAATGTATCAAGAAAGAATTTTACAAACAATATAACAAGGTATGTATATTCACATTTTCATTTGTACCTTAAGAACAAACTGTTAACAATAAAGATGATGATTATGAAAAACAAGATTAAAGGTGTGTTCATTCGGGGAAAAACTAGATTAATGTTATTCATCCAACAACAAACACTTTTATAATAAATGCCATACTACAAAACCATTCACAGCTTTATAAAAAGGTGAAACAGAGTTTCGTTACAATTTCTTTCCCGTTCCGTATTTAAAAGAATCCAACTTATGTTAATGCTTAATTCTTTTACTCTAAAATCTGTAAAATATATAAAATACCAAGATTATCAACAGTCACAAACGTTTTGAAGTCAGGGGACACGTGTATTTTCTTCAGATTGGTTCCATTTGTGTAGAAGGTCTGTGAAGATTCCCCAGTGACAACATTCCACCACTGTTCAGAGAAAAATAAAATTATCATTAAACTGATAATTACACTGTCTGACAATTTGCAGTGCTGGCTACAGCCTTTGCCCTATCACTTCCCAATCCCAAAATTAAGGAAACAGCAGGGAAAAAGTCTCAGGTTTTGTGCTGCAATATAATATTATCGACCTGGTCAGCCTTCCCTAATTAACCCCGGCAACTGCCTCACAGCTTTGCCTACACCTAACTACCACAGGCAGGCTTGAGAAGAGCTGCAGCTTATGTCAGAGCTGCTACACAAAGTCCATTAGGCCAGTGGCTGAACTGAATTCTCCTGTCTGCACGACCTCCTCAGTGGGATGGACAGAGAATATCCCTCTCTTCACTCTAAAATGGCCCTTTGCAGACATGGAGTGATATTTTATTAGACACCCAGACTCTTATCGGTAATATGGGCTGTAGCAAAGAATTTTGTCTCTCCTGAATCTTCCCTTTTACCAAGAGTGAATCAAGAGTCCATGACCAAATTTCTTTGCTAAATAGACACTGAACACCTCAAATGCAGCAGGCACTTCCGGCCAACTCTTTCCTTTTTCCTCCCCATCACTGAATTTGCCAAGATTATAATGTATTCAGTTACCAAATGGAGATTATAAAGTTTACCTATGTATCTCACAGCTAAAATGAGGGCAAAAAGAGACCATACACATGAAAACATCTTAAAAAGGCTTCAGGTACACCAAGGCTCAGGTACATCAAGAGTACTACGAATATAGTGTCACTAACCTCTGAATCCCTGGCAGTGCCCCAGCATTCTTGCACATGTGACTGGGTTGACTATTCACGTGCACTATTTGTAATAGTAACTGGTAAAAATGTACCCCACGGACTTGAGTAAACCTCAGTAGAGCAGCAGGGACTAACTTGGGATTTTCCAGAACTGACAATTTTGCTTCGTAAATTAAAAATGTAAAGAAGTCTGCAGAGGATACATTCCACCTACTCAAGAACACTGGTTAGTTTTCAGTTGTTAGGGGCGAATGGCAGAAGTAGTAAGATCTTTACAGATAACCTGGTCCAACCACCTCATTTTATAAATAAGGAAACTGGGGTTCAGAGAGAAGAAAGGCCTTGTCACCCAAGATAACACTGCTTGCAGAGTCAGAGGCGCTAGCAGAGGCAGGATAGTTTCTGACTTCCTAATCCAGTGCTCCCACTACCTTTCCCTCTGTTTGTTAGAACAGACCACTCTACTTGAAAACACAACACCAGCCACGGGTGTGAATATGAACTAAAAAACAGTAATATAAAACAGCAGCTAACACTTAGAGTACACCATGTGCCACTATGTGTACATACTATGAATGCATTAACTCACTTAATCCTCCTAACCCTGTGGAGTAGGTATTACTACTGTACGCATTTTACAGATGAGAAAATCAAGGCACAGAGAGGTTAAAAAATCTTGTGCAAGGTCACAAAGCTAATGAGTGGCAGAGCTAGGCTTTGAACTCAGGCACTCTGCCCCAAAGCCCAGTCCCCTGACTGTTGTACTCTAAGTAATGGCAAACCTGCATTTCTCTCCATGTGGTCCATATTTCAAATCAGCCTTTCCCCACATGAGTATGAATTAATGTCAATTTCTTATCATTCTAACAGCACATGCTCTGTGACATAATACAGAAAAACAACTGAATTATTTTTTAACTTATAAATAGAAATAACTTTGAGAAATAAGAGCATTTTAGCTACTGGGTATCTACTCTGTCTTACTGACACTCAATTTATACAGCTTGGTGTCCAGCGTAAACAGACTCAAAAGGCCTATTTTCTTGGACATTACAGCAGCTGTTCCTTTTTACTATTAATTTGCTCTGTGCTTGTGGATAGTCTCATTAACACACTAGGTAGATGTAGGCAAGACTATATCATAATCAGTTTACCCATGCTAGTAATCAACCCAGAAGGGAAAAGGAGCATGACTGTGACTTAAATATACAAACCAAATATACAGGCTAAAGATTCTTTCACCTCTACAGTAGGGGTATCTATTCTGCTGCTAATGTACTTCAAGGCTCTCCAAGAACCCTGCAGATCTGCTCACTGATCTTCATAACATCTTGTAAGCCAGATTCATGATTATGTGATAGCATTCTATGGGGCGTAGCTGTTAAGTGCTATGGCTGCTAACCAAACGGTTGGCAGTTCGAATCTGCCAGGCGCTCCTTGGAAACTCTATGGGGCAGCTCTACTCTGTCCTATAGAGTCGCTATGAGTCGGAATCGACTCGATGGCACTGGGTTTGGTTTTTGGTTTTTTATTCTATGGGGCCTAGAGAATCAAATGACATGGTGTCTAGAAGCTCAGTGTCAAAGCTGGGAAGCTTTTCGGCAGTCAATACAACTCAATACTCCCAGCTTCCAACACAAAGATAGCAATGCCTCTCTTCTCAGCACCATCCTCTTAGCAGACTAAGAGTTACAGTTTATCTTTAAGTTAAAGGAAGACAAGTGGTGATCATGTCTTACTCCGGATGCCCTAGTAACTAAGTTGTGCCCCAAAAAGCTGTGAGTTAATGCAACATTTTGTAAACAGAGTTGTATTGTCAATGTAACCTTGTAAAGGGATCATAAAACACATCTTTTCATAAAGCTAAATACTCCCTTCCAATTTATCTTTTTATAAGCTAGATTTTATGTTTAGTAAAATTGCAATTACGTGGGTCTCATATAGTCAAAAACTTTAATTCATTCAAATATTTTTTAATAGCTACACTATGCTACATGATTAATCAGAAACATATCCTACACTTGACTATTTTTTATTTAAAAAAATTACAACATCCTAAGATCTCACTAGAGAAGTATTTTAAAAGACTTTTAAAATGTCTAAGCGGTCAATGCAACATATAGTATCACCTCCTCTACCTTTTACAAGTCAACCACCATTCAAAAGGCTCACCTCAAGCATCGCTCCTCCCTGTGGAGCCTCTGCTAACCCCCAAAGGTAGAAAAGACCACTCTTCTCCTTTGTGCCTCCACTATCTTCATGTAAATGCGTACCAGAACACCTCCTACACTTTAGAGGCTTTACTTGTTTAAGGTCTGCTTGTCCCATAGACTATAAGCCCCCTGAGGGCAAGAACCAAATCTTAAACATTGTATCACATAGCATGGTGTCTTAGCACAAAGTGGATACTTACCACATTCTTACAGAAGAGATGAATAAATAGATGGAAGCACCAAAAAAATGACATTGAAGAACCACGACATACTCAAGCATTGGCTTCAGTATTCACTAATAAATTTGCATAAACAAACTTGATACAAAAAACTGAGTGAAGAGAAGTCTTGGGTTTCAGTCTTAGCTCTTCTACTTACTATGTAATTTTAGGAAAGTCATAACCTTCATGAAAATCAGTTTCCTCATCTACAAACCAAGGAAAATTTAAGCCTCACAAAGTTGTGAGGACCTGAAATGATGTAAGTAAAGCATTTTGTACACTATAAACCAACACGCTGCTGCTGCTGCTGCTATTATTATTATTGCTAAAGGAAAATAAAAATTACAAATACATTTTTTAAAAGACTTTCAATCAAAAGCGTAATGAGGGAAATGAAAAATAAAACAAAGTTAAATACCCTACTTGCTAGTCATTCTAATCATCTAAGATTCCGTATGGGGCAATATGACAGCTCTAGACTGAGAACATCCCTAACTGTCACCAAAACTTCCAAGAGTCTGAGGAAATTAGCCTTGCAGACCCAGTCTCATCACTGCAAAATGGGGATGACAGGAACTGGCCTTCTACTCCCCTAGGCTGTATAAGGACTCACTGAGATACAGGAAGTGAGGACAGCTTGGAAAGAGGGCTATAGGCTGTTCTCTGCTTACACAAGTCATTAAGGAACTCTTACCTTAAGATATGCCCCAGAGGAGACAAGCATTTTGCTATCTGGAGAAAAGCAAAGGTCGGTCACCCAGCCTCCGTGGGTAGCAGCTCCTTCTACCGAACACAAACCAAGAAGCTCACCGTTTGAGACATTCCATATCTACATAAACATGATATGCGATTCATTAACAACGTTACCCAGAAGCTGCCTCCACTTTTAAAATATACATCTATAATCTGTAACATAGGAAACCCTGGTGGCGTAGAGGTTAAGTGCTGTGGCTGCTAACCAAAAGGTTGGCAGTTCGAATCCACCAGGAGCTCCTTGGAAACTCTATGGGGCAGTTCTACTCTGTCCTATAGGGTCACTATGAGTCAGAATCGACTCGACGGCAGTGGGTTTTTTGGGTTAATCTGGAACATACTTAGAAAACTTGCTTAAATATATAGTAATTACAATTCCGAGATGCTTTAAGAATTTTTTTAGACTGCATTCTCTCCTTTCCAATTAAAAAAAAAAAAAACTATACTAAATACTAATTACACACAATATTTGTCATTAACTATATTCCAAAAAATAAAACAAGAGGACTACAGCAATTGATTAGAATTCTATGACCTTTTCCATTTAATAAGAAGAGAACGAGAGGAGCCAGGACTACGCAAAAAATAACAAGCTACCTTAAAAAAAGAATTCCGGTCCAGGAGGTAACACCAAGAATGTTGACAGATTCCATTCAAACATCTAAATCATATGTATTTTAAACACAAGAAATTCCTGTAAGGCTCTAATGACATGTCATATGAGTGTAATACTCGAATTTTTCAAAGTCATGCACATCAGAATAAGAAACGGAGACATAAACAGCAAAAGAAAAAGTCAAAGTCATCATTTGCAAATGTCCCCCTAAAAAATTCAAGAGAGCCAAATGGAAAAACTCATTAGAAAGATTTCAATAAGATAGCCAGCTTTCCTACATGATAAATAATCAGGAATAAAAACAAAACAAAAAATATTTTTTAAATGCACTGAGGAAAATTTTTTAAATAACATTCCAAATTTTAAGAGAGACAGCTTTTTCAACAGGGGTTCCTGAAAAATGAAACACTGCCTCATAACCAGGAAAGATGAGAAACTCAGAGCAAAATTAATGCTCCCAAAGCAGCTCTGCCACTTCTGCTGACATGGCATTTATGTGACTGGTATAGAGACAGTTGGCTACTTGATCCTCAAGCAAGAGAATCTTAATTTTCCTGGAAAGCCTATCTGATAACTCCTCCATTCCTATACACTGCAGTGTCCCAGTCTTCTGCATTATATACCTATTTCTTGGGTTTTAAACCTTCATTTGTGGAAAAAATTAAGAAGAAAAAAAAACTCTTCTCATATATACTGGTTACCAAAGCCCAAACTTTTCCCACCACCTGCCAAACACAGCCAAGCCAACTGCTTTTCCATGATTTCTGATGCATCAGCATGCGGTACTTTCCCTATCACACTATATTTCCATCTTTGAAAGAGACACAAAAAGAACAGCATTCTATTGCATTAGCATGTCTCTTCCAAAAGACATTTTCTAAATAAAATTGGCATGGCTGTTATGTATATCTTAAGCACTGCAGGGTAATAAAAACTGACATATCACACAGACTCCACCTCAGTAAGGAGACCTTGAATGCTTGCCCAGTGACAGAGATGTGAGTCTCTGGACTGTTGAACAAAGGCAGACAGTCCAGTGGGAGCTGCAATAAGCCACACTGTAAACATCGACTACCTAATGGGTATAGTGCTGAAAAGATCTTTCCCTTTAGCACTGAAAACAGGAGAATTCACCTTTCACTTATAACCTAGGTAATGATTTACAAATTATTTTCCTCAAATTCTGCCACTAAAAACAACCTTTGGTCCAAGTCCAAGAATTCAGATGAATCATTCTCAAGCTAACACAGAGAACCAACTGTGAATAAGTAGGGCATTTGCCTCTTCACATATATAGGAAATAGTTCACTCTAACTCTACTAACTCTAAAATGAATTCTTCCTGCAGTAGAATGCAGCTATGAATAAAATGTACAGAGTCCTTCGAGAAACAAAACAAAGCATGCTTTATTCAGCCAAAACCCCAGGGACTGTGCTTCCCTGTCACATTAACAAAGATCCCCAACGTCATGAAGAGGGCTGCTAGCCCAAGCCACAGGGAGAGCAGTGTTTTCAGGTCAGCAAACACCCTACCCTGATTTCTCCGTTGTCATCTCCAGTCGCCAGCAGGGTACTGTCCACAGAGAAGACAGAGCAGCGCACACAGCCTGTGTGGCCACTCAATTCATGAAGAGGGAAAAGGAGGTCAAAATTCCAGATCTGAAAGGCAATTCGGGATGTTTAGAAATAGTAAATGCACTACAAAAAACATCAGCAAACTCTGCTTCCAGTGCTGTTTGGCCATATATTCAATCGCCTAGGAGTCCTAACGTCTGACAGTTCATAGGCTCTCATGATACTGTTCAACTTTCAACTTGAAACCTTATTTTTCTGGTTTCCCTTCAATTATTCAAGTTAACTTCTGTCATGGATTGAATAGTGTCCCCCCAAAAAATATGTCTATCAATTTGGCTGGGCCATAATTCCCAGTATTCTCTGGTTGTCCTCCATTTTGTGATTGTAATATTATGTTGAAAAGGATTACAGTGGCATTGTAACACCACTCTTACTCAGGTCACATCCCTGATCCAACGTAAAGAGAGTTTCCCTGGGGTGTGGCCTGCACCACCTTTTATCTCTCAAGAGATAAAAGGAAAGGGAAGCAGAGAGATGGGGACCTCATACCACCAAGAAAGCAGCACCAGGAGCAGAGTGCCTCCGTTGGACACCGGGTCCCTATGCCTGAGAAGCTCCTCAAGCAGGGGAAGACTTAGGACAAGGACCTTCCTCCGGAGCTGACGCAGAAAGCCTTGCCCTGGAGCCGACACCCTGAATTTGGATTTGTAACCTACTAGACTGTGAAAAAATAAATTTCTCTTTGTTAAAGCCATCCAGTTGCGGTATTTCTGTTATGGCAGCACTAGATGACTAAGACAACTTCAGTTCCAGGGTCAAAGTCACAGCTTCCTTAACTTTATTAAAGAAGTAAGTTATTGGAAGGAAGAGCAAATCAGTTAGGAGAGGTCTGTGGAGTGAAGCAGACCTGAGTATGAGAGTCCCAGATGGACTACTTACTAGCTCCTTGTGACCTGCGACAACTCACCTAACCTTTCCCAGCTTCAGTTTCTGCATCTGTAAAATGGGGACAATAGTACCTATGGTGTGGAGATGAAATGAGACTGCAGAGAGGGAAATTCCTAGCACAGGGCTTAGCACATGGCATGTGTTCTTTAAAGGTTAGTCACTCTTATCCTATTGTCTTGGTGGTCACATGCTGTTCTTTGCCTTCCAATATTCTCCCTTCTCGTTCCATCATCACCATTTAACTAGCATATACTGAAAACCACCATGTACCAGACACTGAGGTAGGAGCTGGTGGTACAAAGATGAACTAGATACAATCCCTGTCCTTGAAAACTTTATAATTTAATCAGACAGATAGGCCTGTGAACAAAAAAGTGAGCAGTTGTGCAAAGTAAATGTGTAAACAAACATGAATAAAATGTAATGGCAGCACTGAAGGTAGAGGAGTTAACCCTACGTGAGGGTCAGGAAGGCTTTAATGACAGCAGAGCTGACGTCAGATCCAGGTCTGAAAGAATGAGCCATAATTCTTTGAGGTAAGAAAGGAGTAGAAAGTTTTGTCTAACTAAAGTTAACCGCATGCACAAAAAGACAGAGACAGGAAGTAGCCCCACAGAGAGGGAACAATGTAGCACAAACAGATGCTAATGGCCTAAGGAGTTTGGGTTATAAACCTTCAGGTAACAGAGGTGTTTCAGCCAAAGACTCAGGCAGCTGTATAGAAGATACACTGGAAGACGCACAGACTAGTGGGAGAGAGGATGTGAGGAGAGAGTCCACCAGAGAAGAGGGAGGAAAAGACAAGTTAAGAGACACTGAAGAATAATCAACAGGGCACGAGAGACAGGACGGAGCCCCTGATACCTCCAAGGTTTGTAGTTCGGAAAGATGAGTAGATAGTGATACCATTAAAAGAAACAGAGAAAAAAGAAGAGAACGAAATACTCAGAGCTCACCATCTGATTAAATTTTCCAGAGAAAATTATCCCAAATATGTAGTCACAGATTTCCGAACCTCACAATACCAAGCAGCATCATTTCACTGGAATGTGATTTTCAGAAACATCAATGTGTATCAATCATATAAGAATTTATTGTGAGTGTATAATTAAAAGTAGAACCTTTTCAATGATTTTTATTGCCTTTATAGTATGAAGTAGATATTGCATTAGATTAAAGAAATCAGTAAAGTAGAAACCAGGAGTCCTCAATGTCATTCATTCAATCTATTGGACGCCTACTAAACACCAAAGGCATCCTCCAAAAGCTCACAGAACAGGACATGGACATGTAGACACAAACTGTCTGTCCTGTTTTATACATTATTTGGACCTATAATACATAACTGCTACCAAAGTTTTATCCATGCACATTTCAAATGATCAACCTACCTTTGCAGTCTTGTCAGCAGAGGTAGATGAAAACTTGGTAGCATCAGGAGAAATATCACAAGAAAGTACTGTATCCTGGTGACAGACAAAGTCTTTTTCTATTCTTCCAGTAATAATATTCCACACCTTAAAAAAAAGCCTCGAATTTGATACTTGTAAGAACATTTACATTAGTGAGCATGATCAGCTACAAGATAGGTCTATAAAACAAGAACTTTTGCACACTGGTTTTTCTGACCTCTTTGCTTGAAGTGTCCTTTAGCATAAATAAATGCTCATAAACATACAGCAGATGTAGGTGACCGCAGTAAACAGAAAACAGGCATGAAAAAATAAAAATTAAAAAATGTAAGTGGTTGCTTAACACCTATCTGTTTTGGGCTGTCACAATACAATCATTATTAGAAAACTTTTTTTAAAAACCAAACCAATGCTTCAAACTACCTTCACTGTTCCATCAAATGACCAAGAAAGCAGTCTTGAATTTTTCAAGAGCCTGAAGTCTTTCACTGTTTCCTGATGGGCTTGCAGAAAGACATATTCCTCTGACCGCCAATTCCATACCTGAATATCAAAGAAAGAAGTCTGTTATTACAGTATCTACTGGAGGAATGGAGGAATGTACTCTTTCTCATCTAAAGTCTCTCACCCTCATGCGATCTCAGTAAAACAAGAAGTATATGGAGTTCCCATTTTACAGAGAGAGAAGAGAAAAGCTGGTGATAATTAACTTGATTACGGCAAAACAAAATACTTTTCCTCCTAAGTAAAATTTGTTTTCTTCAGTTGCCTAGAGGAAAGTTAGTTATACCAGAAGACAGAGAAAAGATATAATATGCCAGTGAACTCACCATCTGATTAAATCTTCTACAGAAAATGATACCAATTACGTATTCACAGATTTCTGAACCTCACAAGCTAGGCAAGTCTGTGGATCCTGGCTCCAGTGAAGCCAGCCATATTATCCAGGAAGCTCAGCTGACCAAAGCAGCTTCACACCAGGTCATAGAATTTCTGAGCTTCAGAGATCTTGGCTATTTCCTAAAGCAGTCCTCAAAATTACATAGGAATTATAGTGCATTATTTTGCACACTGAAGTCCAGGATGAACTCCTCAGGAATGACAGGAAGAGAGGAAGTAAAATAACATCAGTTACTGACACAAAATAAGCATACAAGTGTATCTGAGGTACAGAGAGGAACAGAACAGGAATTTATTTCTATGCCATGTCAAGAACACCTCTTAATCACTAAATCAAAGAGGCTGCATTTAAAACCAACCCCTCCCCCCCCAAAAAAAGACCCAAACCCGTTGCCATCAAGTTGATTCTGGTTCATAGCGACTCTAGAAGACGGAGCAGAACTCACCCATAGGGTTTCCAAGAAGCAGCTGGTGGATTCAAACTGCTGACCTTTGGTTAGCACAGAACTCTTAATTACTGCGCCACCAGGGAATTCTTGGCTTCAAATTAATTTAACAAATGTTTATTTAGCACCTACATGTGAGGCAAATATGAATTCAGCAAGGATCTAGCATCAAGAAACCTAAGAGTCTAGCAGAGGAAATGAGACATTAAAATAAATAACGACCCTACAATAGAAGATACAACAATAGAGATAAAAGTTCAGCGAAGCTCAAAAAAGCAATTCCTTAGAGAAGAGTTGGTGGAGACAGTGCATGCAAAGTAAGCGTGAGAAATGGGTTGGAAGTATGAGTCAGAAACTGCTTAGAGAAGGGCATTTCAAAGACAATTCATTCCCTGAATGCTTGGGTTAAAGCACAAGAGGAGGAAAACATGAAAAGATTATAGGAATCTGCTCATAGTTCAACCTGGGTTAAGCAAAGGATATACAAGGCGGAACAGTAGGAAAAAGGTATCTGAAGAAACAGCCCAGAAAGTTCCATGAAGCTCAACTTCTGAGCTGTGGTCAACCAGGCAGGCTTCTATTTTTTTAACATGAGGAATAAAAAGATGAAGAAAATCTGCTACCACCACTGGTATACACATTAGTAACATTCTGGACCTAGTTTTTGACTGACGAAGGTTAAACAATAGAAACATCTTTAAGCCTCTTCCCATTAGGCTCAGGCAAAATTGTAAAAGAAATGACACCTATCTTATTCCCCTTTCTTCACTCCTTTATCTTCCACATTTAGATTCCATCCTCCCCACTAAGCTCTGGCTCTCAGATCTCTCCCTATCTTCTGTCTCAGAGTGCTCATTCACAGTAGCAGGATATCACAGAAGCAAGGGGTCTTAGAAGAAGAGCTGGAAGTGAAAGAAATTCTAAAGAGAATAAATTAAGAACCCAATGAGATATGCTGGGGAAGAGGTAAGAAACAGGCTTTTCTGGCGCCCCAAATCATACCAGAAAGGAAGGACACCCTGTGTGGCTAAACATAAAATACTCTAGACCATTTCCACTAGGAACTTTCTAGCTCCCTCTTTCCCCTTTCTGGGCTTTACCGGACTAGAAGATGAGTGGCTACCATTAACAGCTCCTCCTGATTGACAGTCGATGCCAATCCAAGCTATGCCTGATTCAATGTTCATTCCTGACTTAGGTTCTTACTGCTGCCCTCCACATAGCAGAAAGTCAGAGAGGCTTCCTGAGCAGATATAACAAAGAATTTGACAATCACTAAAGAGAGAAAAGAATAGCCTCAGCAGCTTTTGTTACAGAAGCTTTCTGATTAAGACAGTGATGACAGGAGTATTTCTTTTTGTTTGACTCAAACTACCATGCTAATTGAATCACCTTGAGAAATATATGGCTAAACTTCTACCGGCTTTAGTCCAATGCTTTAGTCCAAAGCTGAGTTTGGGGATGTCTCTACCATCAATTATCATTTTGCAATGTTATCCACTGTAGTTTTTTTTGGGGGGCTATACACATTGCCATTGAGTCAATTCCAACTCATAGCGACCCTATATAAATAATTAAATTATAAAAATGCTAAGGAATTTTCTTATAGTTTTAAGAACCAATACGTTATTATACACTGACCCAGGTGAACTACTTGGCTACTACTTGGGTTTTATTTACCTCAAGGTAAAAAATCAAAATTTACTGTGACAGATCTCAATTTTTACAACTCTAGGTGCCATAATCAGGTCATCTGATTTTTCAAATTTTGGCAATAACTTTAGTTCAGTTCAGCAAAGACTTACTGAACCCCCTCTATATTCCAGGCACTGGGAATACAAAGATGATTACAACAAACATCTATTTAATCATTTACTTGAACATTAAAAACTAAAACAAAAACCCAACCAGTCACTTCTTGAACATACCTACTAAGGGTATTGTTATAAGACTATATACTCAATAAAACATTTTAAATGCAAAAAAGTATCCTGACCAGATGAGAAAAGAAGGTGAAACACAACTCATACTTCTAAAAATAATCTAACTTGTATTCTAAAAATATTTCTAAAAATTATTTCTCCCTCTGGCTAAGAAGATCTGATCTTCAAGCTGGTCATAAAACCTTACAAATTTAGCTTTTGAAAGAAAGGCTACATAGTATACAATGTCTCAGCAGGATTTCATCAGATGTATTTTAGTTTTACCCATTACAAAGACATCCGGAGATGAACGGTGAATATTACACTGAGTTTCACAGCTAATACACCAATACCATGGGACTCTATAATAATAAGTTTCTGTACTGAAGTCAAATTCATTCCAATCATATACCTTCACAGGACTCACAAAAACAGAGGCTATATGTAAAAAGATTTTTTTTCCAAAATAGTTCTTAATAGTATGTTAATTATTACCATTTTAAGAAATATTTGGAGTCCCTGCATGGTGCAAAAGGTTAATGTACTCAGACTAACTGAAAGGTTAAAGGTTCTGGTCCACCCAGAGGTGCCTTCAAAGAAAGGACTGGCAATCTATTTCTGAAAAATCAGCCACTGAAAACTTTACAGAGCACAGTTCTATTCTGACACACTAGTCAGAGTCGACTTGATGCCAACTGGTTTAATACATATACTAAATAAAAGAATATATAACAACAAAAAGACAAACAACCCAGTCAAAAAATGGACAAAGGACTTGAACAGACAGTTCACCAAAGATGATATTCAAATGGCCAACAAGCACATGAAAAGATCTTCAACGTCATTAGCCACTGTTGTTGTTAGTTGCTGTCAAGTCAATTCTGACTCATGGAGACTCCGGAGATGGAAATCAAAATCACATTAAGATATTAGCTCACCCCCATGAGAATGGTAATGATCAAAAAACTGAAAACAACAAGTGCTGACAAGGTTGTGGAGAAACAGGAACCCTCATCCTTTGCTGCTGGGAATGTAAAATGGTTCAGCCACTGAGGAAAACAGTTTGGCAATTCCTCAAAAAGTTGAACATATAACTGTGTTCAACTGAAGAAGAGCAACACAAATGAAGTACAAGGGGACTGTGGTAAGGACTGAAAGGGCTATAGCACTCAAAATTAACCAGGACAACCCTACACTGGGGAAGCTGCTGGAAACAGAATGCAAATTGAGTAGGATAAGAACTATAGGGGCAAAAGAAAGGCTCCAAATAAAACCGAAAGAAGGTCCAAGAGCAAAGAGATCTCTTAAGAACAAGTCATATATATATGTGTATATATGTATGTATGTATGTATATATACATATATATATATACTTTCCTTTTTTAACACTTCATGAAAACAACAGAAGAGGGGGCTATAAAGTTAGAAATGCTGGCCTTCCCCTCCCTCCTAATAGTTCAGGAAAACTAATATCATGTAAAAAAAAAAAAAAAAAGAATTGTGATCAAATTCCAAAAAAAGTTACTATGATAAAAAAGAGAATAAAGTGGAGAATGCCCCTCTAGACAATGAAAGCACATCTAAAAGATTAAAGGGTATCTGGATTAAAGGCATCTGCAAAATTGAGGATCATGGTATTAAAAAAAGATCAAGAGAAGGTTTACGTACTAAAAGTTGAGACCCTACATCTACTCACAGTTTTCTTTCCCCCACTTAGCTCTGAGAACTCCAGGAAGGAGACTAGAAGATTCATCTTTAGGAATCTCACCAGACTAAGACAAAAGGCCTAAAGATACTAACAACAAAGGTTCTACATCCAGATCCCCTTTCAGAGAAGGTCTCAGTCAACACACAGAGCTTTCAGCCAGCCTTTCAGTGCCCATCTCTGGTAGTCAATGATCTCCACAGAGCTAAAGAGGGCCTTTATAATAAAAAAAAAAACAAAATAACCAAATAGAAAAAGCAACTTAGAGGGAATAGCAAGTACGCAGGGAAATGAAAACCTGGCCAAAAAAATATACATATATAATATATATATATACATATCTTCACTCATCCGTCCTTAGAAATGTAAGATATTTCATCTATGAAACAAAAACACAGTGCTCTTCGAAAGGAATAAACAGTAAGAACGGACTCTTTAATGTCACAAATATAATAGCAAAAATGAAAGTGTTGGAAGGTAAAGCTAAGGAAAATGCCCAGAAAGTAGAGCAGAGTACAGAAAAATGAAATATTGAAGAGAAAACTTGATCAATCCAGGAGATCCAACATCTAAATAATGGATATCGAAGAAAGAGAAAGCAGATTTGAAAATAATCAAAGAAATAATTCGAGAAAACTTCCCTGAATTGAAAAATATAAGTTACTAAGTTGAGAAAGGATACTGAATGCCGCCCCCCCCAAAAAAAAACCCTACACTAAAACACACCCAACACAAAATTTTAAAAATTCTGTGAACAAAGAAAAGATCCTAAAATCTACCAAAGACAAAGATTAGGAATTGGAATGGCTTCAGGCTTTTCAACATAAATTTTAGAACCCAGAAGAAAATGGAGCAATGTCTTCAAAGTTTTAGGGTAAAATAATTTCCAACTCCAGCCAAATTTAATGTAACGGTAGAAATTTCCTAAATTGCATTAAGGCAGGAAAAGCATTCATATACCCTCCATGGTTTAGATGTGAATAGTGTCTAAAACTCTCCAAAAAAAAAACCCATTGCCATTGAGTCAATTCCAACTCATAGTGACCCTGTAGGACAGAGCAGAACTGCCCCATAGGGTTTCTAAGGGTAAAAGCTTTACAGAAGCAGGCTGCCACATCTTCCTTCCGCAGAGCAGCTGGTGAGTTCAAACCACTGACTTTTTGGTTAATAGCCAAGTGCTTAGCCACCGCACCACCTGGGCTCCTATGAATAACGTCTACTTAAGTCATAATAATGGCACTAATGATCTAATCAAAATTATAGTTTTCTTGGGATGATGGGGGTTGATAAATGGGTATGTGTGTAGGCGAGTGTGCGCATATGGTTGGACATAGGACACGTGGAAGGTGAAAGAGAGCTAAATCCTGATTTTACCACAGCAGAATCAGTAGATAATGTCTCAAATGGAAAAAGCAAGAGTAAGCACTATAAGTATGCTGTATGGGGGGATGAGGGTAAATATGAAAAGAAACATCTAAAAGCAAAAAGTGGTTGCTTCTGGAGAATGAGAAATGGAAGGGGTCTATTTTTCGTAATAAGCCTTGAAATATTTGAATTTTTTAATTATGTGCATTGGAATTTTGAAAAAAAAATTTTTTTTAAGTATAGCAGGCTGAATTCCTCAGTATACACAATCTGCCATTATGATAAACTATTCTTTTTTCACAAGATTTCATCACTGTAGTAAACATTTTTTCTTGAAAGGAAAGAGCAAACTATTTTAATCAGATTTTACTACTGTAAAGAAAAATGAGAAACTGCATGAATATGGCAAAAAAAAAAAATTATTGATATAGCTCCAAATCCTCTAGCAGGCAAGAAAGTTCAACTGAACCCTTTGTTTTAAAAAATAAACAGCCTCCCAGTAGAGGGTTCTAAGTCAAATTGTCTGCTTCACCCTCAGAAAATTAAGAAACGCAAATGGATTTCAACTAAACCCATGTACATATAGCCCATGTATGCTCAAAGTAGGATGATCTTAAAGAAATCAGTCTTTAAAATGCACACCAGATTGGAGCCATACCCTAAGTGCTCCTTTGCCAGAGTCGGCATTATACATGTTAGGAGTCTATGCTCCCTCTTACCTGAATTGTAGAATCATCGGAGCTTGAAATAAGAGTCTTCCCATCAGCTGTGAACTGAATGTGCCGTACAGCTTTCTTGTGTCTAATCCTGGACTGGAAGATTCTGCCATTTAGGAGTTCTAAAATCTTCAAAATGGAAATTCACAGAAAATTAATACAAAGAAGTATAATACCACCCAGGCATTACACCCCAAAGATAGTAAACCAAAATTAAACTATAGAAGGGGACAGAATTTCCATCTCACAGTGCATTCAGTTTAGCTAAAAACACACAAATGAACGGTACACATACAGACACATGTGTGTATGTGCACAAACACACACCCTAAAATAACTCACTGGGATGAACAGATGGGAGTAGGAACCAGCGGTCCTTCTGAGTACTCAACTACCCAATTCATCAAACAAGTGGCAGTTTGGGCTCAACCTCCAATAACAAAATGACATTTGAGACGAATAGGAGAGAAAAAAGATAAAAATCCTGTATGAGACAAGATCTTTATAAAACAATACAGACAAGGGAAAATAAAGAATGATGAGGGAGCTAGAGAAAGGATGAAAGGACATGAAAAGGCTGGGGGTCAGTGTGCTGTGATCTTAAGAGGACTAAACACTAACATGCCACAGGCATTTATTAAGAAAGTGGTAACAAAAACTCAAAAAATAATAACTAGGTCAAAAGGTTTACAAGTGAATTCATGTTTTATTTAAAAAAAAAAAAAAGGGAAATATGGTTTCTTTTCCCAGAATAAATTAAGACATACTCAAGAGAAGCAGAAGGAAAACATAGATGACACTAAAAAGGGAGATTTCAGAAATTCGAACCTAACCTCCATGTCTGAAATAAGACCTGTAAAAAGTATATGGGACTTGGGGGAATGGGAATCTTTCTGCATGAGCAGGATGGACAATCTCACAATTTCTATGGAGGGAAGAGGGACTGGGGAGCAGGATAACATAATAATTGAGGTCATAAACTCAGAGATCTGGGTTTGAATCTTGACTCTGCCACTTACTGATTTTAAGAAAGTTATGGAAACTAAAAGAATCTAGACATCTGTAAACAGGGATGATAATACCTAACATTCAGGGTGTTATAAGAATTCAAAGACAATATCTGGCACAATTAATACCTAATAAATGGTAACTGTTATTATTTGATGACATGAGGCTGAACCGCATGAAACTGTCTTTTTTAGGTTAACAACAGTTGAATATTGGCAATTTGGTTCATAATCAATTATTTATATTATTTGATGATTTTGAGGCGGATTAGACTATAGATGAGGCACATGTGTGTTTTGTGAGTAATTTTCTTGAACTATCTGGCAGGCTTATTTCAAGGCACTTAGACGGTAAAAACAAAAAGAATATGATGCTGGCTTGGCAACAAAGTAAAAAGATAAAAGGGAAACTAAGGACCCCATAAAAAGAATAAATATGACCGTTTGAGATGAGACTGACAGGGAAAGATAGGTTTACATGTACAATCATTCCTTGCTTAACAAACACCCAAAATATATTTTTTCAGAAAAGTACCTATCTTAACAATAAATAATCTTTCACAACGATGAAAAAACAAAGCCTTAACTCTAAGCTCATGCTCTAACTGCCGTGGCAAATATACAGGAGCACTGACATCACTTTCCCAATGCTTCCTTCTTCACTTTGGGTGTAAGCACAAAATTTTCCTCTTTGTGGGGCAATGGACTGGAGAACATTTATATAATTTCTCCTGAAAATGAATTCAAAGTAATATAAATGTGGCTAGCGTCACAATAAATAAGAAATAGTTCCCAAAATCCTGGGTGAGAAAAAGTGAGAGGAGGAACCAATGTTCTTTGACAAACTATTATATAGCTAGAGAAAATGTGCTTTTATACATTTTTTATAAAGAAAATATTTTTATCCAAAATGATTTTTATTTTAACATCCTTTTTGCCTTACAACTTGATTTTGTTTTTATTTATTGGTCTTATTTAAATAAGTGAGGGATTTCAGGTGATGAATAGGTATACTTCTAATACGAAAAGCAGAATAGCAAGGGGTGGTAAAACAGGTAAGCATAAAGCAACCCTGAACTGATATTCCCAATGAACCTTATCAGTAACAAAATGGAAACAATTTATACCCCTCAAATGGCTGAGCTTCTAAAAAGAGAAAAAATGCTGTTTGCATAACAATATTTAGCTAAATCTCTGGCAGTATTTGATACACTTAGAGAACAGCAACACAACTAGGTAGAGAATAAGAAACACAGAAAGACAAAAAGTATGAAAAGCAGTAGTAAAGGCAATCTGAAAAATATACAACCAACTGGACTGTAAAATTATTTTTAGGCTAATGGAACAATGACTAATATATCACAGAAAAAAAAAATTGTTGAGTCTGTTCCGGCTCATAGTGACCTACAGGACAGAGCAGAAATGTCCCACAGAGTTTCCAAGGAGCACCTGGTAGATCTGAACTGCTGACCTTTGGTTACCAGCCACAGCTCTTAACCACTACGCCACCAGGGTTTTCATTTATCATAGAAAGACTTATTTAATATGGCATATACTTAATTTTAAAGAAATATCGATATTGCACAAAATGACTCTGAAGACCAGAACTGAGTACCTCAATGGCCCCATCTTCATCTCCAAACGCAACGTACTGAAGTTGTGGACTTAAGCAACAGCAGCTAACTTGAGCTTCAGTCAGGTAATCAATCTGACTTGTTTTTCCATTAATGAGCTAATGAAAAACGAGGCACAATCAGCTATTAGGTTGTGAGAGCAGGTTGTTTTATTCTGTAGAACAGAGGCTTCAATTGAGGGCAAAAAAAAAAACAGAAAATAACCAACAAGAGCTCCCAGGGGAACAACGAAACTCTATCTTAGTCTCACAGCAGCTGCATTTAGCACTTCATGCTTTCATTTCATTTCACTTCTGTGGTTCAAATACATTTTCATAAAAATAAAATGAGCTTTAAAAGGTTTAAAAAGCAGCTGCCATGCCCACCACCTGAGACACATCCATCTGATTTGTAATCCCATAGCTAGCTTCATACCCTGTTTTCCATTTCTTTACAAAGCCCATTTTAATAGGGCTATCATTTGTTAAAAAAACACTGTTGATATTTTTCAAGGAGGGTTGGTGAAACAGGACTGAAATAGACATTCCACAAAAAGACAAAACCAAATTAAAATGGGTTTTATACCTTCCAAATTATTCACGAAACAGTGTAAATTAAGATTCTTTCTCTTTTTCTTTTGAGGGTGGGGGAGTATTGGAGAAGTACCCATAAACTTAATTTGGACTGCTGAATTTGTAATGCTTAAACTAAGATTACCCTGTTTCATAATCTGTACAATGCTGATTATTTTTTTTAATTCTACAAATAAAAAGTGCTTTATCACTCAACTCAAATATGTGACCTGCAAAAATACTGCTGAAGCTTAAAGCAATCATCAGATACCTCTCCATAACTTCATGTTATAACCTAAACATCTTGAATTAATTTTCAACATGAAATAAACAGTAACCTTTGTTTCAGGTACAAAAATTATACAGTTAATCAATCACAAGTACCTTTTACTTTACAATATTTTGCCTAACATGTTCCAATCTATTAGACGTTCAAAATGAAGGCTGAACTACTAAAAGCCAAATAGCTTCTTTCTCTCAAAAGTCAATTTCCAGATACCTTTGTAAATTTCTAGATACCTTCTTCCTAGTCTGTCTTAGTCTAGAAGCTCAGCCAAAACCTGCCTGCCATGGGTGATCCTGCTGGTATTTGAATACTGGTGGCATAGCTTCCGGCATGACAGTAACCTGCAAGCCCCCCGAGTAGGACAAATTGACAGACACATGAGGGGTTTTGTTCACAGAAATGGAATTACTATTTGGCAGCTCAACGATCCTCTAGCCTCTTCCACAACCAATGACAGAAGAAAATGATACTTTTATACTCAGATGACTTCTTTTTTAAGTTTCACAGTTATGACAACTGTTAGAGAAAGGTTGTGCAAATTTAATAAAAGAAATAAAAGCATGAGGATACTGAACATGGCAAGAAAACTGCCATGGAACTAAGTGGAAGAACCAGTTTGCTAAACCCAGTAATGAGGAACTCACATTCAATTCCATATTCCAGTTCATTCTACAAATACAAGGCATTTGGATCTCCCAATCAACATATACAGGACAATAGTAAAACTTGTAAAATATAAAATAAGTTATGTTTGGGGTGTCTTACAGCTTGTCTCTAACTACACAATAGAGAAGGAGGAGTCCCCATACACCACAGACAATTTACTCCCTGATATCTGTCTCCTGAATTAACCCCATAACCAGCTCACAGACTACTAAAGATGAAAAGGACCCTACAGGTAAAAAAAAAAACAAGAACAAAAAAACTGAGGCTCAAAGAAATGATGCCATTTACTCAACATACAGAACTAAAAACAAAGTTGATGATAAAGTTTGAACTTGAACCTGGGTATCCTGTGTGAAAAGTCACTGTTCTCTCCACTAAACAAGCTGAGCTTTGCAGCCTTACAACTTGTTAGGCTTTGTCCTACTCGCTGCCAGTCTGTTTCAAGTTCTTGCTCTCTCTCAGTACCTTCCGTGTACATGCTCTCTCTTTATTCTTCTATTTCTCTTCTCTCTAGCTCCTCTTTAGCATCTCATCTCATTCTTTCACACATGTTCTTGCTCCCTATCTTTCATTAACCAAATCAAGAAAAATCAAATGCAAAGGTTCCATAAAACCAAAAACCAAACCCACTGCCGTTGAGTTGATTCAGACTCATAGTGACCCTATAGGGCAGAGCAGAACTGCTCATAGAGTTTCCAAGGAGCACCTGGTGAATTCGAACTGCCAACCTTCTGGTTAGCAGCCGTTAACCACTACTTTTTTTTTTTTTTGGTTAGCAGCACTTAACCACTACGCCACCAGGGTTTCCACATTAAGATCACACTAAACCAAAAACAACCAAAACCAAACCAAACCCATGGCCGCTGAGTAAATTCCGACTCATAGTGACTCTACAGGACAGAGCAGAACTGCCCCATAGGGTTTTCAAGGCTGTAAATCTTTGTGGAAGCAGATCTCCATGTCTTCTCCCATGGAGAGGCCAGTGGGCTCGAACCACCAATCTTTTGGCTAGCACCTAAGCACTTTAACCACTGCACCACCAGGGCTCCTAAAATCACATTATCACCGCACAAAGATTTTCCCAGAAATACCAGGCACTTCTATAAACCCACCTGAGAAACAAGGCAACAAGTTGTACTCATGGTCTTAAAAAGCTAATGAACGGTCCTAAAACAACACATTTATTCAGAGAAAAGTGTGCACACAATCATTAGTCCTCACCTATCACAAGGTTTCTACCCTTCCTAATTCCTATAACTCTCAGAGTCCTCAGAGCAAGAAGAAATGTCTCAGTAGCCATATAAAAGCCACACTGACCCTACCTTTCTTCTCTTGCTGCTCTTACCACCCATCTCAGCCACAGGTCACTGTCACTCAGCTCTACCATGGTGACACTTCCTACGATGGTCCACTGCTCGGCTGTGACATAGTTGTTTTTTTTTTTAACAAGACTTTCTTGACAAAGGAAGAAGTGTGTTGATTTACATCATGGCTCAAGCTCATTGAGAACGGCACTTTAAGTAGCACTGACTTAACCTTTCTGTGCCTGTTTCCTCAGCTATAAAAAGGACTGTGATAATTAGTAAATTAGTACATGTAGAGCACGCTGCACAAATGTCCACGTGAAAGCAGTTACCTTGTATTTGACCGTCAACTCTTCATGAGGTATTTGCTTTCTCCTGCTGCCACTACCTAGACCGCTATCAACACTTCCAGAACTTCTCTATCACGTTAATGCCAACTGCACCAGACCTCCATACAGAAAACACTTTACTCAGACCACCAACACAGTGCTGCAAACCTGCTCTTGAACTCCAAAGCTTCTCATGGCACCTGTTCTCTCAGTTACTACCGCTTAGACCTGCTACATATCATTCCTCTGCCAATGGATCTCTGAGGCCCCTTTCTCTTCAGCCAGTCAGGAAATGCCTTCCCCTTATGTGTCACACTCTGTGCATGGAGGGTGGGGATGTTTAGAGTAGAGCTGTTTAGATCCGTAAGTGATGCAGTTTTTCAGTTTTACCACATAATTCTTTCTTTCTCAGAGAACATAATAAGCATTCAACGAATATTTATTGAGCAGATGTGTGAGTAAATGCATGAATGAACAGGTGTTATTCAGTATGCAAAGCCCACCTCCTTCCACTTCAGGACCAATGGGTCAGGCTCCTTCCTCATTTGTTCTTTTTGTTCTTTCAAAGACTTTATTATCGTAAGGCCTACATTGGTATGCTCATCCTCTTCGCACATCCATCACATATGTCTAAAACACTATTATGGAAAAAGTCCAAGTTGGTTCTCACAGTATTCCTAGACTGTATGCAAGGCAAGGGATGTGATCACAGATGTCAACAAGAGAAGAATGAGGTGACGTGAAGTACGATTTAATTCTAAACACTGGCTTATCTGAGCCTTAGCTCAAGACCCATATATTTATTTAACAACACCTACTGGCTACCTGTAAGATACTAATTATGTGTGATCCCAAGTCCAAAAGAAGACTATGAATTGTGAGTTTCAACCAAAACAATTTTTCCAACTGTTTTCTAAAAATACTCACTTGTAGACGTTTTATATTGTCAACTGCAAGAACCATCACTTCATTCTCTTGAAACACAACATCTACTTCTTGCTTTAACACTACTGCAGAGTTCTTACATACTTTCTTTGTCTCCCAGACCTGTTTAAGATAAAGAAACTAAGAGCACTGCATGTTATCCAAATACTCTCTGAAATAATGCAAAGACAAATCTTAGTCTGGAAGCAAGGTGCAAACCATACTTCAAAATCAAAATGCTGGAAATTTTTCAATTATTAAATTACAATTCAATATTTGTCAACATATTCTACAGTAAAAAGCAGTTAGTATTAAGTTATGGGCTCTCGAGACCAAATGTCTCGGTATGAATTTTAGTTCTACCTAAAGTTGTGACTTTGGGCAGGTTACTTAACCCAATACTACTGAAAGCTAAGGACCTGCTACTGATTCTCAAACTGTTTGATACTAGTCCACAACCAGATAAGAAGCCTGTGCCAGCATGTAAACCAACTACACTGTTACAATGTTACAGTGTGTTTAGTGACATAATTGGTTTGCTTTTTTTTTTTAACGAGACTTTCTCGATGAAGGAAGAAGTGTGCCAATTTACATCACGGCTCAAGCTCATTGAGAACGGCACTTTAAGTAGCACTAACTTAACCTTCCTGTGCCTGTTTCCTCAGCTATAAAAAGGACTACAATAATTAGTAAATTAGTACATGCAGAGCACGCTGCACAAATGTTTGACATACAATAAGTACGTAAAAAATTTTAGCTATGATTTGCACAAAACACTGTATTAGATGCTATAGGGACCAACCAGGGTTCCTGCCCTCAATGAGTAAGATGCAAGTGTGAACAAGTTGGATGAGCTGTGGAACACTGGGGCTAAGGATTAAATTAAAACTGTATTAAATTCAAGGCAGAATTTGATGAGCACCATAAGAAAATGACACAGAGTTATATGGCATTAAAGGAGAGAAACACTGAGACATTACCCCAAATGGAACATTAGGAAAGGCTTCACAGAAGGCCTGATGGCCTTGTAGATCATTGGGATTTCAACAAGGAGAGATACAAGGAAGTAGGGTATTCTGAACATAAGAAACCATATAAGCAAAAGTACAGAAGGAACAATAGGATGTTTGGGAAAATGGTGAGCAGCCTAGCGTAGGTAGCTTATAAAAATAGGAAACTGGAAAAAAGAAAGGGAACACAAGGAGGCCATGCTACAGAGAAGCTTAAATGGTAGACAGGAGTATGTATTTAGTTATGTAGGCAATAGGGAGCCACTGTCTGTTTTGGGGCAAAAATACCATGATTGTATTATATTTTAGGGAAATATCTTGGAAACAGCATGTGGAATAGCAAAGAAGGCAAAAAAGACTTGTGGCAGAGACTAATACAACAATAGAGGCAACGGGTAATGATGAGGGCCTGAACTTGGGCAGTAATGTAGAGATAAATGCTAGACAATGCAAAGACAGAATCTATTAGAATTGGCAAGTAACTGGATATGAGAATTCAAGGTAGAGGAAAGAGTAAAAATTACTCTGAAGAATCAAATGTAATATATTTAAATTAACCAAAATGCATTTTTATCAATGGACTTCTCCAGCACCTGGCCCGTGGTAAATATTCAAGAAACATGTACTGAACGAATGAGACTATTATATTCCATAACATAGCACTTTTCCAGGTGAATATGAGCACAGCATTTGTTTTAATTCCCCCAATGCTGCCCACCAATTTCTTAGTTTGTAGGAGATTTAACTCACTATTAGAAAATGGTTAAAGTGAAAATTTCAGTTATTTCTCACCCTGATTGTCTGGTCATCAGAAGATGTCAAAAATGATGAACCATCAGGAGAAAACATCACAGAATGAACCCAACTTAAATGTCCTCTGCAGTCAGCTACTTTTAAACACGAGTCTGTATTCCACAACTACAGAATAAACACAGTACATAGGAAATCACATTCATAAACATTTTGAATATAGCAATACTGAAAATAGCAAGAATGACTTATCAATACCACTTTCTAGGAATACAGTCCCAAAAAGACAACACTAAAAATGCAAAATGACTTACACAGAAGATTATTCATTATATCATTATTTTTAAAAACAAAAAAAGAGAAACAATCCAAATGACCATCAAGAAAGAACTGTTTCAATAAACTACAGTGATTACAACTATGTGATTACACAATGAAATGCTATGCAGTCATACAAAGGAATGAGAAAAATCTCTATATACTAACAAGTAATCTCTCAGATTATGTTAACAGAAAAAAAGTAAAGTGCAGAAGAGTATATATATTATAAAAACTAAAAACATCAAACCCACTGCTGTCGAGTCAATTCCGACTCATTATTGACCCTGTAGAACGGAGTAGAACTGCCCCATAGGGTTTCCAAGGAGTGGCTGGTGGATTTGAACTGCTGACCTTTTTGGTTAGCAGCTGAACTCTTAACCACTGTGCCACCAGGGCTCCATATATACTGTACTATCTTTTATATAAGAGATGGAAATACAACTATGTGATTATACAGACATACAAATATAGATCCATGCAGCTATATCTATATCTAAATATATAGATATCTGCATATATGTGCAAAAATAAAGATTGGAAGGTTAAACCAAAACCAAAGAATGGTTTCCTATGAGAAAGGAGCCCTGGTGGCACAGTGGTTAAAGCGCTCGACTGCGAACCAAAAGGTCAGTGGTTCGAACCCACCAGCCACTCTGCAGGATAAAGATGTGACAGTCTGTTTCCATAAAGATTTCCAGCTTTGGAAACCCTATGGGACAGTTCTACTCTGTCCTATAGGGTCACTGTGAGTCAGAACAGACAACAGCAGTGGATTTGGGTTTGGTTTATGAGGAAGAAAAAACAGCGGAAGCGACAGCGATAAAAGTGAGACTTCTCTAAATATAATCCTTTATAAAGCCTTGACTTCAGAATCATGTAAATGCTTTACTTATTTTAAAAAATCAATCCAAAAAAATAACAGGATAAACATAAGCAGCTTCCATATTCATATTTTCCACTAATCCTGTCATCTAATCCTTATTTCAAGCAACTGAAAATCCCTATAATAAATGAATGCATTCATTGTAACATGTACACATTTTTCCTTGTTATTCATGCTTATTACAAATTGTCAAAGTCTACCACCAGGCAGGCTGTACTTTGTCCTGGGTTCTGTCGCAATTACTCAAATTTATTCTGGTCTAATGAAGTACCGTATGTGCCTGAGTTCCCCCATTACACTTTGAATTACAGATGTACTTTATGATTTCAGAACTAGATGAACAAAACAAGTAATTGTTCACACTTTTTCCTTCAGTGAGTCCTATGGTTACAAACTAATTATATGAAATTTTATCTCCTGCATCTCTACAGTCCAAACTGGGGCACAGAGCGCTAAAAGGCCAGAAGTGAAAGCGGTTCCACAACTGGAAAACATCCCTTGAAAGCCCTTCCCTCTCGTCCCTCCTTCTTCTCCCCACCTCTCCCTCATCTTTTGTCACTCAAAGCCTCCCAGACAGAATCTCTACATGGTAGTGGAAACAGTTAATACCCTCAGCTGCTAACAGAGAGGCTAGAAGCTCAAGTCCACTGTGAAGTGTCTCCGAAGAAAGGCCTAGTACTTCTGAAAAATCAGCCACTGAAAACCCTTTAAAGCAGTTCTACTCTGACACACGTGGAGTCACCATGAGTCAGAACTGACTCAACAGCAACTGGTTTAGGAGTCCCTGTGTGGTATAAATGGTTGAGTATTTGGCTACTATTCAAAAGGTTGGTGATTTGAAGCTACCCAGAGGCATCTTGGAAGAATGTCCTGGCAATCTACTTCAGAAAAATCAGACACCGAACACCCTATGGAGCACAGTTCTACTTTGACACACATGGGGTTGCCATGAGTCGGAATCAACTCAACGGCAACTAGTTTTTGGTGACATTTCAAGAACGAAGATATTTCTCGGAGTTTTCTAAGGATACCAGAGGCTAAGGATTTTAGAACTGACAGGAAAGGCTGGAGGCAAAAAGCGAGTTGCTCTTTCAAACCAAAACCAAAAACCAAACCCACTACCATCTAGTTGATTCCAAGTCAAAGCGACCCTACAGGACAGACTAGAACTGCCCCGTGGGGTTTCCAAGGAGTGGATTTGAACTGCCGACCTTTTGGTCAGCAGCTGAACTCTTAACCACTAAGCCACAGGGCTCTGTTGCTCCTCCATTCCTCCAAAAAATCTTGACAAAACTCAGAAAGGAAAATCCCAGGGACACACCGATCTTTAGGATTTACAGGTAAGGTTTCGAGATCTCCTTGCAGATCTGAATCTGCCAAGCCTCTGTCCCACAGCACCCTACTTCTGCCCACTGTTCTGAACAGCAATGAGCTTTTTAATACTCATTGTCTGTGCTTCAAGAGCTCTGGTGGTATAGTGGTTAAAGCGCTCAGCTGCTAACCAAAAGGTTGGCAGTTCAAACCCACCAGCCACTGCGTGGGAGAAAGACGTGGCAGTCTGCTTCCATAAAGATTACAGTCTAGGGAATCCTATGGGGCAGTTCTGCTCTGTCCTATATGGTTGCTATGGGTCAGAACAGACTTAACGGCTGTGGGTTTAGTTTTGGTGGGTCTCCACTTCCAGTGGGAAGTTCTCTGATATTACTGTAAGTATACGTTTTACTTAGAATTAGGACGGGGCTACAGAGCTCATCCCCTCATTCTCATCTTATCTGTACCTCTATGCTGAACCGTTATACCTCAGCAACTCTCCCCCTACACTTTCATGTTAAAGGACAAGGTTGGCAACCTCACTAAAAACACCTGAAATATGCACAGAACACTAAAAAAGTTCTTGCAGTAGTCAAGGTTCCCTTGAGGAGGAGTCTGTGACCCAAGTCAATGTTCCTATTTTCTAGATAAAGACCCCTACCCATCTTCTTTGGAACTGTTATCTCAAGGGGCTTCAAAGTACCTAGTGATAAGACCTAAAGGAATGCAGAGTAAGAAAGCTTGGGAAAACTATCTTTAAAGAAAAAATATCAGGGAATTCATTGCTTTCTGAACAACCAGAACAGTAACTCACTGGGCAAAATTCTTCCAGGATAAGTTAGACACAGACTCTGAATATAAAATCTATCAGGTAAGTGAAAAATCATAAGCAAGTAATTTGTAAGCCATTTTATTCATAAACGCTTACTAATGAGCAACCTATCTTAACAAATTCTAAATATAATTTCCATCTAATCCTTCTCAATGATCTAAGAAATCTGAACTGGATTTATCTCTCATCATTTCTCTTCCAGCAGACTCTGTGCCTATACTATTTAAGAGATGCCATGTTTCTGCCCAGGAATCTAGTGGTCATTCTGTTGCTTCCCCAGACACCAGCATTGCAAGGCATTCACTAAATGCTTGGTGAATGGTACTGTCACTCCTTGTCACACTGCCAAATCAAGTCTTCAATCACTGTTAAAGTAAAAAGTTGGCTATATAGTTTAATGAAGTTCTGTAGGTTCTGAAGAAAATATTCTATCATTTCTCAAATGAGCATCCTCAGCAGTCAATGATTTAGGCAGCCCTTTCTTTGTCATCCTTAGACCTCTAGAAACCCAGACATCACAGAGTACATTGGATTACTCACCTCCACACAGTACTGGGACAAAGTCACCACTGCCAAATGGTTATGAGGAGAGAAGTCACAGTACTGGATGGTACTATGATGTCCTGTGGGGATTTCTGCCAATAGGCCACTGGAATCAATGTCAAAAAGCTGTCAACATAAAATACAGAGATATCTATGAATGTAAAATATTCTAAAGCATAAGCTATACCCAAACTGATTCTAAACTTATTTTTAAAAGAATCTCCTCACATTTCAAATGGAAAATGTAAGATTTGAACAAATACTTCAATTCTGATAATCAGCATAATTACTGACAGTCATAAATATGATACAGCTCAATATACATACACAGCTTGAACCTTATTTTTATAAAAGAAAATCCATCACAGGCGATCTCTCAAGATCACCAAGAGAGAAATAAAATCTTTGTGAATCAATGAATGAACTGGCAGAATTAACACACAGAGCAAGTTCTCCCTAATGCTTGTTTATTCAAAAGAGAAAATGCACTTATAAATGAAGACGATCAAAATAATAAAGACCAGAGGCTTCCTAAAAAGAAAATAGCTCAATTATTTCTTTTTCTTTCTAGAGCTACCAAATTACTCCATTACAATCAATCATTTTCCCACTTTTGAATAAAAAAAGCTATTTTTGAGTAGTTCAAGCCTCTTCATTTCAATTTCTGGAAGATGTTTAAAGGTTGAATATACTCTCTTGAAATTTTTCCCAAATGGTAAGACATTTATACCATTATACAGTATATGGATTTAAGACCAAGTCATAGTCCTTAGGAAGGAAAAAAAAGGCTTCCAGTGGGATCCATAAAGGTGTTCAGTGAAAGCACAGCCCTGTGGGCACACACAGATGGTAAGCAGCACAGGATGCGGTAGGGTGGGGAAGCAACAAAAACGGACAGGAAATCATAGTTAAAACGCTTCCCGGGACAGGCCAATCTTAAAAATTCATGACTAAAAGTAAGAGAAAAAACTTGGCAAATGCTGAATAGACAGGTGTCCCAATCATTTGGGTAGCAAAGAAAAAAAAAAAAAAAGGCCTAACTAACGATAGGGGTGGGCTAACAGCACAAAGGAATTGGAAAGAAATATGAGAAGGAGGGTGGAAAGGCCAAAAAGCAAGAAATCGGAATTTGCACGTAGGTAAGGCTGACCTCAGGGTAGCTATTTTAATGTGGTAAAATAGGAAGCTGGTCTACAGACTCCGAAAACAGGAAGGCATTTCATGGAACATAAAATTATTTTTCTCTCTCGCTTGAACAGGTCTTTTAAAATCTCCAAATACTGCAAATGCAGTGGTTTCTTTTCTGTTCTTACGGTCCTTAACAAAATTAAGAAAAAAGGAGGTCTTTTTTTTCTTAGTTTCCTGCTAAAGTGGTATAAACCTATAATCAACCAAGGTCCAAGGGTCATAACTACCAGATAATTATCATATATATATACAGTGGCTCAGTGAGTTCCCATGTAACTATGCTATACATTCCTATTATGCTCTTTAAAATAGTAGTATCCTGGGTGGCAGGGATAAGATGATGGAGTAGTCAGATGCTTCCGGTGGTCCCTCTTACGACAAAGATCCAGAAAAAAGAAGTGCAATGATTATATATATGACAAGCTAGGAGCCTTGAACATCAATAGCAAAGCTAGAAAACAGACCAAGCGGCAGAGGAGGGACAGATGGTTCAGAAGCAGCGAGGAGTTGCCAGATCTGACTCAACAGGAACTCTCAGGAAGGAACCCCTGCAGCAACTGCAGTGGGGCTGGTAGTAGCGCTCCAGACATGGTTTCCTCAGGGAGAGACAGTGAGTCACACAGCCTACTCACACCTCTGGAACCAGAGAAGAACGGCACTCTCGGCAAAAGCTAAGGACTTGCGTATATTTCACCGCATCCCTAGCCCCCAAGCCAGCTTCAGTGGCTGTTGATTTCCCTGGGCCTGAAATAGGTCCTGCTGCATGTCCTGAGCCATTTTCCCGGCCTTGGAGAAGGAATAAATTCACAACTGGGGGAAAAGATAATCTGCCAGCTCCTCTACACTGGGGAGCTCAGGACAAAAGCAGCTCCTGTCCAGGCACAAACGGTCTGTGGGTTTTGAATACCTTTCACTCCTGCATGCACCTGTGTGGGCGCATTTCAGGAGAACAGGCCCTTGTCGGCAGATTGCAACTGTTTCAGCTGAGCAGTGGAGGGGTGGGTTTTTGATGTTTGACACCACTTTGCCTATTAAACAGTGTCCTCACCTACCCACATCAGGAACCCAAGGGCTGGTGGCTCCACCCATGTCACCTAGCCACCCGTGACAGGGTTCTAAGAATAAGTACTACCTCCCTGTCCTTACAACCAAAAGCATTGGGTGCCCATGGTCCAGCTGCAGAACCCACCCACCTGTGTGCTCTAGGGAACAGGGACGCACTTTCTTCACAGATTTTCGGGGGATGGTTGCCAGCCCCCTGCCTTCTTCAGAGCATGACCCCCTGCTGCAACCAGATACCTGTCCCTGTAAGACTGCCCCTGTAAGGCTGTAGGACAGAGCCTGTACCACATACTTGATGACCAACTACCTGGACATCTGAGCTGAATCCATACAAGAAAAGTGAATGGACTACTAGGTTCATATACCTTGTAACAGCTCTCCTCATCTGGTGACAGGATGTTAGAGCTTCAAAGGTGAAAATAATCAAGCTAGCTCACTAAAGCAGCCTATGTGGGCATATCAAAACAAAACAAGGCAAGAAGCTAGGATACAGTAAGAAAACATAAAATAAATTAATACATTGATTCATAGATGGCTCGGACGCAACAGTCAATATCAAATCACAAAAAGAAGCAGATCGTGATTGCTTCAACAAGCTCTCAAAACAAAGAATCAAGGAATCTTCCAGATGAAGGTGTATTCCTGGAATTACCAGATGCAGAATACAATAGATTAATATAAAGAACTCTTCAAGACATCAGGAACGAGATCAGACAAAATGCAGAACAAGCCAAAGAACACACAGATAATGCAGTTGAAGAAATTAAAAATGTTATTCAAGAATATGATGAAAAATTTAATAAGCTGCAAGAATCCATAGAGAGAGAGCAATCAGAAATTCAGAAGATTAACGATAAAATTACAGAATTAGATAACTCAATAGAAAGTCAGAGGAGCAGAACTGAGGAAATGGAAGGCAGAATTAGTGAGACTGAAGATAAAACACTTGGCACCAAGATATTCAAAGAAAAATCAGATGAAAGAATTTTAAAAATGAAGAAACTCTAAGAATCATGTGGGACTCTATCAAGAGAAAATAGCCTCCAAGTGACTGGAGTACCAGAACAGGGAGGGATAACAGAATATACAGAGAAAATATTGTTGAAGATTTATTGGCAGAAAACTTCCAATATTGTGAAAGATAAGAAGCTATCTATCCAAGATGCTCATCGAACTCCACATAAGGTAGATCTCAAAAGAAATTCAAGACATATTATAATCAAACTTGCCAAAACCAAAGATAGAGAATTTTAAGAGCAGCTAGGGATAAACTAAAAGTAACCTACAAAGGAGAGTCAATGAGAATAAGCTCGGACTACTCGGCAGAAACCATGCAGGCAAGAAGGCAATGGGATGACTTAGATAAAGCACTGAAGGAAAAAATTGCCAGCCAAGAATCATACATCCAGCAAAACTGTCTCTCAAATATGAAGGCAAAATCAGGACATTTCCAGATAAACAGAAGTTTAGGGAATTTATAAAAACCAAACCAAAACTACAGGAAATACTAAAGAGAGCTTCCTGGTTAGAAAATCAATGATATCAGATATCAACCCATGGCTAGAACACAGGACAGAGCAATCAGATGTCAACCCAGATAGGAAAATCACAAAAATTAATCAGGATTCAAGAAACACTCAGAACAGGGAAACAGCAATGTCATTACAAAAGAGAAGAAAACATTAAAACAATAAAGAGAGACTAAAAAATGCAGTCATAGATCTTTCATACAGAGAGGAAGTCAAGGCAATATAAAGAAATAAAAGTTAGGTTTCAACTTAGAAAAATAGGGGTAAATATTAAGGTAACCACTAAGGAGACTAACAATCCTACTCATCAAAATAAAAGAAAAAAATAAAGACTCAGCAAAAACAAAATCAACAATAATAAATAAGAGGAAATGACAATATATACTCAGAACAAAAAATTAAGTGGGAAAAAGAAACTGTCAACAACACATAAAATAGTAGTATTCCTACATCTGTGGAAGAGACGATGGAAAAGCTCAATATCATCAGTCGGAACAAGGCCAGAGGCTGATTGTGGAACAGACCACCAATTGCTCACACGCAAGTTCAAGCTGAAACTGAAGAAAATCAGAGCAAATCCACAAGAGCCAAAATATGACCTTGAGTATATCCCACCTGAATTTAGAGACCATCTGAAAAATTGATTTGACGCACTAAACACCAGTGACCGAAGACCAGATGAGTTGTGGAATGACATCAAGGACATCATCCATGAAGAAAGCAAGAGGTCATTGAAAAGACAGGAAAGAAATAAAAGGCCAAGAAGGATGTCAGAGGAGACTCTGAAACTTGCTCTCAAACGTCGAGCAGCTAAAGCAAAATGAAGACAAAGTATTATAATGACATATGCAAAGAGCTGGAGATGGAAAACCAAAAGGGAAGAATACGCTCGGCGTTTCTCAAGCTGAAAGAACTGAAGAAAAAAATTCAAGCCTCGAGTTGCAATAGTGAAGGATTCCGTGGGGAAAATATTAAACGATGCAGGAAGCATCAAAAGAAGATGGAAGTACTTAATGGTCTGACTGTGACTAGAGGAATCCCGACGGGCATGGTCCCCAAACCTTCTGTTGGCACAGGACAGGAACCATTCCCGAAGACAACTCAGCAGACATGAAAGGGACTGGACAGTGGGTAGGAGAGAGATGCTGAAGAAGAGTGAGCTAATTATATCAGGAGGACACTTGAGACTGTGTTGGCATCTCCTGTCTGGAGGGGGGATGGGAGGATAGAGAGAGTTGGAAGCTGGCAAAATTGTCACGAAAGGAGAGACTGGAAGGACTGACTCATTAGGGGGAGAGCAAGTGGGAGTAAGGAGTAAGATGTATATAAACTTATATGTGACAGACTGACTTGATTTGTAAACGGTCACTTGAAGCTCAATAAAAGTTAATTTAAAAAAAAAAAAAAAAGAAGATGGAAGGAATACACAGAGTCATTACACCAAAAAGAATTAGTCGATGTTCAACCATTTCAAGAGGTGGCATATGATCAGGAACTCATGGTACTGAAGGAAGAAGTCCAAGCTGCTCTGAAGGCATTAGCGAAAAACAAGGCTCCAGGAATTGATGGAACATCAACTGAGATGTTTCAACAAACAGATGCAGCGCCAGAGGTGCTCACTCGTCTATGCCACAAAATATGGAAGACAGCTTCCTGGCCAACTGATTGGAAGAGATCCATATTTATGCCTATTCCCAAGGAAGGTGATCCAACCGAATGTGGAAATTATACAACAATATCATTAATATCACACGCAAGCAAAATTTTGCTGAAGACCATTCAAAAATGGCTGCAGCAGTATATCAACAGGTAACTGCCAGAAATTCAGGCCGGTTTCAGAAGAGGACGTGGAACCAGGGATATCATTGCTGATGTCAGATGGATCCTGCCTGAAAGCAGAGAATACCAGAAGGATGTTTACCTGTGTTTTATTGACTATGCAAAGGCATTCGACTGTGTGGATCCTAACAAATTATGGATAACATTACAAAGAATGGGAATTCCAGAACACTTAATTGTGCTCATGAGGAACCTTTACATAGATCAAGAGGCAGTTGTTCAGACAGAACAAGGGGATACTGATTGGTTTAAAATCAGGAAAGGTGTGCGTCAGGGTTGTATTCTTTCACCATACCTATTCAATCTGTATGCTGAGCAAATAATCCGAGAAGCTGCACTATATGAAGAAGAACGGGGCATCGGGATTGGAGGAAGACTCATCAACAACCTGCGTTATGCAGATGACACAACCTTGCTTGCTGAAACTGAAGAGCACTTGAAGCACTTACTGATGAAGATCAAAGACCATAGCCTTCAGTATGGATTGCATCTCAACATAAAGAAAACAAACATCCTCACAACTGGACCAATGAGCAACATCATGATAAATGGAGAAAAGATTGAAGATGTCAAGGATTTCATTTTACTTGGATCCACAATCAACAGCCATGGAAGCAGCAGTCAAGAAATCAAAAGACGCATCGCATTGGGTAAATCTGCTGCAAAGGACCTCTTTAAAGTGTTGAAGAGCAAAGATGTCACCTTGAAGACTAAGGTGTGCCTGACCCAAGCCATGGTATTTTCAATCATATGCATGTGAAAGCTGGACAATGAATAAGGAAGACCGAAGAAGAATTGATGCCTTCGAATTGTGGTGTTGTGAAGAATATTGAATATACCACGGACTGCCAAAAGAATGAACTAATCTGTCATAGAAGAAGTACAACCAGAATGCTCCTTAGAAGCAAGGACGGCAAGACTGCATCTTACACACTTTGGACATGTTGTCAGGAGGGATCAGTCCCTAGAGATGGACATCATGCTTGGCAGAGTACAGGGTCCACGGAAAAGAGGAATACCCTCAACGAGGTGGAATGACACAGTGGCTAGAACAATGAGCTCAAGCATAACAATGATTGTAAGGATGGCTCAGGACCAGGCAGTGTTTCGTTCTGTTGTGCATAGGGTTGCTGTGAGCTGGAACTGACTCAACGGCACCTAACAACAACAACAACATCCCTTATTCAAGACTTCTAAAGTTACTATTAAAAGAGAATATCACTGAATTATGTATCAGAAGACCTAGCTAGCTCTCCCAGTCACACTGTAACTCTGGGAGGTTATATGGCTGCTGTGAACCTCAGTTTCCTCATTATCATCACAGGTCTATTGCAATTGGCTATGTCCTTTAGATGTTGATATCAAAATAAAACACACGTGAAAGCACTCTGAACATCACAATGTAAGCCACTGTTAACCGAACCCACTGCCATTGAGTCAATTCGGACTCATAGGGACCGTATAGGACAGAGTAGAACTGCTCCATAGGGTTTCTAAGGAGTGCCTGGCGGATTTGAACTGCCAACCTCTTGGTTAACAGCCATAGCACTTAACCACTACGCCATCAGGGTTTCTAGCCATTGATAGATTTGAGAAAAAAGAAGGCATTTCATTGTCATTTACTTGTTTGCACATCCTCCTCGTTGACTTCCTAAAAATCTCACAATCTTGTTTAGATATTGACTTTATCAGAGTTACCAAATCACTAAAGGATAAAGAGCACTTTGAAAATCACCTAAGCCAATGTGTTTCAATTTGTAAAAAAAAAAGCAGGAGTGATGAAGTATTCCACATTTAAATACATCTGACAAACACTGGATTAAACAACATAAATTGTTTCTCTATTGTGGGACCTTAAATATGTTCGTACACATTTCCCAAACCTGTGTGACGATGAAGACGTTTTTTCACCAGGTCTGTCAATATCCTCTGGGGCCACTTTCAAAAAACTGTGAGATGTTAGAAAGCCTGACCAAAATCATACAGCTAGACTTTACTTATATCAATAAACAGTGTAAAATGCATAAATTAATAGAGGTTTTAATTTTCTTTAAATCAGACTAAATCTGGCTTTTCAAAGAGTACTTACAAAGATTTTATTTTTTGCTGCCACCATTATCCTGGCACCATCAGCAGACCAGGAACAACATTTCACTATCACTTCTATATCCTCTTGAGGATCCTCTGAATCTGGGAAGTGCTGTTTCACGTTAATGCTTTTCCTCTCATTTGCTGATCTCACATCCCAAAGCTTCAAATAAAAAAAAAATAAGTTTTTTTAATTTCAAATCACACCTCTAGAATTCCATCTGACTAAATGTCATATAAAATTATTCACTTCACCTAATAAACTATTTTTACCTATGCATCGCTTTTTATGACTGTTTATTAAGTACTCCAGTTTCATTCATCACCTTCCTGAATAGAAAAAAACTAGAAGCACTGTCTAAAATGCAGAATGTGTATCAACTAAAACTTTAAAGAGCCTTGCATGGTGTGGAGGAGGTTCAAGATTAGTCCTTAATAGTTAGGACAAGCCATGGAGGAAAGGAAGATGAGATGAAGAAACTCACAACTTGCCACTGCTGCCCTCTGCTGTGCAGGCCATGACGTTTGCTTAACATCTACCATACACACAGCATGGACGCTACATAGGACTCAGTTCAAGCAGAATTATACTCTAGCAGAGCATCCAGAGACATAAAGACGTCCCTCAAGATAGAAAACGAAGAATATGCTGAAAGGAAGCAAAACACCGTATGCACTAGGTGGGGCTAGAAAGAGCTATAAAGCCAACTGAATTCTGGGGAATGGGATACAAAATACTCCAAACCTCATTCACTAGCAGAGCCATGTAAGAAGCACAAAAGACAAAGGACTTCGAGAAGCTCAATCCTCACTCCCCTGGACCCTGAGCAGTGTTCCAGCTTCACAGAGTAGTCACGGCTGCCATGCGCAGTCCAAAAGCTGGCCAAGGAAAAGGACCAAAAAAGCTGTTTCTCAGGCTTTAACTCAGCTTCCAAAGGACTGCTCCCAGGTCAAACCTGATCTACCTTGCCAGGTATATTTTAAAATCTCCCCTGAGTCTAGAGAGAGTTATTTTATATACGTATACTAAGATATATGGCCAAAACCAAACCCTTTCGCAGAGGGATAACTGTGGATAAACTAGATAAAGCACAAGAGACAGCAGGCACAAAAACAGTTAGCCTTCCCTGACACTAAAGAGGAGGAAAAAATTAAAAAAAACCCTAACCATAAATGCCAAAAGCTTCATTCACATCAGCCAGAATCTATGAGAAATCACACTGTTTTCCTCTTAATCTGGGAAACAAAACAACCAATGCCAGAAGGAGAGAAAATTTCTTTTTCAGAAAGAAAAAGAAAACTAACACTACCCAATTTCATTATATCTGCCTAAACTGCATCTTCTGCTTCTGGACCTACTGGAGTCCTGACTTCAGCTCCTAACCTAGCCATGATGAAATCTCACATATCAAGGGACCAAGTAAACTGATACCAGCATTTCATTTTGAGCAAATCACTGCACTATATCCAGGGCTCACGTGTGCCCTGTGCCCATCTATGCCTTAAACAGCAATTTTTATATAAAACTTGCATTTTTAAATAGTTCACGATCAAAGCCTGAAAAACGCATACTTATAAACATTGATACCCTACAAAATGTTTAGAAAATTACAGAGCCATCTGGGTCAGGAAATAATTTTACAGTTCTTCATTCTCTCAGAAGGTAAACACTTTGGGAAGACTTTGACCTTGAAATGCTGTTATCCAACATCATTTTGCAGGACCTCTATTTACTACACATCACTGTATTCAGTGCAAACCTGCCAAGTATACAGGCTTAACAGCACCTTGGGGAAGCTGCCACAAACGCAGGCAGTTCTTACCAAGAGTGCAGTAATATCTGGCCCCACCGCTAGTGCTCTGTGTTCTACAAACACGTTTTGATACTCACACATGAATATAAAAATCAAAATCCTGCCCCTGATAAATGATGAATTATTTAAATTTTTCTTTGAGTTTGATTTGAAGGGGACACAACAAAAGTTTATCATCTTGAACACATTTACTAAACACTATGCTAGTAACTCTGAGGTTATATAAATGAATCACATATACATACTATCCCCAAGGAGCTTGCAGGTCAGTAAGGAGGCAAGATATGTACATAAACGACTCTAGCACAAAATTTGTCAAATATGTCCTATGAGAGGAAAAGACAGGGCACGGTGGGAACACTATACTCAAGCTGCGGGCTTGAGAGAACACAATGTGCATGAGGTGACCACCTCACTCTACCCCCTAAAGATTAGCCTACCTTACACCAATTTATGATGGACAAGATTTCAACACCAAAAACACAAGAGGGACATTCTAGGGCCTACAGTCAAGGCTAAGGGGTCAGCATAAGCTAAAGCACAAAACAGGAAAGCAAAGACACCAAAATGAGTTCAGTCTGGTTGGAGTAGCCCAACTCACACCACTGAATTTCTAATAGGCTTATAAAGTGTTGGCACTGGATACTTTCCAGTAAAGGTGGAGCTAAATCAGGAGGAACCGTTGAAAGTCCATTGATATCCCTTCTACTACTCTGCACATCCCGGTTCTGCCATGTACCTACCCAGGCTGAAGAATAAAAAAAAAAAACTTTATGTTGGAGCACAATAAGTTTGATGCATGATGTGTTAAATTTCAGTGACAACAATTAGCAGGCAATGAGAAATGTAAGACACAACACATAAGAAAAATGAAAGCCGGAAATGATAATCTGAAAGTCACTCACAGAAGGGATGAGAGTTGAAGCCATGAGACCACATGAACTAGGATGGAGACAGTAGTCAAGGTCTGATGCTAGGAGAAAAAAAAAAATATATATATATATATATTTTTTTTTTAATTGTGCTTTAAGTGAAAGTTTACAAACGAAGTCAGTCTCATGTTGTTTGCTGCTGTTGTTGTTAGGTGCCATCGAGTCGGTTCCGACTCATAGCGACCCCACGCACAACAGAATGAAACACTGCCCAGTCCTGCAGCATCCTTACAATTGTTGTTATGCGTGAGCTCATTGTTGCAACCACTGTGTCAATCCACCTCGAGGGTCTTCCTCTTTTCCACTGACCCTGTACTCTGCCAAGCATGATGTCCTTTTCCAGGGACCAATCCCTCCTGACAACATGTCCAAAGTATGTAAGATGCAGTCTCGCCATGCTTGCTTCTAAGGAGCATTCTGGCCGCACTTCTTCCAAGACAGATTTGTTCGTTCTTTTGGCAGTCCATAGTATATTCAATATTCTTCACCAACACCACAATGCAAGGCGTCAACTCTTCTTCGGTCTTCCTTATTCATTGTCCAGCTTTCACATGCATATGATGTGATTGAAAATACCATGGCTTGGGTCAGGCGCACCTTAGTCTTCAGGGTGATATCTTTGCTCTTCAACACTTTGAAGAGGTCCTTTGCAGCAGATTTGCCCAATGCAATACGTCTTTTGGTTTCTTGACTGCTGCTTCCATGGCTGTTGATTGTGGATCCAAGTAAAATGAAATCCTTGACAACTTCAACCCTTTCTCCATTTATCATGATGTTGCTCATTGGTCCAGTTGTGAGGATGTTTGCTTTCTTTATGGTGAGGTGTAATCCATACTGAAGGCTGTGGTCTTTGATCTTCATTAGTAAGTGCTTCAAGTCCTCTTCACTTTCAGCAAGCAAGGCTGCGTCATCTGCATAACGCAGGTTGTTAATGAGTCTTCCACCAATCTTGATGCCCTGTTCTTCTTCATATAGTGCGGCTTCTCGGATTATTTGTTCAGCATACAGATTAAATAGGTATGGTGAAAGAATACAACCCTGACGCACACCTTTCCTGACTTTAAACCAATCAGTATCCCCTTGTTCTGTCTGAACAACTGCCTCTTGATCTATGTAAAGGTTCCTCATGTGCACAACTAAGTGTTCTGAAATTCCCATTCCCTAGGAATTCCCTAGGAAGAAGGACCTGGCAGTCTACTTCTGAAAAGCATTACCCAGTGAAAACCTTGTGAATAGTCAGTCTCATACAAAAATTTATATACACCTTGCTATGTACTCCTAGTTGCTCTCCCCTGTAATGAGTCAGCACATTTCTCCTCTCTACCCTGTATTGCCCGCATCCATTCAGCCAGCTTCTGTTCCCCTCTGCCTTCTCATCTCCCCTCCAGGCAGGAGCTGCCCACATAGTCTCATATGTCTACTTGAGCCAAGAAGCTCACCAGTATCATTTTCTATCTTATAGTCCAGTCCAATCCCTGTCTGAACAGTTGGCTTTGGGAATGGTTCCAGTCTTGGGCTAACAGAATGTCTGGGGACCATGACCTCAGGGGTCCTTCTAGTCTCAGTCAGACCATGAAGTCTGGTCTTTTTATGAGAATTCGAGGTCTGCATCCCACTGCTCTCCTGCTCCATTCTCTGTTGAGTTCCCTGTCAGAGCAGTCATCGGTTGTAGCCGGGCACCATCTAGTTCTTCTGGTCTCAGGCTGATGCAGTCTCTGATTTATCTGGCTCTTTCTGTCTCTTGCATTCATACTTACCTTGTGTCTTTCGTGTTCTTCATTCTCCTTTGCTCCAGGTGGGTTAAGATCAATTGATGATCTTAGATGGCTGCTTGCTAGCGTTTAAGACCCCAGACACCACTCACCAAAGTGGAATGCAGAATGTCTTCTTAATAGATTTTATTATGCCAATTGATCTAGATGTCCCCTGAAACCAAGATGTCTCCAAACCCCCAGCCCTGCTACTCTGGCCTTTGAAATGTTCGGTTTATTCAGGAAACAGAAGAACTATATTTTAATAAGCACGGAAAAGTGTTAAAGTAAGCATCAGAGAGGTAAGAAGAAAAAGAATAAAACACAGATGCCAAATGGGGAGAGTTTCAAAAAAGAAATGGGTGGTCAATGAGGGTTTGAAAATTGATAAAAACAAAAAGAACAAGGACTGGGAAAAGAAAACTATCATTAGATTTCACACTAATCCAACAGGCATTAGGCTTCATGACAAAAAGAATGGGGACTGAAAATAAAACTGATTTTATACTCTTCAAGGAAATACAGGAAAGATGGAGGCCAAGCAAAAAAGGGTTAAGTAGTGAGCAGGTAGTCAGAAAATGGAGGCAAGATAGAGGACTTAAGAAGTCTAGTCATAAAGAGAAAGAGAAAAACAGAATGGCTATGTGAAAATAATATAACCAAGGCAGAATCAAAGGCTTTCGGTTTTTGGTTTTATAAAGCTCATCTTCAGGTCGAGGGAAATGATTCAAAAAAGAAGAAAGACTAAAGATATAAAGACAAAATAGCCAAAGTAGCAAGGTGCTGGGGAAGAAGGAAAGAAAGGAACAGCAGGCGAAAGTGGAGAAATAGCCAAAGAGTAAAGACCTTTTACAAATTTTGAGAAGGTTCACCCTCTGAAAAGGTATGAGGTAAGGTTATCTCCATTTAATAATGGGGAGGCAGTGACAAGGTTAGGGGCTTAAGAACAGCAGAGAAAGTTTGGAACAGGCACTATAGGCAAAACAGCAAATCAATTAAAAATGAACAGAACCATAATTCAGCAGCAAAGAAGGCCCAATTGAGTTGCACAGCATAAATCTGTAGTACAACAAAGAAATGGCCTTGTTTTAAACTTTCTTGAACATTCAACGGCTTAATAATAATGGAATAATGCCAAGGATAACAGAATCTTCCCAGAACTTGCAATTAGCAATGGAGATAAGATGGAAGGAGAATGTAGCCTGAGATATACTTTCATCTGAAGTCAGTGACTTAGTAAAAACGAAGGAAAAAATAGGCTCATATGACTGAAAGGAACTCTCAGAGCAGGCTGTCTTAACTCATTCAAGGTTGTTTGCAGAAGCTTCTATGACACTGATTATCCTAAAGGAATAGACAGATAATTGGTATTTGTAGGTAACATGTCATGGAAGTTCAAATCCATTTATCTGAATACTCTAAGAATGCTCCCAGCATCTATTAACAGCTAGCTAAGCTCTACAAAGTAGAATTCTACCCAGAAACAGCTCTTAGATGCCCTGGAGCAATTTATACAAAAATAAGTTATTCTCAGTCAGCAAAGAGAGATCAAAGATTCAACCAGAAGATCAGCATCAAGAGAATTTACCATTACCTACCTTAGAAGTCATCTTGTAGCCTTAACAAATCTCCTTAAGATTCTAACAGGCAAAATAGTGCCCAGGAGAGTTCAAGTGTTTCCCTGGATAAGGTATATGTCAAGAAAAATTATTCAGTGCATGGTTTGGGTACAGTATTGTACTACGAACTTCAGAGAAAAATAAAACATGATGACAAGGTCTGTATATCATAAACCTATATTCAACTTTGTCAAAGAAATGGAAGACATAGGAAATGCAGAACAGTACAACACAATGACAAGTACACATCTGAAGAAGATAAGCTGAGCAGTTTCTATCTATACATCCAGGTATATAATTAGATATAGATATACAGAGACAGATGTGTGTGTGCGCGCGCACTGAGAAACAGATATTATAAGAAAACACCTTCTGAAGAAGGTTTTGCTTAAAGTTTTGAGGGTCATTAAAAAATACAGACAAGTGAATTAGAGATAAAAAAAAATCCAAAAAGGCTAATGAAATATATATGGGACAGTGACTGAAATAAGCACCAAAAATTACCTTATCAAGAAAAATTAGTTACGTGGGCTAGAAGAAATAAACTGGATAGGAAAGAAGGTGGCAGAACAATGGAAGGCGAGGCATCTTGGAAGTGAGCCTGATGGAGTCTGGGTTTACTACAATTTGTAATATGGTACTATTTCTGTTTCAGCTACAAGTGACAAGATGAAAATGGTGGTAAAGGATTATTCTAGCAGCTCTCTACCAGGGTTAAGCAGAGGTAGAAAGAACATCTTAGAAGGCTGCTATCAGACATGAGAGATGATAGCCTGAGCCAGGGCAAATACTATAAAATGGGAGAGAAAAGGTAGAACGAGAGACAAAGATGGGATCAACTTCAGACTAAAAGGAAGGAGCATCAATAAACAAGACACTAGAATGATAGTAGAGACAGAAATAATAAAAGAAATCGGAACTAGGATCTTATTTAAGAAGGTAAAGATTGAAGAAGGCAGAATTTAGTTTTTTTGGACTATAAATTTCAGAAAATTGAATAAGCTTTTTTCCCTGCCTCTAAGTATTTCCGCCATACGGCTTCTCAAAAACAGGAAAACAATAATATAAAAGGCAGAAAAAGTAAATGATAAATTAAAGCAGAACCTTTACAAATCTGACCCATAAAAATTATTTTATGAAGCCCTAACATGAAATATGTGCTTAAAATTTAAAAATTCAAATTATATGAATTCGTAAACAATCATTATGACAAGCAATCACTGTTATACTAAATATGCTCCTAGGAGTTGAAGGAGGAAACTCTTTCCATAGAAACATGAAAAACAGAAATCTATCTCCATAACTAAATCATAAGACTTTCCAAACAACTGACTTCCATTTTCATGGTGTAGAAAAGCTTACCTTTAATGATCCATCAGCTGAACAACTGGCCAAAAGCGTATCATCTGGTGAAAATCTACAGTGATTGACTGAATTTGTATGGCCAAACATGGTATTTCGACATTCTTTTTGATTCAAATCCCAGAGCTATTTAAGATGAAAACATAAATTTAAAAAACTAGTACTGAACGGGAAAAAGTGAAAAGTCATGTTAAGTTCTTCTTTCCCTCCATTTAAGCTTTTTCAGTTATACCATGTTCAAATCACAGTAACACGAAAGTGCTATGAACTTGAGATTAACAAGTAATGGGGCATCCCTTAAATCAGGGTCTAATCTACTAAGGGACTCTAAGGATAACTAGGCTTTTAGTCAGAGCAGTAAGTAACCAATTAAACAATTACTGCTTATTTTACCTGATTAGTTTGGAAACATTATTTTACTCAGCACTTATAATAAGTAATATGTATATAAATTACTCAATTTTTAAAGAAATAGCATGTTATCCAACTGTAAAAATGTTCACTTCTAAGATTTACCAATGCAAATCTTGAATCTACAATACTGGACTAAAATCTACCAACACTATAAACTATGATTCAAAATATACAAAGATAATCTTTACACATAAATACATTTGACAGGAAATATAAGGGGTAAAAAGAGCAAGTTAAACAACACCTTAAGGAAGCAATCAACCAAATACACAATGTGGGGCATTCCAGAGGACAACTTATTCAATTTCTCTAACAAACCAGTAGCACAAAAAAGGGGGTCCCGCGGAAGTGGAACTTTTATAAAGTAAGACAGACTTAAGAAACCTAACAACCCAATGTCTTGTGAAGTTTGTTTGGACTCCAATTTCAACAAACCTACTGTAGAAAGCTACCACATGCCTGTCAGTTTGTTGCACTGTGATACTGGAAGCTTTGTCATTGGTATTTCAAATACCAGCAGGGTCACCCTTGTGGACAGGTTTCAGTGGAGCTTCCAGACTAAGACAGACTAGAAGAAGGACCTGGAAGTCTACTTCCAAAAAATCTGGCCAGTGAAAACCTTGTGAATAGCAGCACAACACTGTCTGATACAGTGACAGAAGATGGGCCCCTCAGGTTGGAAGGCACTCAAAGATATGACTGGGGAACAGCTGCCTCCTCAAAGCAGAGTTGACCTTAATGAAATGGATGGAGTCAAGCTTTCAGGGCCTTCATTTGCTGATATAGCACTACTCAAAATGAGAAAAAATAGATGCAAACATCAATTAATAATCGCAACAAGGAACGTACAAAGTATGAATCTAAGAAAATTGGAAATCGTCAAAAAATGAAATGGAATGCATAAAGATCAATATCCTAGGCATGACTGAAGTGAAACGGACCGGTATTGACCACTTTGAATAAGACAATCATATGGCCTACTATGCTAGGAATGACAACTTGAAGCAGAATGGTGCTGCGTTCATTGTCAAAAAAGAACATCTCAAGATCTATCCTGAAGTAGAACGCTGTCAGTGATAAGATAATATCCATACACCTACAACGAAGACCAGTTAATATGACTATTATTCAAATTTACGCACCAACCACTAAGGCCACAGATGAAGAAACTGAAGATTTTTACTAACTTCAGCAGTCTGAAATTAATCAAACATGCGATCAGGATGCACTGATAATTACTAGTGATTGGAATGGGAAAGTAAGAAACAAAGAAGGATCACTAGTTGGAAAATATGGCCTTCGTTACAGAAACAATGCTGGAGATTGTATGATAGAATTTTGCAAGGCCAATGACTTCTTCATTGCAAATATCTTTTTTTCAACAACATAAACTGCAACTATACACGTGGACCTCACCAGACGGAATACAGAGGAATCAAATCGACTACATCTATGGAAAGTGATGATGGAAAAGCTCAGTATCATCAGTCAGGACAAGGATACACACCAACTGTGGAACAGATCATCAATAGATCATACGCGAGTTCAAGTTAAAGCTGAAGAAAATTAGAACAAGTCCACAAGGGCCAAATACAACCTTGAGTATATCCCACCTGAATTTAGAGACCATCTCAAAAATACATCTGATGCACTGAGCATTAATGACCAAAAACCAGGTGAGTTGTGGAATGAAATCAAGGACATCATACATCAAGAAAGCAAGAGGTCATTAAAAAGACAGGAAAGAAAGAAAAGACCAAAATGGATGTCAGAAGAGACTCTGAAACTTGCTCTTGAAGGTAGAACAGCTAAAGCAAAAGGAAGAAACGATGAACAGAAGATTTCAAACAGCAGATTGAGAAGACAAAGTATTATAATGACATGTGCAAAGAGCTGGAGATAGAACACCAAAAGGGAGGAACACACTTGGCACTTCTCAAGCTGAAAGAACTGAAAAAAATTCAAGCCTCGAGTAGGAATATTAAAGGATTCTATGGGTAAAATATTAAACGATGCAGGAAGCATCAAAAGAAGATGGAAGGAATACACAGTCACCGTACCAAAAAGAATTGGTCGATGTTCATCCATTTCAGAAGGTAGCATATGATCAAGAACTGATGGTATTGAAGGAAGAAGTCCAAGCCGCACTGAAAGCATTGGTGAAAAAAAATGAATTGACGGAGTATCAATTGAGATGTTTCAACAAATGGATGCAGTGCTGGAAGCATTCATTCGTCTATGCCAAGAAATTTGGAAGACAGCTGCCTGGCCAACCGACTGGAAGAGATCCATATTTATGCCTATTCCAAGAAACGCAATCCAAGAGAAAGCAGAAATTATCAAACAATATCATTAATATCACACACAATTAAAATTTGCAGAAGATAATTCAAAAGCCATTGCAGCAGTATGTCGATGAGGAACTGCTAGAAGTTCAAGCTGGATTCAGAAGAGGACATGGAAAAAGGGATATTAGTATTGATCTCAGATGGATCATGGCTGAAAGCAGAGAATACCAGAAAGATATTTACCTATGTTTTACTGACTATGCAAAGGTATTCGAGTGTGTGGATCGTAACAAATTATGGGTAACAATGCGAAGAATGAGAATTCCAGAACACTTAATTGGGCTTATGAGGAACTTGTACTTAGACCAAGAGGCAGTTGTTCAAACAGGACAAGGGAATACTGCGTGGTTTAAAGTCAAGAAAGGTGTGTCAGGGTTGTAACCTTTCATCATATCTATTCAATATGTATGCTGAACAAATAATCTGAGACTCTGGACCATATGAAGAACTCCTAAAAATCAGTAATGGGCAAAAACTCATTAACAACCTGAGATATGCAGATGACACAACCTTGCTTGCTCAAAGTGAAGAGGACTTGAAGCACTTACTGATGAAGATCAAAGACCACAGCCTTCAGTATGGATTACACCTCAACATAAAGAAAACAAAAATCCTCACAACTGGACCAATAAGCAACATTATGATAAATGGAGAAAACAATGAAGTTGTTAAAGATTTCATTTTACTTGGATCCACAATCAACATCCATGGGAGCATCAATCAAGAAATTAAACTAAGTGTTGCACTGGGCAAATCTTTTTCAAAAGACGTCTTAAAGTGTTAAAAAAAACAAAGATGTCACTTTAAGGACTGACATGCACCTGACCCAGGCGATATTTTTAACTGCCTCATATGCATGTGAAAGCTGGACAATGAATAAGAAAGACACATGAAAAATACTGATGCCTTTGAATTATGGTCTTAGTGAAGAATACTGAATATACCATGGACTGTCAGAAGAATGAAAAAATCTGCGTTGGAAGAAGTATAGCCAGTGTGTTCCTTAGAAGCAAGAATGCAAAGACTTCGTCTCATGTACTTTGGACACGTGTTATCAGCTGGGAGCAGTCAGTGAAAAAGAGGAAGACCCTCAAGGAGATGGACTGACACTGTGGCTCCAACAATGGGCTCAAACACAGCAACGACTGTGAGGATGGCACAGGACTGGGCAGTGTTTCGTTCTGTTGTACACAGGGTCGCTGTGAGTTGGAACCTACTCGAAGGCACCTAACAACAACATTTATCTATATTTAGGTCCAGTACAGAATTTTCAAATTGTGTTCTGCAGTACCCTATGAAGGCATCATGGGGCAAAAGAGTAAGGGAGGGAACCATAGAAATAGCAGAAATACAGACCCATACCCCCACTTCAATCAGAAAAACTATATCTGTTTTACACACTGAGCTTCCACTTAAGTTTTCTTTTGACGAAAAAGATTTTGCCCCCTGAAAAGTGTTGGGAAGACAATTTTCAATAACTGTTTCAATAGTTTCTAAAATAAAATAAAATAACTTATTTTTAAATGCCAAAATAAAGTCTCTGAGGTTGTCCAAATTGAAATATCTTACGCACTCCTGCCAAAAAAACTTTATCCCATTGCAAAGATGGTATGACATCAATGAAGAAAGGTTAGACACTAAACCAAAATATTCCAGAAGTAGTCAACAGATCTTCCTGGGATCCTGGAAAATTTAACCTCATTTTTTCAGCATGATACTTAAGAGGAAAACCTTTTAATAATTAATGATTATAAAATATTATTAAACTATAGGGAATGAATACCTACTTTTGCCTTTTTGGTTTTTTCCTGCCAGCACCTTCCTACTTTCTTCTAATAGCTGAATTTCTCTTCTGATTCAAGTGGACCTCACCTCCACAGTCTAGACTTGTGACTCCTGGCCAATCCAAAGATTCCATCCTCCTGGCCATTGGAGTTATTTAGCAATGAGCATGGAACCCAAACCAGGTCAGTTAGAGTCTTACCTAAAATTAAATCTATGGGAATTGAGGGAGAGATGGTTTCTCTTCCTCTGTGATTATGAGCTACAAGACCCATGCAGGCCTGGAGTTGAAGATGGCCCTATTTCCTGCCACACAGAGAGAGCTCATGCCTGAACCAACAAAGGAGAGAAAGAGCCTAAAGATGGAGAGGGAGTTAGAGCCTGAGAACACACCTGAAACATCTGAATTTAGCTATGCCTGAAGACATGCTCCCGCTAGACTTTTTAGTTATATAAGCAAATAATCTTTTATTTATTTGTTTTTTTGCCTGAAGCTAATAGATAGTTTCTGTCACTTGCAAACAAAAGAGCACCGATTAATATACGGAAAAAAAAGTGAAAGGAGGTATTCTGATGTATGCATCAAATTTATCTACATAATTCTCATCATTCACACTTACTTTGAGGAAGCAATCACTTGAGCCAGTGGCGAGGAGAAGGTGATGACCGTTGTTGGTGAAATGGCAGCAATTGACTTGCTCTGAGTGCTCATCATAGGTACGTACTAGTTCCCCAGTCACAGAATCCCAAATCTAAAGAGAACAGAGAAAACAAAATTTACAACTACCCCTTACTTTCAAAGGAAGAGGGGGCAAAGCAAATGTGAGCCGCTTCGTGGGTGCTATCTAGCCTAACACGGCACTGATTTTTGCAATTGAACATGATGCTGATGAATACCATCCCTCCCCTAAAATGTGGCGGTATTTTATGTGAATGCGCTTTTAAAAATCCACATGCAGGAATACACATGTGTTTTTCCACAGCATAATCAGAATCTCATAAGGACTTTCTTCAAGGACAAAGTTTCACATGTTCCTAAGGATAACAACAGCAGAGTAGCACTATAAAGGGGATGGCACAATGGGCTTTAATGATTAAGTTGAATGATTACATCAAAGACCTTGTATGCCGTTCAGTTCTCAAGAAAAAATAATTATCATCATTCTAGTTACTATGCAAGACAACTAAGCAACAAAAATAAATTACTTAATGAATCTTCACTACAATTCTGACTTTTAAGAGGTGCTAATGTCCCCTCTCATAGTATTTTCTTTGTATTTTATCAAAGCACTTATAGAATTCCCAGAAATCCATAGAGTTGATCTTATTTTGGAGTTCTGTAATAGGTATTTATGCCTCTCACCTTGTATTTTGAGTTCTTAGAAAACAGAAACTCAGTATTATTTCTTTTTACTCCACATAGCTCCCAACACTTAAAAAAAAGCAGGCCTGACATAAGCATTGTTTTATTTTGAATTTTCACTCTACTAAGAAACACTAAAATTTTTTCAGTAGCAAGACAGGTAGAAAATAGCCTTGGCAGAAATGCCAATGCAGTTGGTACTACAGGAGACTTTGCCAAGGTGTAGTCTTCTAGACAGAAAGATCCGAGCAGTTATCCACAAAGACCAAAGGACCAGCTCCAACTCTGGAGTTGCCTAGAATGACCAACTCCAAGTCTGACTCAGTAAAGACTACAGGGTAAATTAACTGGTTGGTTCTGAAGCCCCTAACCCACTGCCGTCGAGTTGATTCTGACTCATAGCTACCGTATAGGACAGAGTAGAACTGCCCCACAGAGTTTCCAAGGAGCACCTGGCAGATTCGAACTGCTGACCTCTTGGTTAGCAGCAATAGCACTTAACCACTACACCACCAGCGTTTCCCTAAAGCCCCTAGAGAGTCCAATCTAGATTTCTGAAGGTCTCAATTTTGTCTGGACACTCTGTAGTCCTCTTCCAATGGAGGAAAACTCCCAAACCACCGTTCTTGCTCTCAGGTCCACCAAGGCCCGCCCCTCCTCATTAGGTTCAGTACTTCACAACTCCTTTGAAAAAAGTCTGAAAATAAGCTTCCTCTCCAGGTATCAATGATAAAATATCCCTCAAATCTTCAGTTCCTCTTAAATGCCGTATCAGTACAAATGCAACAGATAAAGGCCAAATTTAGAGAGAAGACACAAGAAGAAATAATTAACAAAGTTATGAATCCCTGTTTATTTTTCAGACAGTAACCTAACTGCTAGTTTGTTCATTTACCCAGTTTTCCACTGAATATTTTCCAGTCCTTGAAAGTAAATATATCTGGGTTGTATTTCACAAATCATACATTTTACAACAGGAATCTCATCTCAGACAATTTTGACCAACAACGCTTTTGACTGCAAAGCACCTGAAGATTTAAACTGATATTTAACACATAGACCCATCTATAAACGGCAGGCAAATTCATAAATTTGTAATCACTCTTCCCTGCTACCTGGTACAGGGTGAATAACCTAGGAATTTTTGCTGGTGCTTCAAAATGAAGAACTTTTAGACCATGTTAATTTACACTGGGTAAAAAGTGATTTGCTTCAAGTTAGCAGGTCAACAGGCAAGAGTCCTTTAACCCCACTTACACCAGTCCCTCTATTATGGAAAAAGAAAATAAATTGTGTGATTACAACCCAAGAAGGAAATATTTCCTTACTTTCACTTGTTTATCCACTGAGCAGGTTGCTATAAACCTGTCATCTGCAGAGAATGCACAGCAAAGCACTTCATCTTCATGAGCCTTGATTTCTAGAAGCTTCTCTCCTGTCTCAGCTTTGAACACCTACACAGCAACAGCAGAACCTATAAACCACTTAACCATGGGCCACCATTCAATAAAAATCTTCCTTTAAAACATCTTCATCAGTGTTATTTTGCAAAACAGAAATGTACCTTGGCAAACGATACTCCAAAAATCAGAATTTTTGATATAATTTGTAAGCCTTAACATAAATAACTATCCATTGTTAAATGTTTGTAAATATCAATAAAGAGAAGTGGAAGAGTATAGCTCCAGCTTCAGTTCTTGAGAATATTTTGGCAAATTCTTAACAATCAAATAGAAAACACTTCATATTCAATATGTTTGCTTTCTAGGGCTCAAAAGCCAAAACTAATAAGCTGTGAGATGTGCACATATAGAAATAAGGTACGCAGTTATAATCCTGCAAAGACTAAAATTATCCTAAATATAAAAAATTTAACTAATTTGATTTTGTTTCCTTCAAAATCAAAAGGGAAAGAGCACATATGTAAAGGAAAATATTCATTCATATTTTCTGAAAAAAATTGAGGATTTAAAGGAACTTAGGAAATAATCTAGCCAAATTCCTATTTAGTCAGTAATCTCTGCCTGAGTCATAAAAATATTTTATTTAATCGCTGTTTTTTTCAATCAGAGCCCTGTTCAATGTGCTATGAAGTCTTTATGTCTTTTAACACCCAGCATTTCCTCATTATCCTTTGCTGGCACATGGATGATGGGTAACTGGATGGAAGGGTAAAAGGCACTACTATATCACTGGGTTAAGTTTAGATTTATGAAAATACATAATATTATCTTAAAAATCTCTAGAGAAAGCTTTCATAAAATGCTCAAGAGATTTGGATTTCTCTGCTATTTCTAATGTGCACAATTTTTTTGAATTTTATGATGTAAACATACCCTAATCTGTACAGTATTAGGTACATACCTCTTTCAGTTTTTCTCAAGAGATATGTTTTACCTGTAAGGTTTTATCAGCTCCACAAGATGCTATTCTCTGACCATCCTCAGAAAAGCAGGCATGGTAAACAGCATCCGTATGGGGGCGGACAACTAAGCGGGAGAGATTCTTGATGTTTTTTTTGTTTCTAAACACAAAGAAAAAAACGAAAAGAAATCCAATAAATTAAGTAAAAATATTTTCTTTCAGTAATAAAATAAAGTACCTTGTAACATAGAGTTATTTTCCCCAAAAATTCCGAATTATCAACATGTAAATGACAGAACACACATCGCCTGAAAAAGTATAATGTAACAAAAGTGACATTGTAAGAGCAATATACCCCGTATCAAGCAACCTGTCATCTGTTATAAATGTAACTAAGTTGGAAGAAATCTAGTTAATCAAGTACATTTCATTTTCTATTTTCCTTTGATATATTATTAGGGATACATGTACAGAGAAAACATTGTATTAAGGATTTCATTGTTGTTAGGTGACGTCGTATCGTTTCCAACTCATAGCAAACCCATATGACAGGGTAGAACTGCCCCATGATGTTTTTTTGACTGTAATCTTTATAGGAACAGATCCCCAGGTCTTTCTCCTGTGGAACCACTGGGTGGGTTCGAACCACCAACTTTTTGGTTAGTAGTCAAGTGCTTAACCATTGCACCACCAGGGCTCCTACATAAGGATACCCTTCAAAAAATCACTACCTGTTTTAAGAGTAAAGATGTCATAAACAAAATGAAATTTATTTCCTAACTACAGTATGACAATACACCCACCATTATGATAATGCACCTAAAAAATGCTCTAAGTACAATTATTCGAACAGAGAAAAAAGATTTGGCAGTGTAATTTTCTTTGTATCTAAATCTGCTAAAGACCAACTATTCACTTCCAACTCATAGCAACCCTATAGGACAGAGTAAAACTGCCCTACACGGTTTCTAAGCAGCGGCTGATGGATTCGAACTGCCAACCTTTTGTTCAGCACCCAAACCCTTAACCAATGTGCCTCCAGGGCTCCACTATTCCACTAGTATAGGTATTATGTTATTTCTTAATGGAAAAAAGGTAAAGGAATTGAAATGTATACTTAAAACAAGAAAAAAGTATTAGAACAGTGCCAGAATATCACATATATACACCCCAGTCAAGACTATGTCTTTGAGTACAAGTAAATACGTAAATCGTATCATGCTTAGTCTAAGGGTCAAAGATTTGGAGTCAGACAAACCTCAAGACAAATTGCACGTCAAACACTTATTAGGTGTGTAAACGCAGGCAAATCACTGAACCTAAGTTTCCATTTCCTTATATGTAAAATGGAGGTAATGATACCTAAACATGCCCAGCACAAAAAGATGCCACTGTTATTAATCTTTAATAAAAAAAAAAAAAACTAACCACACAAAGACAGACCAAATGATCAAAGAGAACACAAAGGCAAATGAGACTTAGGCCCTGCCCAGGAAATATTATAATTTAATATAAAGAAGAGATAAAACAAGTAACTATAACATAAAAGCTAGAGTGATGAGAACTAGGGAGAAGAATAGATAAATCACTAGCAAAATTCAAAGGATTCAATTAAGAAAATACTCTCTTTCCCCTTAATCTATCCATTCAATTCTCCCAATAAAGCTCAGAAAGTAACTTGTCACAATGATAGGCATATAGTAAATAGCCAAAAAGGATTAGATAAATGAACAAATGATTTCTCTGAAAGCTGAAACTCCATTAAAGTTAATCTTATACCAAACTAAACCATTCTACAGTACAAAAAGAAAAGCTTCCTAGTACTGAAATAAAGCATTCTTTGAACATGGCCTGGTCAAACTCAGTTAAAAAATACAGCTATGAATGACTCTACCCATTCTATGACAAAATGTCGTATGTTGAAATGCAATTGAAACAACACCTAAAAAAATTTTCTTAAAAAGTAAAAATAACTCATCAATTCATGAGAGAACAAGAACTAAACCTCTGCCCATTTGATTATCAGACCAAGTATGAAGACTATTTGCACCACTAAATAAAAAATGAATTCATTCAATCTTCCACAAATTTTTATTGCATACTAACTACATGGACCAGGCAATGTGTGAAACGTTATTGTTAATAACGACTAATATTTATTGAGAACTCTCTATGAGTTAGGTACACACACATGTAATCCTCACAACAATGCTGTAAAATACTATTAGGCAAAAAAGCTGAATAATTCACCCCCTAATGATGTACAACTAATAAATACCAGAGCTGGGATTTAAGCCCAGGCAGTCTAGAGTCAGTCTATTCTTTTAAGCTCCAAACTATTCTACATGACAGAATGAGAACTAGTATGGATGAAAAACAAGAAACAAGACAATCACCATAAATTTTGAGACAAACGTTATGATACTGGGTAAACAAGGAGTACTCTAGAACACAGACAGATCTAACCTAGCCCCAGTGAGTTAAAGGGTTACTTCTCAGGGAGCACGAAGCCTCCACTTTCTAAGAAAGTGTTTAAGAATGGTTAACCCTGTGAAGTGGGATAAAGATAGGGAGAATTTGACTTTATTTTATATCCCTGGTGGCACAGTGGTTAAGAGCTAAGGCTGCTAACCAAAAAGGTCAGCAGTTCGAATCCACCAAGTGCTTCTTGGAAACACTATGGTGCAGTTCTACTCTGTCCTATAGGGTCGCTATGAGTCGGAATCAACTCAACGGCAATGGGTAATACTGTTTTAATCAACAACATATATTACCTTCCAAATAAAAATAAAGCTGACAAAAATATTTTAGTCAATTAAGTTTTAAAATATTCAGGGGGACAGGGAACAATGAATAGGTGCAGCACAGGACATTTTTAGGCAGTGAAACTATGCTAATAATTTTGTAATGGTGGACACATGACATTATTATGCATCTGTCAAAACCTACAGAATCATACGACACAAACACTGAAATCTAACGTAAACTATGGACTTTAATAATAATGTATCACACAAATAGAATGCAAAATATTAATACTAGGAGAAAGAGTATGCAGTAGGAACAGGGCATATATGGGAACTCTTTCTGTGCAATTCCTCCATAAACCACAATCTGCTCTAAAAAAACAAAATCCTTCCTCACCACTTCCTTCACGGACCTTTTCCTGAATTCCTCATCCATCCAATTACTTCTCAGCCCCACCTCTATTTTATACATACTTCTATTGGTGCACTCGTCACATTATATTGTAATTATTTGCTTAAACTTCTTTCTTCACTACTAGATTGAGTACCTTGGCAGAGCCTGAGTACGTGTAACAGTATTTAGTGCATTACAGAAACTCCAGTGTTTGTTGAACTAAATAAAGGGAATTACCCATGACAACCTGACTTATTTGGAAAGAGGCAGAAGGTCATAAAGAGTGTAGAAAGCAACCTGGGGTTCAGTTTAAATGTAAATTATCCAAGTGAAAAAACTAACATTGGTACTTATTACTTCAAGTTATAAGAGACACATGGCATATGGAAAATAAAGCCAGACAGACCCAGGATTTGACTCCCATTCAGAAAGCCACATGTCAAGCTTAGTCAAGTCCCAATGTCTGTGTTTCTCAGTTTTCTCATTTATAAAATAGGGCAAATAAAATTTACCTTATAAAGTTACTTTGAAGATTAAATAGAATAACATATGTGAGCTCATAACAGACATTAAAAAGATGGTAGCTTACCCTTTCCTTTTGATAGTAACTGATAAGATCAAGCTAAGATCAACAATGAACTAGATGTCAGTTACTCAATGAAAGTATAATAAGGACTGACAACATGACTATTTTGCTTTTAGGTCCCTGGGTGGCATAAATGGTTAAGCAATCGACCATTAACTGAAAGGTTGGCATCTCAGAAAACAGCCCTACCAATCTGCCTCCAAAAGGTCACAACCTTGAAAACACTATGAAGCAGTTCTACTCTGCACACAGGGTCTACCATGAGTCAGAATCAACTCAATGGCAACTAACAATGGCAACACTGTGCAAGGCAAAGTGCTATCACTTTATAACCATTATATCATTCAAATCTGCACAAAAGTAGTAACTACCTCAAGAGACTGTTCTCTCCATTTTAAACATGAGAAAAGGTCCCTGGTACAGCAAATCATTTGCGCTGGTGGGACAGTGGTTACAGCACTCAGCTGCTAAATGAAAGGTCATGGTTTGAACCCACCAGCTGCTCCATGAGAAAAAGATGTGGCGGTCTGCTTCCAAAAGATTACAACCTTGGAAACTCTATGGGGCAGTTCTACTCTGTCCTATAGGGTTATGGGAGTGGGTTTGGTTTTTTTTCTTTTTTTTGGTCTTTTTGGCACTAACACAAAGGTTGGCAGTTCAAACCCACGCAGTAGCATTGTGGAAGAAAGTCCTGGTAATCTGCATGCACAAAAATTACAGGCTAGAAAACCCAGGTTTGTAACTTAAAAGCCCATGCTCTTTAGCACTCTACTACACTGAAATAAAGTCATGCATTTGGTATTAATATTTAGGATGGCTTGTCAAAATACCTTATAGCAAGTGTTTATTTCTAAGGATTCTTTGAAAATATAATTATTTTCCCCTACGCTTACTTCTTTGGAACTTTTCAACAAGTAAGAATGCTTATTAAAAGTTACAGCTCTGTTTAAAGTAGTTAAATCTTCCTGGAGTGAACTTATTCCCTATCTGAAAAATAATGACATAGTTAATGCTCAGCTTCCTTTGGTCTCTCCTAACCTACTTACATCCACTCCAGGTAAAGCGTTCCGTTATCGACCTCCCGCTTGGCCTGAAGCTTAGCTTGCTGATAAACTTTTGAAGTTTCCGGTTCACAGAGACCCAGTTGTACAATATTAGGAAATGGCTGTCGTCCAAGAAGGTGTCCATTTAAAGATAAAAATTCCTGAAAATTCTCACAGACTGTGCAATCCTAAGAACAAAACGAATCTCTTAGAAATATAACTACAGCCAATATCTGACATTTTTCTATTTCTGTGATCTTATCACTTTACGGCTTAAAAGAGACATTTTCTATATGAACTAAAATTGAATAGCCAATCATTAGGTAACAAATTATATAGAGTTCTTCTGACTTTGGAAGCATATGGTAAAATCTCACCGTAAAAGTGCTGTTTCTTAACACATTAAAAACCACTGAACATTATTCGTCCCCAATTCTCAAACCTTAATCTCATCCATACTGCCAGAACACCCAGGTAAGAAGAAGGTAGTATTCGGAAGCAAAATAATAGAATAACCAAAGGGCAAAGTAGGGAAATTATCTTTCTACTTCTTCTGTTCTGCTCATTCCCACTATTACACCTAGAATTAAATGTCAAAATAAAATGTCCCCTAAACACATATTTTTCATATTAATATATACCTTCTCATCCAATATATGCCTATATTCCACAAATTCATGAATCAGATGAGCAGGGCCTACAAGTTCAGTTTTTGCTTTAATCCAATCCAGGGAAAACATTAAAGCACAAAGTTCCTAAAAAAAATAATAATAATAATAATAATAATAAGACCAGCACCACCATTAAAGAGATCAACAAAATTTAAGTATACCATCATCATCCTAACAATACGAAAGAAACTTAGCAGGTATCTAGAGTTTAACGACACAAAGGGAGCTCGTGAAAAAGAACACACCAATTGTTTCAAAGAAACATAAAATGAACCTCACACCTTAAAATAAATTTAAGATGGATTAGAGATTTAAATAGAAAAGCTAAAAAATATTAGATGACACGGGAAAAGTATTTTTGCAATTTTGGGGTGAAGGAGATCTTTATAAACATGATAGCATTGCAAAACAGCAAGAAGACAAATAATCGTACATCTGACTATATTAAAAATTCAAGTCTTCAATATAGTAGAGAACATTTATGACAGACAATGGCTTCATATGCTACTTTATGGAAAATTCAAACAAAACAATAAGAAAAAGGTAAAACACCAATAGAAAAATAGGTAAAGGCAATAGATGAGGGCCAATGCACAAAATACAAAACATTCAAAAATTTCACCAGTAGTCAAATCACAACAACAAAGATTTACCTTTTTTTTATGCATATATCAGGGGATTTAGAAAGACTAAAAATAATGATAGTAAGAATAGTTGCTGCAATCAGAGGAAATGAGCACTGTCATGTATATTGATAGTGATATAAATCAGAGCACCCTTTCTGGAGCACAGCTTGACAAACTACTAAAATTTAAACTGTACACACTGTTTGACACAGAAATTCCACTTATAAGAATATATTCTAAGAAAACAATCAGATAAGTATGCTTTAAAAATCTAATTGTCCTCAATTGGCCAATTATAATACAGCCATATATATAATGAAATAGCAGCTTTCAAACTTACGTCAATCTATATAAATTGAAATAAAAAGATGGCCACGAAATATAATTAAATTTTTAAAAAGCAAGTTATAAAACTCTATTTCTACAGAACTTCAAATTCTTATTGGAAACCAGACTTACTGGACACAATGAGATGGAGGGACCCCCAAATTGAATGCCCGGAGGCAACTTTTGAGCCTTGAGCAAAAACTATCCCATGAAGTCATCTTCAAACTAGACAGCAATTTAGCTCAAATAAAGAATGTCTGCCTTTACTGAGCTCTACTGCAGAATTACCTATATGAGATTGAAATGGTAACAATAACTCTAAAACACAGATGAAAACTTCAAGGGGCAGAAGTATAAGTCCACAGTGGTGAACCAGCAGGGGCAGAGAGAGCATGGTGACACGATGTGAAGTATGCAGCCATTGTTATCAACTGTACATGTAAAAATTCTGAGCAGGTTATGCTTTGTTGTATATATTTTCACCAAGAAAAAAAAAACTATTTCTATTATGATCCTAATTTCATGTGAAAGAATAAATGTTTGTATATGAGCAGCAAAACTATTAGAAAACTATACACAAAATCATTAGCGATGGTTGTGATCTTCATTTTCTTCTTGTAGTTTTTTTTTTTTTTACTAAGCTTTTGCAATGAAAATAAACTATTATCTTTAAAAACCAGAAAAAAGGTTTAAAAAAAATAAGAAGAAACTGAATTCTGTCACATCATCATAAAATATAAAAGTTTTGAAAAGATGCATTGACCCAGTAATTTCACTTCTAGGAATTTTCCAAGGAAATAAAACTGGTGAAAGATAAACAAGGATACTCATTACAGAATCATAAAAGCAAAAAACTAAAAACAACTTTAATGCTCAATAATTAAAATTTGGTTAAGTAAATTAGGGCACAAACATTTATTGGAACACCATCATTCCAATGTAGATTACTAAATGTAAACTATGTTTTGCTAGGTGAAAAACAAGCAGACTACGAAACAGTACATCATTTCTGTAACCAAAACCATAGAAAAATTACTAAAGTACCTGCGATCTTGTGAAATGTTAAAATTTGCAGTAGTTAGTTAAAAGTGCATGCATTCAAATACCATCCATGCACTGATGAATCTCAATTGTTATCTTTACTCTAGGGCTGTCCTCTGAAAATCCAGATTCATATATTCCTACTCAGCAGTTCCACCATTAAGTATATCAGACTTAAAATGTTCAAAGTAAATTCCTAACTACACCCCTCAAAAACAAACAAACTAGTTCCTCCCAGAGACTTGCCCATCTCAGTTCATGACAACTCCATTCTTTCCACAGCACAAGCTTGGAGTCATCTTTGATTTTCTTTCATAATAAACATGAAGTCAGCAAATCATGAAGAGGTCACCCTATATCATCACTGTCTTTCTTTCTCCTTGTCCTGGTTTTTTCTTCTTCTGAGCATGGGCTACTCTTTGACATATTATAAATGCATGTATACTATCTGTCTCCCTCCAGAATATAAGCTCCGTGTGAGCAGGGAATTTGTGCCTGTACTATATCCTCATACTGAAGAACAGGACCAGTATATAATAGGCACTCAATAAATATTATTGAACGAATGAATATACTTTTCTATCCCCTTACTTCTCAAAGCATAAAAATAAATTCACAGTACCCATAAAGGAAGGCTACTAGTAAGAGAACAAATTTATAGAAGATTCATTTACTGCAATTACTAAAACAAACCAACTAACAAAAAACCCGCTGCCATCGAGTCCATTCTTGCTCACGGCAGCTTTGTGTGTGCTATAGGGCAGAACTGCCCCATAGGGTTTTTCTTGGCTATAATCTTTACAGGCCTTTCCTCCACACTGTCACTGGCTGCATTCAAACTGCCAACCTGTACGTTAGTAGTCAAATGCAAACTGTTTGCACCACCCAGGGACCTTTTATGCCATTACTAGGTACCTTTCAAACCACTGCAGGTAAACACAGTAACAAAAACAAAAAATACTTATATAGGCTATAGTTGAATAAAAAGCATTTTTATTAAGAAAACCATAATCACAGGACAAAAGGAAAGTGAGATAAAAGAAAATAATTTTTAAAGGCATCATCTTACTTTGTGCATATTGGCACTGGCCATGTGATAGGCCAGAAAGTTGTACCAGTACATGCAATCCTCCTGATCTGGTGAAGGAGGATGTAGCTGGTAATACCTTTGGAACTGAATAATCATCTTCTTATGCAGATCCTGAAACCCAAATCAAACATTTCAAAGGCAGAAACAATTACATAACTTAAACATCACAGTAACTCTAGCTTCTAAAGCTATTAAGAATGCACGGAGAATCTTCCCACAAGATACTTATCATTATAAAGGAAAAAAAACAGTAACTTTACAGTGGAAAAACCGGGCAGACACCACTTTATTTAAGTGATCGAAGTTAACAACCACCAATAAGACGACATATTGACACCATGCACCCCTGAATCTGATGCACTAAGGGCACTACATCACTTCTGTAGCATGCTTGCCAAAAATGCATAACCTCAACTGCATCATGAGAAAACATCAGACTAATCCAAATTAAAGAACATTCTACAAAATGAATGGCCAGTACTCTTCAAAAGTTACAAGGCCATGAAAGACAAAGAAAAACTGAGGAATCTTCACAGATTAGAGCAGACTAAGGAAAAATGATGATTATATGCAATATGGGATACTGAACTGGATCTGGACCAGAACAAAGACGTCACCGAGAAAGCTGGCAAAATGAAGTCCATGGCTCAGCCAACAGATTGTATCGATGTTAATTTTCTGCCTTTGATAGTTATATTATGGTTATGTAAAATGCAAACATTAGGGGAAGCTAGGTGAAGGGTATATTCACAGAAATACTCTAATATTTTTGCAACTTTTCTGGAAGTCTAGAATTATTTCAGAATACAAAGTTAGAAAACCAGAGAATGTATAAAAGATGCAGGTACCTTAGTTGGTGCCCGGCCACAATCGATGACTGCCCTGACAGGGAGCACAACAGAGAACCCCTGAGGGAGCAGGAGATCAGTGGGATGCAGACCCCAAATTCTCATAAAAAGACCATACTTAATGGTCTGACTGAGACTAGAGGAATCCCGGTGGCCATGGTCCCCAAACCTTCTGTTGGCACAGGACGGGAACCATCCCCGAAGACAATTCATCAGACATGAAAGGGACTGGACAGTGGGTGGGAGAGAGATGAAGAGTGAGCTAATAATATCAGGTGGACACTTGAGACTGTGTTGGCATCTCCTGTCTGGAGGGGGGATGGGAGGATAGAGAGAGTTGGAAGCTGGCAAAATTGTCACGAAAGGAGAGTCTGGAAGGGCTGACTCATTAGGGGGAGAGCAAGTGGGAGTACGGAGTAAGATGTATGTAAACTTATATGTGACAGACTGACTTGAATTGTAAATGTTCACTTGAAGCTCAATAAAAGTTAATAAAAAAAAAAAAAAAAAAAAAGATGCAGGTACCTGAAGTTGGCTGCGATTCTTCTCTGTAAGGAAATCTACTTGAAGATCATGTAAATAATAACGAAATGATTTTCCATTTCGATCGCAGAATAAGAGGGACTTATTAACAAACTCCTGCAGTATGTCTTCAGCCTCTTCAGTTTCCAAGTCCCAGAGAATACATAATACCTGGGAATCATTGAAAGCATATAATGTGCCACAGAAGTAAAATGACCAGGATTGCAGACAAGGTGTTAACACAAAAAAAAATCCTATCTTAAAGCTCTGAATGCCTCCATTTCATAAAATGAAACCCAACGCTTCCTTAAGATAGAAAAGCAAAGAAGACAGAGAAATAAAGCGAGAGAAGCTGGGTGCTTCTCCAGCTTCACTAGAACCACTCTAAGAAATAGGTAACTTATGGGTTTAACAGAGAGCCCTTGATGGAGACTAGGAGCAGTGGGCCTTCTGTACCCTGCATCCCACCACCCCAATCAGAGATCTTATCTTCCAATATCCTCTACAGCAATATCCTCAGTATTACATCAAAGTTTACATGCCATGAATACACAATGGTGAGGCTCTGAAGATTGGTGGTCCTTCTGTTACCTTTGTAGGCACTTTAACATCCTTCTGGAGGATGGAAAGATCTGTGTAATAATTCTTGGTGTTTTCTCTGAGCATTTCAACACTTATAGACATGGCTTCATCCAGAGCCTCATAATCATAAAATGAAGATTTCCTGATTCTCTTAAATTGCTTATTCTGAAGTTGCCTGAGGTAGTACTCCCAACGATTGGGAAAATCACGTAAAAGTGCACCAATTAAAGACACTACAAGAGGAGAACCTAAAAAAACAAAAAAAAAGTAGTCACTGTACTATAACTGTTTTATTTTAAAATTTCCACTAACTGAAGAATCAACTTATTCTTAGGAGGTAATTTCTGCTGCATGTTATCCAGGGCCTTAAAATATTTGTAACTCTCAGGTTCTCTTCTAGGTATATTTATTCTAAGGAAATCATTAGAAACAAAGATTTCAGTTAAGAACATTCATCACAGCATTATTTAAAATAGTGAAAAATCTTAAAAACAATGTGAACAGTGTCCAGTAACAGGGAAATGGTTAATTAAAGCATATCACAAAATTATACCACTGCTAAATTTCTTTTTCAAAAAATATTTAATGACATAGGGAAATGCTCATGATACATTACATGAAAAGCGTAAGATTCAAAACTATGTATATATATTACAATCCCAATATTCTAAAAAAACTTACATACCTATAAAAAACTGACATATTCTTATGACGCTAAGAATTATCAGATAGTGGATAATTGCTATTTTCTCTTCAGTGCTTCAAATATTTTTTAACTGTTCCAAAATGGATATGCATCGCCTTTACAATGAATATAAGCAAGTATTTTCCTAAGTTTAAGAGGTTTTTTTAAGTCAATTAACTTAAAACCAAGTATGTAGTTGATGGCAGAAAGAAAATAAGTTCTCAGCATAACAACAATGGAAGAAATCATTTCAAGAATTAATAAATTTGACCATATAATAATTTTTAATTTTTGCATGTCAAAAGATACTACAAATGAAATTAAAAGGTATGCAAAAAACTGAGAAAAAATATTTGCGAAAATATGTCCAAGGACTAATACCTTCAATAGTTAAAGAATGTCTAAAAATAAATTAAAAATACTTAAATTCCAAAACAGTGAGTCAAAAGTAATTCCTTAAAATGAAAATATCCCAGCAAACAAGTAAAAAGTTTAACTTTGTTTATAAAAATGCAAACTAAGAGAACGCCAGTTTTTACTTATCAAATTAGAATACTGGTTTTATAAAATCCCAACTCAAAAAAAAAAAAATTCTCTTTCACTATATTTTTTGCTCTTTGACAGCAGATGTCACGTCTTCATCTCACCCTTCTGGGTAGCAAGGTTCCTAGCATATTGTGTGTTCATTAAATATTTTTTGAATGAATGAATACCATAGTAACATGTATCATTTAAGGTATTAAGAAAAACCTAAAACATCAAATATCCTAGAAAAACTTTTGGATGCTCATATGCTAAATATCATATTCATTAGCTTAATTTACAAAGTGGAATAAATACCCCCATACACAAAACAAAAAACTATACCTTTACATTCTTTTATAATACTATGAGCTTGTTCTGGCAAATCTGCTTTCTTCATATTAACAAAAAGCGATAAAATTTCAAGTCCTTTTTCTTTTCCTAAGCTACTCTCCACAGGAACCACATATTTAGGGCCTGCAACAAAAATCAAGACACAATAAGTAATCTGGTATGCCAAAAGAGACCTGGGAATCTGCTCCCATAAAGATTATAGCCTAGGAAACCCTGTTGGACACTTCTGCTCTGTCCTATAGAGTCCCTATGAGTCAGAATTGACTCAATGGCACCCAACACATATTTAAATATAATTGAATTAAAATATAAAAGTACTGAAAAGCAAATTAATAATCCTTACCCATTACTGAATCTGTAACACTCTTGTCTCTGGTTGTAAGAAGAATTTGACACTGATTGTCAAAAGCTTTTAAAACCCAAGGATCCCAAACATCATCCAAGATCAAGAGTGACCTAATTTAAAAACAAAACAAAAAAACTACAAAGAGTAACTAATGGCACTTATTTGAAGTTTTAAATCTAAAAAAAAACTTCCCATTTTCTTTGCTATACCTTTTTCCCAATACGCTCCTTTAAATAAAAAGAAAAAAATTAGAGACTTTCCACTTCCCCCTCCACATACCCCAAATCAACAGATACTAAAATGAAGGACCCTACAAAAAGAGGACTGTGTATACCAGGTGAGTATTAGTAATTTATTGGTTCAACCATCACTTACCTAGTGCCTAAAAAGAACTACCCAAATAATGGGATTCCTCAATTCAGTCTTTAAGCATCAAAACCAGACTGAAATAGTGCCTAGGTTAGTATTAGGGTGAATCACATACCACTGGTAATATCTGACCACTTTTGAACTATAAAACTGGCAATTTTATATGCTGCAGCCTAATAGAATGTGCTGGTACAGTAGTGAGTTTTTGTTGTTGTTGTTGTTGTTTTCTTTTTTGCACCTAAGGAATCAATTTGTTTATTCATAATGACAAGGTACCTCTGTCAATTTCTGATTGATCTCTGTAAGAACTTTTTTAAACTCACCAAAACAAATGGAGAATATAATGAAAATGTGATAGCGTAATTATACACTAGCATCTAAATGGCCACTACTTCTGTATGCTACAAAAAACCATTTCAAGTACATACACAGGTTGGTGAATTGCAAAAACAGAAACTAAAAAGACACAGAGAGAAACAAAAAGATTGGCTTTATACGCCATGACCTGATACATCTGATAGTGGCTCCAATGTTTTTCTGAATAGAAGTCAATTTTATTCCAAAAAAAGGAAAGTAGGATTATATGAGAAGTTACTGAGCAAGAAAGGAAACTGTTAGTGGTCTCAATCCTATTCCCTCCAGGAAAATGGATACAGTGATCACCAAAGGTGAGAGAGGGATGATGAGGGGGTTGGAAAATAAAGAAGGAAGAGAAAAGGGAGGCCCTTTGCAGTGGGAATGCCTCAGGATACCGAGGGCTTTCTCTAAAAATTACTCCTCTCCCCGTAGTATTCTGATATTAATCCTCTTACCTATTTGAGAATCACTGCTGTACTTTGCCACTGTTACATATTAAAGTGCACTGCATCTTCCAGTGCATTAGAGCATTAAAAAAAAGTTCAGAGCCACTACCTAGTTCTCTCCCAACATGCCACAACACTCCCTAGTGTTATATCTTTGTACTTACAGCACTTGGCCCAGAACCCGGCACAATATTCAATATTGATTAAATGAATAAATTAAAGAACAAGTGCTAGATCACTGAAATCAAACTGTTGACTGAGTCTGAGGTTATACTCAGCACAGGCAGCAGCTAAGATTCTGTCTCCCTCTTGGCTAATGAAAACTGCCAAATAGCTGGTAACAGTGCCTAGCACATAATTATAATGGCAATTAATTGACTGATCAAAGAATAAACAAAACAAACATTTAAAGTACATATAAGTAGAACAGTTGCATTTATATCTCTAAAAAAACTAAGACAAAAGAGAAGGGTCCTATTAGAAAATAGGACTGACTCAGCCTTTTACCAAACCAATAAACCAGCCCTGATCCTGATTCACAGCAACCTTATAGGACAGAGTAGAACTGTCCCATAGGGTTTCCAAGGAGTTGCTGGTGGATTCAAACTGCCAACCTCTTGGTGAGCAGCCAAACTTAACAAACTTAACCACTTCGCCACCAGGACCCGCAGCCTTTTACCAGTTGCCTACATTTATTCTCTCTCTTGTTCTATGTTAATCCATTAGAAATAGTAACGGATTCAAGGTAAGGAGTTTACACATTTTAGCAAAGACCACTCATCTACCCAGTATTTCTTGAGAGCCTACGATGGTACATATGAGACACTGTACAGGTAAGACACAAAGCATAGAAAGGTATCTTAGGCCAAGTGGCAACTACTATTTTTTTAATATAAGAGAGAGAACAGCAGGAAAGCAACCGCTCTCTCTTAAGCACTCTACAGAACAGCTGGAAAAAGGCATGATGTTCTCCAAGTGTCAGTAGTTAAGCCTATTGTTACTTCATACACCAACTATCTCTGACCATCTGTACCTCGGGTGTTTGCGCAGCATCAGGATGCGGAGACGGTCTTTAGCTTCTTCAATATTAAGTGGAGGCCTCTGGGAGAAATTGCCATCTTGGTCCAATCGTGTGCAAAGATTTTGCAGTTTCATCAGAAGCCCAGATTTATCTTGTTTTCCAACTGAAACCCAATGCACACCCCCTGGGAAACAACCTGGTGAGGAAAAGAATAAATAAACTTAAGGTCTTTGAACAAGATTCTTCCTTTGAATGATTTTACTGATAAGCAGTAGATTTACTCCAATCTTCAATTTCTTCACGTCTTCAACTTCTCTTGATTCAGGCTTTAAATTTTGCTTAACAGGCTGTTATTGGGCTTTACAGCCTGCATCTAAGAGAAGTTGAATATGTGAAGAAATTGAAGACTGGAGTAAATCTGCTGCTTATCAATAAAAACCTACCAAGTAAAATTTCACAATCTTTGTCCTGTATCATTAATGATCGATGTACAATGGAATTTCTCAACCTCAGCACTCTTGAGTTTTTGGTCAAAATAATTCTTTGCTGTGAAGGACTGTCCTATTCATTGTAGGATGTTTAGCAGCTTCCCTGGCTTCTATCCACTAGATGCCAGTAGCACCACCCCCTGGTTATCACAACCGAAAACGTCTCCAGACATTGTCAAATGTCTCCTGGAGGGCAAAATCACCCCTGGTTGAGAACCACTGATGTACAGAAACACGAAACTCACTCTTTATGGTTCTCTTACATAAACTTAGAATAAGAACTTAGGCTCAAGTGTTGACTCTACCACCTACTAATTACGTAATCTTCAACAAATCACTTAACTTCTGTCTCATCATCTGTTACCTGGAATAACCCTGTTTAACCCACCTATTTTAGAGTTGCTATGAGAAACCAATGACATAAACCATGTAAAAGTGCTATGTTAACTGTAAAGGGTTATAATAGACAGGGTTATTAGTGTTATGGAGCTCAGAAAAACCTTACAAATGTTAAACTTTGAGCCATTAAGAACTATACACAAGTGACCATTATTATTATTACTGTTACTACTAATTGTTATCATCAAGTCACAATATATCTTGAAATATCTTTGCTTACATATTCTTGACAAAAGTCATGAATCTTACGACTTCATAGGCTATATGTAATCAGCACCACATAAAATTTTAAAAATATATATGGGGTCTATGTGTGTAAAATACGGTGAACACTGGTACTAGATCATACCAGTTGCATTAATCATCAGACTTCCATTATTTGACCTTAAAAGTATAAGTAAACAGTACAAATGGCAATTTATCTGTTGGTATTCACATACAATTAAATACAAAAAATCACTATTTAAAAAACTTAATCATCCAAAAGAAATACATGTACATGTGTACAAAGATCTATGTACGACAGATTATTTATTGACACTATTCTAAGACTTCTACATACATTAATTCATCTAATCCTCACAGCACACTACCAAGCAGACACTATTATCAATTCCCACTGACAGATGAGGAACTGAGGTATAAAAAAACCAAACCAAGCCCACTGCCGTCGAGTCGATCCCAACTCATAATTGAGATACACCAAACCAAAACCAACCCACTGCCGTCAAGTCAATTCCAACTTGCCCACAGTTACACAGCCAATTAATCTGTACAAAGTTGCAGAGAGCTGAGATTCAAGCCTCCAGCATCAATGCTCAACTTCTACACTATCCTGCCTCCTGTCTACAATAGGAAAAAGCTGGAAACAATCTGCAATGTCCAGAACAGCCTCCTTTTTCACTGCAGGCTTTCCAAGGATAAGGCAGGACCCCTGAGGAAAGGGAGAGTCTTTATCCATAAATAAAATTTGGAATGTTAAATAGGACTTGACAGTTTAATTACTTGAAGTGACCTGGAGACTATGAACCTGTACTGGGTCAGGGAAAGAACTAGTCCCACAGGACAGGTCTGAGCAAACAATGAGGAGAAAAAATTAAGTTGTTTTCTAATTATGCCCTACAAATCCCAATGCAATGGTCACATTCACTAAATAAATCCAGTAAAATTAACAAGGTTTATGATCATGAATTTAAATTGGAACTCAGCTGGATGATTTTTTCCAGCAAAGAGGGAGTAATAGTCTACATGAAACAATAGGGAGCAAGGAGGAACACCTACTCCATCTTCTGACACATAGAAGGTGTCAACTTTCACCCCAGATACAGTTCTATAAGGCTAAACAGAGGAGAGAACTAGAGAGCCAAGAGTATACGTTAAGGGATGAATGAATACAGGCAATAAAATCTGGGCCCAAGTCTAGGAGGGGGCTGATGGGATAAATAGCATGAATATTATGGAATAAATGGATAAGTCTTGAGAGGTCTAAACATCGTAGTAGTGAACTTGAAGAATAGAATAGGTGGAGATGGGTAAAGAGTAGAATGTTTAGCATAAAGATTTCAAAAGTGGTATAATTTCTAGTGATGACAAAGACCACAGTCCAAAATGAGATTAGGGAAGTATATGGCTAGTGGGAGTGAAGAAAATGGTCCTGGAGATAAAGTGCGGTGTAATAGATCTCCTTTGTGTGTGACTTTCTAGCCATGGTCTTGTAACTCCCATCCAAGTGACTGGGTGGGACTGTTTAATAGGGTAATCGTGACCCACCAATGGGATTGGTCAATTCTGCCATCCCGCTGGATTTGAAGTGAGCCACCCAGAGGCAGAGAAGAGCCCACCACCACCAAGGAGACACTGGCAGGAGAGACCTGCAGGAGACAGCGCAGTAGCTTCCTGGCCCACGGAGCTAGAAAGCTAAGTGTCTTTGCACAGTGGTCTAGGGCCGGGCAGAGGCGTGCCTGCAAGCATGTCTTGGAAGAGGCTGTCCTGATGGAAGAACTGTATCCTGAGTGTTCCTGAGCCTGAACTGTAACCTGTTACTTCTTTAATAAACCCTACAATTCTGAGTATCACCTGTGAGTTCTGTGTGGCCACTGCAATGAATTATCAAACCCAGTAGAGAATGTTGTGGGAGGGACGGTTGCCATCAGAATTGGTGAAAATGGCAGGAAGAGGAGGCATATCTGAACCCCAGACTCATGAGAATCAGCCTTAGGCTGTTAATGGTGGTTCTCCTCCTCCCTTGTGAAGTTAGATGAGGTCAGACACTGCCCCAATGCCATTTTTTACAGAGGTCAAGGAACTGAGAGGCCAAAGTTTTGGATGACATTGACACAGATATCGAAATCACTAACACCGCCCACAGAAGAAGGGCTTAAAAGAAAGATTATAAACTGATGTTACAGACTGAACTGCGTCCCCCAAATATGTGTGTCAACTTGGCTAGGTCATGATTCCCAGTTTTGTATCACTGTCCACCATTTTGTCAGCTGATGCAATTTTCCTGTGTGTTATAAATCCAACCTCTATGATGTTAATGAGGCAGGACTGGAGGCAGTTATGTTAATGAGGCAGAACTCAATCTACAAGATCCCGTTGTGTCTTCAGTCAATATCTTTCTTTTTTTTAATAATTTTTCTTGTGCTTTAAGTGAAAGTTTACAAATCAAGTCAGTCTCTCACACAAAAACTTATATGCACCTTGCTACATGCTTCCAATTACTCTCCCCCAATGAGACAGCCTGCTCCCTCCCTCCACTCTCTCTTTTCATGTCCACCAGCTTTTAACCCCCTCAAAAAAAAAAATTTTTTTTTTTTTTTTACCCTCTCATCTCCCTTCAAGACAGGAGATGCCAACATAGTCTCAAGTGTCCACCTGACCCAAGAAGCTCACTCCTCACCAGCATCCCTCTCCAACCCATTGTCCAGTCCAATCCATGTCTGAAGAGTAAGTCAATCTCTTTTGAGATATAAAAGAAAGAAGCTAGCAGAGAGACTGGGGGACCTTATACTACCAAGAAATAAGAGAAAGGAAAACAGCACACCCTTTAGACCTGGGGTCCCTGTGCTGAGAAGCTCCTCGACCAGGGAAGATTGACGAAAAGGACCTTCCCCTAGAGCCAACAAAGAGAAAGCCTTCCCGTGAAACTGGCAACCTGAATTAGGGCTTCCAGCCTCCTAAACTGTGAGAGAATAAATATCTCTTTGTTAAAGTCATTCACCTGTGGTATTTCTGTGATAGCAGCACTATATAACTAAAATAGCTGAGTAACAAACATCAAAGGACAAAAAATTTAGCAAGAGGACAGGGTATACTGGTCTGGATAAGGCAACCGAAAAGAAGGACAACACCCACTCTATCTCCTGGTGCTTACTAATGTGGAATATAAAGGGAAAAAAATTGCCACACACACTGAAAAAGGCTGTGGAGAAGATGGTATCCTCAGAGAACTGCCCGGTTTCAGATAAGGCAAGTTGAACAGATAAGGCGAGAGAACAGGTTGATGATATAGAGGAGTTTCCTGATCACGGAAGAGAGGTCTAGAGGGTACAGCAGAAGGGTTTAAGAATGAAGAAAGGGGAACTAGATCAGAATTTGGCAATGTACTAAGTAGCATCTGCAAGAGAATCTAAAAAATAACGGCCAGGAGTCAGAGACTTCTGCAGTTGCTGAGGTAAAGACAGGGATGTGAAATGTGGTTTGAGGATCAAAGCTAGTGCCTTAGAAGAAGGCAGACAAGTCCTATGCTTTATTCCTATAAGCTTCCTGAAGTTCCATAGTCAGTTTAAGTCAACAGTTACAAAACAGCAAATTTCTGAGGCCTCACTCAGCGTTACGGCTGTGTTGTGTGTGTACATGTTTGTAAATTCACCGAAAAAAGTTTGGAAGGATCCACTCCAAATTGTTAACATGATTATCTCAGGGGAAAGATTTGGAATTTAAGAGAGAGAAGTGCAAGAAATTTTTTTTGTTTTTAATGAATATGCTATTTTTGCAATACTTAAAACAAATAAACAAATTTTAAACAACTTGTTGTCCTGGGGTATTTATTGTTTTATTAATTTGAACTTTCTATTTAAATCTTTAAAATCATCCCAGAATTAAAAACAAACAATAAAACAGAAAGTATCCTGATACAGCTAGCTAATGAAGTCTTCAGATTTAAATTTAAGTGCCTATTACCTAGGTCAAAGATCTTTCTCTCCTAGATTTAAAACTAAAAAGTTAGGACATTATGAGCACATGCAAGAAAAATAATACCAACTTCAAAAATAAAGATAAACACAAATTAACCAAATGATTTGCAAATCTCCTATCATCACAGCATGACATTCTGTTAAATCCTGACTCATTGCTGCCTAGTCGATTCTAACTCACAGCAACCCTATAGGACATAGTAGAACTGCCCCCACAGGGTTTCCAAGGCTGTAATCTTTACAGAAGCAGACTGTCATATCTTTCTCCCTCGGACTAGCTAGTGGGTTCGAACTGCCAACCTTTCAGTTAACAGCATAGTACTTAACCACTGCGCCACTATAGGTCCTTTTTAGTTAAATAAAAATAAATAAATACTGAACCATTAATTCCACATTTCAGAAAGAATCTAAGTATCTTAACTATGGGCACAAGAGGGAGCAATTTAGCCTTGAACGAAGCTTGTACCTATACTTCATTCAGAGAAATTTACTTAGAAAAGTGACTTTTATTCAGAAAAAATTAATCCCATCTTACTTTCACATGAGGTTTAGCGTAGTAGCAATTAATAATCTTATAAAACCAAAAAAAAAACCAAACCCGTTGCCGTCGAGTCAATTCAGACTCATAACAACCCTATAGGACAGAGTAGAACTGCCCATAGCATCAAGGAAATCCAGGTAAGGACAGAAGCAAATATGTAGACAGCCCCTGGAGAGAACTTCCATGCTTTAAAAATTCAACATATAAATACAATAGTGTAAATGGTTTAAAAATGTTGATTCTTTATAATTTCCCTACAAATATAAAGAATAAAGGGTCAAACTTTCAACAGGGAACTGGGTCACTTAAAATGTATAGGCAAAAATAAGAACTTAATATTCTTTAATTTATGCCAACCGTCACCTATCAGAACCACAGTTTCAATCAAATTTCTAATCCTTACGGTTATCTACACTTTCAAAATAAAAGAGGATTTTATACTACAATAAAATGACAAAAAACTAATGTTCTATTCTTTGTTGGTTACTGGGGGGGGAGGGAGGGAGAGAATGAAGAGGGAGAGAGAGTGGAATTCACTAACTAGACACGAATTATCTTAGGTAAAGGGAAGGACAATACACAATACAGGGGAAATCAGCACAACTGGACCAAACCAAAAGCTAAGAAGTTTCCTGAACACAAGCAAACTCTTCAAGGGGCAGTGTAGCAGGGGCAGGGGTCTGGGGACCATGGCTTCAGGCACCATCTAGGTCAATTGGCATAACAAAGTTTTTAAGAAAATGTTCTGCATCCTACTTTGGTGAGTGGCATCTGGGGTCTTAAAAGCTAGCTAGTGGCCATCTAAGATGCATCAATTGGTCCCAATCCACCTGGAGCAAAGGAAATTGAAGAACACCAAAGACACAAGGAAAAGAGCCCAAGAGACAAAAGGGGCCACATAAACCAGAGACCCCATCAGCCTGAGACCAGAAGAACTACATGGTACCCTTCTACCACCAAAGACTGCCCTGACAGGGAACAAAATACAGAGTCCCTGATGGCGCAGGAGAAAAGTTGGGCGCAGAACCCAAATTCTAGAAAAAAGACCAGATTGAATGGTCCGACAAAGACTGAAGGAACCCCAAAAGACACTGCCCCCAGAATCTCTTTAACTCAGAACTAAAACCATTCCTGAAGCCAACTCTTCAGACAAAGAATAGACTGGACTATAAGACATAAAATGATACTCATGAAGAGAGTGCTTCTTAGTTCAAATAGATATAGGAAAGACTAAATGGGCAGCTCCTGTCCGGAGGCAAGATGAGAAGGCAGAAAGGGATAGGGGCTGGTTGAACGGACACGGGAAATCTAGACTGGAAAAGAGAAATGTATAGTCACATTATAAGGATAGCAACTAGGGTCACATAACAATGTGTGTATAAATTTTTGTATGAGAAACTAACTTGAGCTGTAAACTTTCACTTAAAGCACAATTTTAAAAAAGCTACTGTTCTTATATTTTAGAATGGAAGTGACTATTAAAGCAATTGAAAATTACCTTTGGGAAAACATCTATTCTTGAATTAATGAAGCAGAGGGTAGTGTTAGGCAGTGGTGAAAAGGCAGATCAAATAAAAGCTTTTACATTCTTCTCTAACCTCTCCCCAATCACCATTCACAATGCCCCAAATCCTGAGAAGAAAATAAAACCACAGGCCAAAATAACTAGACACCTGCCCATTGAAGACAATCCTCTAAGCACTAGACCCCTTTTTTTCTAATTTGTTCCCATTTAATGTGTTCTGTATTAACTTGAATTATTCCCTTACCTTTGAACTATGTATCTCTTACATCAAGTATATGAAAGCAAAAAATCTCTGAATTTCTCAAATTTTAGAACGATTTTACACATACAAATACTATATTCAAAATCTATCATGAATAAACGACAGTTCCATATTTTTAATTACAGACTCAAGTTTTTATCTCTTCCATGATAAGCTAATTATGACATGGTCTTATAAAAGTGTCCCAGAGACACATTTGACAGACTAAACCATGACAGAGTATGTTTTTTTCTTAACATACAAGAAAATAAATAAATAACTAGACTCCTGAGGAACAGGTTACTCTAAAAGGATGAAAAAGGTGATCCTACAATTTAAAACAAGCAAAGTAAATATACTGAGAGAGATAAGAACAAGATCAAAAAATTAGTTTTAAAAATAGGAAATATTAGGAAATAAAATATAATACATGATACAGAACATAGCAGATGAACTAAACAGCAGATTAATATCCACATATAAATGCAAATTAGATAGCCAGACAGATTAAAGAGCTAAATATGAAAGATAAACTATAATAGGACTACTTAAGCAAAATTCAGGAAGCAGAAATTAATCAGAAGGCTAAAAAAATTGATCAATATGACTACATCAGAATTAAGGATTTCTCGTTTATTAAGGACATCCAGGACAAAGTTATTACATATGACACATTTGGAAAAGGTATTTACAAGGTATAAAACCAACAAGGCCTAATATCTAAAATACGTAAGAAACTTCAGAAAAGCAGTAAGAAAAAAGATGGAAATACCAATGGAAAGACTGACAGAGAATATAAATAAAATCTACAGAAAAAAAATCTAAAAGGCTAACAAACTTATAAAGAAATGCTCAAACTCAAGTTATCAGAGAAATAACAAATTAAAAGATATCACTTCACAGCTGCTAAACAGGCAAAAATCATAAAACTGAATGATACCAAGTTTCACTAGGGAAGTGAGGATACAGAAGCCCTCTCACCCTGCTAGACTGCATAGACTGGTGCAGTCATGGGGGAGGAGGAAGGAAAGCGGATCAAATTTTATATTTGTACATCCTCTCATCTAGTGATTCTGCTCCTAGTTACATATACTCGAGAAATTCTCATTCATATAAAAGTTCAACCAGCTTTGTTTAGGCAGTGGAAAGTTGCAGGCAACCTACATAACTATTTACTGGGGGAATGGGTTGTAAACGTGTTGGATGATGTCACAGATTGAATGATGTCCCCCCAAAAATGTGTCTATCAACTTGGTTAGGCCACGATTCCCAGTATTCTGTGGTTGTTCTCCACTTTGTGATTGTAATTTTATGTTAAGAGGATTAGCATGGTCTTGTTAACACCACCCTTACTCAGGTCACCTTCCTGATCCAAGGTAATTTCCCTGGAGTGTGGCCTGCATCACCTTTTATCTCTTCAAAGATAAAAGGAAAGAGAAGCAAGCAGAGAGTTGGGGACCTCATACCACCAAGAAAGCAGCGCTGGGAGCAGAGCACATCCTTTGGACCTGAGGTTCCTGTGCTGAGATGCTCCCAGACCAAGGAAAGATTGACGACAAGGACCTTCCTCCAGAGCCAACAGAGAGAAAAAGCCTTCCCCTGGAGCTGATGCCCTGAATTTGGACTTCTAGCCTATCAGACTACAAAAAAATTAATTTTTCTTTGTTAAAGCCACCCACTTGTGGCATATCTGTTATAGCAGCAGTAGATGACTAGACAGATGCACTCCATGGAGGGAAGCCATCAGAAGTAATGGACAATATGTATACACAGCAACAAGGATAAATCTTAAAAACATAGTGTAAAGGAAAATAAGAGACAAAATAACTAACACCATACCATTTATGCAAATATAAAATATCTCCATACAAACAACATATGTTTTACAAGAACACATACGAACTAAAGAACATATATTAAATACATCAAAAGGGTTATCTATAGGGAGGGAAAGGGAAATGAAAACGGGAAATTTTAAAAAAGGAAACAAAAAATAAAGTAGCTAAGCATTACGCCAACTAAATAGGACAACAGGTCATGAACTAAAGAATATGATTAACTTAATTCTCTGTACTTGAGATCCCACAAAAGTATATCAGGAATATGAATTAAACTCACTATGTACTGGATGGCTGCTAGTTATCTCTAAGATTTTCTGAAAACAAAGTGGCTAAAATCTGTTCTAAGACCACAATTTGTACATATGACTCCTAGATAATTAATTTCATACGTTGCATGGCTATGGAAGCTAAAAACAAGATGAAGTCGCCTATGCAAGGCGACTGCTACCTGGTTTCACACAGTAAAAGTTAAAGATAATAAGTAACATAACTTTTAGAAATAGTAATTAACTTATATCTGTAAATTTATATATAATCAACAGTTCCTACTCTTTACTCTTCCATTCTAGACAAGCAGATGACTGGTGATCTGAAAGCCAGCCTGAAAGGCACTGACCACTCAGACCTGCATCATCTGTCTTCTTAGCCAAACACATTTCTAACAAAGAAAGGATTTCAAGACACGTTCTGGTGAATATCCAAAAGACTCACGGGAACCATTTGGAGTTCCCTGGCTTTCTTTGTTTCTGGGATTATAAATACCCCATACGGCCTCATTTCAGGTACAACACCAGTCTCATGCTGTGTGTTGTCCAATTCATAAACTGTATGACCAAGTAATAAATCTCCAGCACTGTGCTCACTTCAGCAGTACATATACTAAAGCTGGAACGATACAGAGGAAATTAGCACGGCCTCTGCACAACGATAACACACAAATTTGTGAAGCATTCCACATTTTTGAGTGTTGACACATTGCACGGATTGCAACCAATGTCACAAAACAATTTGTGTATAAATTGTTGAATGAGAAACTAATTTGCTCTGTCAAGCTTCACCTAAAGCACAATAAAAAAATAAATAAAAATCTCCAGCATTGTTTTAACTTTGTTTCAACTCTCAGAGATTATTTAACAGCGGTTGGTCAAGTTTAACCCTCAAAACTGAAAATTCATCCAATAATTTAGCGATTTAAATCAAGCTGGGGGTGCAGTCTCTTAATTCTATAGGTTAGTACAAGTACATATTTTAAAGAAAATTCATCATAATATTGAAAGGAATACTCATCTCCTTACAAAAAAAAAATGTAAACCAATTTTATCCTGAAATACCCTGGATGATAAATCTGGTAGCAGAGATTGAAAAAAAAAAACACATGGTCTTGAGACTTGCATGGGAGTTCTAGGGGACTTCTCTGTAATGACAGGAGGGAAAATACAAGGAGTTAGGGACTAGGGCATACTTCTGACAGAAGTGTAATCAATATTGCTTACAAAGGCTGTAAAATAGAAACTAAACCCAGATGTGTACAATAAATGTGCTCTAGCCTCCATCTTTCTAAATCTCTTAAGGCTTACTGCTTATTCCATCCATTTTATCATCTAATCATAAACTATCTTACCTGCTGATTATGCCTTGTATATAAAAAAAAATTATTAGCCTCTAGAAGTCAAAGAACTGTCTTTGTATTCTCCTAGAGGTGTTATAAGAGAAAATTCACTAATGAATGAAGGCAATGAATAATGACAGAGCTATCCAGATATTCCTGATGAATATCCCGAGTAAGCTACCAGATTCATTATGGTCAACAGCACACCTGCCAAATATGTCCTAATCCTTCTTCTGCCTGGTGAGTCCTTACTCGTTCTGTAACCATCCCAACTCCCTCACCTCCCATGCCTACCTAGTCTGCATATCAAACTCCTATTCTCCCTCCCAACTCCAGCTAAAATGTCATCTCATTCAGGAAGCCTGTCCTGTCTGTCCCCTTCTGCCAAAGAGTTAATGCTTCCTTCCTTCGTTCTAAGTTTGTACCATATATCATATGTCATCATTTGTTTACATGTCTGCCTTCCCTACTAGACTGTGAGTCAATTTCTTAGATGCAGACTGTGCCTACTTTTTGATGCAGACTTTGCCTACTTTTTGGATCCCTAGCCCCAAACAGTGCCAAGCCCAGAGCAGGTGCTCAAAAACATTTACTGGATACATGAATATGTGAAGCAAGAAAAGTCAGTCATCCAACGTCAGATGAATCTATGAAGCCTATCTGCAAAAACTAATCGATTGCTATAGTCAGGTCTCAATTTTTCTTTATCCCAGCGTTTACATACAAAGTAGACAAGTTACTAAAGATTTTTATTTTTAAAGATAAACAACTGACAGAATTAATTACAGAAATGGAATCAACAGTTTAAATTAAAAAAAAAAAACAAAACAATACAGGATGCCAAATACATGGGAGAGTTACCCATTAACAGAGTCATTAATGTAACTGAGTTTCTAAGAATCTCCTTCCTTACAGCATTCGATGCCAAAATAGATACTCAACTGACAGGAAGATTTAAGTCTAGTCCTGCCTAAAAGGCAGGGAATACAACCTTTCAAGATCCTTTTTCAACCCTACAATCTCCTCTATTGTTAAGATACAAGGGAACTAGCTTCATTCCAGAGATACTAAGTGCCATCTGATACATAAGTGAACTTATTGGCCTGACTACTCAAGCCTCTCTGTGACAGCCTGGGAGGAAAATAAATTCCAAGTTTAATCATGGCTGTGGTAGGCAAAAGGAGTCCCTAGGCAGTGCAAACGGTTAAGTGCTTGGCTGCTAACAGAAAGGTTAGTGGCCTGAATCCACCCAGAGGCACCTTGGAAGAAAGGCCTAGCAATCTACTTCCAAAAAATAGCCATTGAAAACCTTGTGAACCCCAGCTCTACTCTGACACACATGGGGGCACCAGGAATCAGAATCGATTCCATGGCAACTGGTTTGGTCTTTTGTTGATGGTAGGCAGAATAATGGCCACCAAACATGTGCACATCCTAATCCTCACAGTTTGTGAATGTCACCTGGCAAAAAGGACACTGTAAGTGTGATTAAGTTAAGGATTTGAGATGGACGAATTACTCTGGATTATCCTGGTCACCCCAATGTAATCACAAGGGTCCTTATAAGAGGGAGGTAAGAGATGATGTAATGACAGATGAGAGGCTGCCGGGGGGGGGGGGCAGTGGGTAAGAGGAGAATGGGAGAGAGATATCTGAAGATGCTACACACTGCCGGCTTTGAAAATGGAGGAAGGGGCAATGAGTCAAGGAATGCAGGCAGTCTAGAAGCTGGAAAAGGCAAGGAAAAGGATTCCTACCTAGAGCTTCCAGAAGGAACTCAGACCTGCTGACACCTTAATTTTAGCCCAGTGAGACCTATTTTCAAACTTCTAACCTCCAGAACTATAAGATATTAAATTTGTGTGGTTTTAAGCCACTAGGTCTGTGGTGGAGCCCTGGTGTCACGATGGTTACAACCTCAGCTGCTAACCAAAAGGTCAGCAGTTCGAATCTACCAGCTGCTCCCTGGAAACTCTATGGGGCAGTTCTACTTTGTTCTATAGGGTTGCTATGTGTCAGAATCCACTTGACAGCAACACGTATGTCTGTGGTAATTTGTTACGACAGCAACAGAAAACTAATACAATATAATCCCTAAAGGTGTCTCCTTAGCCAGCAACACACAGTAACCAAAACTTACCTTCTAAGAGGGAATGATCTCGAATAGCTTCTGCAGCTAATACAGACTTCCCACAGCCTGCCATTCCATATATGGTGACCCATCCCGGTTCACCGTTCAGTTTGGAGAGCTTCTGCTGAATTGCATTAACCAGCTTCTTTCTAGTAACAAAAACAACTGGCCTCTGTGGTACTCCACCTTCACAAAGGACTGTCCTTACTGAAATCCAAAATACACAAGTACAAATAAATAGAACTGGCTTGAAGTGGCTATGCAAGTAATACCACAAAAACCAAAGAGTTTCAGAATTTCCGAAAGGAGTAAGAAAAGCGGTTCACATATTAACTTTCACTTTCTGATTTCTTAGACCACCACCAAGAGCAAAAGCAAACATGTTGTTGCTATTGTTGTTAGGTGCCATTGAGTCGGTTCCGACTCATAGCGACCTTATGCACAACAGAACGAAACACTGCCCTGTCCTGCACCATCCTTATAATTGTTGTTATGCTTGAGTTCACTGTTGCAGCCACTGTGTCAATTCACCTCACTGAGGGTCTTCCTCTTTTCCGCTGACCCTGTACTCTGCCAAGCATGATGTCCTTCTCCAGGGACTGATCCCTCCTAACAACACGTCCAAAGTATGTAAGATGTAGTCTCGCCATCCTTGCCTTTAAGGAGCATTCTGGCCATACTTCTTCCAAGACAGATTTGTTAGTTCTTTTGGCAGTCCATGGTATAGTCAATATTCTTCGCCAGCACAATTCAAAGGCGTCAACTCTTCTTCAGTCTTCCTTATTCATTGTCCAGCTTTCACATGCATATGATGTGATTGAAAATACCACGGCTTGGGTCAGGCACACCTTAGTCTTCAGGGTGACATCTTTGCTCTTCAACACTTTGAAGAGGTCCTTTGCAGCACATTTGCCCAATGCAATGCGTCTTCTGGTTTCTTGACTGCTGCTTCCATGGCTGTTGATTGTGGATCCAAGTAAAATGAAATCCTTGACAACTTCAACCTTTTCTCCGTTTATCATGATGTTGCTCATTGGTCCAGTTGTGAGGATTTTTCTTTTCTTTATGGTGAGGTGTAATCCATACTGAAGGCTGTGGTCTTTGATCTTCATTAGTAAGTGCTTCAAGTCCTCTTCACTTTCAGCAAGCAAGGTTGTGTCATCCGCATAACGCAGGTTGTTAATGAGACTTCCTCCAATCCTGATGCCCCGTTCTTCTTCATATAGTCCAGTTTCCCGTGTTATTTGTTCAGCAAACATACATGCTTCAAAATGACTATGGCCGATGCAAGTCTTTATCTATATCTGCCCTTATTCATCCTATTCCTCCTTGACCCTCCAGTCTTTTTCTTATATAGAAAACTGGAGAGCGTAAACAGCAGAATATTTATCGAATTCCTTCCAAGAACATAGATTTCTAAAGATTCTCATTCTTTCCTATACATAATCTCCATAAACACACAGAACTGGAGAACTTAAATAATGGCCTATAAATTTATTATCTCTAAAAATTAGTATATCAGTATTATTAACTCAGGAGTAAATTGCTCACTGGGCAAAAAGAAAATGTGAGGGTTAACATGGATACAAATAAAAATATTTAAACTAGAAAACAACATCACAATTTTTTCACATGCATTTCTCAGTGAACTGATCATAGTGTCTTGGGCAGGCTCCATCTACAGTAAGACAAAACTGCAGCAATATAGCCAACGTGATAGAAGGCATCATGGATACAAACCATATGAAGTTATTCCACCAACTGAATCTTTGCCATTGGAAGAAGAGACATCAGGAAGACCACCGCGGAGACGGTCAGCCAGATCTCTATACCCCTCATGCAGTAGAGCATTGTAGAATGATATGTAGGAATAATTATCTTTTTGAAGTATCATTTTAATTAGCATAGCTGCTCGCTGCTGTTGAGTGGGCTAAAAAAAAAAATTAAGTAGTTTAGCATACAATAATTAACACTTTTGCAACAAAAATTAGTGGAGACCAGTGCAAGTTATGAAATAAATTCTAAAACATTTTAAGAAATCATAGACCACCTCAAGGGTCTTTACCTCAATTTTCACTTTTTCCTCCTCCAATAATGTTAAAACTCCATCACTAATCATGTGATCCATGATATAGGCTGTCTTGATGTCCCTTTCCAGGGCTTCTCTGTGTTGAAGTAAACAATTTCGAGCTTTTGCATCCATCCTCCCTCAAATTTTTCTCTCTCTTCTAAGCTGTCAACCATGAGCTGCAGGCAGAACACCAAAATACATGTAAGGCCAATAAAGATATGAAAAGATGTACAATCTCACTGGTAATCAATAAATGTAAATAAAACAAGATCATTTTCTGTAAAGGTTTTTATAAATGAAACCCAGTGTTTCAAAGCCGTGAAAAAATGGACATTTCTTATGGGTATTCTCAGAGTACAAAATTAATGCAACTTTTCTGGATGGCAAGATGGTAAGATATAGAACTGTTTAAAATAAGCATTCTTTTTACTCTTCCTAACAATTTACCTCAAGTACCAAAAAACCAAATCCACTGCCGTCGAGTCGATTCCCATAGGACCGAGCAGAACTGCCACATAGGGTTTCCAAAGCTGTAATATTGATGAAAACAGACCGCCACATCTCTGTCCCACAAAGCAGCTGGTGGGTTCGAACCGCTGACCTTTTAGTTAGCGGCCAAGTATTTAACCACTGTACCACCAGGGCTCCTTTTTTACCTCAAGTAGAAATGTACATATATATGCAAAAATACCCTTTATTTAACAGAAAGTGTTTAGGTGGGAAAAAGATGAAAACAATCTAAATGTCCATCATTCTGAATACGGATGAAAAAAACCAGGGTACAAACATCAAATGGAATATTACACAGCTATTTAAAATAACACAAATGTCTATATACTGACACGGAAAGATGTTCATAACACATTGCTGAGTAAAAACATAGAAATATGTTCTTATATATAACACAAAATGTTTGTATCACATAAACATGGGGGAGATGTTCAGAAGTTTGTTCATCAAAACGTGTGGGTTATTCTGAGTGAAATAAGTCAATCACAGAAGGACAAATATTATATGACCTCACTTATATTAAAAAACAAGAGACAAAAAAACAAGAGACCAAAGTTTATTAATTACCAAGGGCAGGAGGGAGGGAAAAAGAGGGGCAGTTGCTTGCTCATGGAGAAGCCCAGGCGACCCAGTGTTTAAGCACTAACTGAAAGGTTGGCAGCATCTTCCAGGGACAAAGACATGGCAGTCTGCCTCTGTAAAGATTCACCAAAATGAAACCCAATGCCATTGAGTCAATTCCAACAGCCTTGGAAACCCACAGGGCAGTTGTACTCTGTCCTATAGGATTGACTCAACAGCAATGGGTTTGGTTTTGGTTTATATAGGATCAAATTGATAACTACTGCAAAGTTATATAGGAAACTTACGGGGCAGTGAGTTTATCCTAATGGAGAGAAACAACTCAGAAAAGGAGGGTGAGAATGGTTACAGAACTCAAAGAATATAATCAATGTCACCGAATTGTACACATAGGAACTGTTGAATTGGTGTATGTTTTGCTCTGTATATTCTCAACAACAACAAAAAAAATTCTTTTAAGTGTTATTTCCAAGGAGCAGGATTTGGGTTTTTTTTTTTTAATATTAGTTTTTTTCAATACACATTATATTGTATCAGTTTTACTATAAAACCACTCTTTATAGATTGAAATTTAATAAAATAGCAATCATATGAAGTTCTAATGTTTCAAAATTTCTCATTTTCTTTATCCAGAATAAAGTTTTGTTGGTATTGAGTATACACACTGAAGGTGTGTGTTAGCTGTAGGTCTTCAGCTGTAAACACATTTCTCACTTGTTCACTCCACTGAAGTTTCATCTAAGCCTTTAAGTATGACAAAGTAACAGGAAATAACTTCTGATGTCATTTCTTAGATTAAGAGGACACAAAGAAAGAATATTCTCTACAATAAAACAAGTTTCTACCAACTTTATTTCAAATATAACTCAAATTTTTCCACGGGTATAAAACCCAAATCAGAACGCTTTCAAGTTTTTAAAACAAACACAACTACATCCAGTGTATTACACTGAAAGTGTCTAAATGGGTTTGTTAAATAAATTTATTCATTCGATAAACATTTGCGCCGCTACTATTTGCCAGGCACTGAGAATACAGAGGCGATTAACTCATATTCCTGAATAAATCCACAATCCAGTCTAAGAAAAATAAAGAGACAATTAGAATGTGATGTAATACACAAATAAAATAGAGTTAAGCAAAAATTATTTAACGCTCAGAAGAGGGATAATAACCATAAGCTTTTTTTTTTTCAACAATGACCGGAATTTTTTTTTTTTAAAGTCATTAAATGTGGCACTTGCAAAAATATGGTAATGGAAGCATTTGCCTACACAAAAAAAAAAAAAAAAAAAATTTTGTCACGTTTCAGAAACGCCCAGTACTACCATGAAATTAACTGATAAAAGAAAAAATTATGATTAGAATCAAGGATATCATATTTTTAAAATATTAATAATGTTTTTATTCGCCTAATTTAAACATAAACGTTCCTCGATTAGACAAAAGTGAACTTTTAGGTTAGGTCCAATTGCTAAGAAATAGACACTCTTTGTCAATCTAAAACTAATTTCCAATTTTGCCCATCCTTATTAACCTTAAATACGTAAACTGTAAAACACGTTTTTAAACTCTTCACAAACTGAAGTATTTTGAACAAATTCTCAATTTGTAAATTTTGTAACACACCAAGAAGTAAAGCCAAAACTCTTCACAGGAATAAAATTGAAACCTTAACAGTTCACTGCTTCCTCATTAGATAATTTCCTAATAACGGCAGCAAAACGGTTACCAAATATTCCATATTCCCGAATCCTCCGTCTCTGAAATCTGCTACCGATCCTCCAAAGAATCTGGCTCAGGGCGAAAAGCCGTCAGGCACTTACCCAAACCTCGGTGCCAAGGGCTCAATGGGACCAGCAGCCCCGCGGGGGCAGGCCGGCCAGGGTTAAAGGTAGCTGGGGCCTCCGACGAGGAACTTCTCAACGTCCTAGCACCTCGGGCCAGGCCTCACAGGTGCCTCACCTGCGCCTCCGCAGCCCGGGGCGCCTGAAGACCCTGGGGGACTCGAGATGCCCGGAAGCGGGCGTCACCTCCGCCGCCGGACCTCACAGCCCCAGGGCGCCGAGGTGAGGCCCGGCCCGCGGGCCGCTCTCCCGGCGGATCCCGCCCCAGGACACAAAGGGAAAAGGGCCACTTGGGGATGTCGCTCCCTCGTTCCGGTGGTAGCTGCACCCCGGGGGGAGCCGGCGACACTCCGGACGCCGCTGCGACCCTTTCACGTCCTCGCTGGTCCCTGAGGGCCCCGGTGCCTCCCCTCCCGCTCCCTCAATCTTTCTACCCAGAGATAAAGCATCCCAGCCACTCGTTTTCGCCTCCAGTCGGCTACAGTACCGCTGAGCAATCAAAACCCGCCCGGCCCGCCCAGTCTGGACAGCGCGCGCCCGCGCACGCAAATAAACACCCCCGGAGCCCCTTGGGGAGGACGCCGCCGCGCGCGCTCCCGCAGAGAAGAGCCCGCCCAGTCAGGACAGCGCGCGCCCGCGCACGCAAATAAACACCCCCGGAGCCCCTTGGGGAGGACGCCGCCGCGCGCGCTCCCGCAGAGAAGAGCCCGCCCCCCGCTTGGGGGGCGTGGCTAAGCCACACGGGCGCGCGGGGCTCCCAGAAGGGAAGGCTGAGGCGGCGGCGGCGCGCTCTAAGTGGCGCGCGCGCGACCTGGCCGCGCCCCCTCGGATCTCGGAGGCTTACACCCGCCCGGGAGCTTCGATTTCCTCACTTTTGGGGCAGTTACAAGACGGAAGGCGGAAGTGGGGGGTCGCTGGACGCCCCACCCGAAGACCGGCTGCTGGGAGATGCTGTGAAGCGGCAAGTGCATCCCAGAAAGCGAGAGGGGCTGGCTCGTGGGCGGTGCCACGTCTGGGAGGGGGCGCCGTCTCCGCCCCCGCTTCGGGAGGAGGCCGAAGCGGCCACGTCCATTCCCCCGGGGTGAAGAAGCGGCCCCACCTCGGGCTTGTACTCCTCACGGCCTCCAAACATGTCCGAGGTGAAGAGCCGGAAGAAGTCAGCGCCCAAGGCAGCGCCCGCGGAGCCCGGGAAGCGGAGCGAGGGCGGGAAGAGCCCCGAGGCCCGGGGCAGTGGAGGCAGGGGCTGGGCGGACCCCCGGACGGGCCTGAGCCTGCTGTCGCTGGGGACATGCCTGGGCCTCGCCTGGTAAGTGGACGCGAGACATGGGGGAGCCGGCCGCGCAGCTGCCCGCGTCCTGCGTCCTGCCTCCTGTGGTCGCTCCGCTCTTTGGGATCACGTCCTTGCCCCGGCCCCAGCCGGCTCAGCGCCCCGCTAACCTTCAACCTCCAGATTGTTCCTCTGTCTCTAGTTTCTTTTCCTCCTTTTTTGTAATTTTCCTTTGTACTGGTAGCATGTTCTCTACCGCTTAATTGGAGTTGAGGCTAAGGTTTAGGAACATTTCAGCCATTTCTTAAGAGATGGCAGATGATTCCAAACTTTATAAATTAAAACGTCTACTACACGTCGGAAGCTTTTGCGTTTTTCTAAACCGTTACTTCCTATCCCATTGCATTTGTCCAGGACAGTCCCCTCTTCCTCCCTCTCCCCACCGTAAATGTCTAATGGAAAAGTTTGCAACTTTAAAAAGAACTCATTGTGGTTTCAAAGCAACAGACGTTGAAGATAATGTCAAAGTTTGGAGGATTTCCCATTTTTTGAAGACTATGTATTATGAGCTTAGAGTCTTTTCCTAAGTTACAGATTGAACTCTAATTACTGTAAAGGTACAAAAGTACAGTAGTTGTGTTCACTTGAAACTAAGCATTTATAGTTTTTAAACCAAATAAATAGTGACGTATTGATGCCATAGGGAAAACGAATGTAGAAATAACCTTAAAACCACCTTCCTGATTTTATTTTCTCCAGTCATTTTCTTTAAAAAGAGGGGAAAAAAACCTATTTCATTTTAGTAACAATACTGACACTTTAAATTAGAAAATCCCTCTATTTTTCACCACAATGTTAAAATATTTAGAAGATCGTTTTTTAACAATCCTGGAGTCCCTGCGTGGTGCATCCGATTAAGAGCTTATGAACTAACCAAAAGGGTGGTGCTTCTAACCCATCCAGAGGCACTGGGAAGAAAGACCTGGTTTCGAGAAACGTCACAACCATAGAAAAAACTCTACGGAGAACAGTTATACTCTGCAACACGTGGGGTCCCCATGAGTCAGAACAAACATGATGGCACCTGGTTTTGTTTATTTTTGTTTGTTATTTATTAAAAATCTCAGAGCAGTAAAGAAGGGTCCCCGGACATCCTCTAGCCTAGAACATTTGTGATGCTAGTATATTTCTAATTGTACTTCACTGATAACTTATCTGAGAGTTGTTTATTTTTCACCCAAGTTAGTAGAAGATCTATTACAATAAAGTGAAAAGTTGATTATTAGATGTTCTTTTCCAAAAAAGATTTAATGTTTCATTTTACTAATGTGGTTTTTTTGTTTAGGTGATATTTTTTATCTGGAAAGAATAAATGTACTGAATTTACTGTTTTAGGTAAACTGCTCTTATGCCTAAAAATGCATGTCCTTTTTAGAAAATAAAAAACCCTTGTTGGGGAAGTTATTCAGTAATAGAATTTAGCAAAATAAAAGATACATTGCTTCACTTGGGAACATAATACAACTGGTTTTAGTTATGAAATATATTAGTTTAATTCTCATTAATTAGCCAAAGTTTCATATTCACATGAGATAATAAAATGATCAGCTTTTCAGTATTTAGTTATTGTCCTGGAAAAAAGCTCCAATAGGAAACTAAATTTTAAGGGGAAAAAAGTGTCGGAAGACCGATGCTAAAGCTCAGGAATTTACTGTTAGTGTCTGCAATAAAAACAAACATGTTCCATTCAATAAAAAGAAAAAAAAATTTTTTTTTTTTTTTAGGGAGATTTTATTTGAACTGTGTCATTGCAAAATAATAAAACAATGGTGAATCAAATTATTTCTGTGGCATATTCTATGATTGTTTATGAAAATAGTTGGCTTTGTTAATTGTCCTAGTGAAATCTTTACCACAAGAGTTGAAGTATATATACTTTAGTCATTTTTTATCGTAAATGATTTATCCACGATAAATTCAGGAATAACATTTTATCCTGGTAAAACATTTGCAAGCATTTCCCAAATAAAAGACATGTTGGCATCTCTTAAAGCATGTAAAAGCTTTACCACTTCAAGACATACTTCTGCATCTAAAAGTTGGCCCATCAAGTCTTTATTGAAAGCTTACTGTACTGACATTGTTCTGGTTACGATACAACAGTGAATAATAATGTTTGCCCGTGTACTCTTAAATGCAGCTTATCCATCCTTTGTCTAATTAAGTTGGGAAAAATCTGAACCAATTCATGGCCCAAGAAGGATTTCAAGGCATGACATTGTATAATTGTTTTCAGACCTTGTCTTAGTTAACTAAATGCTGCTGTAACAGAAGTATCACAGGTAGGTAGCTTTAAAGAACAGAAATTTATTTTCTCATAGTTTAGAAGGCTGGAAGTGGGAATTCAGGACATGGCTGTAGTGGGAGGCCCTCTCTTGTGTATTTCAGCTTGCAAGCACAATCCTTGTCTGTCTCCATCACCTGCCTTTAACCCTCTGTCTGTGTCCCTGTGTATTCTGCTCTTCATATAACTCAGAAGTGATTATATTTAGGATCCGTCCTATACTGCTGTGGCCTCATTAACTTCATAATACGAAACTGTTTCCAAATGGGATAACAGGTACAGAGGTTAGGATTTCAATACATATTTTGGGAGGGAAGAAACTTAATCCATAACAGACCTTTAGTCTTTGAATCCTTGTTTGGAAAGTAAACACATAGTGAGTAACGGACTTAAAAGTGTGATACTTTAACATCTCTCTGCTAAATAAAGTTCTAATGTATTATCCTACGAGGAACCATGGTTGTTCAATGGTCAGCAGTTAGAATTCACCAGCTGCTCTGCGGGAGAAAGGTAGCTATGGCAGTCTGCTCTTGTAAAGATTACACCCTTGGAAACCCTGCGGGGGCAATTCTCTGTTCTACAGGGTTGCTATGTGTCAGAATCCACTTGCTAGCAATTGATTTGGGTTTTATATTATCCTATGTCAGCTTAATAATAAAACGTTGAAGGTAACACCCAAAACTGTATTGCTTGAGTATTAGTTTGTATATTTTATTTCTCAACTCTTAAGAAACGTATTCAGATAAGAGGATTGAAGGAATTGTCTCAAAATGTTAAATAATTGTGAAGTTACTAAGCGAGACCCAAATAAAACCTTTTACATATAAGGTTATTACATAGAAATTTAACCAACTGGAAGTTTTATTGTGAAGTTTCTGCTGTAAATGTCAACAGATTATAAAATTGCCTTTATAGAAGTTTCGCATAGCATTTGTGATAATCACATGCAAGAAGTCAACACGCCTTTAAACAATCAGATAACTTGGGTTTTTTTTTCTCTATCATCCAATATAACTTTCTCTACAAATCATGTGTACCACAAAAAGTTGGCTAACCTAATATCTCACCATTTTTTTTTTTTTCTTTTTGGTTGGTCTCAGCTGCCACCAAGTTGGTTCCAACTCATAGTGACCCTATGTACACAGAATGAAACACTGCTGGGTCCTGTTCCATTCTCACAATCGTTATTATGCTTGAGCCCATTGTTGCAGCCACTGTGTCAATCTCCTTGAGGGCCTTCCCCTTTTTTGCTGACCCTCTGCTTTACCAAGCATGATGTCCTTCAGTGACTGATGCCTCCTGACAACATGTCCAAAGCATGTGAGATGAAGTCTCGCCATCGTTGCTCCTAAGGAGCATTCCTGTACTTCTTCCAAGACAAATTTGTTCATTCTTTTGAAAGTCCATGGCATATTCAATATTCTTCGCCAACACCACAGTTCAAAGGCGTCAACTCTTCTTCGGTCTTCCTTATTCATGGTCTAGCTTTTGCATGCATATAAGGTGATTAAAAACACCATAGCTTGGGTCAGGTGCACCTTAGTCTTCAAGGTGACATTTTTGCTTTTCAACACTTAATGAGGTCTTGCAGCAGATTTGCCAAATGTAATGCATCTTTTGATTTCTTGACTGCTGCTTTCATGGGTGTTGATTGTGGATCCAAGTAAAATGAAATCCTTGACAACTTCAGTCTTTTCTCCATTTATCATGATATTGCTTATTGGTCCAGTTGTGAGGATTTTTGTTATCTATATGTTGAGGTGTAATCCATATTGAAGGCTGTGGTCTTTGATCATCAGTGAGTGCTTCAAGTCCACTTCACTTACAGCAAGCAAGTTTATGCATCTGCACAATGCAGGTTGTTAATGCATCTTCCTCCAATTCTGATGCCCCATTCTTCATAGAGTCCAGGTTCTTAGATTAAAAAGCTCAGCATACAGATTAAATAGGTGTACGGGGAAAGGAAACAACCATGACGCACACCTTTGCTGACTTTAACCACACAGTATCACTTTGTTCTGTTTGGATGACTGCCTCTTGATCTATGTATGGATTCCTCATGAGCACAATTAAGTGTTCTGGAATTCTCATTCTTTGCAATGTTATCCATAATCTGCTGTGATCCACACAGTCAAATGCCTTTGCATAGTCAGTAAAACACAGGTAAACATCTTTCCGGTATTCTCTGCTTTCAGCCAGGATCCATCTGACATCAGCAATGATATCCCTGGTTTCATGTCCTCTTCTGAATCCAGCTTGAATTTCTGGCAGTTCTCTGTCAATATACTGCTGCAGCAGCTTTTGAATGATCTTCAGCAAAATGTTGCTTGCATGCGATATTAATGATATTGTTCAATAATATCCGCATTCTGTTGGATCACCATTCTTGGGGGTAAGCATAAATATGGATCTCTTCCAGTCGGTTGGCCAGGTCTTCCAAATTTCTTGGTATAGGTAAGTGAGCACTTCCAGCACTGCATCCGTTTGTTGAAACACCTCAGCTGGTATCCTGTCAATCCCTGGAGCCTTGTTTTTCACCAATGCCTTCAGTGCAGCTTGGATTTCTTAAGTATCATCGGTTCCTGATTGTATGCTACCTCCTGAAATGGTTGAATGTTGACCAGTTATTTTTGGTATAGTGATTTGTGTATTCCTTCCATCTTCTTTTGATGCTTCCTGCATCCTTTAGTATTTTCGCCAAAGAATCCTTCAATAATGCAACTCGAGGCTTGAATTTTTTCTTCATTTCCTTCAGCTTGAGAAATTCCAAGTGTGTTCTTCCCTTTTGGTTTTCTATCCGCAGGTGTTTGCACATGTTATTATAATACTTTATTTTGTCTTCTCAAGCCACGCTTTGAAATCTTCATTTCTTTTACTTCATCATTTCTTCCTTTTGCTTTAGCTGCACTATGTTGTTTTTTTTTTTTTTATGTTCAAGAGCAAGTTTCAGAATCTCCTCTGACATCCATTTTGGTCTTTCTTTTTAATGACCTCTGCTTTCTTCATGTATGATGTCTTCGATGTCACCCCACAACTCGTCTGGTCTTTGGTCATTAGTATTCAGCACATCAAAACTATTCTTGAGATGGCCTCTAAATTCAGGTGGGATGTATTCAGGGTCGTACTTCAGCTTTCCTGGACTTGTTCTAATTTTCTTCAGTTTCAACTTGAATTTTCATATGAATAATTGATGGTCTGTTCCCGCAGTCAGCTCCTGGCCTTGTTCTGACTGATGATATTGAATATTGAGCTTTTCCATTGTTTCTTTCCACAGAGGTAGTTGATTTGATTCCTGTGTATCCCATCTGCCAAGGTCCATGTGTAATACTTCTAATGTACATTATATGAGTTTTATTATTGAGTATAATGAGGTACAGATTATAGCTTTTATATGCATATGTGTTTTATTGTCATTTTGACAATGGCTGTCTTCTGTTTTCATAATGTTGACTCTTCTGTTCATTTTGCAACGTTTAGTCATCAGCACCTCCTTTCTACTCCACTGCTTTTCATTAGTTTTCTGTTACTTCTACATTTTAGTGTAAAAACTTTTTTTTAGAGATAAAGGCTTCCTTTCTAGATATTGCTTAAATATAGCCTTGAGAAAAATATTAGTAGACATCAAAGATCTCATTCTGAATAGTTTATTATTTCTTCGTCTGCAGTATTTCTTGTGAAGACATCTGTTGTTGAAGATTTCTCACCATCTTACTCACTGGGCTGTGAACTGTAACCAGGGGTGGTGTTTTACTCATCCTTGCCTGAGTAATACAATTAAACCAATACTGCCATGTAGTTAGCTGCTGGTTACCATCAAGTCAATTGCAACTCATGGTGACTCCATGTGTGTTATAGTAGAACTGTACTCCATAGAATTTTCAATGGCTAATTTTTGCTAAGTAGATCACCGGGCCTTTCTTCCAAGGTGCTTCTGGGTGGACTCAAACTGCCAACCTTTCTGTTAGCAGCCAAGCGGTTTAACCATTTGCACCACCCAGGAACTCCTACCACATAGTAGGCTCTGTAAATGTTTGTTAAAATAAACTGATAAAAGCTGCAGCTACCAATACTAGAATTTATGTTATTCTTACCAGATATTGGTATAATACACCTTTAAGATTCAAATTTAAATGGATATGAATTAGGCATTTTAGAGTTTTTTTGTTTGTTTTATTTTCCAGGTTTGTATTTCAGCAGTCGGAAAAGTTTGCAAAGGTGGAAAACCAATACCAGCTACTGAAAATAGAAACCAACAAGTTCCAAGGACTTCAAAGTAAAATCAGTTTAATTTCAGAAAAGGTAATTATTAATTGAATTATTTGGGGAGATATACCTGTTTTTCTTCTGCACTACCACCTTCCCCACTATCACCTCCAGTTCAGAACTTCTTTGATCCTGCCTTTTAGACCATTATTATTTTAACTGTCACTGGTCTTACTACCTCCTGACATTCTTCCTTCCATTTAGACTCTGATTGTATTTTGAAAGAACAAGGAGTTTCTTATGTAACAAATGTTATTGTTGAAAAAGGCCAATATGCTCGTATAGACTTGATCTTAATTTTCTATTTAAATATCAGGTGTCTAAAAAACCCAAACCAGATCCATTGCTGTCAAGTCAATTCCAACTCATAACGACCCTATAGGACAGAGTAGAACTGCCCCATAGGGTTTCCAAAGCTATAATCTTTATGGATCATCTTTCTCCCTCGGAACAGCTGGTGGGCTCAAACCGCCTACCTTTCAGTTAACAGCCAAGCACTTAACCACTATGCCACCAGAGTGCCTATCAAGTGTCTAGGGAATTGAAGATAGGCTTAATCATTAGATATAAAATTAGAATATAAATAGCATTTACTGGGAAAAGATCCATCAACGTTTTTCTTTATTTTCCATTTTGCAAGCATATATTTATATGCATATTCAATAAGAACAACTAATGTAAGTATTGATTCTAAAGCCAAATAATAGTTCTACTAAAAATTAAAATAACATCCATATTTATATTGCATTTCTTAAAGCTTCAAATGCTAATTTCCACCAAATGCTTTATTACTGTGATTCTTAGAAATGGGAGACAGATAAAAATTTCTATAACTCCCATACCTCTCAGGAGAGGGTCAGCATCAATCAATAAGGTATTGTCTGGCTACCATGGAGTAAGCTATCATTGGGAAACATGGTTTGTTCATTCATTCTTTCACTAAACCTTTACTTATGTCCAAAAGTAGACAAAGACTTGTGCTTGGCACCAAGTGGGCTAGGATGTTGTAAAAATAGATATGGTACAGAGGACTGCAGACAGAGCCCATGCGCAGAATGAGTTCTAATCTCCCAGAAGAGAAAAGCCATGAATGATGTGCATCTTTCAGCAAATGCCAGGAGATTCCGTGGATGATAAACTTGGGGATCTCTGGGAAGGTGCTTCAAGGAGTTGATATTCTGACCTAGGGCTCAAGTCGAAATCTGGTTGTAGTTGTTTGCGTTACTCTAATGAGAGAGAACATAACTGGTAGAAAAAGTTCCAGGAGCTGAAAACTTCAGTATACTTGATTAAAAGCAATTGAAAGCAAATTTTGAACAAAATTAGATTTCTTTTTTAAACAGAAAAATTTGGTGAAAATTACAGTGCTTTTGGAAGCAGATTTTTTAAATATTATCGTTGTTGCTGTTGTTTTTGTTAGGTGCCATTGAGTCGATTCCGACTCATAGTGACGCTGTGCACAATAAAACGAAACACTGCCGATCCTGCGCCATCCTCACAATTCTTGCTATGCTCATGCCCGTTGTTGTAGCCACTGTGTCAATCACTGTGTCAGTCATCGTAGGATTCAAAAAATAGTCAGTCTTTGCATAACTCTTTCTCTCCCAGTCTTACCTGGGAGTAGTTTAACAATAGCTGCCTTTTTCATCAAAGCTAGACCTAAAACCAGTGGGGCTCGGGAGGCGACTAGACATGGGCTCTCATGATAACTGAATGACCTTGGACAAATCACTCCAAATCACTTCTCTTGGCCTCCATTTCATCATTTATTAAATGACAATACACATTGCCATCGAGTCGATTCCGATGCATAGTGACCCAATAGGACAGAGTAGAACTGCCCCACAGGCTTTCCAAGGCTGTAAATCTTTACTGAAGCAGACTGCTACATCTTTCTCCTGTGAATTGGCTGGTGTGTTCAAACCGCTGACCTTTCTGTTAGCAGGTGAGCACTTAACCACTGCACCACGAGGGCTCCATAAATAAGAAAAACAAGATTTTTGTAAGGATCAGATGAGATAGAGTGTATGTGCAAACACTTTGAAAACTTTCAAGCGCTAATAAATTTTAGATATTAGCTCTTTTTTAAAAAAATAAAATCTATTAGAATATATTGGCAACCCAGCATAAGTGCTAGTTATTGTGTATACTAGTCATAATATTTGCAGATTAAATCTTGAGACCTTTATTGACCCTGAAAAGATGGTTTTGTATTTAGAGTGTACTGCCTCCAGGTTACAGTGATGTTACGAGGAACAGCCTAAAGAGAAAACTACCTGAGGTGAAGATAAGCATACTCTTCAAAATACTGCTAATAGAGCAACTAAACCTAACGTTATTACCAATGTACAGCTGTTTCTCAAAATTGATTTTTAAAGGAACTTGTATTAGGACTAGATGTTCACATTAATCATTTTTAATTCAGAGTAGTCATATTATATTACAACTGTTACACACTGTTCCCAGCTTTCACCTTGAACTGTTTTCGGTCTTAATTGTGGTGGGCCCAGAAGGCTTGTGGACATTCTTCTTAAACATCAACAAAGGTGTTCTTTATACCCTGAGACATGGGGACCCCAAAAAGGCATAAGGGGGACACGAAGTCCAAGAAAGACAAAAACTGTGAGAAAAAGATATTTCATCCCAATTTTTTAAATGTCTTTGGCAGTTCTCTGTCTGACCTGTATCACATTGTGACAGACACTGGGGAAGAAATTAGGGCCGTGAACACATCTTATTCCTCTCCAGCACAGGGGCAGGCTAAAGGGAAAAAGTCCAGAATTCAGTCCTGTGAGTTCCGCCTTCACACCTTGTGCACAACTTGCTCACCACCTGTACTTTTAAGGCCTTAATATGTTCCTTTAAATGTACTCATTCGTTTTCCTCAAGTCAGTTTGGTATCAAGGACATTTGGTATCACCATCAGAATGGGAAATCAGTATCACTTGCTGCAAAATAAAAGTAACCATAAAAACCCTCAACAAGATGGTTTTACACAGTGGCTGCAACAGTGGGCTCAAGCATAACAATGATTGTGAGGTTGGCACAGTTTCACGTGGTGTAATCTTTACAGAAGCAGATTGCCACATCTTTCTCCAGCTGAGCAGCTGGTGGGTTTGAATCACCAACCTTTCAGTTAGCAGCTGAGCACTTAACCAGTGCACCACCAGGGCTCCAATTAAATTGTTGCCATGACTAATTTGCCATCAGAAAATTCAACAGTAAGATATCTTCTTTTTTTTTTTTTTCCTTTTTGTGTGCTTTGGGTGAAAGTTTACAGCTCAAGTTAATTTCTCGTACAAAAATTTATACACATACTGTTTGTGCCATTGGTTGCAATCCCCACAATGTGACAGCATATTCCCCTTTTCTACCCCGTTTCCCTGTGTCCATTTGACCAGCTCCCGTCCTTTCCTGCCTTCTCATCCTGCCCCCAGACAGGAGCTGCCCATTTGTTCTCAAGCATCTGATTAAACTAAGAAGCACATTCAAAAAAAAAAAGTAACCATAAAAAAATGTTCCCAATGAAAATACATTACTAAGTTCTGGTCAGCTGTCTTTGCCTGCCAGACTTCTGACCTGCAGCCTGGTCTCTCTTGGTTAAAAAGGAAGATGAGCAAGTGGTAGGGAAGTGTGAGAGACAGAGTAGCACACCCAAGTGGGACTTTTTTGCCTTAACATTAATTCAAAGGACTGAGTGTGAATTTAAAAGGTGACTTTTTTTTCACTGGGGTTTGATGCTACTCGACGGCAGTGGGTTTGGTTTTTTTTTTTTTTTTAATGGCATGACCATGTACCATCTAATATACTACCAGCTGTATATGTCCCTCACTATAAAATAAATGGAAGGATATTAAAAAAAAAAAAAAGGAAGGGGCCTAAGACATGATCTCTTCTAAAGAATTGAGAAATTTTCCCATCTTCCTCACCTGGTGAACTCATCAGTCTGTTAAAACAGTCAGATTTTGGAGTCACGTCTAAGCCTTTCCTCATTGCCTTCCCCACTTTGTATCCCTTCTCTAAGCATCCACTGCTCCCTGTGCTAATTCTGTTACACTAGTCACCATCTATTGTGATTTTGTTGTTGTTGTTAATTGGTTTCTCTCTCCTACTGCTCGTTACAGCAAACACCATGTCTTTCAGTGCTAAATCCCCAGTACCTAATGAGATAACTAGCTAACAAAAGGCACTCAAGAAATCTTAATATATGATATAAAATATACAAAACACTCTGTCTCCTATTTCGCCTGTCAAATTGTGAAGTCAGGAACCATGCTTTACTGTATTTATCTTTTTATATCCACCATCGAGTACAAGGTCTGGCAAAGAGTGAACACTCGAAAATTATTGGATTATATCTGCTAAGCGCCAAATATGTGGCAAAACATAATACATTAGGTGCTACAGGAGTTCAGGCTGTTAGGGCTAGGGCTATGGAAGAATGCTATGCTGAGGAGCTGAGATTTAGTCTAGACCTTGAAGTAAGAACAGAACTTAGCTAAGCTGAGATGAGAAAGTAAATAGCATATGAAGAGGCCATGGAATTTGGTATTTTATCCCAGAAGTGTTAGGAAACACCACAGGCTTTTTAACAGTGGTATAGTTGTACTATGTGTATAGCAGTTTTTGAAAGCTTAATCTGGTAATAAAGTATAGGATGATGCAGAGAAGTTACTGGAAACAAATATTATATGATACTGCGTCTAGAATACTTTCTTTGATCATTGAAGTCTGGGTTGGGTGCCCCACCTAAGTGTTTTCGTAGCTTTTCCCCTGTCATAGTGCATATAGACTTGTCTTTCTGCCCAATTAAACTAAGACTCTTAAAGGCACAGCTATGTCTTGTTCACTATTACTTGTTCACTATTACTTATCACTTGTTCACCTCAGCACAGTACTGCAAACTTTTGATAAATTAATGATCATTTCTAGGCCTCCCCATAGTCTCTAAAGATGTACCTGTGTGCAGGTATAGACCAAAAGTGGTCCATAACCTGGCCCTCCTAGTTTCCAGATATATGATAAGAGATGCCAGGAGCTTAGGATAATTTACAGATCCTTAGAACACTTTATCATTTGATGAGAGTTGTCACACTAAACCATTTTTAAAATTGTTTTTGCCTTTGCTGTAAGATCTGATTTCTGGTACCTTCTCTGGTACCTTTGTTTCCAATCAAAACACTCTTCCAGAATCATAGAATTTAGGAAATGTAGCAAATTTCATAACAAATTAGTTTCTAAAAAGCCAGATAACATTAAAAATGATACCTAAATTACTTTTAGTTGGAGTAAAAAAGAGGGAAATGTTATACACTGCAGGCTTCTTTAACATTATCTCTTGAATATGAGTGCATGAAAATATGTAGGTATCTGGGATTATAAATTTAGGTGTATGTTTTCTCAACAGGGCTAACCTATTCATTTTGTTTAAAATATGTTAAAACAACTATAAAAGTAATGTTTTTGTCAGTATGATTCTGATATACTAGGAAATTTTAGGCATCTTGAAAATTTGAATTTGGAACATGTTGTACTCCTGATTGTTGGTGTGTTTCTTTAATATGACAATTATTAAGTAGCCTTGGGAATTGTTTTGTGTTACAAATGCAGCTTGAGTCTACTGAAAGTATCCTGCAGGAAGCTACATCATCCATGTCTTTGGTGACCCAGTTTGAGCAGGAAGTGTCCAGCCTCCAAAGCATCATACATGACGTTCAAGATAGTGAAGAGGTGCTCACTCAAAAGATACAAAGCCTTAATGAGAAATTCCAGAATGTTACAGATTTCTTGAAGAGGAGCCTAGAAGAAATGAATGTTAACACAGACACTTTCAAATCAGAAGCAAAACACATACATTCTCAAGTTACTGTCCAAATTAACTCTGCTGAACAAGGAATAAAATTGCTAACTGAAAGACTGAAAGATTTGGAAGATAGCACACTAAGAAATATTAGAACAATAAAAAGACAAGAAGAAGAGGATCTTCTCCGAGTGGAGGAGCAGCTTGGCTCTGATACAAAAGCAGTTGAAAAGTTAGAAGAGGAACAGCATGCTCTCTTTGCCAGAGATGAGGAGTTGACTGATAAACTTTCCAACTATGAACCCAAAGTTGAAGAATGCAAGACACATTTACCAACAATTGAAAGTGCCATTCGCTCTGTTGTCAGAGTCTCTCAGGATCTAATAGGGACAGAAAAGAAAATGGAAGACTTGACTATGCAGATGTTTAATATGGAAGACGATATGCTGAAAGCAGTATCGGAAATTATGGAGATGCAGAAAACCCTTGAAGGAATTCAGTATGATAATAGCATATTAAAGATGCAAAATGAACTAGATGTTCTAAAAGGAAAAGTCCATGATTTTATAGCATATTCAAATACAAGAGAAAAAGGAACTTTAGAAGAATATAATCTAGAAAATAAAGGAATTGATGGTGATTTTTAAGCTCACTGCATTTATTCTGATGAACCATATTATTTTACACATAAATCGATTAGTTCTGTGCTCTTGAGTTATTGTGTTATACCTCACTCTGTTCTGCATCATTGGAAAATGAGATATCCACACAAATGGATTATCCAGGTAGTCAAAGCGTATCTTTTAAGCACTAGAATTTATTTCATTTTAACCGTTTTAAATAGAAATATTTCTATACTTTCTAAAGCAATATACTTAGTAATTTTTAATTTCTTATAACTAATTGACATCATTATGAATTTCACCTATTATAGTGCATCCAGCTATATTGAAGTCTCAAGGAGCTATTGAGGCTTGTTAACCACTTCACTAAGTGACCCCAGCTTGCTGTTTTTCAAATCTTATGTCTGTTCCTTATACCGTCTCTGACATCTGCTCTTATGGTCAGGGTAGGTTGGTGGTTGGCCTGCTTCAGCCAGTTCTTCACTTTCCCTTGTGATTTACTATAGACTGATCAATTCAGTCAACCAAGTTCATAGGAATTCTGTCTAAAAAAAAGATAACATGTCCAAGGAAGAGCCTGAGTGGCTTTTCTGTAAATTCATATGGATTTTTTGAAATCTATGAAAACTGGCAAACTGTTTTGCTTTTTATGAAGGTTCTAAACTGTGTTACAGATACTTAGAAGAATTGTTTAAAATAAAAGTGTATATGCTCTCATTAAAGGCCCTTTTTAAGTGTATATGCTTTGAAATATGGACTTTTGGAATATCTTTGTATACCTGGAATTTTTTTTTTAAGGTTCTGTGTTATAAGCTGTTGAATTTGCTACACACATGATCTCTAGATAAGTTATTCTACTTTCAATCAAAATATACCAATAAGGCTGTGGCCTGTTTTAAAGAAGAAAAAATCAGCATAATGATAATTATAGTAATTATGGTAATTTAAATTATGTTATTATTTTAAAGATTTCCCCAGACTAATTACCCAGCTAAATCTGTTTTACATATTGATTTTATTCCCTCAAAGTTATATAATCTAGTCACAGGAAGTAAGACATTGACATACTGAGATTAAGGAGAAGTCTAACTAGATTTTTACAGTAATGATAATTACAAATATAAAAATTTTATTGGTAAACTGATGTATCAGGAGTATCTAAACTTGGCATTGAAAACTGAGTCCACTGCATATGAAGTTCTGTTAGTTGTTTCTTCTTGCTGATAACATCTGTAGTCCCAGTTTTATAATGTGCTTTCAGTGGGTTTCAATGCAAAGAACTCAAAAGCAATCAGTTACAAATGTATATGGAGTCAGGTAGTTTTACTCTATAAATCTGAGAATTTTTGAAGAAATCCCAAATAAACTCTGCATTTGGGGCCAGAAGGGCCTATTTTACATAGCTGTGGGTCTTAAAAATAAGCCTGTAGAGTACTATTTTAAGGAATATAAGCATTAATTTCTGGAATCTGAACATTAAGTTTCTTGACTTCTGAATCTAAATTCTTATTTGTGTGCACTGACAAAATTGTACTTATTTATGTTTTTATTTCGATGCTAATAAAATAGATTATATAGTTAGCTGGAACGTTGTTGTTTCAGTCTGTATCCTGTCAGGGCAGAAATGATCCCTTCTCTGGTACTGATCACTTTTCCTTTTTTTGCCTGTCACCAAATTTGACACAACTCTTTAAGGGACTTGTATATCGCATATTAATGCTTATTGAAAGCAACTGGAAACAAGGTGGCCACTGTGCTTTATAGTGACAGTTACTGTAGTATGGAAATTAATACTACCCTTCCACAAGTGTTACTTGAGAAAACTATTGAAGCAGATATATATACATATGTGTATACATACGCACACACCTTTATTCAGAGATGTTTCTATAAAAAATTGTCATTGAAGAGATTTGGATGTTGTCTAATGGGTCTTTCTTTGTTTCTTTCATTATTTGACGCAGATACTTGAAATTACAAAAACTTTTCTTTGTATCAAATACTAAATTATATTGTTAGTCCTTTTAAGGAAAATTACCAATATTTTTAGATACATTTATCTTTGTAATTGCTATTAGATTTTATATCAATTAATTTCTAACAGTACTGAATTTTAAAAATTTCTTTAGTTCACTTTTATAAAACATCTAATTATTTTTAAATTTGGGGTGTAAATTTTTTAAATATAGTTGGAGTAATATTTCCTTAATTTTGTCTAATAATTAGAAGTTGTTGACTAAGTATACTTTTATATTTTATAAAGAAAATATTGATTTGTTAGCCTGTATGGTTTCACAGAAACTTTGTTGTTGTTATCATTGTTAGTTGCAGCGGAACTGATCCTGACACATGGCGACCCCACGTGTGCAGAGTAAAACTGTTCCATAGGGTTTTCAAAGCCGTGACCTTTTGGAGCAGATCGCTGGGCCTGTCTTGTGAGGGTCTCTGGGTGGGTGCAAACCGCCAGTCTTTCAGCTAGTGGTCAAGCTCTTAACTGTTTGCATCACCTGGGGACTCCATTATAGAAAACTAAACCTGTAAAATACAAAGTAAATGACATTCTTTTTTATCTCAATTGTAGGCCAGTTTAAGTCTATAATCTTGATCAAAGGTTGATATGATAAACCAAAAATAAAACCTGTTGCCATCGAGTTGATTCCGACTCATAGCAACCAGAGTAGAACTGCCCCATAGGGTTTCCAAGGAATGCCTGGTGGATTCGAACTGCCAAACTTTTGGTTAGCAGCCATAGCTCTTAACCACTTCGCCACTGGGATTTCCATTAAAGTTAGGTTTTTTTTGTGTAATTGGTGAATTTTCGGTATCATTATTTTATGATACCGAAAATTCACCAAATACACAAAAAGCCTCCCTTCATAGACTTACCTCATATTTACACAGTTGACAAAAGCTCTGCAAATTCACTCAGCATCCGTTTCAGTTCAGCTGTGGAACTATTAATTTAATACAAACCAAATGCTCCATCTCAGCCTTACACAGCACAGAAGGAAAACACTAATGTTTTAGAGCCTATTGTATGTCTGCGACCCTATATGACAGAGTAGAACTATCCCATAGGGTTTCCAAGGAATGGCTGGTGGATTCCAACTGCTGACCTTTGGTTAGCAGACGAGCTCTTAACCACTGCACTACTAGGGCTCCTTGACACTGCTAGAAGGTTTTTATTCATTTATAAGAATAATAGTAATAGCTCCATGTATTTGAATATCTACTGTGTCCCAGTCATTGTGCTAGGCACTTTAAATGTATTATCTAATAGCTTTGCTAGCTATTAGACCCATTTTACAAATGAGGAAATGGAGGCCCAGCAGGTTTAGGAATCTTGCAGTCACAGTGCTAGGTCTGTCCAACTCCAGAGGCCACAGACCTACCATACAATGCTGCCTGATACTGTTCAACTTGGGGGGGGTGGGAAATTAGAAGAAGTCTGCTGTCAGTGGGACCATCTTGAGAATTAAAAAAGCAGTAATTCACCAAACATGTCCACTATCACTTCACCATTAAAGTAGACTGTGAATCCCTCAAAAGGTGTAACTGTGCCCTAAAATTGTTTGGGTCTTGAACATAATAAGGAATCAGATGTTGGAGAAAAGTGGGAAAGCAGTGGTGGAGAAAGAGATCTTTTCTAATCTAGGTTTTGCCACTTAATTCTGGGGCTTAGTTTTTGAGTTTGTAAAATGAGGGAATTGTACCAAATAATCTTTCAGATTCCTTCTAACACTAAGTGATTTAAATTGTAAAGATCGATAAAGTTCCCAGGTCTTTTAGTAAAGTTCAAAAATTCTTGAGTAAATTTTTGGAAGGCAGATTGGACCTATATATCATTCTGTTGAACAATGTTGCTGTTTTGTAGATTCAGGCAATATTTAACATTACAGGACAGCATCTAGCTTAATACCTTGCATACATGACAGAAACTAGGCAAATATTCAAATTCCTGATTGATTCTTTCAAGCTACAAAAAGACCCTCCAACTCTTAAGTCCATCCTAGGCAATTAGTTTAACCAATCATTAAGTAATTTTTTTTTTTTATTAACTTCTATTGAGCTTCAAGTGAACGTTTACAAATCAAGTCAGACTGTCACATATAAGTTTATATACCTCTTACTCTGTACTCCCACTTCCTCTCCCCCTAATGAGTCAGCCCTTCCAGTCTCGCCTTTTGTGACAATTTTGCCAGCTTCCAACTCTCTCTATCCTCCCATCCCCCCTCCAGACAGGAGATGCCAACACAGTCTCAAGTGTCCACCTGATATCATTAGCTCACTCTTCATCAGCATCTCTCTCCTACCCACTGTCTAGTCCCTTTCATGTCTGCTGAGTTGTCTTCGGGAATGGTTCCTGTCCTGGACCAACAGAAGGTTTGGGGACCATGACCGCCAGGATTCCTCTAGTCTCAGTGAGACCATTAAGTCTGGTGTTTTTGTGAGAATTTGGGGTCTTCATCCCACTGATCTCCTGCTCCCTCAGGGGTTCTCTGTTGTGTTTCCTGCCAGGGCAGTCATCAGTTGTGGCCGGGCACCATCTAGTTCTTCTGGTCTCAGGATGATGTAAGTCTCTAGTTCATGTGGCCCTTTCTGTCTCTTGGGCTCTTAGGTGTCATGTGACCTTGGTGTTCTTCATTCTCCTTTGATCCAGGTGGGTTGAGACCAACTGATGAATCTTAGATGGCCACTTGTTAGCATTTAAGACCCCAGACGCCACATTTCAAAGTGGGATGCAGAATGTTTTCATAATAGAATTATTTTGCCAATTGACTTAGAAGTCCCCTTAAGCCATAGTCCACAAACCCCCGCCCTTGCTCCGCTGACCTTTGAAGTATTCAGTTTATCCCGGAAACTTCTTTGCTTTTGGTCCAGTCCAGTTGAGCTGACCTTCCATGTATTGAGTATTGTCCTGCCCTTCACCTAAAGCAGTTCTTATCTACTAATTAATCAGTAAAAAACCCTCTCCCACCCTCCCTCCCTCCCCCCCTCGTAACCACAAAAGTATGTATTCTTCTCAGTTTATACTATTTCTCAAGATCTTATAATAGTGGTCTTATACAATATTTGTCCTTTTGCCTCTAATTTCGCTCAGCATAATGCCTTCCAGGTTCCTCCATGTTATGAAATGTTTCACAGATTCGTCACTGTTCTTTATTGATGCGTAGTATTCCATTGTGTGAATATACCACAATTTATTTAACCATTCATCCATTGATGGACACCTTGGTTGCTTCCAGCTTTTTGCTATTGTAAACAGAGCTGCAATAAACATGGGTGTGCATATATCTGTTTGTGTGAAGGCTCTTATCTCTCTAGGGTATATTCCGAGGAGTGGGATTTCTGGGTTGTATGGTAGTTCTATTTCTAACTGTTTAAGATAACGCCAGATAGATTTCCAAAGTGGTTGTACCATTTTACATTCCCACCAGCAGTGTATAAGAGTTCCAATCTCTCCGCAGCCTCTCCAACATTTATTATTTTGTGTTTTTTGGATTAATGCCAGCCTTGTTGGAGTGAGATGGGATCTCATCGTAGTTTTAATTTGCATTTCTCTAATGGCTAATGATCGAGAGCATTTTCTCATGTATCTGTTAGCTGCCTAAATATCTTCTTTAGTGAAGTGTGTGTTTATATCCTTTACCCACTTCTTGATTGGGTTGTTTGTCTTTTTGTGGTTGAGTTTTGACAGAATCATATAGATTTTAGAGATCAGGTGCTGGTCGGAGATGTCATAGCTGAAAATTCTTTCCCAGTCTGTAGGTGGTCTTTTTACTCTTTTGGTGAAGTCTTTAGATGAGCATAGGTGTTTGATTTTTAGGAGCTCCCAGTTATCTGGTTTCTGTTCGTCATTTTTGGTAATGTTTTGTATTCTGTTTATGCCTTGTATTAGGGCTCCTAGGGTTGTCCCTATTTTTTCTTCCATGATCTTTATCGTTTTAGTCTTTATGTTTAGGTCTTTGATCCACTTGGAGTTAGTTTTTGTGCATGGTGTGAGGTATGGGTCCTGTTTCATTTTTTTGCAAATGGATATCCAGTTATGCCAGCACCATTTGTTAAAAAGACTATCTTTTCCCCAATTAACTGACACTAGGCCTTTGTCAAATATCAGCTGCTCATATGTGGATGGATTTATATCTGGGTTCTCAATTCTGTTCCACTGGTCTATGTGTCTGTTGTTGTACCAGTACCAGGCTGTTTTGACTACTGTGGCTGTATAATAGGTTCTGAAATCAGGTAGAGTGAGGCCTCCCACTTTCTTCTTTTCAGTAATGCTTTGCTTATCCGAGGCTTCTTTCCCTTCCATATGAAGTTGGTGATTTGTTTCTCTATCACCTTAAAAAATTACATTGGAATTTGGATCGGAAGTGCATTGTATGTATAGATGGCTTTTGGTAGAATAGACATTTTTACTTTTTTTTTATCCATGAGCAAGGTATGTTTTTCCACTTAAGTAGGTCCTTTTTAATTTCTTGTAGTAGAGCTTTGTAGTTTTCTTTGTATAGGTTTTTTACATCTTTGGTAAGATTTATTCTTAAGTATTTTATCTTCTTGGGGGCTACTGTGAATGGTATTGATTTGGTGATTTCCTCTTTGATGTTTTTTTTGTTGATGTAGAGGAATCCAAGTGATTTTTGTATGTTTATCTTATAACCTGAGACTCTGCCAAACTCTTCTATTAGTTTCAGTAGTTTTCTGGAGGATTCCTTAGGGTTTTCTGTGTATAAGATCATGTCATCTGCAAATAGAGGTAATTTTACTTCCTCCTTGCCAATCCAGATGCCCTTTATTTCTTTGTCTAGCCTAATTGCTCTGGCTAGGACTTCTAGCACAATGTTGAATAAGAGAGGTGATAAAGGGCATCCTTGTCTGGTTTCCGTTCTCAAGGGAAATGCTTTCAGGCTCTCTTCATTTAGAGTGATGTTGGCTGTTGGCTTTGTATAGATGCCCTTTATTATGTTGAGGAATTTTCCTTCAATTCCTATTTTGGTGAGAGTTTTTATCATAAATGGATGTTGGACTTTGTCAAATGCCTTTTCTACATCAATTGATAAGATCATGTGGTTTTTGTCTTTTGTTTTATTTATATGGTGGATTACATTAATGGTTTTTCTAACATTAAACCTGGTATAAATTCCACTTGGTCGTGGTGAATTATTTTTTTGATATGTTGTTGAATTCTATTGGCTAGAATTTTGTTGAGGATTTTTGCATCTATGTTCATGAGGGGTATAGGTCTGTAATTTTCTTTTTTTGTGATGTCTTTACCTGGTTTTGGTATCAGGGATATGGTGGCTTCATAGAATGAGTTAGGTAGTATTCCGTCATTTTCTATGCTTTGAAATACCTTTAGTAGTAGTGGTGTTAACTCTTCTCTGAAAGTTTGGTAGAACTCTGCAGTGAAGCCATCCGGGACAGGGCTTTTTTTTGTTGGGAGTTTTTTGATTACCGTTTCAATCTCTTTTTTTGTTATGGGTCTATTTAGTTGTTCTAGTTCTGATTGTGTTAGTTTAGGTAGGTAGTGTTTTTCCAGGAATTCATCCCTTTCTTCTAGGTTTGCAAATTTGTTAGAATACAATTTTTCGTAAAAATCTGATATGATTCTTTTAATTTCAGTTGGGTCTGTTGTGATGTGGCCCTTCTCGTTTCTTATTCGGGTTATTTGTTTCCTTTCCTGTATTTCTTTAACTCTTAAGTCCATCCTAGGCAATTAGTTTAACCAATCATTAAGTAATTTTTTAAAAATAATTTGATACAACTTTGAGACTGTCACTACACTTCATTGAGATTATATTTTAGTAAAGATCAATAGTTCGTGATTATTGCTTTTATAAGCTACCAAGTGAAACAAGTTTACCAGCAGCTTTTTTAAAAAAAATAATAATTTGATCCTTTTAAGAATAAACTTTTCTTAGGTGTCTTAATTGTGTAATGCTATTATTATGCTATATTTACTGTACCAGAGCAAATACATTAATAAATAATAGCCTAGTAATGAAATAGATTAAAGTAAGTCATCTATTCCTTTCACCGTAGGAAGCCTTTTTTTCAGCACTTTATTGCAAAACTTACACCTTAAAAACAAAGCATGGTTTTGCAATCACTGCTTGATTTCCTTCCTATTTGTGGCTATTCCTTTGTGTCATACCCATGATAACATTTTCACAAGCTAATTTCTCTACCAAAGAACACATCTTAGGCCACCCACCCCACCATTAATTAATGTAGCATAAACCTATTGACAAAATTCCTAAAATTTATTTTTAAATCAAACATATATGATGGGGCAAGAAGAGAGTTCCTACTTTGAATTAACTGTCCAACTGCCCCATTTCAATAGTTCTTTGTAATGCTTTTGCAACTATATAGCTGCTCCTTTTAAAGTTCCATATAAATGAGATTCTAAGCATATTAAATTTTTATTTGTATTAATACTAATTTTATGTTAACCAAAATAAGCTCGAAAGATTAGCTGAGTAAGCCAGACAAATATAATTTAAGAAAGGTAATTCATATCCATCAAATTTTTTTTTTTTTATATATATATGAAACCCTGGTGGTGAAGTGGTTAAGTGCAATGGCTGCTAACCAAAAAGTTGGCAGTTCGAACCCACCAGGCGCTCCTTGGAAACTCTATAAGGCAGGTCTATTGTGTCATATAGGATCACTTTGAGTCGGAATCGATGGCAACGGGTATATATATATATATATATATATATATATATATATATATATATATGAAATAAATAATATTTTGGGAAAAAGTTTGATGTCTTTAAACTACAATCTTATTTTGTAAAAATGTTTCAGAGCATGTATATTTTTTATTCCTTGTTTTCTTTTCTGAATTTTAAATAATCCATTTATTGACATTCTTTTTCCCAAACCAAACCACAAACTCCCTGAAGGTAGAGACTGTTCTTGATCATACTAGCACATAGTAGATGCCCAGTAAATGTTGAACCAAACTTCTTGGTTATTAGTAGAAAACCATAGGCGATCTACTACTTTAAAACATAATACTTTTCCTTAAAAGAGGTGAAAGTTAAATGTGCAAAAGTCAAATGATTGACTTACACATTATAAATGGGATGCTCTTTTCCAGAGAAACACAGAGTATATCTATTTTGGGGCATAGTTTTCAACAATATATTTCCAGTATTTTACATTTGTTCTTTGTTTTTCTTCATAGTTGCGCATACCGTCCACAAGCCTAAGTTAATCTTCTCATTAAATATTCTCACCTAACAATTCCTTGATTTCCAACTTCGTATTAAGTTTAAGAGACCCACCTATCTTATTGAAGGAGCCTTGTTTATGCAGTGGTTCAGTGCTCAACTGCTAAGCCAAAGGTCGCAACCACTCACCCTAGCGGTTCTACAGGGGAAAGATGTGGTAGTCTGCTTCCATAAAGATTTACAGCCTTGAAAATCCCATAGGGGCAGTTCTAGTCTGTCCTGTGGAGTCACTATGAGTCAGAATCAACTCGATGGCAACAGGTTTGGTTGGGTTTGATCCATCTTATTACTAGAATCAGCACTTTAATTTTCCCTTTCTCTCTTAATTTTATTAACTGATGACAAAATGAAACAAAATTCGAACTATTCAAAATACAAAATTCAATTTCCCCAACATTGCTATGCAGACAAAGTTACGGATATATTTTAATACATACATATGTATTACTAACAATAAGATATACAAAAAATCAGATGGTCATAAGTGTGGTTCATCATACTTGAATACGCTATAAGCTGGGTACTACCTTTGCAATGCATGGTGGGGGAGGATGGCATCAAACATGAGAGTTGAGAACTAACTGTATTTGGAATCCTAGGACTTTACAGACATGGAGAAAATATTTTAAATATATGTCTTCTCTACTAAACTACGTTGGGGTGACAACCCAAGTTAATACTTAATCTTTATGTCCTTCATGCTTGGCATACCTAACAACGTGCTGGGAACTTAGAACTCGCTGAATTAAAATTTCCAAAGTTTCACAGATTGTTAGATACCCAAGAAAATGATTCATAAAAGTAATAAGCCAATAAAGCATATACCTTGTTACAATCTTAGACATCAGTCCCTTCATTCTAGCACTTGTTACGTAACTATAAACAAGATTGTGTTTCAGAAGTTATGTTGCTTTGTTTCACCCCCCACCCCCAAATCTATCAAAGTTCATCTGGAGACTTCCTCCTCCCTTTCCCAGCTGACAAAAATACACCACTGTCTCACATTTAGCTCATTTTGTCACACTGTACAGAAGACTGACGATGCGAAAATAATTACTGAAAAAATGTAATTTCCAAGAACATTTTATGAAATGTCCTTAATGTTTTTTTCTTATTTATTAGTAATACACTTAAATTTTTCTAAAGGGTCGTATTTGGAAGCTATCCTTTATCATAAGCTTCCCAGAAAAGCAGTAAAGTTACAGTTAAAATTAACACATAACAAAATTTGGGTTGAAATTTAAATGGTAAACTTTTAAGTCGATTTTAATTTAATCATTGTGGTATATTTTCTTACAGTGTCAGAAGTTTGAAGATCTCATGGAACAGTTGAAGTCTTTTCAAATAATTGTTCATCTAAAGCATCTGCAGGAGGAAATGCATGAGGTGAAAACTTGGTCCAACAGGATAACTGAAAAGCAGGGCATATTAAATGATAACTTGACAACACTTTCTCAGGAAGTTACAAAAGTAGAGCAAAATACAACTTCTCTGGCAAAATTTGTTGCTCTCAAGATCACAACAGTAAAAACAGATATACGACGTATTTCAGGTTTAGTAACTGATGTAACATCATTGACAGATTCTGTGCAAGAACTGGAAAATAAAATAGAAAAAGTAAACAAAAATACAGTAGAAAACATAGGTGATCTTCTTTCAAGTAGCATTGACCGAACAGCAGTGCTTCGAAGGACAGCATCTGAAAATTCACAGAGAATTAGCTCCGTTAAGAAGACACTGTCTGAGCTGAAGAGTGATTTCAACAAGCACAAAGAGAAACTTTTAAGCTTAGAAAGTGACAGAGCTAAAGTTCTGAAGACAGTGACTTTTGCAAATGACCTAAAACCAAAGGTGTATAATCTAAAAAAGGACTTTTCCCGTTTGGAACCATTGGTAAACGATTTAACACTACGCATTGGGAGATTGGTTACTGACTTACTACAAAGAGAGAAAGAAATTGCTTTCTTAAATGAGAAAATATCTAATTTAACAATAGTCCAAGCTGAGATTAAAGATATGAAAGATGAAATAACACACATTTCAGATACGGACTAGTTTGAAATTTTCTAGATGAGACTGAAGTAACTTTTTTTAAAATGGGAACTTTGTCATGTTATAAAAAGACTGATAGCAGAAATAATGAAATTTTGGAGTAAATACTATTTTGTATTTGATTTTACTTCATGAAGTAAAAATGAAATTTTTAAAAAGTGTTTGAACAGTTGATTGTCTAAGATAAATATGTTAAAACATGTACTTGCAACTTTCTGTAGCAAAAATGTATCCATCCCCTTAACATACATACACTCACACTGTTATACACAGTCATATAAATGGGGAGGACAGAATCTGGGAAATCTAGATGGAGAAGGTTCTGAACCCCTTCTTGCTTCCCTGGCTGCCAGGGAACACAGTATGTGTGGTCAGGTCCTAACTGAAGAAGTGCCCCTCAGGGGACAGTGCTGTAGCATTCACCATCTGCCTAGAGGAAGAGAAACTGGAAAGATCACAGCCTGAGGACCGCAGGAAGAGAATCAAGTAAGCCTTCCTGGCTCTCTGGAAGCTTCAGAAACAGGAAAAGCGATAGTAGCTTACCTAAAATACAGCAGAGAAGTGGCATATAGAGCAGGGCGTGGGGGTGTGTGGCATGCAGGTGCTTGCCAAGCTTCAGAGACTGCCTCAGAGCAGGACAACTCCTCTGTGGTGACCAGAAGCAGCCAAAGAACTAGGGAAGGCGGTTCTAACATTTAAAACAGCATTAGCAATTCCAATTATGTAAAATTCTAGAAAATGCAAGCTAATCCATAGTGACAGAAAGCAGATCCATGGTTGCCTGGGTATGGATTGGAGGGAGGTATAGACTACAAAGAGGCATAAGGAGACTTGGGGATAAAGGAAATGTTTAATTGTCTTAATTGTGATGATGGTTTCATGGATATATACATGTCAGCTCATCAAATTGTAATTTTAAATATGTGTAGTTGATTACACATCAGTTATTCCTCAAAAAAGTACAATATAATAATCTTAAAAAAATTTTAAAAACATAGTATTAGCCTCAGCTTAAAATACTTAGCATGAAGGGTATCCAGGGCACAGAGCTGGTTACCTCAAAAAGACACCTTTATGAATTATTATACCAGAGTGGCTCTCCCCAAACCTTGGGCTTTCTACCATGGGAGAGTTAGCTACATACCCCAACGTGGTTGACCTTCCCCAAACTATTGGCCGGGAATTATATATTCATATCTCATTTGAAAAACTGAATCATTATTGCCAAAACCTGGTCATCTGTCTCTCCCTTTATAGGAAGGCTATGGGATATAGCTTGTTGATATTTTACCTCTGACCTCTTGTTTGTTAAAAAAAAAAAAATCTGACAAAAGTGAGTTTAAATTTAAAGCATTTATTTGGTTTGGAAAAGATTCATGAATTGGGTAGCAACGTGCCAGTGAAACTAGGAAGTGCTCTTTTGCCAAAGACAAAAGGCAAAACAAAGCATTTTTTAGATATTTTGAACATTATTTTTATCACACTGTCAGGTCATGCAGAAAGCAAAATGTACAGAACACATGAAATTTTAACTTGTCTGAACGAAAGCATGTAGGCAAATTAAATTATGTGCACAAGCTGAAATGTTTGTGTATACCAATGCGGTCAAAACCAAAAAAAAAACCAAACTAGTTGCCACTGAGTCAATTCCAACTCATAGCAACCCTACAGGACAAAGTAGAACTGCCCCATAAGGTTTCCAAGGAGCGCCTGGTAGATTTGAACTGCCAACCTTTCGGTTAGCAGCCATAGCTCTTAACCACTATGCCAGCAGGGTTTCCAATGAAGTCAAAGGAGATAGGAATTTCAAGTGGGGAGCCTGAGGGTGAAAACATCCAGGATTCCCAGCTCCAGCAAGTTTGAAGGGCAAAAGTACAGATTTAACCTCTGCCTAGTATCCAGGTGAGGACCCCGGTGGTGCAACAGTTAAGCGCTCGGCTGGTAACCAAAAGGTTGGTGGTTCGAACCTACTCAGCGGCTCCACGGAAGAAAGACCAGGTGAAGATTATAGCCTAGAAAATCCTATGGGGGCAGCTGTCACATGGGGTTGCTATGAGTCAAAATCGATTCAACAGCACCTAACAAGTAACATTATCCAGGCACTCGGTTACTACAACGGACTGATTGCTGCTCTTTGTCTGTGTTCAAGCACACCTACTTGTATTCACAACCAGTAGCAGTTTGCCTCTACACAGGTAGCAGATAGGTTTACCCTTAGTTGTTTCATTCATTTGTTGAAAAATGTTTATGGAGCGCTTACTGTGTGCAAAGCTCTGGTGCTGCAATTGGTGTTCTCTGATATAGAACTTACAAGTCGGCTAGGTGTTTTAGGTAGGATTCTGACTGCAAGAAACAGTAATCCATTCACATTAGCTCATGAAAAAGAGTTTACGATAAACATGACTATCCCAAGAAGAGACCTGCAGTGTAAGAAGTACTCACGGGATCTGGAACTGGGAGATCTGTGGCAACAGAGGCAGCACTCTCTCACGGGCCACACGGCCTCTGGGGCTGGGGCTGCTTCTCTCTGTGCCAACATGCTCCCTGTTTATACGTGATTTTTATTTCCTCATGAAATCAGCTTGTCCAAGGCCATCCTGACCATTGCCCAGACTCTCTCTGGCCTCTTTCCACATTGTAATGTTCACTTTATTTCTAATTTTGAGCCGCTAGGTCTCCAGTTTCCCAACTCCAAATTTTCAAGAGAGGAATCTGCTTAGTCCAGCTCATCTTTTCAAGCAGTGTTGTGAGTCATAGATTGCCTGGTAGATAGATTATGGGTTGTCTGCCCTTGAATCAGGAGTTGAACCAACCCTGGAGCAATTAGCTGAGGGCAGAAAGAGTCAAGGAATGTACCAACATGGCCATTTAGACCACGAGGAATTCAGGCAGTTACATTCCCTTAGTAGGAACAGGCAATAACGGCCCTCTCCAGGGCTGCTGGTCCTGAATTCCCCTCTACTTTGTCCTGTAGCTGCCTAAATTCTAGAAGTGACACAAAGCATCTAATCTAAGGCATCTAATTTTCTTACCTGTAAATTGAAAAAAAACTCAACTTATCAAGCTTTTAAGGTCCCTAGATGGCAGTTTGTGACTGGCTACTAACTGAAAGGTTGGCAGTTTGAACCCACCCAGCAGCACTATAGAAGAAAGGCCTGGTTACCTGCTTCATAAAGGATTACAGCCAAAAAAATCCTATGGAGTATTTCTAACACTTGAGGTCACCATGAGTCACAATTGGCTCAACTGCAACAGGTTTGGTTTTTGGTTTTCTTCTGTGGATTTATTAGGATTAAATGAAATTGTGTTAAGTATCTAATACCTAGCACATAGCAGTGCTGAGTAAATAGTAGCTATTTTTTTTTTATTACTGCTCAGTCCCTAAAGTTTCTAAAGTAGAAACTAGAAAGTCTCTCAAGTAGCTAAGAGCAGTTTGAGGGATTATTCTCTATCCCTGCCACTTCCTACCTCTGTGACCTTGGGCAGGATATTTTAATTGCTCTGTGCTTATTTGTCTGTTAAATGAGGCTAAGAATTATCTACTTTCAGACAGTGATGACAGAAAATAATCACCTTAGCACAATCAATGGCTCTAACAGTAGTAAAACCAAAAAACCAAGCCCGTTGCCATTGATTCCGACTCACAGTTGAGTCAATAGGTACTCAAATTACCAGAGTTGGTGGCTTAAAATGACAAATTGATTGTCTCAGTGCTGGAGGCTAGAACTTATTGTGCCAGCAGACCCATCCTCTCTCCAAAGGCTCGAAGGAAAGATCCTTTTGTGCCTCTCCCAGCTTCCGGTACTTCCAGGTGTTCCTTGGATTGCAGCTGCAGCGTAACTCCATCTCTCTGTCCATCCTCACACGCTATCTTCACCGTATGTCTCTTTTCCTCTTTAAAAAGGACACCACTTCTATTGGATTAGGATCTACCCTACTCCAGTATGATCACCTAGTATCTTCAAAGACCTGTTTCCAAACAAGGTCCCAGCATAGGTACTGGGGGTTAGGACTTCAACATATATTTTAGGGGAATGTAATTCAACCCATAATTGGCGAGCAACAACAAACAAGGTCAAATATAAAGGAAATACAGGTACACATTTGAAAAGGTCAGTTATTCCTTCATAAGCTTTTTAATTTTTAGAATGTGTTATGGATTGAACTGTGTCCCTCAAAAATGTGTCAAAAATCCTAACCCTTCAAACCTGTGGTTATAATCTTATTTGGGAATGCGTTTTGTCTTGTGAGGCATTAGTGTAGGCTGTTTCTTAAATCAGTCTGATATAAAAACAGCAAATTAAACAAGCAAACACAAACTAAGATACACGCCACATGATCACCAAGCAACCTAGGAATAGAAGCTGCAAACAGACAAGGACCTTCCCCTAGAGCCTAAATGAGCAAAAAAGCCTTTAAGATGACCCCAAAGCTATTATTTGACTGCAAATTCATGAGAATGAGCCAGAAGCATCCAGGAGGTGTACTCCTGAACTCCTGACCCACAGAAAGCATAACATTAAGATACTGTATTAAGCCAGTAAGTTTTAGATGACTTGTTATACAGCAATAACTAATCCACACTGGTGATGCTAATTACCACAGCCACCACTTGCCTGGGCTCAGAAAACTGCCACTCTACCTTTAACATTTTGGCCTATTATTTGTACCCACAACCTTCCTTTCTCCTTACAGCACAGGAAAAGTAAGGCCAGAACAATTAAACAAGACAAAGCAGTGACGATTTGATGTTAACATGCAACTAGATGCATCTGGCTTTTATATTTCACTCACTTAGGAGTCTGTGGGTGGTACAAACGGTTAAAGCACTTGACTGCTAGCTGAAAGGTTGGCAGTTCAAACCACCCCTGCCAAGGGGCCTCCAAAAACAGGCTTAGCAATCTGCTTCCAAAAGGTCACAGCTTTGAAAATCCTATGAAGCAGTTCTACTCTGCACACATGGAGCCGCCATAAGTGAAAACCTACTCCATAACAAGCAACGTAATAAGGGTTTGCTATGAGAATATTTCTTGCCTGGGTTACCTTCAAGGTTTTTTCCTGGGGCCCCGTGTGGTATACTTTATGTAGGAACTGTCAACCCTACCCAGATACTATACTCAAACGCCTCAAAACGTAATCAAACTTGGAAAACAACTATATTGTAGATTAGGCTTGTTTAGTTAACAAAAAATACGGAAAACCTAAATACTTTCCAGGAGCTCTTAAAACATCGGTTTGGGCTTAACCCTACAACTAAATCTCAGATGCCTGAATATAACAGAAGTGTTGCTTCCCCAGTGGTGATCACTGAGTTATCAAGCAGGTACATATTCTTAAAAATTAAACTGAAAATAAAGTTTACAGTAAATTTTCCATAATAAAGGAACTCAGATTTGTCTCAAGAGAATTAGGTTACCTGAAATGTTTTCTAGCTATTGATTGTTTTGGTCTCTTTAAGAACCATCATTTTAATAATCAGCCTTTATAAATAGGTTGCCTTTACAAATAAGGATTAGTAAACTCATTTAAGATTAATCAAAAAAAAAAGCATATGCTGCAAAAAATCAGATTATACACTGCAATTACTTGTCAAAATATAAGTGCAAATGAGTATCCATATTTAAATTTAACTACAATTAAAATCAAGTGTTTTAAAACTTAGGGCATACTTCCTAGAAATACAGAACTCTCAAGTGACAAAATCTGAAGCACGGTAATTTATAAAACGGGATCGGAAAGTTCAACCAACAGTGGCTAGTTTGCATTTCTTCTTTGAGATTTTAATTTACTTAACTCTTTCTAACTATGTGAGAAGAAAATCTAAATCTAAAAACTAGTTTTTCAAATAATTATCAACTCACAAACAAATCATCAATAGCTGGGTTTATTTCAACAGTAAATCTGAAACTCTTGCCTTAGGCAAGGGTACTACCAGTAATTGTATCAGGAACAGACAATTTCCTACACTGTCAAATATATAAAAGTTTCTTTTGACTTTCCTCAACACGAATCAGCAAGCAGATTCAGTCCACATTTGCTCTGATCTATCTACTGAGTTAACCCGAGCTTCTTCTTCAGAGACTCTGGCATCTCAGGGGGAGGTGGACGAGGAAGTCTGAAGTAGACCTTCACGGAGTCATAGATGAACCACTGTAGTGCAGTCAGAGTGCCAATCATGATGATACGGGCAAAGAGTCCCTTCCACACACCTGGTTAAAGTATGAAATAAGAATGAAAAACTCCAATATACCCAAAAGTGTTGCTCCTTAAAGGAAAAAAATAAATCCTACCTTTAAATCCAAGTCTCTTGAGGACCTGAGAAGCACTGCTACCTTTCTCTTTATTCAACACTGATACCACAGAATCAGCAGGGTGAGAAACAATTGCACAAAAAACTCCGGCTGAAAAATATCAAGATAAACAATGCAATACAGAGTCAGTTAAAACACAAAGACACACATTATCCAATTCACATGATAGTCGTCAACCTTTTTCATGATTTCACATAATAAAATTTTCTTTTGGTTCTTAAAAAAAAAAAAACCACATTTCGAGTGAGACCAGTAAGGCTATAAAGCAGTCTACCCTGAGTTAAAAGGAAGATACTTTAAAAGTTTTTATATTCAGATTTTAGTTGCCACTTCCTCTTAAGACTGTTCTTGAAAAACTTAAAAAAAAAAAAAAAACAGATGGTGCAGCAGAGAATTTCCGAATTCAGGAAAGAAACTGGGAGAAAGATCTGGTGGTTGTGGAGATTAATACATTCCCAAGACTAATCATGACATGGAAACTATGAAATAATCCTTTTAGGAACTAATACTTTGGGAAGTATTTATGAATCCTGAAGGGCATATGAAATGTTATGAGATTAAAAAACATTTTTGTCATTGAAATATTTCCCCCCTCACATGAAAGAGGCCAATAATACAAATGATTATTTGTCCTTAATTTCACAGATAATTGTGTTCTAAATAATACATACCTATATAACCTGCCACAAATGTTACAACAAGCTGTTCTGGCTTTGAACATTCACTTCGGGGCTTGGGAACCACAAATTTATACAATGCTTCAACAGTACGTTCAAAGCAGGCGAATTTCATCATGGTGTATGGGATCTGTCTCATCCAGAGAGGAGCAACCCCCTTGTAGAATCTAGAAAATCAGGAGATTTCATTTTACACAGTTGCATATATTCATCTAGCAGAGATTTTCATCAACATTAACAGAACTGTCCGCACACCAGTCAAGTCCTGATAGTAAAAAATGGCAGCATAACTGCAGGTCATTTCTATCAGAACCTACGACTAACATGCAGGTATATTAATCTCACATGCCAATGACTCAAGCACCTTTGACTATACAACCAAAAAAGTTGCTGGATGTTTCTCTGACTGGAACTACGAGAAACAAGAAGTTACAAGTAGAACTCAGTTCGAGATTGGCATCCACAAAGGTGGATCTAAGGAAGCATGTTGCGGCTTGATTCATGCAAATTCTTATCACATACATCAAATGAATTCTTACAAGCCATCCAAAAAGTTAACAGTAAATGTTTAGGTCAAACACTGTTAAGTACAGGTTGCAAATATCAAGTCATTTGTAGACTGTCAAATGGTTCTTTGGTGTAAAGAAAATGCTTATTTGAGGGCCAAGCAATGAACTCACTTTTAAGAGGACATAATATACACAGGGAAACCCAGTGGTATAAGGGTTAAGAGCTACAACTGCTAACCAAAAGGTCAGCAGTTCAAATCCACCAGGCGCTCCTTGGAAACCCTATGGGGCAGTTCCACCCTGTCCTGTAGGGTCGCTATGAGTCAGAATCCACTCAAAGGCAACAGGTTTTCTGGTTCATATACACATTAAAAAAAAGAAAATTTTATCTTCTTGTCCGACTGTATCTAATAAAAGTTACAGCCACCACTAGATCTATCTGCTCAAGTTAGGTCCTGGATGTGTTTTACATATACACCACCTACTAAACAGATACTATATACGAGACCGCATCAATTTAATTTAGCTTGAAATGTATCAGTGAACAAATTAGAGATCCTTGCTCCTATGGAACTTACATCCTACGTAAGGGGAAACAGACATTGAACAACATAATAGTTAAAAAAAGTTTGGCAACTTAATGCTACTGCAAGAAATTAAGTTCCTCAACACTGGAAGATTATTTTTATACTACAAATTCAGGCAAGTGTTTCACTTACGCTTTTAAGCCTTCTTCCTTATACATTTTGGGGGCCGCATCTCTCAAAGTGTTGGCATAGCCTGGTTGGGTTTGAATTCGAACCTTAGTAGCTTCCATAGGAGCCAGGGCTATGTCGGCAAAGAATTCAGCGCTGGCAGAGGCAGCCAGATAGAGAGATGTGCGCCAAAGATACGCATTCTCCTAAAACGAAAAACACGGGGAAGAACGCGAATGGCTTTTACATCGGCTGTTTTCAATCTGACTTTAAGTGACGGGTCTAGAAAACAAGTTTCGGACAAATTTTAAAAGTATTTACTACACAGTCCACAAAGGTAACACACAAGACTAAATATACGCTATTTCTTACATACTACAATGTGAGTTTGTTTTGTTTTTAATCTAGGTTCCAAGTATACCTAGCACTGGAACTACATGAAGGACTGCCAGAGCCCTTCTCTTTAAAAGACCTAAAATCTGACTTATTTGGAAAGCAGAATAAAAAGAGCACGGAAATTTAATGAAATACATTTTTTCATGCTGTCTCTGATGAAAACAGCCTCATGAGGACAAGGTTGCCCCCAGTTAGCTATGAAAATGGCCCGAAATTCTGAGGAGAGGTGAGCAACTATGAATGACAAAACATTCATCAAAAGAGACAAATCGCATGTGCTGCTGGAGAAAAATGAGACCTATGATTTGGGCAAAAATGAACCAGCAAAGGCTCGGGCATTCTGCTAACTATTATTGCAAAATGCATTGTGACACGTTCTATGTGGTCTCTGAGGCTGCCACTTTTGACTCTCTTAAGTGTGTGTGTCCTTCCAGTATGCACTTCTGACCATCCATTTTGGGGGAGCTTCCTTGCAGAGGAAAGAGGGTGTTAAATTTTAGAAACATTTATCTTGATGATTAAGGAAGACAATTAAACAATGATGTGACTAATCTTGTATCATTTTTTTAAAAAAAGCCTCACGATTTGAGGCATGTTGTTCACCCTGTCTGGGACCATTTCCTCAGTTTTAAAACAAGGTGGCCCAGACAAAATCAAAAATCTTTTATGGTACTGAAAATTTAATGCTTAGGACTTTCAATTTCAAATTAAATTACGCACCTCTCCAAGCACGTTACTATACAATACTTTGAAGACTTCATAAAACCCAAACTTGCAAAGCCCCTGCAGAGAGTAGCCAATGAAAGTTGGAGCCCATCCTTTAGCCAAACCACGAAAACCATCCTCTTTAAGTGTAACTGAGAATCCATTAAATATGCCTTTGTACTTCTGGGGATCCACCTTTATTTAAAAAAAGAAAAAAAAAGTTTAATGTATCAGAAAGCTATTACTTCTCATAAACATTTAATTTGCTAGTTATCGACTATAATTTTTCCTTTTGGTTCTAAAATAAACCAGTAACTACAAAAGGTAAATAAATACAAGTTTACTGAATGATATCAGCTTAATGTCTATAATTATCTCTGTAAAAGATAACTCCTTGTACATTAAAGTCTAGCTATGAGTCATACTTATGTCTCGGAGAGATACTTAAAAACTATACCCACTGCTGTCGAGTTGATTCAGACTCACAGCAACCCTATAGGACATGGTAGAACTGCCCCGTAAGGTTTCCAAGGCTTTAATCTTTGCCACTAGGGCTCCAGAGATACTTAAAAGGGCAAAATTCCTACAAATACACATACTAAAACCGATTCTTAAGAAATTTCCCATCACCCATTTTTTTCTACCACTTAAAAAAATTAATCTTAAAGCTACTGCCTAAATAATAGATCAAGTCTATATTCCTGATACATGCTAGTCCATTAAGCAGATTACACTATAAAATTTTCTGAATTTAAAACAGTCAAACTAAATATAAGGTAAAAAAAGATACATCAACACAATGAGAATCTGCCTTTTGACTAAAATTCACTTCAAAAGACATGCGTAATACGTTAAGAAATTTTAGACAAAGTGTATTTTATATCCATTCTATTAACTAATGGAAGAAAAACAAAATCTTATGTCACTATTTCTGCCAGTTCTAAAAGGGCTGGTATACATCACCTTCCTCTCCCTCCTAATATTTCACCTTCCTTTCTCTTTTAGGTAAGTGGACTTCTAATCCTGTTTGGGACAAATAAATTTTTGATGTTTGATTATTTTTGTTTCAATAATCCTAATTAAAGATACTCATGTTGTAAAAAACTGTTATATAAATAAACATAACAGGCTCTGCCCACAAAATTTTCATACTAAGATATCAAGAGTATTTTTTCAAATACTTACATAGTGCTCTCTGCCTTCGTCTTATCAATACATAAGAGACATGAAGTTACTTCACATAAATCCACAAAGACTAATTAATTACCCACCCTGACTGTTTCAGGCATAAAGAACCAGATAAACATTGAAGATGAATTCTGGCCAGAAGTGAGCCACTCAAGGAACCGTTTATAGCCAAAGCCTGAGAGAAAACAATCTACCCACATGTCGCAAGTTCAAGAAATTCGAGTTTGCTCTTTCTGAAGTTCCAAGCAATTGTTTTGTCTTCAAATTCTTATTTTTTTAAAGCCCTTTAAGATTACTTGGAATCAGGTCACATATGAAAGATAATAAAATTTTAATGGTGTCATCTCAATACAAACCTGCATACGGCATTTCACTAAATCCAGAGGAACGACAGCAGTGTGTGTCAGACCACAACTTAAGACCCCACCAAAGCCACACAGTGCATAAAACTTCATGGAGCCATATTCACAACTGTACTCTGCAGTAAAGACAAGACACACCATGCGTTTTAATGTAAAACTCATGTTACTGGTCATCAACTTACCTCCTGGACAGTTAGGCTTCCACACAGCTTGTTAGTAGATGACTACATCTTACGCCTTACCAGCCATGCTTCAAAAATTTGCTTTAGTCCAACATGCAAAACAAACCTGCATTCTGCATTTAACCAGATCTAGAGGAACCAGTGCTGTATGTGTTGTGCCACAGCTAATAATTCCTCCAAGTCCACAAAGGATAAAGAATCTGCCAGATGCATAATCACAGCTATACTGCTCTGTTTGATTGAAAGAAAAAAAAAAAAAAATCAAGTAAGTTTTTCTTTAAGATGACTCAGGCCACGATATGGGACTAAGAAAAGTTTCCCTGTGAAATAGTACTATCACAGCTGAGCAGCCTTGGCCTCCTTTTACAGTTAATCTAGTGGAAATAACAAGAAATACTCCAACAAAATCAAAACAATTATTTAAAGACTGTGAGAGGTACCTGTATCTTGATACTAGCTACCTGTTATTTACTAAACATTGGTTCAAGAAAAAAAAAATTTCTACATTAATGTCATTTACAGTAAAATTAAAACCAAACTTCAAAATATCAACCACTGATAAGAACACGGGAAACCCTGGTGGCGTAGCGGTTAAGCGCTACGGCTGCTAACCAAAAGGTCAGCAGTTCGAATCCATCAGGCGCTCCTTGGAAACTCTACAGGGCAGTTCTGTTCTGTTCCTATAGGGTCACTATGAGTCAGAATCGACTCAATGGCCCCGGGTTTGGTGTTTTGGTTTTTTTGGTAAGAACACACTTCAGTGCACAAATCAAACTAAGAAAGAGCACCCTAACATGTAAAAGGTTACAAACAACTTCAAAGTTTACCCCGCCACCAATCAATACTATCCCCACTTATAGATTTCTGTAGCATTAAACTAGGTACTGGTAGTCCCCCGACTTCTGAGGGGTTTCCATTCTGTTTAGGTAATCTCTTGAGATTAAGTCAGATACCTCATTTTAAAAAATATTTTTAGTTTTCATTATTATTGCCTTTTATCAGTACCTTTATAAATCCAATCTTTGTCTTTAGCAGTTGGAAACATTACTTAAAGATTTACAGATATATTTCAACTTGTAAGTAGGACATTTGCTAATGATAAGCTGTACAAAAAAAAAAAGATGGTGGGTAAGTACATATTGTCACAACTCGAATACAAGGTTAAGTAGGAGAACTATCTGTATACATAGATTTCTGTAGTCAAATAAATACATCAAATAATCTCACAAATGATGTTAGCTTTAACTTTTTTAACTGAAGGGTGGAATGATGGTGTAAGGATTTGCTACTCACACTAAAAGCAGAACAGAAACACATGCATGATTTTTTTTAAAAAGCCTTTAGGTTTTACAGGCACAATGTAGATACCAGTCTCATGACTCCTACAATTCGGCTTTCACATTTTTCTGTACATACTCTCTCCACTGGGACTTAAAAACACACACAATTAGGTTAAAGCTGGGCTCAACCCCCGGAATCCCGAAGGCCAAAGGAATGCCTACCAATAATGATCTCCTTTCTGTAGCCTACCTGAGGCTTCAAGTCGCCTCTTCCACCAACAGCAATGAAAACTTAAAGCTACCCAAGTATCTCTTGTGTCAACTAATAGCACACTTAAGAATTACTTGGGAATACTTAAGGTAAGGAAAGGCAATATTTTAAAAAAAAACAATTAGCACCAAATTAAGGAACAGATAAGCTACAGGTGACCACCGGTTAAGGAGACTACTCAATACGCCTCTCTACCTTGACTTTACCTCGAGGGCGTGGAGGTCACGGTTGACGCTGGGCCTAGGCCCTTCCACGCCCTTGAGGGAAGGCCAAGGATCGGACAACCAGCCTAGAAGGTAAAAGGAAGACACCCCAGGACAGGCACCTGAGCGACTTCCTGCGGTTCAGCGAACAGGCGCGTCCCTCCCTATCCTCCAGGTCAGGCCCAGGCCTCGAAAGCACAGCGGGCCGCGAGTAGGAAAAGAGACTGTATTAGAGCAGACTCTGATCTCACCTTCCACAGCGGCAGCTGCCAGGTTGCGGGAGCGGCGGGGTGGGCCTGGGGGCCCGGCGGGGCTGCTGCGTGGGTCCGAGAGGCCATCGTGCACCAGCTGCAAGTGCGGCGCGTTGAAGGGGTTAGCCCGTGCCAGGTGGGCCACGGACGAGAACATCTTTCTAGGGGAAAAAGGAGCGGCGGTCGGAGGAAAAAGAGGGGGTCGGTCAAGCCGGACAATGTCACCGGCGCCCTGGGACCCCGATCGAGGCCTTCTCCTCCCCCCTTCGCGCCCTTGAGGAGGTCACGGCACCTCCCCAACTTACGCCGCACCCGAGTGGGCCTATAGCCAAGACAGTAGTCCCACAGGGGTATGCGCTCCGCTCCCCGCAGCTGCAGTGGAAAAGCCGGCTCACACTTACTCCCTAAGATGGCGAACACCAGTCCGCACGCCCCGAAAAGCTGCAGCTCACAGAGGCCGAACGTCCTCCCAGCCCTTAGATCTGTGCCCTTCGCGCGCCGTCAGCGTGACGCACGCAGGGCGTCCACTACAGGCACTCGGTGCCCATTGGCGGAGAGGAGCGCCGAGACCGTTTCGTCATCGCGTTCTCCTAGGAACCTTTTCTCCGCCCCCGCCCTCTACAGCCCTTCCGGCCCGGCTTCTGCGCCGGAGAATTCGTTCTGCGCAGGCGCGCATTGCGGGCTGGGTCTTTGAGATATGGGGCTCATGCTCGTGACTCGTGCTCGTTGTCGGTTCACCTTCAGGCGTCTCTCCTTGACTCCGAGATTTACGTTATTTTCATTTAAGTGCGTTCTATTTTTTTAGTATACGGTAGTCACTTAAAAAAAAGAAGAGAAGAGACTAATGATTGATATATTATTATGTAGTTGTTGTGGTTAGAGAACCCCACTGCAGAATTTTGTGTCACAAATTCTAACAGAGTTTTTTTGTTTGTTTGCTTTTGTTTTTTTGTAAAGTAGGTTCCATTCGGAAACTCTGGTGGTGTAACGGTTAAGAGCTACTACTGCTAACCAAAAGGTCGGCAGTTGAAGTCCACCAGGCGCTCCTTGGAAACTCAATGGGGCAGTTCAACTCTGTCGAATAGGGTCGCCATGAGTAGGAATCCACTCGAAGGCGACGGGTAACCAACCATCCATTCACATTAAAAATAGACATGCCTGCGTTTTCCATCAGACTACGGGAGAATATTTTAAAAGGAAATGTACAAGTACTCTTAAAATAGGGAGACAGTCTGCCGTTCTATCACAATAGTCTATAACACATTTAATTGTCGTTCATAAAAGCTTTTTAACACTTGGGGGTACAGGTAAGGAGCTAGCCTGAAATGACGGCAGCAGACTGTATGTGTTTAATAAATTTAAAAAATCTTTACTGGACTCAGTTGATCTGGGAGGGGCCTGGTTTAGCTGGGAGGAACTTAAACGTCTGTTACGTTTCTGGCTCTTACATTTTCCCAGCTTTTTGGTAGGTAAAGTAAACTTGGGAATTTTCTTGATCTCCATGAATCTGTTTCTTAAATGCAAGATGGGGCCAGGGCTGGCCTCATGGGCTTGCTACCTATATAGTCACACAGGGTCCCACACTTGGTTTAATGCTGTGCTGTCACTGCTTTGAAATTATTAATAACTTATAAACCAGGAGCCCCACATTTTTCATTTTGCACTGGGCCCTGCAAATTATGTAGCTGGTCCTGGATGAGGGCAACACTTATCTTGCAGAGTTAGTGAGGATTCAATGAGATAATGTCTAAAAGTCAAAAATGATGGTCTGTAAAAAATTAGCTATTATTGAGGCAAGTTATTAAAACTCTGCCACCTGATTTAAGAATGGAACAGACCACTTAAAATGTTACAGCCAGATGTGCATGTAGGCAAAGGGCCCTTGAGCAAGGATACAGTAAAAAGTTATAAGAATGAAGAAGACAATAGATTTAAAGAGACACAAATCATACTTTTATTTACTTATTAATAAGGTTCTTAGATGAACCTTGAAAGAACTCATTTCCTTGAGTGCGGCAGACTGATTTTTAACCTGGCTGCGTTACTAAATAGGTGTGGGACCTCAGTCACATAACCCTGGAGGTGGCGGCAACCTGAACTGGGCTGTAACACACAGGTAGGATTTGGACATTTAGTAAATGTATATGTCATGAGGGCTAGCTTGTGGAGGAAGAAGAACAGCAAAAGTCAAAGGAAGAATTCAGGAATGGAGGGTGTAGGAAAGGAAGTGATGGCTAATAACATTGAAAAAGTGCACTAAGCCCTGATTGCCTAGAGCCTCACATACAAGGTTGAGGAGTTTGAGGCATCGAAGGTTTTTTTCTGTTTTTGTTAATTCAGCTTTAAGATGTTTTTCTGATTTGAAAAAAAAAAAAAAAATCTCTCCTCATGAAAAAATTAAGTATTACATAAAAATATGTGACTTTAGTGAATTCTCTTACAACCCTCTCTCCAGTACCAGATAACCACTGTCGCAGTTTGCTCCCGGTTTTTCTGCTGAAGCAACTGGTTCCCTTCACTATACTAGGCCCAACACCCAGAACATGATGAAGGAAATCCAGTGGTAACTGAAGAAACCGCAGGCCCAGCTCCCACCCCATGTCAACAAGGTGAGCCAACAGATTAGTGACAATGTGTATGAGCTGCAACGGCGCCTGGTATCCTACTCCGACCTTCAGATTGTAACGGCTGCTTCACTTCTACATTCCAGTATTGCACAAATTGCCCTTGTAACTAACCCTAAGCCAGAACCCTACTGGGAAAGGAATTCTGGAAAATATAGTTCCAGCTTAGCTAAATTGACACGGTCCACGTATGGTCTATGTGGCATCCATGCACACTTCCTTTAATCACATTTAACTTCCAAATAAAGGTTAAAATGGCAAAATCATGCTTCCACCTAACATGATGCAGCTATTCCTGTACTGAAGATGTGCTAACTCCCTGAAAGAGAATACAAGGTCTTTTTATCCATCTTTGGATGATGTTTACGCCTCTTGTAGCTAAGTCACATTCCCTCCTCTTTACAGCCTATAATATAATTTCCAAGATATGAGATTAAATACAATTAATACATTTTAAGTTAGATGATAACAGAAGGGGAATAAGGGAAGAAAAGAAAAATATTGATTAATATATGCAAACATTTATTCATATCAAATAAGCATTGTGTTTCTCTGCCATTAGTTATTGTTAGTTGCCATCGAATTGCTGTGACCTTTTTTTTTTTTTTTGGAAGCAGATTGCCAGGCCAGTCATCTGAGATGCTTCGGGGGGGGTTCAAACCACCAACCTTCTGGCAAGTAGTCAAGGACTTAACTGTACAACTCAGAGACTCCTTTTGTTAGTACTAGGAGGGACCACATATAGCAACGTGGCCTTTACCTGGAAAGGGATAAATTGATATACCCTAGACTAATGGACCCTAGAAATTTCACCATATACAAGTGATCAAGGTCCTTGAAGACTGTAGTACTGGATTAGAGTTGACATAGCTCTGAGGTAGGACAGGGAAGAGTATGGTGCTCTACCAGCTGAAAGCAGACTGTGTCTATGCATTCCAGCAGTGGGGAAATACCATAGGGTGAGTTTGGGGACTGTGGTGGGTAAGATTATGTGTCAACTTTGCTGGGCCATGATTCTCAGTATTTATATGTGATCACCCATCATGATGGAATCTGCTGTGAGTAGCCAGTCAGCTGAAAGAGAGTTTCCATGGCCATGTAGCCTGCATCCTAATATAAGTGGACGATGTAGATTTTCCCCTCTCTGAATTCTATAGCTGCCTCTTGTTTGTCTGTCTTGAGACCTAAGCTAGCAGCTTATCTGCCAATCTTGGGATTCATCGATCTTCACAGCATGTGAGCAAGAGTCCTCTTCTCCAACCTGCCGATCTTGGTTCGCCAGCCCCTGTGCCTTTGTGAATCAGGAGACACCTCTATCCTGATCCATGGACTTGGGACATTTCAGCCTGTACAATTGTGTGAGCTGTTTCCTTGATATAAATCTCTCCATATATATGTATTTATACACTTCACTGGTTTTGCCTAAGACAGGGACCTACTGGGCCCACAGTGATTCAGACGTCAGCAAAAACTCCATTGGTCACCTAACCTTCATATAAATTTCCTTCTTCAGTGGCCTACAGTGGCATGTTGGGTCTCTAGGAATTAGTATCAGTTCAGAGCCAGCATCCGGTAATACTCTATAAAGTGTGATTATTCCTCCTTCTCCAGTGCGTAGTCAAACTGGTACTATAAATTTAGGGAAGACTAAAAGGAAAATTTACAATATAAAATTTTGGCAGCGTAGTAGGGTCCTTCCCTTCATTCATAGGATTCTGGGTCTCTGAACTGACTTAAGTAGGGGAATTGCTTCTGGGGCCATAACTCTCTGTTGTGGAGATTCAAATCAGACTTCTACTGGCCAGACCTATAAGCCTTTCTGCTTATATGAATAACTTTAGTAGGGTGCTCTTTTATTTTAGTACTAGGTTCATGGGGATCAATTATCCAGTGTCAAAGATCTCTGCAGGTGAAACCATTCTGATTATTCCTTCAACTCTACTGCCCATTGCTGTAACCATGCCCACGTGATCTTTGTTGATTAAGTGCCATCAGTTAGTCCCTGCCACCCCAAGAGCCCATTGAATTCAGGGAGTCCCTGTTTGATGGCAGTAGTTGCCATTGTCATTCCTGGCCTACTGAGAATAGCCACTACCTAACATTTCAAAGATGCCCCTTCTAAATTTATTTCTCACAGCTTTGGTGAAGAATTGTTCTATGAACTCTTTTGAGGGATATAGTTAAGGGGTGAGTGAGCTGATATTAACGTAATAAATCCACTGTAGCATTTCAGTTCCCCTAAACTTTTGGATACCTTCCTCTTTGGCATACCAAAGAAGTCTGATATTTCAATTTCATTTAGTATAGGCCACCACTGGGTTTAAATTTTAGCCAAACTGTTAGAGCCACTCCCAGCCATTTGAACTAAAACATTGAATTGAGGCACTCTGCTTAGTTGACCGATATTAATAAATCTGACTTAATCTAACATATCTCTTCCATCATGTTTTAGTTATCTACTATTGTCTAACAAATTATCCCAAAACTTAGGTTGTCTTAGTTATCTAGTGCTGCTCTAACAGAAATACCACAAGTGGATGACTGTAACAAACAAATTTATTCTCTCGCAGTTTAGGAAGCTAGAAGTTCAAATTCAGGGTGTCAGCTCCAGGGGAAAGCTTTGTCTCTGTGTCAGGTCTGGGGGACAATCCTTGTCATCAATCTTCCCCTGGTCCAGGAGCTTCTTAACACAGGGACCCGGGGGCCAAAGAACTCACTCTGCTCCTGGGTCTTCTTGCTTGGTGGTAATGAAGTCCCTCTCCTCTCTGCATGATTCCTTTATATCTCGAAAGAGATCGACTCAAGATATAACCTAATCCTGTGAATTGAGTCCTGCTTCATTAACTTAAGTGCCTCTAATCCTGCCTCATTAACATCATTGTTGTTGTTATGTGCTGTCGAGTAGATTCCAACTCATAGCGACTGTATGTACAGTGGAAAGAAAAAGTGTCCAGTCCTGTGCCGTCCTTACAATTGTTGTTATGCGTCAGCCCCTTGTTGCAGCCACTGTGACAATCCATTCCATTGAAGGTCTCTTTTTTGCTGACCCTCTACTTTATCAAGCTTGATATCCTTCTTCAGGGACTGGTCCCACCTGATAACCTGTCCAAAGTATTTGAGACAAAGTCTCGCCATCCTTGCTTCTTGGCTGTCCATGGTGTATTCAGTATTCTTTGCCAACACCATAATTCAAAGGCATCAATTCTCCTGTGTTCTTTATTCATTATCCAGCTTTCACAAGTATATGGGCCAATTTAAAACACTGTCATGGATTGAATTATGTCCCCCAAAAAGTGTGTGTATCATTTTGGCTGGGCCATGATTCTTGGTATTGTGTGATTTTCCTGTATGTTGTAAATCCTGCCTCTGTGATGTTAACGAGGGAGGATGGACAGCAGTTGTGTTAGTGAGGCGGAACTCAATCTACAAGATTGGACTGTGTCTTGAGGCAATTTCTCAAGGTATAAAAGAAAGAAGTGAGCAGAGAGACGGGAGCCTCAAACCACCAAGAAAGAAGCACCTGGAGCACAGCGTGTCCTCTGGACCTGGTGTTGCTGTGCAGAGAAGCTCCTAGTCCAGGGGAATATTGATGAGAAGGCCGACAGAGAGAAAGTCTTCCCCTGGGGCTGACACCCTGAATTTGGACTTTTACCCTGTTTTACTGTGAAGAAATAAATTTCTCTTTGTTACAGCCATCCACTTGTGGTATTTCTTATAGCAGCACTAGTTGACTAAGACAAAAAACATGGTTTGGGCCAGGAGCACTTAGTCCTTAAAGTGACATCTTTGCTTTTTAAGGCTTTAAAGAAATCTTTTGCAGCACATTTGCCCAATGCAATGCATCTTTTGATTTCTTGACTGCTGCTTCCATGGATGTTGATTGTGGATCCAGGTACAATGAAACCCTTGGCAACTTCTATCTTTTATCTGTTCCCTGTGATGTTGCTTATTGGTCCAGTTGTGAAGATTTTTGTTTTCTTTGTGTTGAGAAGTAATCCATATTGAAGTAATCCATATCTTCATCAATAAGTACCTCAAGTCCTGTACATTTTCAGCAAGCAAGGTTGTGTCATCTGCATATTGCAGGTGGGTAATGAATGTTCCTTCAATCCTGATGCTGCGTTCTTCTTCATGTAGTCCAGCTTCTCAGATTATTTGCTCAACATACAGATTGAATAAGTATGTTGAAAGGATACAACCCTGATGCACACCTTTCCTGACCTTAAACCACGTAGTATCCTCTTGTTCTGTTTGGATGACTGGCTTTTGGTATAAGTACAGGTTCCTCATGAGCACAATGAAGTGTTCCAGAATTCCCATTCTTTGCAATATTATCCATAATTTGTTATAATCCACACAGTTGAATGCCTTTGCATAGTCAATAAAACACAGGTAAACATCTTTGTTGTATTCTCTGTTATCAGCCAGCATCCGTCTGACATCAGCAATAATATCCCTTTGTGTTAGTTATCTAGTACTGCTATAAGAGAAATACCGCAAGTGGATGGCTTTAAAAAAGAGGAATTCATTTCTTCACAGTAAAATAGGCTAAAAGTCCAAATTCAGGGCGTCAGCCCCAGAGGAAGGCTTTCTCTGTCTGTTGGCCTTCTCATCAATCTTCCCCTGGTGTAGAAGTTTCTCTGCACAGGGACCAGGTCCAAAGGATGCACTCTGCTCCTAGTGCCTCTTTCTTGGTGGTGTGAGGTCCACCTGTCTCTTTGCTAGCTTCTTTCCTTTATATTTCAAGAGATTGTCTCAAAACATAATCCAATCTTGTAGATTGAGTCCTGCCTCACTAACACAACTGCTGTCCATCCTCCCTCATTAGCATCATAGAGGCAGGATTTACAACATATAGGAAAATCACACAATACCAGGCATCATGGCCCAGCCAAATTGATACACACTTTTTGGTGGGGGACATAATTCAATCCATGACACTCTTGTTCCACGTCCTCTTCTGAATCTGGCTTGAATTTCTGGCAGTTCCCTGTTGAGGTACTACCGTAACTGCTTTTGAATGATCTTCAGCAAAATTTTACTTGTGTGTGATATTAATGATATTGTTCGAAAAATTTCTGAATTCTGTTGGATCTCCTTTCTTTGGAATGGGTACAAATATGGATCTCTTCCAGTCAGTTAGCCAGGTAGCTGTCTTCCAAATTTCTTGGCTTAGAAAAGTAAGCACTTCCAGTACTGCATCATTTGTTGAAACGTCTCAATTGATATTCCATCAATTTCTGGAACCTTGTTTTTCCCTAATGCCTTCTGTGCAGCTTGGACTTCTTTAATACCATTGGTTCCCGATAATATGTTACTTCCTGAAATGGTTGAACGTCAAACAATTCTTTTTGGTATAGTGACTCTGTGTATTCCTTCTATCTTCTTTTGATGCTTCTTGTGTTGCTTAACAATTTCCCCACAGAATCTTTTAGTATTGCAACTCTAGGCTTGAATTTTTTCTTCAGCTCTTTCAGCTTGAGAAATGCCAAGTGTGTTCTTCCCTTTAGGTTTCCTATCTCCAGGCCCTTGCACATGTTATTATGATACTTTAATTTTGTCTTTTCAAGCTAACCTTTGAAATCTTCTGTTCAGCTCTTTTATGTCATCATTTCTTCCCTTCACTTTAGCAACTCGATGTTCAAGAGCAAGTTTCAGTCTCTTCTGACATCTGTTTTGGTCTTTTTTCTTTCCTGTCTTTTTAATGACCTCTTGCTTTCTTCACATATGTCTTTGATGTCATTCCACAGTTCATCTGGTCTTTGGTCATTAGTGTTTAATACATCAAATCTGTTATTGAGATGGTTTCCAAATTCAGGTAGAATATACTCAAGTTTGTACTTTGGCTCTCATGGACTCATTCTAATTTTCTTCAGCTTCGGTTTGAACTTTGCATATGAGCAATTGATGGTGTGTTCCGCAATTTGCCCCTGGCCTAGTTCTGACTGATGATATTGAGCTTTTGTATCATCTCTTTCCACAGATGTAGTTGATTTGATTCCTGTGTATTCCATCTGGCGATGTCCTTGTATATAAAAAAAAAATTTTTTTTTTTTTTGTATATAAAATAAGTCACCATTTATGTTGATGAAAAAAGGTATTTGCAATGAAGAAGTCATTGGTCTTGCAAAATTCTGTCATGGGATCTCTGGCATCATTTCTATCACCAAGGCCATATTTTCAAACTACCAATCTTTCTTCTTTGTTTTCGACTTTTGCATTCCAGTTGCCAGTAACTGTCAATGTGTCTTTATTACATGTTTGATCAATTTCAGACTGCAGAAGCTGGTAAAAATCTTCAATTTCTTCATCTTTGGCCTTAGTAATTGGTGGGTAAATTTGAATAATAGTTGTATTAACTGGTCTTCCTTGTAGGTGTATGGATATTATCCTATCACTGACAGCATTGTGCTTCAGGATAGATGTTGAAATGTTCTTTTTGACGATGAATGCGACGCCATTCCTCTTCAAGTTTTCATTCCTGGCATAGTAGACCATATGATTGTCTGAATCAGAATGTCTAATACCAGTCCATTTCAGCTCACTAATGCCTAGGGTATCAATGTTTATGAGTTCCATTTAATTTTTTACAATTTCTCATTTTCCTAGATTCATACTTCGTACATTCCAGGTTCCAATTATTAATGGATGTTTGCAGCTGTTTCTTCTTGTTTTGAGTTGTGCCACATCAGCAAATGAAGGTTATAGTGCCTAGGATTTACAACACACAGGATAATCACATCAGATCACAAAATGGTGAACAGCCACACAATATTGGGAATCATGGACTAGTCAAGTTGACACATATTTTGGGGGAACACAATTCAATCTGTAACAGTGGTATATAACAGCAAACATTTATTATCTCAATTTCTGAGGGTCAGGAATCTGGGTATGGCTTACCTGGATAGTTCTAGCTCAGGGTGTCTCATGAGGTTGTAGTCAAGCTGTTGGCTGGCACTGCAGTCTCGAAAGACTTGACTGGAGCTGGAAGGTCTGCTTCAAGTTCATTACTGGTGGGAATGTTCATTTCCTCACCATGTGGGCCAGTCCACAGGGCTGTTCATTACCTGGCTTTCCCAGAGTGAGTAATTCAAGAGGAAGAGATGGCAACCAAGACAGAATCTGTGTCTTTATAACCTAATCTCAGAAGTGACATAGCATTATTTCTGATACAATGTGGGAGGGATCATACATGGGTGTGAGGCATGAATTATGCAGCCATGTATGAGGCCATATACTTAGGCTCCAGCCTCATACATGTTACCCAGGTGTATGTCAGTATAAATCCTGCAAATCTTTATCCTCTGGTGTCTGCTGGGGTGGGATCTAGAAGTAATGAGAGGTTTTGAGGATAGGTCTTGAAGAGGATCAGTAGACCTTATAAGGCAACTGCCTCAGAGAGGCTATTACAAGTTTATAGGTAAGGATAGTCTAACCTCCTCAGACAAGGGAGAAAGGGCTCTTTCTACTGACAAAGGAGACTTGACACAATTTAGAGGTTTGAGATCCCCAGTGTCATCAGGATCTGCCTATATGTCCTTGTTCCAGTTTTCAGGGTCTTACTTCTGCCCAATAAATGCTCTATCTTTAACATGAAACTTTACAAGATTGGGAATTCAATTTGTGTTGTAATTCAGAATTAGAATTTGGGTTTGGTTTTTAGAAACTGCAGCCCTACAACTGCAGGAAATAGAATTTCTTTTACTGTAGACATATAGGTATTCTAGTTCTTTATCTGACCTCGAGTTGGAAATTGTGAAGGAAGGTCCTTGTAATCAGTCTCCCCTGGACTAGGAGCTTCTTAGTGCAGGAACCTCAGGCCCAAGGGACATGCTCTGCTCCTGATGCTTTCTTAGTAGTATGAGGTCCCCTGGCTCTGCTCATTTCTCTTTCGTTTTATCTCTTACAAGATAAAAGGTGTTGTAGGCCACACCCCTTTACATTGGATCAGGGATGTGACCTGAGTAAGGGTGTTACATCTCATCCTAATCCTCTTTAACATACCCAGTCTTGCCTCATTAACCATAGGCAGAGATTAGCATTTACAACACATAGGAAAATAACATCAATCACGAAATGGAGGACAACCACACAATACTGGGAATCATGCTGTAACAAAGTTGACACATATTTTGGGGGGACACAATTCAGCCTATGACAACCTCTGAGTCTGAGGTTGGGCCTGAAATTGATGTAAATCAAGGGCCTACAATCAGGAAAGAAAGCTAGACAGGAAGTGGAGTAACAAGTACAAACTGGAACCCACAAAGACAAACTAGGTCCCATGAGGTCAAACCAGACTATGCATCTGTGTCTCCCCACCTGCAACCTCAGTGGTGCAACTCATACAGGAGCCACGGTGCTGCACATGCATCTGGCCCAGGACTGAGAAAAACTGAAGAAGAAGATCCAGTAGAAGCTGAAGGAGCTGCAGATCTGGCTACTGCCCCACGCCAAGGTGAGCCAGCAGATGCCCAACAACGTGCATGAGCTGCAGTGGTGCCTGGCGACCTATATTGACCTTGCAAGCTTAATGGCTGCTGCATCACTTCTGCTTTCCAAATACTGAACAGATATTGCGGCCAGTACTAACCCAGAACCATATTTGAGAAATAAATTTAGGGTTATCATTAGAGTTTGAGATGCCGTAAGGATAGGACATTCAAAGTGAACTTTCCAACAGTTGTTCGGAAACTTAGAGCTAGAAGTCAAAGATGCATTTGTAGATTTAAGGACCGTGCCTGTCCTAGGAGAATCACAAGAAAATTCTTAAATCACATCCACATAATAGACGTCTCTATTGAATTATGCAAGGTAGACTAAAGTCTCCTTGACAACTCTTTTCATATCCGCCTTGAGGGAAAACAAGAGTAACCACTACTACCACCTTAGTTATGGTAAGCTGGTCAAACCTTCTCGATTAGGAATCTTGTTTGCTTGCTTTTTTATGTGCATGTCTCTGTAAGTAGAATAGGGGGATATTTCTCTCTTTGTATCTAAAATAAGAAAAAATGGACTATCACATGGCCACATGGGATAAAGAATTTAGCTTTTTTTAAAGTAAGGTGGCCTTTGTCCTTGGTTCCCAAGAAATAACCCTTGGAGACTAGTAATTGGAGTGCCTTGGTCTGCGACTTCCAGGCCACACCTGATGATTTGTGCTGGTGAGTAGGGGCTGGCCAGACCAGAAAAGGCTCACCTGAGAAACCAGTCTCAACTAGCCTCAGGAGGCATGATTTAGCCTATCATGCAGGACTGGCCAATAAAAGTCCAGAACGTGGAGGATCAGAGTGTTAGTTTCCTGGTCAGCTAAACTCAGGAAGGGAGGATGATGCCATATCCTTTTTGAGATATGGAAGCTCTGTACCAGGAATCATCCCAGACCTCCCCCATGCATCTCTTTCTTAGGATGATCCTAATTTGTATCCTTTTGCTACGATAAGTCCATAATCATAATACTGTCTATGAGTTTTTTGAGTCATCTTAGTGAATTATCAAGCCCAAGGTGTTGCAAGCTAAGGCTTCCCAGCTTGGGACCAAGCCCTGCCTAGGTTCTTGCCTTCTACTGACCAAGAATGACCAGGAGAGGCTCAGAGGTTCCACACGAACAAAAGCTTATTAGCAGCAGAAAGAAAGTGAAGGCTCGTGAGCAGGAAACAGAGAGGGTCCAGGCAACGCTAGCCTCTGTTCCCCCGAAAAAAGGTTTTTCTGGGGCTTATATGGGTTTGGTGAGGATAATAGAGTAATGAATATTTACTAGGTTTCTTTCAAGGGGCAAGTAATTCTCAGAAAGGCGGAACATACTAAATTAGGTTGCTCACGCATCTGGAATCCAAGATGGAACCCATAGCAAAGGTTCCTGGCACTGGGTGGCAGGACTTAATATAGGGTGTCGCGCCTGTGCAGCACCCCTGCGGCGCTGGTTCGATTCCTATCACAGGTACTTGCGTCAGGCAGGGTTCATCTGTCAGTCACCTTGTGGGTGTTTGCATGTGCTCCAGGGTCCAGGTCGGGTCAGTCCTTCTGAAAAAATCTTACATGGGAGTACATTGTTTGTTTTTTTCTTATCGCACATTCCAAGATGGGGGTTTTGCATTTGCCAAGCACATAGTATTGTAAGTAAATTGCAAGTTGCATGTGTTGCAGGGCTCCTTCCCTAGGGGCTCAGTCCCTGTTTCTTTCCTATCTAAAAGGTAAAAGGGGGAGCCAGTAGGTGAAAGGGTTTTGTGTGGGCTTGCAGCTGGTGTCTCTGCCTATTTGGCAGTCTAAAGGACAGTGTCCGTTTAACCTGTGAGATCTGCCCTAGCTCTGGGTAGCTAGAGTCAGAGAGAGAGTGTGCCGTGTGGGCAGCTGGTGTTAGAAATTGTGGTGAAATGAGTTAGTTTATGTGGCCTTTTGCCTTGGTTCTTTAGAAAAACAGCTTGAGAGATTTTCCCCCTAAGCCTTTCCTACCGCAGAGCGTTTGTTACTTTTGTCCAAGCTGATTATTTCCTGGGTAAGCTGTAAACAACTCGTGGTTTGATACTTTTTGTCTGGTCCTGGGGTGCAGCCCGTACTCTGATTGGTAAGCACCTTGCAGGGATTGGTCAATAGACTATGCAAATGAAGTTTCTGTGGCCTACCAATAGGATTGGTCAGTTCATGCCTTGAAATTGAGATAATTTGTAGATATAAGCAGCCAACCCATAGAGGTTTTACAGACAAACAGGAAGAGAAGAAGCAGGGAGAGAGAGGAGCCAAGGAACTTGATAATAGAGCTATAACACTGTTCAAGGCCTATAACACTGAACACAGCGAGAGCCCAGAAGGGGCCCGGCAGCAGAACGAGAAGTGACAGATGGCAGCGCCAAGACGAGCTTGTCCTCAGGGGGCTGAGAGGAGGCCTGCAGAGCCAGGAGGAGCTGAGAGAGCTGTCCTGCACAGAAGAAAGGAGACTTTTGCCTACACGCTTCCTGATCTAGATCATGAGTTTAGCCTATTGATCCTGATTCCACATTATACCCGGTTCCTTAATAAACCACTTAACTATAAGTACAGTTTGCGAGTTCAGCTAACTGATAACCCAAATGGGGGAGGGGACAGTGCTGAGGGGAGGAAGAGTGGCTGGTGTTAGAAATGGAGTGGTACGGCAGCTTGGAGAATGTGGAAGTTTGGCATATATTTGACCTCCACCTCATGGGAATTGGCTTTATGCTGGTTCTTATATTTGAAGTTATTCGTACAGGGCACCATGAGTTTATGTTAACTGAGGTGGAACAATTCAGAAAAGGAGGATGAGGATAGTTGCACAACTTGAAGAATGTAATCAATGTCACTGAATTGTACATGTAGAAATGGTTAAATTGGTGTACTGCTGTGTATATTCTCGAGAACAACAACAAAGAAAATAAGTAAAAAAGAAAGAAATGTTCTGAAGACTCTAACTCTGTTAAAATGAAAGTAAAGAGATTTATTGAAACCAAATAAAAGTTTAAACCAGGGAAACTTTAGCCTCACAAGGTGAAAACAATAAATCCAAGGGGCAGTTGCTTCCCAGGGGCAGATACAGGATGAAACCAGGAACTAGGTTTCAATATTCTGATTGGAAGTTGCAAAATCAGGAAAACCAGAGGCAGGGCATCTTGGGGGGAGGTGGGGAGAGGCTTTACAGGGATTGTTTGGAAACAGGAATGTTTGAATACATGACTAAGAGGGTTTTACAGGGTGGTTACAAGGTAATTACTTAAACATTTCCTGAGGGGACTTCTGGTGAGGATCCTGCAACAGAACTCTCCCTTAAGAACACCAAAAAAACGTTTCTTTTGTTATGTACTTAAGTCTGCCTAAGGGTTTGATGACTGCAGGGGAGATCCTTTGTTATGTGCTTAATTTCTCTTTTTTTTTCTCTTTTAAGTCAGCTGGCATCAGGCCTTCATGGGAACATTCCTTTTCCCCCTCTAGCCTGACCACAAAGAAAAACATTTCCCTCTGTAATCTTCTTTCCATGTTAAAGGTTAAGTTAGTGAGAGTCAAAATGGGCTTCAGGCCTGTCTTTGTTGTTAAACCCACCCAGTGCCGTCGAGTTGTTGTTAGTTGCCCTCAAATCGTTTCTGACTCATAGTGACCCTGTGTACAACAGAAGGAAATACTGCCCCATCCTGCACCATCCTCATGATCAGTATTATGCTTGCCCATTGTTGCAGCCACTGTGTCAACCCATCTCCTTCCTCTTTTTCACTGACCCTCTACTTTACCAAGCATGATGTCCTTCTCCAAGGACTGATCCCTCCTGATAACACATCCAAAGTATGTGAGACAAAGCCTTGCCATCTTCGCTTTTAAGGAGCATTCTGGCTGTACTTCTTCCAAGACAGATTTGTTAGTTCTTTCGTCAGTCCATAGTATATTCAGTATTTTTTACCAACACTATAATTCAAAGGCATCAATTCTTCTTTTGTCTTTCTTATTCATTGTCCACCTTTCACGTGCATATGAGGTGATTGAAAACACCATGGCTTGGGTCAGGTGCACCAGAGTCTTTAAAGTGACATCTTGGTTTTTTAACACTTTAAAGTGGTCTTTTGCAGCGGGTTTGCCCAATGCGATACGTTGTTTGATTTATTGATTTTTATTTCCACAGGCATTGATTGTGGATCCAAGTAAAATAAAATCCTTGACAACTTCAATCTTTTCTCTGTTTATCATGATGTTGCTTATTTGTCCAGTTGTGAGGATTTTTGTTATCTTTATGTTCAGGTTTAATCTTTTTTTTTTTGAAGGCTGTAGTCTTTGATCTTCATCAGTAAGTGCTTCAAGTCCTCTTCACTTTCAGCAAGCCAGGTTGTGTCATCAGCATAGCACAGGTTGTTAATGAGTCTTCCCCCAATCCTGATGCCCTGTTCTTCTTTATGTAGTCCAAACTCTCAGATTATTTGCTCAGCATACAGACTGAATAAGTATAGTGAAAGGAAACAACCCTGACGCACACTTTGCTGACTTTTAACCATGCAGCATTCCCTTGTTCTGCCTGAATCTATGTACAGAGTTCTCATAAGCACAATTAAGTCTTCTGGAATTCCAATTCTCTGCAATGTTATCCATAATTTGTTATAATCCACACAGTTGAATGCCTTAATGTCTTAGGCTGGGTTCTCTAGAGAAGCAAAACCAGTAAAGCGTATAAATATATAGAGAGATTTATATGAGGAAACAGCTCACTCAATTGTAGAGGATGGAGCATCCCAAATCCATGGATCAGGATAGAGGCTTCTCTCGATTCATGTAACCACAGGGGCTGGCAAACCCAAGATTGACAGGTCGGAGAGCAGGGCTCCCACTCTCAGGCTGTGAAAATCCATGAATCCCAAGGTTTGCAGAAAAGCTGGTAGCTCAAGTCCCAAGAACTGGAGGTCAGACGAACAGGAGGCAGCCGTGGGATCTAGAGTGAGCAAAAAGCCAGAAAGTCTGCTTATATTCAGATACAAGCCACACCGCCAAGGAAACTCCCTTTCAACTGATTGACTACTCACAACAGATTCAATCATGGGAGTGATCACATATAAACACTGAGACTTATCACCCAGCCAAGTTGACATACAATTTTAACCGTCAGACTTAGCATAGTCAATAAAACACAGGTAAATATCTTTCTAGTATTCTCTCCTTTCAGCCTGGATCTATCTGACATCAGTAGTGATATCCCTTTTTCCACATCCTCTTCAGAATCCAGGTTGAATTTGTGTCAGTCCTTGTCCATATACTGCTGTAACCACTTTTAAATGATCTTCAGAAAAATTTTACTTGCATGTGATATTAATGATATTGTTTGATAATTTCCACATTCAGTTGGATCACCTTTGTTCGGGATAGGCATAAATATGGATCTCTTGCCTTCGGTTGGCCACGTAGCTCTCTTCCAAATTTCTTGGCTTAGATGAGTGAGCACTTCCAGCACTGCATTTTTTTGCTGAAACATCTCAATTGGCATTCCGTCAGTTCCTGGAGCCCTGCATTTTGCCAGTGTCTTCAGTGCAGCTTGGACTTTTTCCTTCAGTACCATCAGTTCTTGATGATATGCTGCCTCCTGAAATGGAGGCCTGTCTTTAGTTCAGCCATTTTACTCTGGCCAGGCCTTATAAGTTTTAGCTCCTATGCATTTTCCTCTCTTGATCAAGAATTTAATCAGGAATTCATCGATTAGCTCTCTTTGTGTGTGTGTTGTAGTTTAAGTAATTAACACACATATTGTTTTGTGACATTGGTTGCCAACCCCGCAGTGTGTCAACATTCTCCCCATCAACCTTGTATCCCCCATTTGTGTTTGTCCAACTTTCCTGTCCCTTCCTGCTTTCTCATATTTGCCCCTGGGCTGGTGTGCCCATTTGGTCTCAAATACATGGTTGAACTACATGTGTTATTGTTTGTTTTATGGGCCTATCTAATCTTTGACTGAAGGATGAACCTCAGAAGTGGCTTCAGTACAGAGTTAAAAGTGTGTTCAAGGGCCATGCTCTTGGGGATTCTCCAGTCTCTATCAGACCAGTAAGTATGGTCTTTGTGAGTTAGAATTTTGTTCTACATTTTTCTCCTGCTAATGTGATCCCCATCGGAGCAGTGAGTGGTGGTAGTCAGGTACCATCTAATTGTGTCGGACTGTCTGGTGGAGGCTGTGGTAGTTATGGTCCAGTTATTCCTTTGGACTAATCTTTCCCTTGTGTCTTTGGTTTTCTTCATTCTCCCTTCCTCCAGACAGGGTTGGGACCAGTAGACATATTTTAGATGGCCACTCACAAGCTTTTAAGACTCTATACTCATTGATCAACTCTTCACTGTGCCATAGGTGGAGGCTTATCTTCAGGGTGAGTGGTTTCCAAACATTTGGCATCACAGTCAATTTTAGTGACCAGAGTTAACCTGCTACCTAGAGAATAGATGTTCACCCACAAAGGAGTCACTGTTCTTCTTCAAGGGCTTTGGGATGGAGATATAAGTTAGTCTGAGAGAATCATAAATAGGATAAGGCTGAATGGGTCTGGAAAGACCTCAAACATGATTCAAATGGCTAAAGTGTGAGGCTCTTTCAATACCTCACATGGATGAGTATTTTCCATGTACATGATCCTTTTCATAGGCATCAAGCTAGTTGATTTTATGACAGCATTGGTAACATTTCATGCAACACTTAATAATCCCTACAATAATGACAGTGATTATAAGTACCATGATACTACTAAACAAGATAGAATGAATCTATGAACTAATTCCCTAAGGTAACCAACTAAACATATCAAAGAAGGTGGAAAAAGGAGAGCTTGGCTGGTCAGGTATAAAGACCCCAGGCAGCCTTCTGGTGAATCTGCTCAGTGTTGTGTTCTACCTCTCCTGAGGTGTTTATGCAAGTACAGCAGGAGGTGTTAGCAATAGCACCTATACCACCTTGTTGAGCCAATAAAAAGTCCAATGAAATCTTGTTATCTGAAGCCACTTTTGCAAGGGAATTTAAAGATCTCTGCTGAGCTACTAGTGCGTCAGCATTATTCCCCGCTATCTTCTTCATAAAGGTGGATACATTGTGAATGGCAATCTCTAGATTTGCGACTCTCCAGCAAGGGACAAATGCTCTTACAGAGGAGAAATCTCTCTCAAGTTTCTCTTTTAAGGGGCTGTAGTCCAATACTGATCTTCTGCTTTATGTTCCAACAGTCTGAAACTACTAGTTCAGTATCGACTCATCATAGGATTGAAGGGTTAATGAGACTCTGAGTGTTCCCAAAGTGCACTGGCCATGTATACTCCATCCATCTAAACAAGATAAGACCCAAGTAAAAGGTTTATCATTAAAATTTTCTTCTAAGTAGTTTGATACTCCACACAGGAACACATATCCGTAAGGAACACAAATTACCCTTGTCCCTGTCTGATTATTGGGAGTTGTGATAGTTTATGTGATGCAATAGATTGCTTTTGTGTGGCTTTTCTCACCATGGTCTTGTAGTTCCCACCAAGTGATTGGGTGAGATTGTACAAATAGGGTAATCGTGGCCCACCAAGGGGATTTGTCAGTTTTGCCATCTCGCTGGGCTTGAAATGAGCCATCCTAGAGGCAACAAGGAGATGATCCCACTACCATAAAGGAATAAGAGCCAACATGTTCTTTGGACCCGGGATCCAGGAGAGAGAGAGAGATGTAACTCAAGGTGATGAGAAGTGTTGCAAAGAATCGATGGCAGAAGAGACTAGCAGCAGGAGATGGCATAGTGGGCTTCCCATCCCATGGAGTGAGAAAGCTGATTGCCTTTGGGCCAAGGCTTACTGGTGGAATTGGGTACCTCTGCGCACTTACTGGTAGAGCTAAAAGCATTTTGTAATATTTGCCTGAGTAGGGCAGAGGCCTAAGCCAGAGAGAGGCATACCTGTGAGCATGGCTGGGAAGAAGCTGTCCTGATGGAAGAACTGTATCCTGAGCATTTCTGAACCTGAATTGTAACCTGTTACTTCCCTAGTAAACCCCATAATTGTGATTGTTGTCTGTGAGTCCTGTGTGGCCATTGCAGTGAGTGCCGTGGGAGGGATGGTTGGTGTCAGAATTGGTAAAGATGGCAGAGAGAGGAGGCATGTCTGACCTCTGCCTTATAGGAGTCAGCCTTGGGCTATTGATCTTGATTCTCCTTCCCCCCTTCTGAAGTTAGAGGAGGCCAGACTCTGCCCCCACTCCATTTTACAGTTTGGTTTGCCTTTTCAAGCCATTTCTCAGTAAGGGAACTATTGCAAATAGGCAAACTGCCTAATCTTAATCTATTTCTAAGGTGGGAACAAACTAGGGCTTCTGTATCTTCATAATTACAGAAATCTAGTAAGACAGTATAATATTAGCCACCACTAACAAAAAGAATGGAGTATCCAGCACCATAAGTGACACCAGAGTGAGTGAATACATACGACAGGTAGAAACAAGGCACTGAAGGATAGAGAAACTGGAAGGGTGCCACAGCCTGACACGGATAGCTCTCTTGGCAATGGTTCTGGAATTAACAGTGGCAGCAGGTATGAAATTACAGTTAAAAATGGGTAATGCTAGCAGATCAGAGTTCTCACGTACAGTTTGGAGAGAAGGGTTACAGATCCAGTACTCAGTTAAATTTGCTGTGCTTGCCACCAACTGGGCTAATTTAACAACAGCATTCTCATGCCAAGCGAATATGGGGGCACAGATGCCTAATAGGAGGAAAGGAAGGAGACCCTTCATAGTGGAAGGAGGCTCCCCCAAAATGCTACAAAGCAGAAAGTATATTTAGGTTAACACTGGCGGCCGCTATAGCAACAAAGTAGTGGTCAAAGCCAGAAAAAATCAAACAAAGGGTAAATAATTGGTAGATCTTCATAAAGGAATTCAACATCACGTGGGGAAGTTTCCTGGCATGCAACCTAAGAGTAATCCAAACAGAACAATCAAAACTAGCAAAAATACGGCCCTTAAAACTTCAACTACTTGCATGGAAAACAGGTACTTTACTATTCTGTGGTCCCAAACTGATAAAATAAGGCAACTTCAAAAGTTTTAAGTTTTAAGCAATGTGCAACTAGCACAAGGATTTCCATACAACCTTACCAGGGGATGAGTCCAATCTAATGCAGCACAATTAAAACAGGAAAGGGACAGTTATAAAGCGCAGTCCAGAAATCTCAACCGGCTGCGTGAAGTCTTGTTCCGAGCTCTTGGAAGGAGCAGTCTGCATCCATCTGCTACTGGCCACCAGGGTGGGTGAACCTTAGTTTAAGTCCATCAGTAGGTTGGACAGTCCACGCAGGGACCGTGGTCTTCTCTAACTGGGAGAGGTGGATCCAAATTTTAACTCCCTGTAATTTAGTGGCACAAGGGTTAGTGAGAAGAACCAGGTAAGGTCCTTTCCACTGGGGTTCAAGGGAGCCTTTTAATTGATATCTTTTCCAATGACCGTAATCTCCAGGCTGTATGGTTACTTTAGATGCATCGACAGGTTTATTATTGCTGAAAGCTTCTTTAATCAAAGAGCTATGAGTTTTAGCATAGTGAATTAATGCCTAGCAGACCTTAAAAGACTAGTCTGTATTAAATTGGAATTGGCCCCAGCTGACGCATAGAGGAAGCCTAAAGATAACTCTGTAATTATCTCATGAGGGGTCAGTTTATGAGGTCCAAAAGGAGTGGACTTTAACAATACGAGGAGAACCACCTGTGTCCAAAGTAAATGCAGAGGGTCTAAAAAGTTTGACAAACACACAATTTAATACACAGTCCTTTCCACTAGGCCTGAAGACTAGGGGTGGTAAGGACAATGGAGCCTTTGAAAAGTAGGGAAAATCTTATATATTTCTCTTACGATTTGGCCAGTAAAGTGAGTGCCTCTGTTGCTGCAGAGAGTTTTTAGTGCACCCCAAGTGGGAATACTGTTCTCCAAAAGTTTCTTAGCTACAAAGGTGGTAGTTGCCCTTCGGCTAGGAAAGGCCTCCACTCAATGAGAAAACCTGCAAACCAAGACTAATACAAACTTGTAACCACTGGAACGGAGAAGCTGGATGAAATCAATTGGCTATTCAAGCACAGGCCCTGAAGGTAAAGCATATCTCTCAGGCGGGGCCTGGCATGCCTTGCCAATGTTATACTCAGAGTAAGTGGAGCAGTGCTTAGAAACAATCAGCAGTATTCCAAAATGTCCCCACCAGTATTTGGCTAATACGTCCGTTAATTTGTCTCTACCCCAATGGCTATTTAAATCATAGGTTTGGGTAAGGGGGATATGCAAAAACCTTGTGATGACTAGCATCTGGTCTGGGCCTCCCTGGTAGTCAGTGTCGCAATTGGCCCTGCACCCCTTTTTCTTCTAGGCCCTCTTTTCTTCTTTTAGGGGCCATAAGTTGGTGGCAAAACAAATTGTGCCGGTAGCTCCTATCTGCAGTTTGTTCTTAAATCAGGAGACTGTTACTGCAGAGTCATGAGGATCACAGCTGTCACAAGTGGTTATGAGCATTAGGGGAGGAAGTCCTCGATTCAGTAGGAGGGGTCATAAGGGCCAGAGGAGACAAATAGTTTGAGCAACTCAAGCATTGATAAATAACTTGGTGGGCAGTTTCAGAAAATCACCCCACCAATATTTGTCCATATGGTTCACTAGATCCTCCAAGCCCAAGTGGGTATCTTGATGTAAATTTTGGATGATAAAGTTATACAAAGATTTGGGGTAGGATGGACTACCCTACCATCAGGCCCAAACCATAAATTAGTAACTGCATCAGGTTCACTGCCTGAGTATCTCCAGGCCTGAATTTCAAAATCAGGTGCCAAGTTTTGGTGAGTATGCAAAAAATTCAAAGCTGTCTGTAAATCTATTCCTTTATCCACACTAGCCTTACTTCCTACAGGAGTTAAAGGCATTAAAGTTATTCCCTCCTTGTCATGGATTGAATTGTGTCCCCCAAAAACGTGTACCAGTTTGGCTTGGCTATTATTCCCAGTATTGTGTGATTGTCCACCATTTTGTAATTTTCCTATGTGTTGTAAATCCTACCTCTATGATGTTAAGGAGGTGGGATGGGTGGCAGTTATGCTAATGAGACAGGATTCTATCTACAAGATTGGATTGTGTCTTGAGGCAACCTCTTTTGAGGTATAAAAGGGAGAAGTCAGCAGAGAGATGGGGAACCTCATATCAGCAAGAAAACATTGTCTGAAGCAGAGCGCATTCTTTGGACCCGGGGTTCCTGCACAGAGAAGCTCCTAGTCCAGGGGAAGATTGATGACAAGGATCTTTCTCCAGAGCTGACAGATAAAGCCTTCCCCTGGAGCCGATGCCCTGAATTTGGACTTCTAGCCTACTAGACTGTGAGAGAATAAATTTCTCTTTGAAAAAGCCATCCACTTGTGGTATTCGTGTTGTAGCTGCACTGGGTAACTAAGACACTCCTCTCTTCATCATGACCATGGCTGGAACCAGTGTGGTTGTGAATGAGGGAAGTACCTTGGGAAGCAGCCTGCTTAGCGTTCTTATCGACCAGGTTGGTCCCCTTAATTTCTTCTGTTTGTTGTCTCCTTTAGGTTGGTGGGCTTGTACCTTGATTACAGCAATCTCTGGGGTAGCAAAAGGGCTTCTAATAGGCCTGCCACTAAAGGGTAATTTTTTATTTGGGTGCCTGGTATGGATTAAATTGTGCCCCCCAGAAATATGTATTGTAAATCCTAACCTGTATGCCTGTGGTTATAATCTCATTTGGAAATGGGTTGTCTTTGTTATATTAATGGGCAAGATTAGTGTAGGGCGTAGCTTGAGTCAATCTCTTTTGACATATGAAAGATATTAAGCAAGCTAAGAAGCAGAGTTGGGGAAAGAGAGATGTCAAGCCACATGAAGATATGAAGATCATCCAGGAGCAGAAGCTCAAAAGAGACAAGGACCTACCTTCAGAGCCAATAGAGAAAGCCTTCCCCTAGAGACAGCACCCTGAATTTGAACCTCTAGACTCCTAAACTGTGAGAAAATAAATTTCTGTTTATTAAAGCCATCCCCTTGTGCTTTTTCTGTTATAGCAGCACTAGATAATTAAGATAGTCCTTGATGAGGGCAGTAACCCCCTTCTGTTTCCATAACATCCCAAAATCATGGGTAGCTCCAAAAACATACCTCAAGTCTGTATAAATACTTACAATTCAGAAGCCAATTTGTAAGCCCTCCTGAGCCCAAAAAGTTAGGTTTGCTGGTTGAAGTGACTTCAGGAAGGGGACCACTTTCAAGAATGTCGGTTGAGGTGGTCATTGTATATCTTCCCTGGTAATGACAGCTGGTAGGTTCTGGTTTTAAATATCAACAAATAAAATTAAATCAAAATTTAATAATGGAGTTTCTTGTAAGTCCCTTCTGGGAAATAACAGTTGTTTAGTGAGATCTAGACAATCATGGGATGGAAAATCACTGTCGTCAGGTAACATGGGATGGAAAATCACTGTCATCAGGTAACAGCAGCAATGTGGCTGGGTTTAAAGGGGTTATACTGTGCAGCTTGATATTAGAAGTGGCCAACAAGAGTAACAAAGTTTATTAAGAAAATGCTTTGCATCCTACTTTGGTGAGTGGCATCTAGGGTCTCAAAAGCTAGTGAGCAGCCATCTAAGATGCATTAATTGGTCCCAGTTCTCCTGGAGCAAAGGATAATGAAGAACACCAAAGACACAAGGAAAATATTAGCCCAAGAGACAAAAAAAGGGCCACATAAACCAGAGATCCCATCAGCCTGAGACCAGAAGAACTACGTGTTTCCTGGTTACCACCAATGACCACCCTGACAGGGAACACAACAGAGAGTCCCTGATGGAGCAGGAGAAAAGTGGGGTGCAGAACTCAAATTCTAGTAGAAATGCGAGACTTAACAGTCTGACTGAGATTGGAGGAACCCCAGAAGACATGGTACTCAGACTCTGTTAGCCCAGAACGTTTTACATTTCCAAAGTCAACTCTTCAGACAAAGACTGGGCTATAAGACATAAAATGATACTCATGAAAAGCGTGCTTCTTAGTCCAAGTAGATACACAAGACTAAATAGCAGCTCCTGTCTAGAGGCAAAATGAGAAGGCAGAAAGGTATAGGAGCTGGTTGAATGGACATGGGAAATCTGGGGTGGAAAGGAGGAGTGTGCTGTCACATTATAGAGGTAGCAACTAGAGTCATATAACAATGTGTGTATAAATTTTTTTGTGAGAAACTAACTTGAAATTCACCTAAAGCACTGTCTTAGTTACCTTGTGCTGTTATAACAGAAATACCATAAGTAGATGGCTGTAACAAAGAGTTTATTCTCTTACAGTCCAGTAGGCTAAAAGTCCAAATTCAGAGCTCCAGCTCCAGGGGAAGTCTTTCTGTCTCTGTCGGCTCTGGAGGAAGGTCCTTGTCACCAGTCTTCCCTTGATCTGAGAGCATCTCAGTGCAGAAACTTCAGGTCCAACGGACATGCTCTCCTCCTGGTGCTGATTTCTTGGTGGTATGAAGTTCCCACACTCTCCTAGCTTCCCTTTTATCTCTTGAGAGATAAATTGTGGTGCAGGCCACACCCCAGGGAAACTACCTTTACATTGCATCAGGAATGTGACTTGATAAGGGTGTTACAGTCTCACCCTAATCAACTTTAACATAAAATTACAGTCACAAAATGGAGGACAACCACACAATACTGGGAATCATGGCTCAGCCGAACCAATGCACACATTTTTTAGGGGACATAAGTCAATCCATGTCATTCCACCCTTTGGCCCCACAAAAATCATATCCTTGCAACATGCAAAACATATTCACCCCATCACATCAGAGCAAAAGTCTTAACTCCAAGTCTAAAACCAAAAATTCCTCTTCATCTGTGAAATCTAGAATACAAGTTATTTGCTTCCAAAGGTACAATGGCAAAACAGGCACAAGCTAGACATTTCCATGACAAATGGAAGATACTGGAGGAAAAGAAGGGATAACAGGCACCAAGCAAGTCAACAGAACACATTACATTAGCCCTCAAGGCTTTGCAAATAATCCTGTGTTCTCTGAGACAATTTACACAATGGCCTTGCCCTCCAGACTCTAGGTATTGGCCACACTCTCCAGATTCTGAGTGGAGGCCCCTCAGCCCTGGGCTTCAGCTCCACCCTCAAGACCCACTGAGACAGCAGCTCTGCTCCCTTGGCTTTAAGCGCACCATTCTCCTAGTTCATCTGAGTGGAGACTCCACCCTTACAAACACCTAAGGCCATGGCTCCACCCTTTAAAACCTCCGAGGTCATGGCCATACCTTTTGAGACAGAGGCAGCTAGGGTTCTTGTGTTCTTTGACCCTTCAGCATCTGTTTCCTGATTGGCCTCTTGGCTCCTCAGCTCCTGGAGCCTCATGCCCTCATCTGCTTTGCTGGAGCAGGTGTTAAAGCTCAGTAGCTCCACCAATAAGTGCCTAGAGGCATCCCACTCCACCAGGAAGCCTCCTGTGCACAGGCACTCAGCTTTCTCACTCCATGGGTCAGCTCCAGTGCCATCTTGCACTGGTCTCCTGATTCTGCTGCTGCTGCTCTCCACTGCAGGTTCTCTGCTGCTGGTGGTCCTCTGCTACTCCTCTATCCATTCACAGTTTCAGAGCCACTTCCACATTTTAGATATCTGTCAGAGCAGCACCCCACTCTCGCGGTACCAAATTCTGTCTTAGTCATCTAGTGCTGCTATAACAGAAATACCATAAGTGGATGGCTTTAACAAAGAAAAGTTTATTCTCTCACAGTCCTGTAGGCTAAAAGTCCAAATTCAGAGTTCCAGCTCCAGGGGAAGTCTTTCTGTCTCTGTCGGCTCTGGAGGAAGGTCCTTGTCACCAGTCTTCCCTTGGTATCTGGGAGCATCTCAGCACAAGAACCTCCGCTCCAAAGGACATGCTTTGTTCCTGGTGCTGCTTGGTGGTATGAGGTTCCCACACTCCCCTAGCTTCCCTTTCCTTTTATCTCTTGAGAGATAAAAGGTGGTGCAGGCCACACCCCAGGGAAACTTACATTAAATAAGGGATGTGACCTGGTAAGGGTGTTACAATCCCAACCTAATCATCTTTAACATGAAATTACAATCACAAAATGGAGGACAACCACACAATACTGGGAATCATGGCCTAGCCAAACTGATACACACATTTTTTAGGGGACATAATTCAATCCATGACAAACAGAATTAAATTTTTTTAAAGAAGAAAAAAAGTGGCCAACAAGAGAATTTCATAGGAAATTAGAGGCTAGTGGAAATATGTTAAGTTAATGTGGAATTCAAAATGGCAGCTACATCATGGGAAACATAAATACCTGGAAAGTTTTCTAAAACTATGTCTGCAGTAGTTTCAACCAGCTTAGGAGTCGCAGCAATTGCTCTAAGGCAAGGGAGATAACCCCTGGCAATGAGGTCCAACTGGCTACTACTGTTGGTCTCATTGTCCCCTGTGTTTTTGAGTAAGGACTCCTAAAGCATTCCCAGAAACTTCACGAGCAAAAAGTGAAAAGTCTAAATTGTAGTTTGAAAATCCTAAGGCAGGAATATTTACTAAAGACTCTTTCAATTGATTGGTGGCTCTTTTGGCCATCCTTGGAGAGCTGAAAGAGATCAGGCTCAAAGCCCTTCCAGTAATGGTAAAAGAGTTGAGCCATCAAGGAAAAAATTGGATATCTAGGTCCTGCAATACCCACAAAGTCCTAAGAATCCTCAAAGTTGCTTTGTGGTCATGGGAATAGGGTATGCAAAAAGTTTCCTTCCTTTTCGGGTCTGTAGTGCAACCTTGAGCTGAAATAATATGATCTAGGTATCTGAAGGCCGGCTGGGCAAGCTGTAGTTTTTCCTCTGAGGCTTTATGTCATCTAGTGGACAAGTGCTGCAGTACCAGAATGCTGTCTTCTAAGCAAGACTGCCAACAGTTGGAACATACAAGGAGGTCGCCTACATATTGTAATAAAGTGGATCCCTTAGCAGATTGTAAAGGCTGCAGGTCTTTGTGCAGCATTTGAGAGAAATATGTTGGAGATTCAGTAAATCCTTGGAACATCACAGTCTAGTATTGCAGTCATCCCAAGTGAAAGCAAACAGGTATTTGTTGTCAGGATGAGCAGGAATATGAACAAAAGCACTACAAAGATCCACCACTGTAAAATGAGTGGTGCCTGGGGGAACATTAGAAAGGAGGAAATGGGGGTTTGGAACTAGAGGAAATCTAGGAATTACTATGTAGTTAATGGCACATGAGTTCTGGACAAATCTCCACCCTGGATTTTGGGCTTCTTAACGGGAAAAACTGGGATATTACAGTGGCTGGTACAAGAGATAATTAGGCCATTTGCTAAAAAGTCCTGGATGTTTGGGGCAAGTCCCTTTTTAGCTTTTCTCTTTAAAGGGTATTGGGTGGTCTTAAGTAAGGGTTTGGAAGTGTCTATTTGAATTTTAATAGGCTGAGCTGACAGGATGCAGCTGATATCAGTAGACTTTAAAAAGGTCCATTGGCTCTCAGAGACTTTAAAAAGATTCTTGGCAAAGCTAAAGGAGGCGAAAGAACAAAGCTCTGGTGTCTAGAGATAAAAAAAAAAAGAGAGAGAGAGATAAAGTGCCTGTAAATTGCAACAGACCTCTTCAGTCTCATCTATGACAGAACTAAGTAGAGAGTTGGTTTCAGGCAAATCTTATGGATTCCCTCCAATTCTGAGAACCTTATTTGACAGTTCCATTTGGACAGAAAGTCCCTTCCCAGCAGGTTGACTGTGGTGTCAGGACTTTGAAAAAATGGACGCATGTCCTCTACAGGCCCTAAAGAGATTGGGACAGGCTAAGAATGAACCAAAGTTTGCTCCCCATTAGTAACCCCTATTATTCCAGAAGTTTTTGTACTCTGGGGCAAGGGCTTTTGTAAAGAAGCAGGGTTAATAGTGAATAAAATAGTACCTGTGTCTATTAGAAATTTCCATGGCTTTCCATTTATTTGGAGGATGGTCTGTCCTTGGGAGTCCAGTGTTAACACAGGAAAAGCCCTTGTGTTCTTTCCAGATCCCCTTCATGTTAACGATGAAGGGGACTTGCGTTCTGGCAAGAGTCCCATCCAATTCTTCCATTTAAGGCATTCCGTTTTTAAAATGTCCCGGTTTCTTACAGTAAAAGCAAACTCTAGTTCCCACTTCACCACTAAACCAGGACCCTCATTTGTGGACTGAGAGGTTGTCCCTCAGTTGAGTTTGCAGTTGTTGTAATTGTAAGGCCATTAAATTGTTTTGCTTACTCTTAGCTGTTTATTCAATCTCTTTAACTTTCTGCTACAAGGTTTGAACCAACTTAAAAGCTAGTGTGGTTAGTTCAGAATAAGGTGCATTCTCCCAACCTAATCTGTGCCGCTTAACCAAATCAGTGACCTATGGGTGGAGCCCATTAACAAATCTGGAATTGAAAGTTATATGAGCTCCCGGTTTTTCAAGTCTTGGACCTGAGAGCTCCTAGAAAAGCTTAGCCAAGCAATCCCTATATATATATATAAATATTCCCTTTGTTCTGCTCACCCTGGACCTTTTCCTAGTCTACCCTTCAGGGGAAGACCTTAGGAATAGCCTCAGTCAAGTTAGTAATGATGGCTTTTGACTGTCTTAGCAACAAAGTGTCTGGAACATTGACCCTAATGGCCAGTGTATCAGTGGGGGTTTTCTATTCAGCCCTTTCCATCCACTTCTGGGCATCCCCCAGTCCAACCAGTATATTGATCAAGCTATACAGTTTGGGTGGCCCAGATTCATAGGTTTCAACAAGAATTCTAAGCCTCTGGGTAAATTTACATGAATCTTCGTGAAGATTTGGGAGTTTCTTTACTGTAGCATGAACCTCTGCTTTCCACCAGGATGTAAAAGTAACCCAAGGGGGGTTTCTGGGCTTCTTCCAGGTATCTAATCTTAAAGGGCATTTCAGGGAGTAGTCCACATTCATCAGAGGTTTCTGAAGAATAATGGGGGAATTCAGGTAGGGTATTCTCAAAGGGATAACCTGGTAGAGACAGATAAAGTGAGGGAGCTGCCGCTGAAGGGGTAGACAGGGAATAGACAACAGTTAAGGCAGTGGCAGAGTCCTGGCTTTGTAGCTCTTTAATTTGTCTTCTTCACAAGAAAACAAAAAGGAACAGATAGGGGAGAGAAAGAGGAAAGGGAAGCAACAAGGCTATCTTGAAGTAATAAATTAACCCAAAGTCTTAACAGTGTAATCAATAAAGTTTACTTCTTGCTCCCACAAAGTTTGGTTCTGATCAGATGGTTCTCTAAGAAGGGATCCAAACCTCTTTCATTTTATAACTCTGCCCTTTCAACACATGACCACAGTTTGTTGTTGTCGTTGTTGGTTTCCATCAAGTCAGACCCTGACTCATGGTGACCTCATGCACAAGGGAACAAAACATTTGGTCCTCTACCATCCCCATGATCAGTTGCCAATCGGATCATTGTGATCCATAGGGTTCAGCCTAATGGGAAGTGGTGGAACAAGGAACACTCAATCTTAACTGCCTCAGAGTGAAAGTGATGTCTCACTTCTGCTCAAGTTCCTTTGATAAGAATTAGTCTCAAGACACCATGGAGATGTATAGGAATGAGAAAGGTAGAGGAGCACTAACAGTCTCCTTCATGCCCAATACAACAGCATCTGAGCAGATACTGTTATAAAATTTTATTAGTGTGTTTTCCCAAAGAAACAATTTACAACGATGATTTAGATCACACAACACAGCAGCTTACAAAACCTTTTTTAACCTACACTGCAGTTTACCTATTGGTTTAGAAAACTAGTTATATTGTTTCTATGGAAAAACAAACTTTTTCTAAAATCAAATATTCATTCATATATTTAATGCATTCTGCATGAAATGGTAAGATATGCATTTTCTGGATTGAAACCCAGATGTGGCTACTTAATACCTGTATTAGTGGTCAGATTGCTTAATCTCTCTGAGCTTCATTTTGTTCATCTGTAAACCAGGGTACTCTGCAAAGTTGTTGTTTGGATTAAATGGAATATATATGTTGATTTCATAGCACAGCTCCTGATTAATAGTATGTGTCAATAAATGATAATTATTACAATTATTGTTACTTATTTAACCCTCTGAGTCTCAGGAACTGTTTATAAAATAGTGATATCACCTACTACACATTAGGTTATGTGAAAAAAATTTCTGACTGTGCCTGGCAAGCCATACGTAATTATTATCTGCAAATGCTTTTTTCTTTGCCCTTCTCGTACTAGGCCATTGAGTCAATATTTCCAAAGATACCACAGCACCAAAGAGGGGGCATGGCATTCTGGAATCCCAGGGGTGAGAGGAGGAATGGAGATCTTGGGCCCTGGCATCAGTAGAGGCAGTAGAGAAGTGCTAACAGCTAGTAGGAAAGAGCATAAAGCTCTCATTGATAACTTGGGAACCATCAAACACAGACAATATGAAATGAAGTTTTCTTTTTCTTTCAAATGTCCAACTGTTTACAATAATCACCAAATATTATACTCATGGGAACTCTTCTTTTTTTTTTTTGTCTAACATTCCATCAGTTTTTATTTTCTACATTAAAAGCTTTATTTTTCTCTCTTTTACACAGAAGACCTCCAAATACCCAATGTCTGTTATCCCACCAGCTACTCTAGATCAGGGTTTAAAAGGTAAACAGTAATTCAAAAAATAAAGCTCAATGGGCCTGCAAAGCTCAGGGGCAGTCTACTGATTGCCCATTAGCTCCCCTTGACCTGTGGTCCAGAGGTCTCAGAACTGATGACTCTTAAGTGGATGGGTCCTGATGATCCTCACTGACAGCATCAGGCAGACACAAAGCCCAGGTGTTCTGAAAGGGAAAACCCAGCCTTCCTCTAAGGAAGACCACTGAAGGGCCAAGTGCCCAGGCTTACAGATAGAACTTTATACTTAACAGAGGTTAATAAACTTTCCTGACCTTGGGTGTTACCCAACATTCTGAACCAGGGATATCATTGCTGATGTCAGATGGGTCCTGGCTGAAAGCAGAGAACACCAAAAAGATGTTTACCTGTGTTTTATTGACTATGCAAAGGCATTCAACTATGTGGATCATAACAAATTATGGATAATATTGTGAATGGTGTCTTAGGCATCTAGAGCTACCATAACAGAAATACCATAAGTGGATGGCTGTCACAAAGAGAAGTTTATTCTCTCATAGTCCAGTAGGCTAGAAGTCTGAATTCAGGGCACTGACTCCAGGGAAAGGTTTTCTCTCTCTGTTGGCTCTGGAGGAAGGTCCTTGTCATCAGTCTCCCCTTGGTCTAGGAGCGTCTCAGCACACGAACCTCAGGTCCAAAGGACGCTCTCTGCTCCCGGCACTGCTTTTTAGTGGTATGAGGTTCCCCTGTCCCTCTGCTCACTTCTCTCTTTTATATCTCAAAAGAAATTGGCTTAAGATACTATCTAATCTTGTAGATCTCATCAGTGTAACTGTCGCTAATCCATTTTATTACATCATAGTGATAGGATTTACAACACAAAAGGAAATCACATCAGATGATAAAATGGTAGATAATCATAAAACACTGGAAATCATGACCTAGCCAAGTTGACAGGTATTTTGGGGGGACACAATTCAATCCATGACAAATAGGAATTCCAGAATGCTTAATTGTGTTCATAAGGAACCTGTACACAGATCAAGAGGCAGTCTTCTAAGCAGAAAAAGGCGATACTGCATGGTTTAAAGTCAGGAAAGGTGTGCATCAGGGTTGTATCCTTTCACCACACCTGTTCAATCTGTCTGCTGAGCAAATAATCCGAGAAGCTGGACTATATGAAGAAGAACGTGGCAACAGGATTGAAGGAAGACTCCATTAACAATCTGCATTATGCAAATGACACAACCTTGCTTGCTGAAAGTGAAGAATACTTGAAGCACTTACTGATGAAGATCAAAGACTACAGCCTTCGGTATGGATTACAGAACCAATAAGCAACATCATGATAAACAGAGAAAAGATTGAAGTTGTCAAGGATTTCATTTTATTTGGATCCACAATCAACACCCACGGAAGCAGCAGTCAAGACACATTGCATTGGGCAAATCTGCAAAGGACCTCTTTAAAGTGTTGAAAAGCAAAGATGTTACCTTAAAGACTAAAGTGTGTCTGATCCAACCATGTTGTTTCCAGTTGCCTCATATGCATACAAAAACTGGACAGTGAATAAGGAAGACCAAAGAAGAATTGATGCCTTTGAATTTGTGGTGTTGGTGAAGAATATTAAATATACCACGGACTGCCAAAAGAACGAACAAATCTGTCTTGGAGGAAGTGCAATCAAATTGTTCTTTAGAAGCAAGAATGGCCAGACTACGTCTCACATACTTTGGACATGTTATTAGGAGGGATCAGTCCCTGGAGAACGACATCATGTTTGGTAAAGTGGAGGGTCAGTGAAAAAGATAGAGTGACACGGTGGCTGCAACAATGGGCTCATCCATAACAACAATTGTGAGGATGGCACAGGACTGGGCATTGGTTCGTTCTGTTATATATAGGGTCACTGTGAGTCGGAACCGACCGGACAGCACCTTACAACAACAACATTCTGTTTGATCCATAGGGTTTTCGTTGGGTGATTTTTGGAAGTAGATTGCAGACCTTTCTTCCTAGTCTTGTTAGTCTGGAAGCTTCTGAAACCAGTCTACCATGGGTGACAAATTATTCAAGGCAATAGCCCATTTAGTCTAAGCAGTATTGGCCACCCACAAAATTCCAGAATATCTAAAGAATTTCTGGATATTTAGATGTCATTATATATTTAGAGATGAATTAATTATATAATTATTTAATTTTTAGATAATAATTTCAAATATTAATGTATAATTATATAATTATTTAATGAGTACATAATTTTACTAATTATATACATATGTCTTTTTTACATTATGATAGGGCTTTATAATTTTTTTGTTTGTGCTTTTTAGCTTTTTTTTATTATTGTACATTAGATGAAGGTTTACAGAACAAACTAGCTTCTCATTAAACAATTAGTACACATACTGTTTTGTGACATTGGTTACCAAACCCACGACATATCAACACTCTCTTGTCTCGACCTTGGGTTCCCTATTACTGGCTTTCTTGTCCTTTCCTGCCTTCTGGTCCTTGCCCCTGGGCTGGTGTGCCCTTTTAGTCTTGCTTTGTTTTATGGGTCTGTATAATCTTTGGCTGAAGGATGAACCTCAGGAGTGACTTCATTACTGATCTTAAAGGGTTCCCAGGGGCCATACCCTCGGGATTTCTCCAGTCTCTGTCAGGCCAGTAAGTCTGGTCTTTTGAGTTAGAATATTGTTCTACATTTTTCTCCAGCTCTGTCAGGGACCCTGTAATTTGATCCCTGTCAGAGCAGTGGGTGATGGTAGCCCGGCACCATCTAGTTGTCTTGGACTCAGTCTGGTGGGGGCTGTGTATACTTATATATTTGTAGCATATAAATATATAATTTTTAATTAAAATTATGAATATTAGAATGTATAATGTTTTGAATAATTATCTAATAGAGAATTGAACATTTTCTTTTCTTAGAAATTCACCTTTAATTATATAAGTGATTAATATTATTAATTATTATATAAATTAAAGGTGAATTTCTAAGGAAAAAAATGTTCAACCCTCTTCTCTTTGAAGCCTATGGAGTCATTACTAATTCCACCAAGTACAAAGCTCCTAATCAGATTGTTTTTATGTAAATTCAAGAGAACATTGAGGCTCTTGCTTTTATCCCCTCTCCTCGAAGCACTGCTGCCATCCAGTGTCACTAGTGAGGACAGAACAACTGTTGCAAAGCAAAAACAAAGGAAGGCAAGTGTCCTTCCACAAAATCTATAATGGTATATATACTAAACATGATACATGAAATCAGAAGAAACAGCAGCTGAATGCCACCAATTTTATTCCTCAATTGCACAGCTTCTCTTCTGAACCTTATAAGAAGTAAAAACTGTATTATTACCTGTTGTCTTTGAGTCGATTCCAACTCATAACGACCTTACAGGACAGGAACGGCTGGTGGATTCGAACTGCCGACTTTTTGGTTAGCAGCCAGCCAAGCTCTTAACCATTGCATCACCAGGGCTCCAAAAAAAGAAAAAAAAAAAAAAAAAAAAAAACACGGTAATAATATTAGTAATAATCTAAACTATATGCTTTATATAATTATCTCATTCAGTATTCATAATTACAACTCTAGGAGGTGGGTACTATTATTACCCTGATTTTACAGTTAAGGGAAGTGTGGCCCAGAAGGTTAAGTAAACCAAGCTAGAAGGTCCAGGGTCCTGGAATTTGTATCCTATTTTATTTGACTAGAAAGAAGGACCTGGCAGTCTACTTCTGAAAAGCATTAGCCAATGAAAACCTTATGGATAGCTGCAGAACATTGTCTGATATGCTGCTGGAAGATGAGCCCCCCAGGTTGGAAGGCACTCAAAAGATGACTGGGGAAGAGCTGCCTCCTCAAAGTAAAGTTGACCTTAATGATGTGAATGGAGTAAAGCTTTTGGGACCTTCATTTGCTGATGTGGCGAGACTCAAAATGAGAAGAAACAGCTGCAAACATCCGTTAATAATCGGAACCTGGAATGTACAAAGTATGAGTCTAGGAAAATTGGAAATGAATCAAAAATAAAATGGAACACATAAACATGGATATCCTAGGCATTAGTGAGCTGAAATGGACTGGCATTGGCCATTTTGAATCGGACGATCATATATTCTACTATGCTGGGAATGACAACTTGAAGAGGAATGGTGTTGCGTTCATCATCAAAAAGAAAGTTTCAAGATCTATCCTGAAGTACAACGCTGTCAGTGATAGGATAATATCCATATACCTACATGGAAGACCAGTTAATATGGCTATTATTCAAATTTATACACCAACCACTAGGTCCAAAGATGAAGAAATAGAAGATTTTTATCAGCTGCTACAGCCTGAAATTGATCAAACATGCGATCAAGATGCATTGATAATTACTGGCGATTGGAATGCGAAAGTTGGAAACAAAGAAGAAGGATCAGTGGTTGGAAAATACGGCCTTGGTGATAGAAACAATGCTGGAGATTGAATGATAGAATTTTGCAAGACCAATGACTTCTTCATTGCAAATACCTTCTTTCACCAACATAAATGGAGACTATACACATGTACACATGGACCTCGGCAGATGGAACACACAGAAATCCAATTGACTATATCTGTGGAAAGACAATGGAAAAGCTCAACATCATCAGTCAGAACAAGGCCAGGGGCCGACTGTGGAACAGACCATCAATTGCTCATATGCAAGTTCAAGCTGAAACTGAAGAAAATCAGAGCAAGTCCACGAGAGCCAAAATATGACCTTGAGTATATCCCACCTGAATTTAGAGACCATCTCAAGAATAAATTTGACGCATTGAACACTAGTGACCACAGACTAGACGAGTTGTGGAATGACATCAAGGACATCATCCATGAAGAAAGCAAGAGGTCACTGAAAAGACAGGAAAGAAACAAAAGACCAAGGTGGATGTCAGAGGAGACTCTGAAACTTGCTCTCGAACATTGACCAGCTAAAGCAAAAGGAAGAATTGATGAAGTAAAAGGACTGAACAGAAGATTTCAAAGGACCCCTCGAGAAGACAAAGTAAAGTATTATAATGACATGTGCAAAGAGCTGGAGATGGAAAGCCAAAAGGGAAGAACACGCTCAGCCTTTCTCAAGCTGAAAGAACTGAAGAAAAAATTCAAGCCTGGAGTTGCAATAGTGAAGGATTCAATGGGGAAAATATTAAATGATGCAGGAAGCATCATTTAATGCTTTTAAGATGGAAGGAATACACAGAGTCATTATACCAAAAAGAATTAGTCGATGTTCAACCATTTCAAGCGGTGGCATATGATCAGGAACCGATGGTACTGAAGGAAGAACTCCAAGCTACTTTGAAGGCATTGGCGAAAAACAAGGCTCCAGGAATTGATGGAACATCAATTGAGATGTTTCAACAAACAGATGCAGTGCTGGAGGTGCTCACTCATCTACGCCAAAAAATATGGAAGACAGCTTCCTGGCCATCTGATTGAAAGAGATCCATATTTATGCCTATTCCCAAGAAAGGGGATCCAACCGAATGTGGAAATTATAGAACAATATCATTAATATCACGTGCAAGCAAAATTTTGCTGAAGACCATTCAAAAATGGCTGCAGCAGTATATCCACAGGGAACTGCCAGAAATTCAGGCCAGTTTCAGAAGAGGACATGGAACCAGAGATATCATTGCTGATGTCAGATGGATGCTAGTTGAAAGCAGAACATACCAGAAGGATGTTCACCTGTGTTTTATTGACTATGCAAAGGCATTCAACTGTGTGGATCATAACAAACTATGGATAACATTGCGAAGAAAGGGAATTCCAGAACACTTAATTGTGCTCATGAGGAACCTTAACAAAGATCGAGAGGCAGTTTTTCGGACAGAACAAGGGGATACCGATTGGCTTAAAGTCAGAAAAGGTGTCTGTCAGGTTGTATTCTTTCACTATACCTATTCAATCTGTATGCTGAGCAAATACTCCAAGAAGCTGGACTATATGAAGAAGAATGGGGCATCAGGATTGGAGGAAGACTCATTAACAACCTGCATTATGCAGATGACACAGCCTTGCTTGCTGAAAGTGAAGGGGACATGAAGCACTTACTAATGAAGATCAAAGACCACAGCCTTCAGTATGGATTGCACCTCAACATAAAGAAAACAAAAATTCTCACAACTGGACCAGTGAGCAACATCATGATAAACGGAGAAAAGACTGAAGTTGTCAAGGATTTCATTTTACTTGGATCCACAATCAACAGCCATGGAAGCAGCAGTCAAGAAATCAAAAGATGCATTGCACTGGATAAATCTGCTGCAAAGGACCTCTTTAAAGTGTTGAAGAGCAAAGATGTTGCCTTGAAGAGTAAGGTGCGCCTGACACAAGCCATGGTATTTTCAGTCGCATCATATGCATGTGAATAAGGACAATGAATAAGGAAGACTGAAGAATTGATACCTCTGAATTGTGTTGTTGGCAAAGAGTATTGACTATACCATGGACTGCCAAAAGAATGAACAAATCTGTCTTGGAGGAAGTGCAGCCAGAATGCTCCTTAGAAGCAAGGATGGTGAGACTGCGTCTTACATACTTTGGACAGGTTGTCAGGAGGGATCAGTCACTGGAGAAGGACATCATGCTTGGCAGAGTACAGGGTAGCAGAAAAGACAAAGACCCTCAATGAGGTGGATTGACACAGTGGCTGCAACAATGAGCTCAAGCATAACAACGATTGTAAGGATGGTTCAGGACCGGGCAGTGTTTCGTTCTGTTGTGCATAGGGTCGCTGTGAGTCGGAACTGACTTGACGGCACCTAACAAGAACAACGTTTTTTGACTCCAGGTACTAAGTTCTTAGTGGCCGTCCTATTAACATGTACCTATTATTAACTGGGTAGATTAACATGTAGAGCCTTAGATGTATGGAATTAATGATGAAAGTGATTGACAATTATGAATAGTATGAAGGCAGAAATTGTTTTCAAAAAGTACTATCAATGCACTGGGCTGGCTGCATTAAGAGAGTAATCCATTAGTACAATTCATTTTAAAAAATGAATAAATAAAGCAATTTGGGGCTTTCAAAATAAAGTCATCACATAATGCCATATGCCTTACAGGCCGAAATACATGAAAACCAGTGTTTTATGTATTTTCAGGTTAGAATTGTTTTCTCCTTATTTTGGGAATTTCCATTAAATATGTCAGGTCTATATTGTGAAATCAGTTAGTACTGAAACAGTTACTTAGTAATCCTCTGCTATATTTTACAGAGAAACCTGACTAAAGACATCTTTTCTGACACCAAAGTAATTAACAAAGGCTTCCCTGGTTAGGGATTTTAAGTCTTGCAATTCCTTATCAACACTCTTGGGATGCAAAAATCCCACTAGACTGTAAGCCACAGGACAGCAGGACCCAAATCTTTTTTATTTATTATTCTTTGCCCAGCACCTGATATTGTATATGGCATATAATAAGGGTTCAAGTAATTGACAATGAATAAACAAATGCTCTTGACTTGAAAGGAGTCCCTGAGTGGTGCAAACAGTTAATAAGTTCTGCTGCTAACCTGAAGGTTGGAGATTTGAGTCCACCCAGAAGAGCCTTGGAAGAAAGACCTCGTGATCAGTTTCCAAAAAATCAGCCATTGAAAGTCCTATGAAGCACTGTTCTATTCTGACACAGGGGTTCTCCATGAGTTGGAATTAATGGCAACTGGTTTTTGATTTATTGACTTGCAAAAACTACACTGTCGAACTCAGTTTTCTCAGATTTCCTCCCAACCACTATACTGTCTCCCAGCTTTTATAGCTTCATGTCTCTCAAGAAAGTCAGGTATACACCTAAAGAAAATATACTTGGGCTCTCTAGCTGTAATGTACCATAGAAAGTAAATAATCATAGCAGCTAAAGGGTTGCATCACATTACCTTATTCTAGGGCTGATGCATTTTTCTAGTTCCGAAGTGTATGGCCTATGTTTTTAACAGAAAGATAGAAGTACAAAGATTAATATTTATGTCTCACTATGAGAGCCACATTCCTCACATGTATTATTTTTTGTTTTATGGTCCTGACTAATCATTGTCTGAAGAGTGGTTGTCATGGATTGAATTGTGCCTGTCAACTTGGCTAGGCCATGATTCCCAGTATTGTGTGATTGTCTACCATTTTGTCATCTGATGTGATTTTCTTGTGTGTTGTAAATCCTGTCTCTATGATGTTAATGAGGTGATATAGGTGGCAGTTATGTTAATGAGGCAGGACTCAATCTACAAAATCAGGTTTTGTCTTAAGCCAATCTCTTTTGAGATACAAAAGAGAGAAGCAAGCAGAAAGACTTGGGGACTTCATACCACCAAGAAAGCAGCACTGGGAGCAGAGTGCATCCTTTGGACTCAGGGTTCCTATTCTGAGAAGTTCCTAGACCAAGGGAAGATTGATGACAAGGACCTTCCTCCAGAGCCAACACAGAGAAAAAGAATTTCCCTGGAGCTGGCGCCCTGAATTCAGACTACTAGCCTACTAGACTATGAGTGAATAAATTGCTGTTGGTTAAAGCCATCCACTTGTGGTATTTCTGTTATAACAGCACTGGATATCTAAAACAATATGCTTTGGGAAAGGTTTCAGTTCTGGGTTAACAGAGCATCTGGGACCCATAGTTTCAGGGGTTCCTCCAGCCTCTGGCAGACCATTAAGTCTGGTCTTTTTAATTTGAATTTAAATTCTGTTCTACGTTTTTCTCCTCCTGTGTCCGGGACTGTCTGTTGTGTTCCTTGTCAGTGTGGTCATTGGTGGTAGCCAGGCACCATCTAGTTCTTCTGGATTCAGGCTGTGGAGTCTCTGGTTCATTTGGTCCTTTAGTATTTTCCTTGTGTCTTGGTTTTCTTCATTCTCCTCTGCTCCGAGTGGGATGGGACCAATTGTTGTATCTTAGACAGCTGCTTGCAAGCTTTTAAGACCCCAGGCACTACTCACCAAAGTGAGATGTGGAACATTTTCTTTATAAACTGTTATGCCAGTTGACCTAGATGTCCCCTGAAACTATGGTATCCACGCCCCAGCCCCAGCTACTCTGTCCCTCAGAGTGTCTGGATGTGTCTAGGAAACTTACTTGCTTTTGCTTTGGTCCAGTTTTGCTGACTTCCCCGTATTGTGTGTTATCCTTACCCTTCACCAAAGTTGACCCTTGTCTCCTATCTAGTTAGTTATTTCCCCTTCTCATCCTTCCCCACCCTCACAACCATCAAAGAATACTTTTTCCTGTGTTTAAACCTTTTCTAGAGTTCTTATAATAGTGGTCTCCTACAATATTTCTTCTTTTGCGACTGAATAATCTCACTCAGCATAATGCCCTTCAGATTCATCCATATTGTGAGATGATTTGCGGATTCATCATTGTTCTCTATCGTTGCATAATATTACATTGTGCACCATAATTTGTTTATCCATTTGTCTGTTGGTGGGCATTTAGGTTGTTTCTATCTTTTTGCTATTGTGAATAATGCTGCAATGAATATGCATGTGCATACGTATATTCATGTGACGGCTCTTATTTCTCTTGGGTATATCCCTGGGAGTGGGATTGCTGGATTGTATGATATTTCTATTTCTAGCTTTTTTTTTCCTCCCCCCATTAACATAAGCTCACTGCCCCCTATTGAAAAGGACACTCTTCCTTTTATCTTGTTAAGTGTCTTCTAAAATAACTGATATTGTCATTTTGTTTGGATGGAGTGCCATTAGAAGGAAACAAGAGTTTAAGCTGAGATACTTTTTTTTTATTATGCTTTAAGTGAAAGTTTGCAATTCAAGTCAGTTTCTCATACAAAAACTTATACACACATTGTTATGAGACCCTAGTTGCTCTCTCTGTAATGTGACAGCACACTCCTCCTTTTCCACCCTGTATTTCCCATGTCGGTTTAACCAGCTCTGGTCCCCCTCTGCCTTCTCATCTCACCTCTGGACGGGAGCTGCCCACATAGTTTCATGTGTCTACTTGAGCTAAGAAGCACACGCCTCACCAGTATCATTTTATGTCTTATAGTCCAGTCTAATCTTTGTCTGAAGAGTTGGTTTCGAGAATGATTTTGGTTTTGAGCTAACAGAGTCTGGGGACCATGTCCTCTGGAGTCTGTCCAGCCTCAGTCAGACCATTAAGTCTGGTCTTTTTATTAGAATTTGAATTCTGCATCCCATTTTTCTCCTGCTCCTTCAGGGATTCTCTGTTGTGTTTCCTGTCAGGGCAGTCATTGGTGGTAGCTGGGCACCATCTATTCCTTCCGGTCTCAGATTGATGGAGCCTCTGGTTTATATGGCCCTTTCTGTCTCGGGCTCTTATGTTCCTTGTGTCTTTCGTGTTTTGCATTCTCCTTTGCTGCAGGTGAGTTGAGGCCAATTGATGCATCTTAGATGGCCGCTTGCTTATTCTAGCTTTTTAAGGAAGCTCCATATCATTTTCCAAAGTGGTTGTACATTTTACATTCCCTCCAGCAGTACGTAAGAATTTCAGTCTCCCCACAACCTCTCCAACATTTGTTATTTTGTGTTTTTTGGATTAATGCCAACCTTGTTTGGGTGAGATGATATCTCATTGTAGTTTTGATTTGCATTTCTCTGATGCCTAATTATCGTGAGCATTTCTTCATGTGTCTGATAGCTGCCTGGACGTCTTCTTTGGTAAAGTGCCTGTTCGTATCCTTTGCCCATTTTTTTCATTGTATTATATGTCTTTTTTGTTGTTGAGCTGTTGCAGCATCTTGTAGATTCTAGAGATTAGACCCTTATCAGATATGTCATAACCAATTTTTTTCCCCCCGTCTGTAGGTTCTTTTTTTTACTCTTTTGGTGAAATCTTTTAAAGAGCATAAGTGTTTGATTTTTAGAAGCTCTTTGTTATCTAGTTTCTCTTCTGGTGTTTGTGCATTGTTAGTTATGGCTTATATACTATTTATGCCATGTATTAGGGCCCCCTAGCGTTGTCCCTATTTTTTCTTCCATGACCTTTATCGTTTTAGATTTTGTATTTAGATTTTTGATCCATTTCGAGTTAGTTATTGTGTATGATGTGAGGTATGGCCCTGTTTCATTTTTTTTTTTTTACAGACAGATATCTGGTTATACCAGCACCACTTGTTAAAGAAACTGTCTTTTCCTCATTTAACAGACTTTGGACCTTTGTCAAATATCAGCTGCTCAGAGGTAGATGAATTTACATCTGGGTTCTCTATTCTGTTCCATTGGTCTATGTGTCTGTTATTGTACCAGTACCAGACTGTTGTGATTACTGTGGTGGTATAATAGGCTCTAAAATCAGGTAGTTCTTCTTCAGTAATGCTTTACTTATTTGGGGCCTCTTCGCTTTCCATTTAAAGTTGATGACTTGTTTCTCAATCTCATCAAAAAATGCCTTTGGAATTTAGATCAGAATTACATTGTATCTGTAGATAGCTTTGGGTAGAACTGACATTTTCACAATGTTAAGTCTTTCTGTCCATGAGCATGTTATGTTTTTCTACTTGTGTTTGTCTCTTTTGGTTTTTTGAAGTAGCGTTTTACAGTTTTCTTTGTATGGGTCTTTTATATCTGTGGTAAGATTTATTCCTAAGTACTGTATCTTCTTGAGGACTATTGTAAAAGCTGTTGATTTGGTGATTTCCTTTTTGAAATTCTCTTTGTTGGTGTAGCGGAATCCAACTGATTTTTGTATGTTAATCTTGTATTCTGCTCCTTTGCTGAAATCTTTTATTAGTTCCATTAGCTTTCTTGTGGATTCTTTAGGGTTTTTTGTGTATAAGATTGTATCATCTGCAAATAGGGATACTTTTACTTCTTCTTTACCAATTTGGATTCCCTTTATTTCTTTTTCTCACCTTATTGCACTGGCTAGGACCTCCAGCACAATATTGAATAAGAGTTCTGATAAAGCGCATACTTGTCTGGTTCCCATCCTCAAGGGGAATGCTTTCAGACTCTCTCCATTTAGGATGATGTTGGCTGTTGGCTTTATATAAGTGCCTTTTATTATGTTGAGGAATTTTCCTTCTATTCCTATTTTGCTGAGAGTTTTTATCATGAATGGGTGTTGGACTTTGTCAAATGCCTTTTCTGCATTGACTGATAGGATCATGTGGTTAATTTCTTTTGTTTTATTTATATGATGGATTACGTTGATCGATTTTCTACTGTTGAACCATCCCTGCATAGTTGGTATGAATCCCACTTGTCATGATGTATTTTTTTTTTGATATGCTGTTGAATTCCATTGGCTAGAACTTTGTTGAAGATTCTTCATCTGTGTTCATGAGGGATATTGGTCTGTAATTTTCTTTTTCGTGATGTCTGTGCCTGGTTTTGGTATCAGGGTTATGCTGGCTTCATAGAATGAGTTTGAGAGCATTCCTTCCTTTTGTATGCTCTGAAATACCTTTAGTAGTGGTGGTGTTAACTCTTCTCTGAAAGTTTGGTAGAATTCTCAAGTGAAGTCATCTGGGATAGAGCTCTCTTTTGTTGGGAGTTTTTTTTTTTTTAATCCTTTCAATCTTTTTTTTAAACAGGTTTATTAGTTTTTCTATCTTGGTTTGTGTCAGTTTAGGTAGGTAGTGTGTTTCTAGAAATAAGCCCATTTTCTCTAGGCTTTCAAATTTGTTGAAATATAATTTTTCATAGTATTCTGTTATGATTTTTTTTAATAATTTTTATTGTGCGCTAAGTGAAGGTTTACAAATCAAGTTAGTCTCTCACACAAAAACCCATATACGCCTTGCTACATATTCCCAATTACTCTCCCCCTAATGAGACAGCATGCTCTCTCCCTCCACTCTCTCTTTTCTTGTCCTTTTCGCCAGCTTCTAACTGCCTCCACCCTCTCATCTCCCCTCCAGGCAGGAGATACCAGCATAGTTTCAAGTGTCCACCTGATCCCAGAAGTTCACTCCTCACCAGTGTCCCTCTCCAACCCATTGTCCAGTCCAATCTGAAGAGTTGGCTTTGGGAATCGTTCCTGTCCTGGACCAACAGAAGGTCTGGGGGCCATGACCACCGGGGTCCTTCCAGTCTCAGTCAGACCATTAAGTCTGGTCTTATGAGAATTTGGGGTCTGCATCCCACTGCTCTCCTGCTCCCTCAGGGGTTCTCTGTTGTGTTCCCTGTCAGGGCAGTCATCGGTTGTATCTGGGCACCATCTAGTTCTTCTGGTCTCAGGATGATGTAGTCACTGGTTCATGTGGCCCTTTTTGTCTCTTGGGCTCGTAATCACCTTGTGTCCTTGGTGTTCTTCATTCTCCTTTGATCCAGGTGGGTCGAGACCAATTGATGCATCTTAGATGGCTGCTTGCTAGCGTTTAAGACCCCAGATGCCACTCTTCAAAGTGGGATGCAGAATGTTTTCTTAATAGATTTTTTTATGCCAGTTGACTTAGATGTCCCCTGAAACCATGGTCCCCAGACCCCTGCCCCTGCTACACTGGCCTTCGAAGCATTCAGTTTATTCAGGAAACTTCTTTGCTTTTGGTTTAGTCCAAGTGTGCTGACCTCCTCTGTATTGTGTGATGTCTTTCCCTTCACCTAAAGTAGTTCTTATCTGCTATCCAATTAGTGAATACCCCTCTCCCACCCTCTGTCCCTCTCCTCTCTCGTAACTGCAGAAGAATGTTTTCTTTTCAGTTTAAACTGTTTCTCAAGTTCTTACAATAGTGGTCTTATATAATATTTGTCCTTTTGCAACTTACTAATTTCACTCAGCATAGTGCCTTCCAGGTTCCTCCATGTTATGAAATGTTTCACAGATTCCTCACTGTTCTTTATCGATGCATAGTATTCCATGGTGTGAATATGTCATAATTTATTTATCCATTCATCTGTTGATGGGCACCTTGGTTTCTTCCATCTTTTTGCTATTGTAAACAGTGCTGCAGTAAATATGGGCGTGCATATATCTGTTCGTGTAAAGGCTCTTATTTCTCTAGGGTATATTCCAAGGAGTGGGATTGCTGGATCGTATGGTAGTTCTATTTCTAACTTTTTAAGGAAGCGCCAAATCGATTTCCAAAGTGGTTGTACCATTTTACATTCCCACCAGCAGTGTAGAAGTGTTCCAATCTCTCCACAGCCTCTCCAACATTTATTATTTTGTGTTTTTTTGGATTAATGCCAGCCTTGTTGGAGTGAGATGAAATCTCATTGTAGTTTTGATCTGCATTTCTTTAATGGCTAATGATTGTGAACATTTCCTCATATATCTGTTAGCTCCCTGAATGTCTTCTTTAGTGAAGTGTCTGTTCATATCTTTTGCCCATTTTTTAATTGGGTTATTTGTCTTTTTGCAGTTGACTTTTTGCAGCATCATGTAGATTTTAAAGATCAGGTGCTGATCAGAAATGCCATAGCTAAAAGCTTTTTCCCAGTCTGTAGGTAGTCTTTTTACTCTTTTGGTGAAGTCTTTGGATGAGTATAAGTGTTTAATTTTTAGGAGTTCCCAGTTATCTAGCTTTTCTTC